>NC_092742.1:85565110-86183822 GCF_047496795.1 Chiloscyllium punctatum | reverse complement strand
AAGTTCATCTCAGCATCAGACATGAAGTCAACATTGTGAGCAGTCTGTTTTAGTAAGCTTACAGATAAATTTGATATCTCTGATGAGAATACAACCGAAGTTCCTGAATTTATCTGCCCACTTTCAAGACAGCAATACCTCATCAATTTCCTGAAGTTCCTCTGATAGAAAAAGGCTCCCTGAATTCTAAACTAAACAGAAAACAAACAAACATCTTTTATTCCCCATTAGCGATTGGATTTCAAATTTTTGAAACATTGTTTCATTAGACACAGGTGTCACTGGCAAGGCTAACATTTATTGTCCATCCTTATTATTCTTGAACTAGGTAGCTTGCTATTCCATCTTAGAGGGCAATTAAGAGTCATCCACATTGCTGTGGGTCTAGAGTAATGTCAGCCAGACTGGACAAGAATGACAGAATTACTTCCTTTAAAAGGAGAACAGTGAACAAGATGAGATCTTACAACAACCAATGATAGTAGACATGGTCACCATTAGTGACATAATCTTTATGTTCCAGATTTATTAACTAATTCAATTTTATCAGAACCATGTTGGAACCTCCAGAACATCAGCCTAGAAATGTGGGTTATTAGTCAAGTAACATTATCAACAGGGCACCATCTCAGTTGTACAAGCACACCAAAGAAATTCAGTATTTGCTTACTGCAGTAAAAATAAAATACTACAGATGCTGAATATCAAGTGCATGAAAAACTTAGCAGACCTAGCAGTATCTGTGGAGACATAAATAAAATTACTTTATTTTCAGTCCAATATTGTTTTTTCTTTCATGGAACAGCCAAAGCTTCCCAATGCCTAGTTACATCTAATAAATAATTTTAAATATCATTGAATTTTGAATTTCTCAATTAACAATCAAATTACTGTGGCATAGAATAAATGGACAGCTGACATGATGAGATGTAGGAGTATTTTCTGGCAAATAAACGTGAACAATTGAATGAAAAAGAGCAACACTGGCAATTATTATCTCTTATTAATAGATTTTCATGGCAGCTACACAAGTGGTTACAAACAAAAATGTCTAGCTTGAAGGGAAAACACTGGAAATGTCACAATGTGGGTTATATATGTGGTAAGTGAGCTAAATCGTGTGGTTGTAGCTGGGAGACACACAGGAACATTGAGTAAAAGTGGAGAGAAAGAACTAGTTCAGGAAAAAGCCAATACTTTATAGAAGTTGAAGAATAAAGCAGCAACAGAGCAGATATAATGAACATAAGGTGTATAGACTATTCATAAGCAGAATAGATTACTGGGACTTCTTTGAATCGAAACACAATACCATTATTTAAACGAAGTACCATGACCTACTGCAGTTTTGGACAGTAGTTTACACTCATTGACTCAGTTCCATTTGGAGCTTTATATCACTAAACTTCTTAATGCAGCCATTCACAAAAAAAATTAAAAGAAGAAAAACATGATATTCACTTCCAAAATGAATTTAAACACTCAATTCAGTTGGTAACTACGATCCAAAATTATTACTTCGTGAAAATAAGCTCAGTAATTTCGTAATGCTTTTTTTTTAAAAAATCAAAAAATTCTATTCTCTATATTTGCAAGTAAAGGCTGTGATTTTAAGTCTTTACCATGGAAGTGGAAAGAAACATATCAGGTTATGCTTTATTGAATCAATTGATATAAATTTTCTGGCAAAATTACCAAAGGCATTTGAAACCGCCTTAAAACATTCACCTGTCTTTAGCCTATGGTGCTGACAACCTGTTGAACATTTCCAACCAATTAATTTTTTTGAAACAAATATTTAGGATTTGTCATCTTCTCCTGTCTACTCTTTGATTAAGTACGTTATGTTCATAGTTTCTTGATTGCAGTGATCAGCTAATTGACTTACTGTGATTTCCAGTTCCAGTTTGGTTCATTCCCTTTCTGTGCATTTGCCAAAATAGTTATTTATAATCAAAATATTAGTTTTTTAAAACTTGGTGCTGTATATTTTTAGTATTTTCTGTCTTTAAAGTGTTAGATAAATGTTCATATTGTCTAAGTGATGTGCAAAGCATGGAATGAGGCATGCAAAAAAAAAAGTTCTTATTCTCAGTTTTAGTATGAACTTTTTGGGAAATTCCTTGTGCTTTAACTTTGTATTCATTCATCAAATTTCACAGAATCCCTGCAGTGTGGAAACAGACCATTAGGCCCAACAAGTCCACAGCAACTCTCCGAAGAGTTTGCAGGCATTTATCGTGTTAGGTGATATATTGGCTGTGATATTAAGGAATGATGTTGTGAACTGTAAGAAAATTTCAATGGACTAAGTAGGTGGGTCAATGAATGGCAAATGCTGTTCATTTTAACCAAGTGTGAAGTCATAAATTTGAGAAGAGCAAACAAACTAAAGATGTGAAGGTCATTTGTCTTCCATTACTGCTGCAAATTTGCATAACTTTATGATAAAAGTTCCAGGAACATCTCTATTACATTTGTCACTGCAGTTGAACCAAAATAATTCTAAAACCAGCTATGCTAAAACATATCAGGATGATTTGAGCAAGTCTGGAATAGAACTAAGAGACCTGTATTTAAATTTGAAGAATGTATGTCAGTATAATCACAAAGTAATTAGTGATTATAAAGCATAGAGCAAATAAAGCACATAAAGCATATAGCAAATAATTTGGAATGATATGATACTTCTTAATTAATAAGTGATTTACACTTATCTAAAGTCTGATTCAGCATAAATTCAACACCATACAAACCGGCTGTGGTTTTCTCCATGCTGCTATCTTCACTTCTTTGCCAGATAGGTGTGGATTTACCACTCCCGCCACCGTCATTAAAGCTCAGACGATCAACTGACCCAGGGGACCGCCGATTAATACCAAATCTGGCAATTGAAATTAAGAAACGTAAATATTACTTCTAGGGAAAAAAACCCAAATCTCACAGCCAGGTAATTAGTGTAATAAGTAAACAGCTTCCAAAGTAATGGAGCAGACGATTTTGTGGGCTTGTCAAAAAAAAATCAAATTTCAGTCGTGTTATTTTTGACAAGCATATAAAATGGCCCAAGTTTCTTATTTTTTTGCTTAAGATTAATTTGCTTAAGCAATAGAAACAACAAACAAGTTCTTTATTCTACTGAACAAACCAAAGCTGGTAGGAGCATTGCAGTCTGTCTAGTAATCACATCCCAAATCACCATGTCTATTTCACATTTAGAACAATGTCAGGATAGGGTAACCATGTTACTTGTAATTTCAATGATTTTGGAACGTTTCATTCAAACAATGCTTTTTACAAAACTTTGTAAACAACAGAAACAACAGAACTTTTCAGTATTAACAACATTTGTTATGCAAGCTCATGTGACTATGACTGAGGCCTGCATTGACAACACCTCACTGCAAACATCTCAATATGAACCATGAGTCTGTGGTTATATTAAGTGGGGAGAAACATTAATCAGATGTTCAGTTGGCCTCAGTGCTCTTAGGGTGGTGGAGAAACCTAACCAGCATACTACACCAAATCTAGTGACATGCTGGAAGTAGGTTTAACCTTACTTATCATGCACCCTTTGCAGACATGTATTCTGTGACACTTATTGTATCAGTTAATCACTGCCAAGTCTCATGCATGCATTACAATGTGTGAACAAGGAATAAAATGGAACTGAATTTCCCTTGTGCCAGGATTAAGTACATCTCTGGATAACAAAAATGATTCAGTTTAAATGAAAGTTGTCTAATAATCCTAGAAGGATCAGTGCATTAGTAAATTCTCTAGCATTTGGTCCATATTCAAGTATTGTTGATATCCTTTATGAAATGAGTTTGTTAATTTCCACTAAAACCCAACATATTCATCAAATTTAATAAAACAAGCTAGTATCATCAACATAAACATATACATTTGAAAATCATAGAACCCCTACAGTGTGGAAATAGGCCATTAGACACAACACGTCCACACCAACCCTCTGAACAGCAACCCACCCAGACCCATTCCCCTACCCTATTACTCTACATTTACCCCTGACTAATGCACCTAACCTACACATGCCTGATTCATATGCTTCTAAGTTGGTTTTATCCCTAACGTTCACTGGACAAAACACAACGTTTTGTAAAAAGCATTGTGTGAATGAAATATTCCAAAACCATTGAAGTTACAAGCAACATGGTCACCCTATCCTGACATTATTCTAAATGTGAAACAGACATGGTGATTTGGGATGTGATTACTAGACAGACTGCAATGCTCCTACCAGTTTTGGTTTGTTCAGTAAGAATAAAGAACCTGTTTGCTGCACCAGAATAACTTTCTGCTCGTAAAACATAGAACATGGAAGCTTTTTTTTTGGCTTCTTTTCTTCTAAATTGCTTGTACCTTTTTAGATTTGAATGATTTTACATTGATGATCTTTCAACAATATACTTTTCTGGAATTTGATCTTGCCTAAGCATAGCATTTTAAAAACAATTGATCACCATAACAAAATGATCTCTCGATATGGAATCCGGGAATTAAACAATGCCTATTTTACTGAAAAGTTTAAAATGACAGCCTATCAAAGAATCCCATATGTATGCACTAGCATACTCTGGAGGCTTAAAATTAGTTCACGATATTTCTTTACATCTTGAGATTGAAGAGGAATCCAGATCTATGAAGTGTAGAGACCACATGGATAGGAAAGCATTAGAACGATATGGGCTATGTGCAGGAAATGGGGTTAGTGTGGATGGACGTTTTGATCAGCATGGACCACTTTAGGCCAAAGGGCCTGTCTCTGTGCTGGAGGATTCTATGACTCTATGACACATGTTTTCTTTTTGGAACTATACATTGGAAAGTTTTTTTTGGGACTATACATTGGAATAAAAGTTTTTTTGGGACTATGTATTGGAATGAAAGTTTGACTGATACGGCTGAAAAAAAACAGGAGAGTTTTGCAACTTGAAAATCAAGTGTTTGCATATTGCTGAGCTGTGCAACACTGTTCAGTTTGGAGCAGTATTTGAGTCTGAGCAGCACACAGAAACTTGTGTGTTAAGGAAATTCTGCTACACCAGCCTTCAAGGTTGGTTGAGATATAGAATGTTAAGTAGTCACAGGTAGCAGAACAAAGGAAAGGAATTTCCAGAACCTACAAACTGAAAGCATCCATCTCTCTCTCTCATTTGCCTGGAAGCAGCAGTGCGCGAAGCATGACCCAGAGCAACTCGAGGGGAAATGAGTCCTGGAGAAGTGTGTAAGGAACAGACTCTGGAGCAGTTAGAGGGGAAATGAGACCTGGAGATCTGCGAGAAGTTCAGAGTCCCGGAGCAGCGCAACTTACCTTGGTGCAGCTGAGTGCCAGTGTGGAGTGGACTGGAGGCTTGGAGTGGAGCGGGACAGTTGTTGAACTGGTGCCTGGTGCGGGTAGACTAGTGTAATGTCAACCTGAAATTCTTTACCAGACTGCAAAGTCAATCCTTTAACTATGTTATAACTACCTTATTTAACTTATTCTTTTAGACACTAAATATTGCTACTATTTTTCCTTTTAATCCTCTTTTGTATCAGATTATTTGTATCTAGGTACTTGTACCTAAGATGGTGCCATTAGATGCAGCCATTGTAAAAGCTTTTCGCTGTACTCTTGTACTTCTGTAGTGGAGTACACGTGACAATGAAGGATATCCTATTCTATCCTATTCTATTCCAACTTCCCAATGTAATAAAAAAACCATAAAAAAACAAGAAAATTTAAAAGAAAGAATTCCAGGAAAAGGCCAAAATCCACCCATTCATCCATCACAAACAATCACCACCTTAAAATTCAATTAAAAATTAAAATACTGAGAGAAAATAAATTTCCAAATTGTGCTCTGCACGTTTGATCTTCAAGTTGTTTACCCAGTCTACCTTATTTTATGACCCATAGTATGTGTTAAATGGCTTGTCTTTTTCTTAATTGTGATTCTATGTGTATTTGGGTTTTGAGGGGGGTAGAGTTTATATTGCACCAGATTAGAAATAACTTTAACAAGAGCAATTAAAATGAAAGTAAGTGTATTACAATAAATAGGTTTTGTTTCTGTTACTGACAAAACCTGGGATGAGTTGCTTTTGTCCTGAGCAGTCAGGCAGGCAAATTGATCATTTTGGTGGTTATATTGGGATTTTATGGCAGTTTTTGGAACAGTGCAGTGTCATTATCAGCGCAATCCTTCCAGGTAAGTCATGACAACAAGGTTGTCAAGATGCGCACCATTTTTGACATTATTTGACTGACAAGCACATTACTTTTGCTGCTGTTTTTTAAATAAATGTTTGACTTGATCATGGTTATCAAAATGGAGACTGTTAAGATTCTTTTTTTTTTGCCCTGAATTTTGAACAGTTGCTGTGAGGCATGCATCAGTCTTTGCAGAGGGTCTCTCAGAGAGAGAAGCTTAAAACTACTTCAGATTTTTGGTAGAGTGAAGAGGACAAAAGTCATGAGAAATTATATTTAGAAATATTTCTTGCTTTTTAATCAAAGGCTATTTTTCATTCCAGATATTGTATAAAAGTTCAAATTCACCTCACATTTAAAATATATACGAAGCAAATTATTGTGTAATGGTATAATTATGCAGAAAATTCAACATATTTTGAAAAGGAAATCATGCTGTGTACATTAGAACATTTAGGTGAAAAGATCTGAACTGATCCCTTTTCGTTAATTGAATAGGCTACTAGGTTTGAAATAGCATATTTCCATTGATAAAATACAAGAATTGCTTGGAAGGTCAATGTAGTTATTTATGCAAAGAATCTCAATACAACATGTTATTCATTCAACCAGATTTTTCCCACAGCTTTGTGGCAATGCAGCTCATTGATAAATTCTGCAATGATTACTAATGTTTAGACACCATTTGTCATATATCTCAATGAATAAATTTGTCTGGTAATAGAAATAGGAAAGAGACATTTCTGTCTTAGAAACAAATATCAGTTATCAGAGCAGCAATGTTACTTTGACCAATGTGCATGTGTCCAAAAAGATGCTGAGGAAAGAGTGTGTTCAATCAACAGTTTGTTTCAATTAAACATGCTCGGGAGAACTAAGGATTATAATTTAAAGTTATCCAAGGTCAGAACTGGGTTAGATATCAGATATTAGTTTTCAACATAAAACAGTGGGCCCATTGAACAGTCTGCTGATTGGTGTGGCAGATGCTGACTTGCTAAATTCCTTCAAGCGAGATTTGCACCTATTTCTGGCTGCGATGGTGACCATCTGATCTAAAAAGAGGGGTGTCGGATGACATGAAACAGTTCCCAAGTGATCTTTACTAGATTTAAACATTCATGTCGGCTCAGAAACATGTTTCCACACTTTCTCACAGCTAGTCCCACCTCCGTCACCAGACTAGATTAGAGTGTTTTGGCTTCTCCCAGGAGGTTGCATAACTTTCAGAGTAGGGATGTGTGTACGTTTTGATGCACTAGTCATTGTAGTTCTTTGGGACAGGCTTGATAGACTGGAGGATTGTTTTTTTATCCATGATTTGGTCACATGAATCTTAAGGAGGACAGAGACTGAACCTGACCAATGCTATGAGTTCCCTCATTCCATCTCTGGATCTGTGTGCAAATTAAACTGACTAATCAAGTCTAAGGTTTCTATTCCATACATAGACTCAAATGAAGTGACTCTGGGCAGTCTGGGCCAAATGGCTTCAATTAGATATGGCAAGAGCCCAAGGCAAAAAACACAATACAAAATCAAGGGTAGAGACATGGCCATAAACAATCACTGATTTACAGTTTTTGTAGAAAAGTAAAAATTAATTCCGAAACATCTGGTGCTCTGTGGAAACCATTCCTCAAATGAAATTTGGTATTCACACAATCTCTAATTTCAGCTTGGACAATTAATCATAGAGTTGAAGAGATAATCAAACAGACCAAGACGGAAAATAAAAGATACTTTCCAATTGATCCACATTAAACTGAAATTTGGCCTATCTTCCCATTGTAAATCAGAACCCATGGTGGTAAGGATGACTAGAGACTATTTATATTGTGTAACAGGTAGGGCAAAATAAAGTCAATGGGCAAAATCTTCTCTGTCCATGAAAGACGTAGACAATAGTGAGTTAGCTGGAAAAACGTACAAAACAAATCAGAAAAAAATGTGATGCTTAACATCAAGGGGAAAAAAATGTCTGATTTTCCACCCAGATTTTTAATAGGTGAGAATAATGTGAGTAGCCTAGTTACATGTATTAACATCTCATCACCACCTAATCTTGCCTCATAGCAAGTTGCTATTTTACAAAGAGTGGGGAGAAACTAGACAGTGACAAACTAGGCAGACATGAACACCCAAGCAGCTGCATACTGCAGTTCACTGAATGCATCTCCAGTAATCCATCTTGGTCAGTATTCTCCAACATCTTAGGGCACTCCGCACATCCATAGAAGTGTGCATCAGACACCCATCAGCCTCATTACACTATCATAGGATATCTTGTTCACTTATAATATAATTCAAAACTGCACTTTAAGTCACTGACACCTTTCATTGCAATGTTATCAAGTCACCCAGCTGACAGGGACAGGCACCCATCAAGCTGGATGAAGCTCAGGTTCTTAGCTTGCTCTCTTCATGCTCACTCACTTTATACCTTGCATTTTTGGACAATTAATTCCATATTACTCAGAACATATACTTAGAATCCCTAAAGTTTAGAAACAGGCCCTTTGGCCCAACAGTCCACACCAACATTCCAAACAGTAACCCACCCAGATCCATTCCCTTATTTCTCTACATTCCCCCTGACTAATGCACCTAGCACTATGGGCAATTTCGCATGGACAGTCCACCTAACGTGCACATCTTTGGATTGTGGGAGGAAACTGGACCACCTGGAGGAAACCCATGCACACACGGGGTGAACAGTCGCCAGAGGCTGGAATTGAACCCAGTCCCTGGTGCTGTGAGGCTGCAGTGCTAACCACTGAGCCATTGTGCCACCCCACAGTAGCCTCACAGTACTTTGGCTTGTCTAGTCTTTAAGTTCAGACACAGATCAGTCAAGAGGAAGAACGTTTTGTGTACAGCACCATGCTACGTCAATACCACCTCTGCAATATGTGCCAGCAGCTTATGTGACAAATATTCTGAATGTACTTCAACTAAATGGCCATGATTCAAGTCTAAGGGAAGCAGTTCTCAATCAAACAAAAGAGGATTCTCATTCAAGAATTTGTCCAATCTCAGTCCAGAACATGGACACAGTCAGTTGGTCACTTGGGGTGTTCAGCATTCAAGGAGTGTGGTGATGTGTAGATATCAATAAGTCTGTGGAGTTCCACAAATACCTGTCGGGAGATTGGTCAGTCATTATTTGGGACTGTCCTTCCAAGTCAGTTGGAGGAAGGGACACTATCATTCCTGAGGGCCTGTTCACTGAAAGTAAGGAGTTACTGCCATGGGGCACAACATAGGGAATCTACTATGGGAATTAGAGGTGCAGGCAGGGATCAGTGCACATAAGGATGGGAGACGATAAAGCATGAGAAAATACAGATCACTGTTTTGGTTGGAGGAAATGGAAATCATTGACAGGCACCACTTCTCTGGCTTTGGTGGAAAGGGCAGAATCACAATGGCTGATATATCTAACTTGTAGGCCTCAGGCTCAGGAAGAAAAGGTGGGAATGTGCGGAAGATCAAACCAGCTGGGGTCATAGATTCATAGAGTCATAGAGATGTACAACATGGAAACAGACCCCTCATTCCAACTCTTCCACGCCGACCAGATATCCCAACCCAATCTATTCCCACCAGCCAGCACCCGGCCCATATCCCTCCAAAATCTTCCTATTCATATACCTATCCAAATGCCTCTTAAATATTGCAATTGTACCAGCCTCCACCACTTCCTCTGGCAGCCTAATCCATACATGTACCATCCTGTGTGTGAAAAAGTTGCCCCTTATGTCTCTTATATCTTTCTCCTCTCACCCTAAACCTATGCCCTCTAGTTCTGGACACCCTGACCCCAGGTATAAAAGGAACACGAAGGTTTGGAGTCACTCCGATTGACAAGCTCAGCCTATAACTCCCACTGTGAACTGCTCCTTCCATTCTCTTTGAAATCACAAGTGTGCAATTGAAATGAAAAATAACTGGGATGACATAACGCAAGTATTTTGTCTGTCCTAGTAATTGGAGTGCGCTTACGAATGATATGAAGCCCTTCAAAAAGCAATTATATTAGTCATTCATTTTCACCGCACAAGCTTATGTCATCTGCACTATCTCAATGCAGACAGTGTCCAACTGTGAGGAATCCAAATTCTGGTCATAAACAAATCTTGACCATATCGTTGGCCATTACTAATTGATCACAGTCATCTGTGTGAAGCAGCGGTAATCACAGGCCACCTTAGAAGTGTTACTTATAGGCTAAATTCATAAAGCCAATCTATGGTCTCACAGGCTGTGCAAAATTGTAAAAATTATTTCCTCTCACCTTGAACTGTAACTTTTGACAATATCATCTTGTATACAATGCAGATTTTTTTTTTTCCCCAGGCAGAGGCGAGATGGTGAAAATGGGGGACAAGATACCAGTAAACCTACCAGACATGCAATCTCCTTCTGTACTTGCATGATAAATATCAGAAAAAAGTTGCCCATTTCCCTTCTTGTTGGAGTCCTCCATGTCCCACTGCACTGAGGACACCAGTAAACTATCATTTCTATGTGCTGTGACTGCTAACTGCTTACTAGAGACTGGTTTTGTTTCTTATATTCCCTGTATAGTTTACTGTAACTGTGACAATGGATCTAGCCACGACACGTATTAACATTATTGTGACTGCTACACAACGAACATGCAGAGAGATGGGGTAGAAACATATGTGTCAGAAAATCCAGGACCAGCAGCTTCCTAAGAGCCTCAACATGAAGTTGTAGCTGAAATCCCGAGGGTGTGGACAAGACATAGGAAGCCCAGAGATATTGTCCTCAATATAATTTTCTCCAGGTGAGCAAGGTGCAGTGCTACCACAAACACCACAACAGGCATGCATCATCGACTGGATTAGGGGTGGGTGACCATCTTGTAATGGTGGCCAGCAAGGTGACAGCTGAACTAAATTGTTATCAAATTCGTTGTATCCAAAAGATCCACTGGGATTCTATGTAGGATCCCTCAAACCTTCACCCAAAAATGTATTAAAGCTGTTACCAATGCAAATTGAGCACGGTCACATTTTCCCCTGACGAGGTCAGAGCTGCAGCCAGGGCAAAAGGAATTTCCCACATGTGACTTCCCTGTACACAAAGCTGTACACAAATGCATTGAGGGGGCCATATCATAACATGGTGATTTATTCATTTGAAAACAGGTTCTGTTCAGTCAATGTACCAGTCATCTGTGATCATCAGGACAATATCTGTGAGGTCAGTGCCAGGTATCCTGGAAGTTGTCATTATGCTTACATCCCAGATAACGTACAGGTTCCTGATTCATTCAAAAGGCTACATGCCTTAAAAAGTGTTTTGCTGGGGGTTACTCTCTAATCATTTGACTTCATTACAGAACTCAACTGAGACAGTCCGTAGATACAATGCAGCCCATTCTTTCACCAGGGCCATTATGAAGTAGATGATAGGTCTCCTGAAGATGAGAGTTTGATGCTTGGATTAGTTTGGAAGCAGCTTTGTGGTACACTCCATATAAATGTGTCGCATGAACCTTGCACAGGGAGGAAATGTTTCTCTCAGAGGGTAGTCAATGAGTTCTTTAATGACTTAGCCTCAACAGCCCTCTGCACTAAGTATATTCAAGGCTGAGACAGACAGATTTTTATTCAGGAAGGAAATCAAGGATTATGGGGAAAGGCAGGAAAGTGGAGTTGGAAATTATCAGCACAGCCATGACCTTTTTGAATGGTAGAGCAGACTTGATGAGCTGAAGAGCCTACTTTTGCTCTCATGTCAAGTGCTCTGATAAGGCAAGCAGATCATCGCCTTCATCATGATAGAGTTGTGTAGCACTGGGTACAGAAAGCCAGACAGGACTTAATTGACAGCTGCTTTCAACATATCAGAATGGGGTGAAGTCATCATTTATTAAATAAGTTTGTTATTGATGAAAAGCCAAGCAGCCTCTGTTTAGTCCCAGAAGCAATCTAACTATTTTGTTTGCTTCTTTGCTTTTATTAAACAACAGGGAACATTAATATTAACAACTGTTTGAAGGTTTTACGACATGTGATGCTTCCATATTCAACAATGACAAGATAATATTAATGCAAAGAGTAGCACTAACATAGTATAGTGCTAAAGACAGGTAGCACCCATAGTTTAATTCTAGTCATTGCAGTTACAGTTGATCAGACAGCTGATGACAAAGCAGCAACACATTTATAAATGCAATCTTGTATTTCCAATGAAGTGCCTCATGTGTGTCCTCATATTTTTCATTTCCTCCCCACTATGTGTCCTGTGAAGTGCTATTCCTGGCTGCTAATGCACAGTAAGGCCTTTTAATGACTCTGGTGGTGGGAATCCAGGAAGATGCTGGCAGCCGAGAGCATTATCACAACTAGTGAGCATGAGATACAATGCAGTTAGTGAAAAATTGCTCAAGATAACTTGCTGGAGCTCACAGAGAGAAATTCTCCGTGAAACTCACTGGAATTAACAAAACCAATTTTTAATAACATTCAACCCAAATCTTATTATGAAATTTAGCTAAGCCTCTGTTCTATTGGAAGCATCTTAAACCTGACTTGGAATAGCTTGGTACTCATACATGGCAGACATGCACCCCAACTTAGTAGGATCAATAATTTAATGAAACATTAACACAATTATGACAAATTTCAGAACAGTTTTGTTAGTAGTCAATTCTTCACATTCGCTTTATTTAACTTAAAAATAGTAGTTATGGTTATGTTTAATTTTACGAACTGTGATTACATGCCATAAGTGCACAAGCATTCCTTGATGAGACTTTTTCCCCATTTGTAAGGAAGAAAAAAATCATTATGAAAGTATAATCAACAGTCATCATGAGTTATTTACTTTTTACTATTAAACAACTAGCTTTTATTAACTTTCACCTTTTTCAGTGACTCTTTTCAAATGAGTGAGAGAGAAAATAGAGCTTGAGAGAGTGGAGGTGAGAGAATACTTTAGATTAATAAACTGCACGTTACACTACATTGAAGGGTGAGAGAAGTAAACTGAACAATTATATATCAGTTTGCCTAATATCTATTGCAAGGAAAGTCTAGAACTATAATTAATGTTATAGTGACTGAGCACCTAGAATATTTTCAGATAATCAGAGAATGTTTGCATGAATTTGTAATGGGTAGATCATATACCTGATGAAACTTAAAGAATATTTTGAAAAGTTGACTAAACTAGTGAACAGGTCAATGCCCAAGGATGATATTTATATCAACTGCATTCTGGAACTCCACAAAGTCCCTGAAAAAGACTCAAGGAACTGAAAGCAAATTTTTTGACCTGGTTAGGGAATCGAATGAGCAGCAGCACTCAGTAGCAAATATGGGCAGGTTCTCTATTTGGCAGGACATGACTCGTGATGTCCAACAGATATCTGTGTTAGTGTCTTCAACTGATCATTAAATTTATTAATCACTCAGACAATGGAATACAAAGCCTACACATCTAAATTTGGTGACAACACAAAGATTGATGGCTCATATGCAGTGTACTTAAAATTTCAAATTGATATTAATAGATTAACTTCAAGGGCTAAAGGAGGAAATAGATTAAAAGCAAAGTACTGCGCATACTGGAAATTGGGAATAAAAACAAAGTGCTGGAGAAACTGAGCAGGTTTGGTAGTATCTGCAATGAGAAAAACAGCATTAACATTTCAAGTTCAATATGATTCTTTTTTGAAGATGTTGCCAGACTTGCTTAGTTTCTCCACCATGACAGAAAATGCTCGATAAACTTAGTAGTTCAGCAGTATCTGCTGAGATAGAAAAACAACAGAGTTCATGCTTTTATTTGAGTTTCTTCAGTGCTTTGTTGTTACTTCATGACAGGCAAACCTGAAGTCTTTCACTTCCTGACCAAAAAAGATCATTTCTAAATGGTGAAATGCTACAATTGGTATAGGATCTGAGCAAGGATAGAGAGCAAGGAAAAGGGAAAGGGTGATAGTACAGAAGAGTGATAGTAAGAATAAGACAGAAAAAAAAACAATAATAGCAATGAGAGAGATAGGCTTGTTCAAAGACTCCCTGTACTTGTCCAAACAGAAAGCAACTTAATCTGGAGTTTTGTGCTTCAATAACTTAATTGGCATCACGTATGATCAGTGAGTAAGTATGTGGACTAAAAGTACGTACAAGCACCAAGATGTTTGGAAATCTTAATGCAACATTATTTTCGCCATTTAATTACACAGCCTGTGAAGGCCATGCCTTTGAAGCTTTCAGAGTGCAAAATTGTTTCTGATATCTGGTTTAAGAGGCATGCGGTTTCTTTCTGCCTGGTTTCATTCTAATTTCAGTGCCTACAATTAACAGGAAATGAGTACCTGTTAACAGATGTCTGAGATATCAGCCTCTTGTTCAGCTTGCTCAGCAGGGCACCGACAGTTCAATTTGTACAAGTTGAACACAGCTCTTTAATGTGCCTTGAAGACAAGCTGTTCATCAAATGCTTCAAACTATACCAAACAATTGGTTGGAACTTACCCATCAGGGATGGACTTCTGCCTTCGATGCGTGCCACCACCAGATCCCACATCACTGGAGGAAGACAGATTACTGGGTGAATTGCGATTGTGCTGATTTCTGCCAACAGATGACACTGAGACATAAGAACTGTCCACTGCAGATAACGACCTGTGGGAGTCCAGAAATATCATTGCTGTTTCTTCACTGTGTGTAAACGGTAGTGAAATTTTCACCCATCTGAACTTAATATGAAATTTTTACAAACTTGCATTTCCAGAAGAAAAATGTTTTGAAAAAATTAGGATGTATGCATGTGAAAACTAATCATCGCAACATGTAGTTACGTTGGGCACTTAGTTCTGTTCATTGTATCATGAACTTCAGTAATAACTTGGTAATGAAAAGGAGCCATCTTGTATAATTCAAAAGTAGATAGTGTGTTTACAACTGACTTAGTCCTGAGTGATCTTCACAGATTTACTCTCCCTTAATTCTCTTTCCTGGAAGGGCAACTCTTACTTCAGTCCAATTTTGTCGGCCCCAGCCAGTCACCAAGAAACGTGTTTGAGTAAACATTCTTCATGCATGTTCATAACTCTTGAAACTGCAATCAGGCACAAGCAGCCTCGGAACATTTCTGTCCTACCAAGGGGTTCTGCTTTTAGCAGTTACTAAAATTGAAGCAGATCTGATTTAGAGTTCTGGTAAAAGGTCTCCATGCTGAACTGAGTTTCTCTCGCCACGGATGCTACCCACTTACTGGGTAATTTCAGCACTTTGTTTTTATATTTCCTGGTCTTATGCCTCAGTTTCAAGGTGAATAGATCTGCTTGGCTAAACTTTGATATCATTTTAATTTAAAATAATCATTTCTCTCCAGGACTATATTATTTTAGTTTGCTGAGTAGTGTAGCTTGGGAAGATTACAAGTGATTTCTGGTGTAACTCAAATTCTTGGAGGTAAACTTGCACAACAACAAAACCAAAATAGAAACAGCTGGAAACGCACAGCGGTCAGCCAGCATCCCTGGAGGAAACAAGTTTGTGTGGTGAGCCATAACCCTGCTGTTAGTTGACATTTTAACCTGCCTGTTTACTCTCTAGAAATGACTATTGCTACTACTATTTCCTAGTTCAGTTTCATGTTTCTAAAAAATGCACTCCATTTTTGCTTTCTCATCTTGATGACATCAAATTCAAGATTATTATTGTTGTGCATGCATAATTTAAATTTTAAATTTAAGCCTCTTTGTTCTGAACTTTCCAAGCAGAGGATATCTTCTATCTATAAACACTAAGACATCTCTCTCCACAGATGCTGCTAGACCAGTTGAGCTTCTCCAACATTTTCTGTTTTTTTTTTGTATTTACAATATCATCAGTATTTTGCTCTGATGTAAGACACCCCAGTTAAGACATCTTTTATATTCAAGGGAATCTAAGAAGCTACCCTCATAACCAAACCATTAGGAGGTCCTGTACCATTTTTGTGAATCAACACTAACATTACCTTCATGGTCAGCCTATCCTTTGAGAGATGTAACCAGAATAGCAATAAGACCTCAATTAAAATTATTTGATTTTAAAAAAAAAAGATGGCATTTTCATATTTGAGTAGATTAATAATGATGATTTCTGGGTGGCATTCCATCTAAGTTATCTGTTGCAATGTAATGTGTGATTCACATACATTGATACTGTTTTACATTTTACAGTTTAGTTTTGAACTTGTGACATGTGCATTTTGGTCTATATGTATGAGGGAATTTAATCATTAACTCGTTAGTCTTTCGGGAGCCATTTCTTAAAACACATGTTAGAGAGCAGATGACTGTGCCCCTTATGGTGTGATTATATGAACTTGTTTGCATTAAGAGTGTTTTAGGATTGGACACAGCAAACACTGAAAGGCATTAACTTGCTTCTCGTTCAGAAAAATCAAGAATTGACTTTATTTTTCTTCGGAGAAAAAAAACCTATGGATTGAAAAGCTGACATATTTTATTTCAGTTGATGGAAGATCTGTCTGGAGTTAGACTAGTGTCTTCTAGAGAAAGGATCAGTTCAGAACAATTAGACGACAGGTTACCTCAATGCAAGGGTTTTCATTTGAGAATTCCAGACCAGAAGTCTTCGTAAGGGTTATTCAAAGCCAAGAAATCTTAAGTTTAGTTATGTGACTAATCAAGAAAGAGGCTATCAAGCTCTCAAAATTGAAATGGTTTAGTCGAACGTGAGAGAAGAGCATGCTCTGTTTTTCTTAAAACCATAAAGTGTTGATGTTGGACCAGACAAGAATTTGTTCTACCTTGTTTCAAAATCTTTCAAATTGTGTTATACACAAACAGCTTGGTTGATAATGATTTATAATAAACTTCTGTTTTGTTTAAACCAAATCTGCAGCACGCATATAAATATTTCAGTGAAAGGCCACAACATTAAACAAGAAAAATATAAGCTACCAAGCCAGATTTCAGTCTGGGATCTGTCTTGTTCAGTGGCAACATTAGCTGTGATCATAACATTGTTTACACAGCAATCTGAAGGTCCCTATACAGGTCACACACAAATCAGTCCCTTTAAATTAGTATATGCATACAGTTGTGGTAAAATCAGAATTTAAGGGAGTCAAACACTTAAATAAATTGACAAAAATAAAAATAAAAATGTTGGTGCCTATCAATATGCATTTATAGAATTCTAGTGACAATGAACTAAAAAGGCAGCTTTGCATTCAATAAATGTTGTAGTTTGGGGAAGAAAAATACAAACCGCTTTGTGTCCAATGGTCGTCCATCACTGGAAGCACTACGTGGTATAGCACAGCTCCGTTCTTGTGGTTGAGCCCTGCTACTGGATGTGGATATCATCTTGTTCACAGACTGACTTTGTACCTGGGACTGGGATTGAATAGTGCTGTGGGATGGTGGAACTCCCCGCTGCCATTTATTGCTATTCTTAAATGGCAATTTGAACTCATAGGGAATTCCTTCATTGTTCACTTTGTATTCCATTACAGGCATACGGTGCAACTCTGAACAGCTCCTAAAAACAAAAGAAAAAGAAACATTACCAGTGAAATACAACATCACTCATTGACAGATAATAACTGTGGTAGTAACTGTTCTGATCAGCTTAAATGTCAAAAACTGATGCCATCTCTAGACACAACTGATGGTTGGTTATTAATAATGGTTTATAAAAGATTAACAAGTGAAACGCTCCAACTATTTATTCAGCTGCTTCTGGTCCCTACCACTCAAACTAATCCTCCTATCTACTTACATTCTGTACCATGGTCTAGAACTTGCCAGTGTTCAATTTCTATAGTGTTTTTCACCTACACTCATACCCAGTTTGTGTTCCCTTAAGCCCATTCCAACAACTCCTGATTATTCTTCAAAAGGCAAATCTTAAACTATTTTATCTCCTACCTCATCTTCCTCTTCAAGACTTAAAAATGTTGTCAGAGGCCTGATTCATGACCATCTACCCAGCAAGTCCATTGGAATTCCAACAAACATGTTTCTGCTCCCTCCTATAGCACTGAAACAAAAACAGGGCAGTGATCTTAATTTGATCCACTGACCTTCCTCAATTTCTCCAAAGCCTTCAATAAAGCTCATTATCCAGACTTCTTCTAAGTTCTTCCTCTATGATTATTTTAGTAAGGCTGCAGTTACATTGTTTTACTCTTGCTAATGTTATATTCACCACTGCATCATTAACAACTGCATTCCATTCCCACCCATCATCCACTCCAAAGTCCACTGAGGATCCATCTTCAGCCCTACCACTTAATGACATTAAGCCAGTTTCTGAACATTTGATGATGCCCCTCAGCTATATCTTTGCATCAACTCTCTTATTCTCTCCATCCAAGTGCTGTCAGCTAGCTTGTCAAATTTCTAGCAGTTTTCTCTTGATAACCACAGCGAAGCATAAAGCCATAGTTTTCAGCCTCTACCAATAATTTCTTGGTCTCCAGGGTACTGTCTCAATCTGAATTAAACAATACAACTTCTGTGGCCTGTGTGAACTAGAGGCTCTCTTTTATTCTAAAAATTATTTGTGTACTATTTTGCATAGAACTTCTAAGCATTCTCTCCCAACTGTCTAATTGCTATTGGATATGGTTCATACAAGTTTCAAATTGTTTGTTATTTCTCAGCCATTGATTTTTTTTTTCTGAATACAAAGAGGTGCAGTAGACTTTTAACAAATCATGGGTATTACACACAGTGGGCATGAGTGCTCATTGAAAAGGACTAGAATGATCTCCCACCATTGAGTTTTGTTTGCTTGACAGTTTTCAGTCCAGTGCACTCTGGACTGGCACACGTCATTGACCTTTTTCAGCCCGTTTAGTTTATTTTTCATATCATAGTGGAAAATGAATTGTCAGATAGATACACTTACTGTAAACAATGCATAAACAGTTCAAGACATTATTGAAAGGACCAAGTAGTTCACACATTGCTATAAGGAACACAATTTGCATTTTGCTTCTGGTTACATTTAGTCTTCATCTTGAAATAGGAAGGGAATGCCGAAATCAATCTAGTGATGTTGCAAGTAGAAGAAATTCAATCAATTAAACATTGCCACCAGACACTGAAGTGGTTTTAGTTGCGAGAATTCATTCATAAAATAATATTTAACAGATACAATTAGTTATATCATCTATTGTTATTTACACCACATTTTAATTTGTTTGCATAAAACAGATGAATGAGGAAGAACAAGTTTTTCACCAAAATGAAATATGGGGATGGCAGTAGCATAGTGATATAGCAATCAGAGACCAAGCTGATATTCTTGGGCCATGAGCTTGACACCAATTGTGGCAGCTGGCAAAATCTGAATTCAATAAAAAAGTTCTGGAAACAAGTTTAGCCTAAAGATAACCAAGTCACAACTGTTAGAAAGCCTACCCAGTTCACAAATGTCCTTTCGAGAAGGTAATCTTCCCTTATCTGGTTTCATCTACATTTAACTCCAGGCCCACAGCAATATGGTCGACTCTAAACTTCCCTTTGAAATAGGTGAGCAGGCCCCAGTGATGCCCCACATTCCATTCATGAAAATAAAATCATTCAACAGTTTCACTGTAAATTGAAACACCAGGACAGTTTTGCAAATGTACATGGATGGAAAATTATGCCAGATCACCTCAACAGCAGTTAACATCTACATAGAGGGCCATTTGACAGATTCCCAGTGATTTATTGCTTAACTTCAGATCATATTTAGAATTTCAATGAGTGATCGCCTCAAGCTTTAATCAACTTCTGGTTGCCTAACCACCAGTGTGCCCATATGTAGAAGTCTGCAAATAGTTGAGCGTAATGTAAAGCTCTCAACTGTTGCACAATAATGATTCCTGGTGGAGATTTGGATTTGTTAAATTTTTCACGTTATTAATCAAGCATTGTTTAATTAAAGCAAATTACAACTTCTATAGAATAAACCAAAATTCTGAAGAAGGGTCACTGGAACTGAAACATCAGCTCTGCTTTCTCTCCACAGATGCTGCCAGAACTGCTGACTTTTTTCAACACTTTTGGAGTTTGTTTGATTTCCAGCATTCACAGTTCTTTGGGTTTTTTGGTTCAATAAATTTTGAATTCTTGGCAACAGAAAAAAAAACACTTTTTTTTTGAAAGTCCAAATTCATACTTATGATGGATGCAGGTACTATATTGGAACTGAAGTAGGTCTAAACTTATTTAAATAAAATTACAGAAGCAGCATTATTTTGCTACAGCACTCCAATAACTACATTCTTAGATACAGGAGAATATCCTGGAGAAACTAGCATCGAACTAATATGATATATTATTAATGATAAATGATTATATAGCAGTGAGCTCTCTCCTAAGAAATGTGCTTTCTTGCCCCTATTTGTAGCACTTCCCTCCACATTTTGCCTCTGGTGATGCAAATTATTTTCAAGATTAATGGATTGAAAAACAGAGTTTAGTGATGGGTGCATGCAAAAACTTGCACTTCTGGCTCCCAGGCAGTATTACAAATGTAATAAATATAATCAAAATAATCAAAATATTTTGGATGAACCAAATTAGCATTCACACTCAACAGTAATGCTGTTTTTAAACCAATTCTCAATTCCATGTTGTATTCTCGAGTCTGTTTGTAAATTCAAATGATTCAATCTCCTATCTGGATTTCAAAACTAATATTAATCTTACTATTATAGTGAGCCCAGTGCTTTGTAATGACCTCGACCTTTCAGTTGCTTAGAACTTCAAAAAAATCCTCTTGCTCTCATACTAACACTTTTGTCCTGCTGCTGCAATGTTCCAAAGAAGCTAAATCCAATCTCAAGGAACAAGACCTAATTTTCTGCTTAGCATCTTTACAACCTTGACAATTCAATAATGAATTCTACACCTCAAAAGCCTGACTTCATGTCATTTATCCTCCATTTTTCTTAAATTCCTTCTCCACCCCCTACCCCTTTACTTACATTCACACCTTAATTTATATCAATTTTATATCTTTCTATTTAACTCCAATTACAAATATCTGATTAATCCGATGCACGATCTACAGGCTCTGGTATGTGATGCAGGCAATGCTTGGATGGCCAGGCAGATGAATTATTGCGAGATTTATAAGGTTGTTCCGATGCAACAGGTTTGCCTCTGTGTATTCTTAATAAAGATGCACTGTGCTCAGTGTTTTCCTGAAAAAAACATTTGCTAGTTTTTTTTGGTCACAAGCCAGAAAGTCCTGAGAGTTGACAGAGAGGTTTGACCTCTTCAGGGATGTTTTATGGAGGTCCCTAAAGGATTTGCAGTGAGTTTCAATGATCAACTTCCATTGCTTTAGGAGAAGACAATTTCATGCTTTAATTACATTGAGAGAGAGAGAAAAAAACTCACCTGCATCTTAGAAGGGAGAATGCTTATTCTTCAATAGTATACCCTACTTCTGGTCTACTCCAAAATAAGAAAAAACATCCATTATCCACCATCCATCTCTCATTCTTTAAACCTTCTATTGGTACCGTATCATCCTGATTTTTAATTCATTCACAGGATACAGGCATCCCCAGCATTTATTTTCTATCCCTAATTGCCCTGGAGAAGCTGCAATCTTGAAATATTGTAAACCATGCTGTCTATGTAGACACTTAGCACTTCAGTGCTGATAGAGCTGCACTCATCCAGGAAATGGAGAGTCCTGAGTTTTGCTTTGTAGATAATGCAAAGACATTAGGGAACCAGGTAGTTAGTTACTGGCCCTCAACTCATTGGGAAAAAGAGAATTCCAAACTTTCACTACTCATTAAGAGAACAAATTCCTTTGTATCTTATTTTAAGTGAATGTTCCTTAGTTTAAGATTCTCCACAAGAAAACATCTTTCAATAACTAGTGTCAAGCCCCATTAAAATCTTGTGTGCTTTAACCCTGTACACCCCCAATAACCACCACCCCCCCAACTCTAATGAAGAGGTCTAACCTGTTTAGTCATTCTTAATAAGTCAACCCTTCAGCCTACGAATAAATCCAGTGAATCCCTTTTAAACTCCCTCAAATGCCAGTATAACCTTTCTTACATACTGAGACCAACACTGCATACAGTCTTCACCAACAGTCTTCACAGTTGTAACAAGACTGCCCTACTTTTAAAATCCCTAGCAATAAAGGCCAACAGTTGTCTTCTTACAACACCTGCACGCCAACCTTTATGTTTTATGCACAAGAACACCCAGATAGAACCCTGTGATGCATATTTTTAGAATCTCTCTCCATTTAAACAAGTCTGTTGCTTGATTCTTCACACGTTACTGCATTAAACTCTATCAGCCAAGTTTTTGCCCTCTCACTCAACCTATATACTGGGGACATACCTTACAACACGTCCTCATACCTATTTTTGAATCAGCATTAAATTTGGATACATTGCACTGTCCCCTCCTCCAAAGCATTAATACAAACAGTAAATAACTGTTCCTTGTGGCACTCCAGTAATTGCACCTTTCCAATCTGAAAATGACCCATTACTGGGTCTGTCTTCTTTGTATTAACTAATCCTGAATCTACACGAATATATTACTTCCAATACGATAAGCTCCCATTTTGTGTAATAATGTTCTACATGGCACGTTACGGAGCGTCTTCTGAAAATCCAAATACATTACATATACCAATTCTGCTTTATTAATTCTACTTGTTATATTCTCAAAGACCTCTAGCAAATTTATCAAACAAGATTTCTCTTTCACAAAATCATGTTAACTCTCTGATGGGGTTAAACTTTTCTAAATGTTTTGCTGTTTCTTTCTTAACAATGCACTGCAGCTTTTTCCCAACAACAGATGTTAGGTAAAATGGCCTAGAGTTCCTGCTGTTTATGAGATAGTCTTAAACGTTGGCCTTTCAGTTAACTTTTTATTCTGGTTCTAACTTCTGCTGCATTCTTCTGCGTATATTTTCAACCCCTTCCCAGCACATTTAATCATTGTTCACCTCTTCACTACCTTACATGTATGGTCTTCTTTCATTCTTCAAACATCCCTTAAATCATGTTCTCCCAATTTAATTCAAATATATACTTACAAGCCGAGTTATACAATTTGCCAGGACATTTGTCCCAGCATGGTTCAACTAAAGTCCATTCCAGTGGAACATCTATCTCTCCCCCCCCACCCCCCCTCTAGTTTCCTGCTGATCTTGGCCACTTTGTATGCTTTATCTTTGAATTTGGTCGCCTTCCTTATTTCCTTAGGCACCTGACAGATTACCCCTTTTCTTATAGTCCTTCATTTTCACTGGTATGTACTTTTGCTGAGCACTTTGCAAAATTGCTTTGAAAGTCAGGATGAATATCAGGATGAATTTCTCCCACAGCAATCTGAGGCACACGTGCATAAAGTCTAGAGTCATAAAGCACGGAAACAGATCCTTTGGTCCAACTCGTTCGCGCCTACCAGACATCCTAATCTGTCAGCATTTGACACATATCCCTCTGAACCTTTCCTGTTAATATACCTTTTAAAATGTTGCAATTGAACGCCTCCACTACTTCTTCCAACAGCTTGTTGCAAACACACACTACCTTCTCGGAGCAAATTACTCCTCAGGTCCTTTTTAAAATCTTTCCCTTCTCATCTTAAACTTATGCTCTCTAGTCTTGGACTCCCCTACTCGAGAAAAAAGATTTTGGCTATTGACTCTAGGCCCCTCACGATTTTAAGGTCATCCGTCAGCATCTGACATTCCAGCCTTTTCAACCTCTCCCTATAACTTGACTCCTTCAGTCCTGGCAAAATCCTTTTAAATTCTGTACCACCCTTCTTGCAGAAGGGCAACCAGAATTCTACATGGTTTTCTTAAAGTGGCCTCACCAATGTCCTGTCCAGCCACAACATGACATCCCAACACCTACATTCACTGTTCTGACCAATGAAGGCATTTGTGTCAAATATCATCTTCACCATCCTGTCCACTTTCGACTCCATCTTAAAGGAACTATACACGTGCGGCCCTTGATCTCTTTGTTCATTAACAATCCCCAGGGCCCTACAGTAGCTGACAAAGTGAGGACTGCAGATGCTGCAGAGTCAAAATCAAAAATTGTAGTGCTCTGAAAGCACAGCAGGTCAGGCAGCATCCAAGGAGCAGGAGAGTCGACGTTTCAGGCATAAGCCCTACATCATCCAGATGAAGGGCTTATGCCTGAAATGTTTATGCTCCTGCTCTTCGGCTGCAGCCTGAACTGCTGTGCTTTTCCAGTGCCACACTTTTCAACTCCCTTCCTATCAGTAGCTGTTTAAGTCCTGATCCGGTTTGCCGTACCAAAATGCTAAACCTCACATTTATCTAATTATAGTAGCATTTATAGTAGCTTGTCTCTGCCGCTTCCGGTTGTCAGTTCCAGCTGGACAGCGGCAGAGACAAGCCACCATAAATGCCGGAGGAAAGATCACAGAAGCGCTTCACAGGAGGCTCCCAAGCACTGAGGATGTCAACTAGACAGGGGACGAAACGTTGCAACACAAATTCCCAGCTCGGCGAACAGAACCACAATAATTATGTCATAGTTAGGGAGCCTCTTGGAAGCAGCGATCACTGTATAGTTGAATTTAGAATATAGATGGAAAGTATGAAGTTAAAATCCAATACTAGGGTCATGTGCTGAAACAAGGGAGACTACAATAGGATGAGAGAGGAATTAGCTAAAGTAGACTGGAAACAAAGACTTTATGGTGGGACAGTTGACTAACAGTGGAGGACTTTCAAAGCAATTTTGCAAAGTGCTCAGCAAAAGTACATACCAGTGAAAATGAAGGACTATAAGGAAAGGGGTAATCTGTCAGGTGCCTAAGGAAATAAGGAAGGCGACCAAATTCAAAGATAAAGCATACAAAGTGGCCAAGATCAGCAGGAAACTAGAAGATTGGGAAAGCTTTAAATGTCAACAGAAAACCACAAAAAGAGTAACGAAGAAAAGTAAGATAGATTATGAGAAAAACTAGCTCAGAATATTAAGGCAGATAGCAAAAAATTTCTATATATATATATAAAAAAATAAACAAAACAAAAAAAAATTGACTAACGTAAACATCGGTCTTTTCGAGGATGAGAAGGGGGATTTAGTATTAGGATATGAGGAAATGGCTGAGGCATTGAATAGGTATTGTGTTGGTCTTCACAACAGAGGACACGAATAATATGTGAGCAATTGACAAAGGGACGAATGTAGGTGAGGACCTGGAAATAATCATGATCATGAAAGAGGTTGCGTTGGGCAAGCTAATGGACCTAAGAGTACACAGGTCTCATGGCCCAAATGGAATGCACCCCAGTATGCTAAAAGAGTTTGTGGGAGAAATAACAAATGGTAATTTGTGATAGACTATTGTAGTCTCCTTTGTTTAAACCCAGGCCTTAGATTGGATTTTACCTTCACACTTTCCATCTATATTCTAAATTCAAACATAGTGATCACTCCTTCCAAGAGGATCCCAAACTGTGACATCATTAATTTTTCCTGTCTCATTACACAGGTATCTATATCTAGGACAGCTTGGTGGCTCAGTGGTTAGCACTGCTGCCTCACAGTGCCAGGGACCCTGTTCAATTCCAGCCTCAGGTGACTGTCTGTGTGGAGTTTGCACATTTGCCTGGTTTTCTCCCGAGTGGTCCAGTTTCCTTCCACAGTCCAAAGATGAGCAGGTTAGCTGAATTGGCCATACTAAATTGCCCACAGGTTTAGGTGCACTAGTCAGAGGGAAATGGGTCTGGGTGGGTTACTCTTTGGAGAGTTGGTGTGGATTTGTTGGGTTAAATGGCCTGTTTCTACACTGTAGGGAATCTAATCTAATGGGGCAGCACGGTGGCTCAGTGGTTAGCACTGCTGCCTCACAGCACCAGGGTCCCAGGTTCGATTCCAGCCTCGGGTGACTGTCTGTGTGGAGTTTGCACGTTCTCCCAGTGTCTGTGTGGGTTTCCTCCCACAGTCCAAAGACGTGCAATTCAGGTGAATTGGCCATGCTAAATTGCCCCTAGTGTTAGGTGCATTAGTCAGAAGGAAATGGGACTGGGTGGGTGACTCTTCGGAGGGTCGGTGTGGACTTGTTGGGCCGGTGTGGACTTGTTGGGCCAAAGGGCCTGTTTCCACACAGTAGGGAATCTAATTTAATCTAAATAAATTCCCTGGTTCCATTACATACTGTTCAAGAAAATTCATTACACTCTGGGGCAGTTTCAGCAGGTTGGAAAACAGCAAATGTGACACCATTGTTTAAAAAGGGGGCTAGGCAAAAGATGGGGAATTATAGACCAGTTAGCTTATCTTCTATAGTGGGGAAAATGCTGGAGTCAATTATCAAGGAAGAAATACCAAGGCATCTAGATAAATAGTGTCTCATTGGGCAGAAGCAACATGGGTTCATGAAGAGCAGATCATGTTTAACTAATCTTTTGGAATTCTATAAAGACGTTACAAACATGGTGGACAATGAGAATTGCTAGACTTCCAAAACCATTCAACGAGGTGCCACCCAAAAGGCTGTTGCATGAGATAAAGGTGCAAGGTTTTGCAGGCAAAATATTAGCATGGATAGATGATTGGTTAACCAAGAGGAAGCAAAGAATGGGAATAAATGAGTCCTATTCTGGTTGGCAGTCAGTCAGTCACTAGTGGTGTGCCTCAGGGGTCAGTGTTGGGATGCAATTATTCACAATTTACATATGCGATTTGGAGTTGGGGACATGTAGTCTGTCAAAGTTTGCGGATGACTAAGATGAGTGGAACAGCAAAGCGTGCAGAGGACTGTGAAACTTTACAAAGGGACATAGTTAGTTAAAGTGAATGAGCAAAGTTCTGACAGATGGAGTACAATGTTAGTAAATATGAAATCATCCATTTTGGTAGGATTAACAGTAAAAAAGGACTATTATTTGAATAGTGAAAAAATTGCAGCATGCTGCAATGCAGAGGACCCTGGGTGTCCTTGTGCATGAATCACAGAGGGTTGGTCTGAAGGTTCAACAGGTAATTAGGAAGGCAGATGGAATTTTGGCCTTCATTGTTAAAGGAGTTGAGTTCAAAAGCAGACAGGTTTCACTGCAGCTGTACAAGGTGCTGGTGAGGCCACACCTCGAGTACTTGAAAAAGGATGTACTGGCACTAAAGGGGGTGCAGAGGAGGTTTACTCGGTTGATTCTACACTTAAGCCTTATGAGGAGAGACAGAGTAGACTGGGATCATATTCATTGGAATTTAGAATAATGAGTGGGGATCATATAGAAACATATGAAATTATGAAAGGAATAGATAAGATAGAAGTAAAAAGGATGTTTCCACTGGTGGATGAAACTAGAAGAGGGAATAGCCTCAAAATTAGAGGGAGCAGATTTTGGAATGAATTGAAAACTAACTTCTGCACTATGAACTCTGTCTATGGAATTCCCTGCCCAGTGGAGCGATTGAGGCTTCTTCAATAAATGTTTTTAAAGCTAAGGTAGATAATTTTTTGAACAGTAAAGGAATTAAGGGTTATGGTCAGAGAGTGAGTAAGTGGAGCTGAGCTAGGTGGGTAAGGCATGGAAAGATCAGCCATGATTTTATTGAATGGCGGAGCAGGCTCAAAAGGGCCAGATGGTCTGCTCCTGCTTCAAGTTCTTATGTTCTTATGAACCCTGGCTTGGGAATGGTCACAATATTTGTAACAACCTATTAAACATTTTGTAGTCATTTGAAGAATATCACTATAAGGCCATTTGTGCAACATAGAACACAGCATGACTTCCTAAGAGAGGACAGCACAAACATTGTTATCGACAGTGTTCTCCCACTGAAATATTGAACTGAGTTCATTACAAATACTGCTGTTGAGTAGATTCCGCTGAAATCTTCATGTTCATCATTTCTTAACGAGCAGAAACTTCCTTCTGGCAAGCCGATTCCTCTGTCCATAATCTGAAGCTTAAATCAGTCAAACTAAGGACTAATGGAAGGTTAATTCAAGAATTTTCAGATTTACATAGCTTCACGAACCAAAACGTAATGCAACACAATGCTTAGCCAGACAAGGTAGTCTAATCAGTCAATTTCATACTTTTAGAAAGTTTGCTCTATTGACACGGGCAACCTTCCACTGTTCAATTGTTTGGCAACATTCTCAAAGGTTTAAATTCAATTTTTTTTTAAAAAGCACTGTAGATAGAGAATAAATAAATGCTGATCCAATGCTTCCGAAAGACAAAAAATGAACATCATTGATAACTGAATAGTTTGAGATAAACTATGTGAATGATGAACAGCATAGTCAAATGAAGTTTGCAAAGGCTCATTAAAGCATATCCATAAGAGCATGTGGCATAGCAGAAGCAAGCAATTCAGCTCATTAAGTCTGCTCCACCATCCAATGAGACCATGGCTTATCTTATGATCCTCAACTCCACTTTCCTGCCTTGGCCTCCTTGATCCTTTTACAATTAAAAAATCAGCCTTGAAGACACTCAATGACTCAGCCTTTATAGCCCTCTATGGGAAAGAATTCCAAAGTTAGGGAGGGAGAGAACCAAAATAGTGAAGGTTGGGAAAAACTAGGAGTTATAAGATGAAGATCTGTGAACATGAAACAGGTAGGGAAAGGCTGTGATCGAGGAATATAGTAAGCTGAATTTGGGTGGAGCAGCAAAAACTTCAGTTCAGGGAACATACCTGCGAGGGGTGCTATCTTCATGGGGTGGAATGATGATCACTTTAACTGTTACAGATGTTCGTAGCAGATCAATCATTTGTTCATGGGTCAGAGTTGCCACAGCAACTTTACAGATTTCCACCAGCCGGCTGCCTTGTCGGAGACCTGCTTGCCATGCGTAGCCATAGGGTTCGACATCTGCTACAATGCCTTCATAGTTAACATGGAAACCAAGCTGGCCTAGGCCATTTCTCCTCAATGTCATCTCAACAGTCTCGCATCCTTTTGTGGTTACCTGAAAAGGATCCAGACAATATTCTGAGGGATGGAAGTTTGTGTTGAATATAAACTTGTAAATAAACATACTTTCCATTGTCAACACAGTTTACAACTGTTTTACATAGATTATGGTGAGCAGTAAACCAGCACTGAGAAATGGTGAGTAAAACCACAATTGAACAGAATGAAGTTCAAAGATCAAAGAGGCAGCTGCAAGGCGCAGGCATTCAAGGAGAAAATTTCGGGAACAGAGTCAAGACAACTGGAAATACTGTCACAAACAATGAAGCTTAGACTAGAATAAGGGAAATAAAGTGAACATGGATTGGGGTGGGGGTGAGGTGGACGGAAATTATTGCTGAAATAAAGGAGAGCTATTCGACAGAGGAACTTTAAATTTAGTATATGGGAAGCAATGCAATATCACACAGCAGTCTTAACATTAAGCCAATGCCTTCCAAGTTCATAGGTAATTATTTTATGTTACAATGTTATTTCAGCGGATCACATTTCCTGCTCCATTTTCAAGCTAATGCCATCTCTTGGTTCACCTTGTGAATGATGGTTCTCTCTCACTCCCTAGCCCTCATTTACCAGGAACACACCAGAATCCATATCCAAATACATAATAAGCCACCATTTCTGCTTGCTCCAATGCAATGCCATCACCTGACATTTCCCCTTCCTTTGTCAGCATTTTGGAGAGACCATTCACTCCAAAACGACCCTGTGCTTTCCTTCTCTACTCCCTAACCCACAGATGATGCAAGACCAGCCCACTCCCTTCCTCCATCCTCACGACCCAAGGTTCCAGACAGACTTTTCAGGTGAAGCAGTGACTTACCAATGACTACATTCAATCTAGTCTACTATAATCACAGCTCACAGCGTGGTCTCCCTACACTGCAGACAAAACGCAACACCTATTTTCTGCCTGCCTGCTAGTTACAAAGTCCAGATCCCTTATCTCCTTTTAACCATTTTCTCAACCTCAGAATGTTTTTCACATCTCTCCAGTTCTCTGTATTCCTGCACCACTGTTTGAACTGTACCCTATAGTCTATATCACCTCACCTTATTCTTTCCACACAATTTATGTTACACTTCTCTGCCTTAAATTTCTTCTGCCCATGTCATCAGTTTGTGAATCATTACTGTCCAGATAGTTTACAATGCATCCAAGCTTGAAAATTTTGAAGTTATGTCCTGTACATCTAAGACCAGCCTTTAATATGAATTATTAGAAGCAGTGGTTCTAAGCCCCTTGAAAAATCCCACCACGTTCCTTTCACTGTTCCCAAACCAAACAAAATCTTTGATTCACCACTACTCAGTTTTATACCATTAAATCAGTTTTGTAGCCATATCACCACTATTCTTTTTATTCCACGAAACTCAACTTTGTGGAAGAGCTTATTATGTGACACCCTTTTGGAAGCTGATAATTACTAAATTAATTGCCTTCCCTTATCAATTACCTTTCATTAAAAAAAAGGTTGAATTATTTAAACTAAATTTGCTTTTATCAAACCTGGTCCGATGATTTGATTCAAGCTCATTTCTAAAAACGTTCTCATCATTCGTGGTTGAACATACTAGCCTCTAACTTCTAGATTTGTTCTTAGACCATCCTTTGATTCCTATATTTCAGAAAATGTATCATGTAATGTATACCCATGATTTACACTCCTTTCAATGTTTACACAGCAGACTTGAGTGTGGAACTTTGTAACGTGACATATTTTTGGGTTTTATTTAAGATGCTTGGGATGCCAGTTTCTTAAAAAATGCCATAAATGTTGGTCTGATAACTTCTTATCCTTCAAAATCAATGTTGGATGCTGTTCTCAAGTTTGGTCCGTTACTAATGTAATAATTCTATGGTTGATTTGATTCAATTGGTGCATTATTAATATAATAATTCTATGGCTGATTTGATTGTCTTGTTTCCCACTAATGAAATTGGCAGCTTTTTAGATCAAAGTGCATCAGGAAAGTAAGTACAGAGGAGATAAATGTAAATAAGTGAAATAAAAACAGAAGTTGCTGGGAAAGCTCAGCAGGTCTGACAGCATCTGTGACCAGAAATCAGAGATAATGTTAGGGGACTGGTGACTCTTCCTCAAGAATAAGAGGTGTTTTATGGATTTAAGTAATGATAAATCATTTGAAATTGTTCACCGAATGAAAGTAGGTAAATGTAGGAGCCTCACTGAGTTAAAATGACATTTTCATCCTGTATATATTATGTTTTTATGATGGTATATTAGCCCTTTGGTTGCTTTTCAATCCAGTATTCGGAGACTATTTTTTGCAATATGAACAAGGAATTGTTTGAAGCATAGACACAATTTAACAAAAATAAAATAATGACTTGTTCTAGACTGCATTACTAGCAGTCAAACTAATGGTGGGTGCTCAAACTACAGGTTCAAAAAGGAGACAACAAAAAAACAGGACAAATTTGGAACAGCAAGTAAGGAAACCAATTTACAGAGTAGAAATAGGAATTTATGAAAAACAATCAACCAACCATTCACCAAAACAAAACAGCACTTTGGGGCACTTAACTTCTGATCTGGACTTACGTTACAGATCATATTTAATTGTACATGAAATCAATTTTTTTGTTGCAACACAAAACACAATCAATATTAGTTTATTCTACAGATATGAATCTTCAATCAAGCACTAAAAAACTGATAAGCACACAGCACCTCGAAGGACATAGAATTCTTGCTTTCTTGCAAATGGTTTTATGCATGGGAAACTGTATCTCACTAACTTGATTGAGATTTTTGAAGAAGTGACAAAGAAGATTGACGAAGGCAGAGTAGTGGACATTGTCTACATGGACTTCAACAAGGCGTTCAATAGTACAATATTCTGTATGGTACATTGGTTAGCAATATTAGATCACAGAATCCAGGAAGAGCTAGCCACTTAGTTACAAAATTGGCTTGAAGGTAGAAGACAGGGTGGTGGTGGTGGAGGAAAGTTGTTTCTCAGGGGATTTGGAGAAGGAGGATGTTTCAAGTTGCTACTTACCAAGATCCCACACTAATTCTGCTAGATGAGAAAGAACAAAGAACTAGATGAGAAATTTGATATGCCTACCAATAGAAGGATGTTCTGTAAACGAGTCATATTTGACTTGAAATGTTAACTTTGGTTCTTTCTGTACAGATGCTACCAGACATGTTATTTACTTCCAGCAATTTCTATTTGTTATTACAGCAGGTGGCTAATGGGCATTTGTTACAAAGTGTTTTGTGTACTGGAAAGTCAAAGAGAAAGCTGAGAGGTATGGAGGAGTCCAGCACCAGCTGGTGATGGAACTTTGTGCATGATGTTTGCAGCATACTACTCCCAACAGTTACCTCCATCTGTACACATGTGGAATCTACGAATGCTATAAATTTCATTGCAGAATAAGTGGCTTCACTCAATATGTAAGTGATGTAATGGATGCTAAGTCTACTGGCATCATCATTCTAGATGATTTTGTTAAAAGTAGACTCCTGGCGGCAGTCTTGATGCCTGCAGCCTGGACTCATGGCAGTGGTAGGCCCAGAGATTGCTTTGATGATTGTTCTGGTGCCAGAAAATGGAGATTCCTGCCAGCAATAGACCCAGAGCCTGGACTCTTGGTGGTGATGGCAGTGGGGTCTCCTGGGGCATCAATGTCCTCATTGCTGTTCCTGGCGTAGAATTCTTGGAGAGCCAGAGCAGCTTGCTGAAGTCCTGAAGTTGTGCTTATGACCCCAATTTGAACAGAAGATGACATCTTATTTAAGTAATTTCTTTTATCCTTATTGTAACTCAAAACATTTTTCACTGTATCTTCACGATACATGTGATAATAAATCATTCATTCATATCATCTATTTATCCATGTCGCCACCACCTCTACAAGCTCACATGCTGTTGTCTGTCTGTTGGCCAACAAGTTCAGGCTGCAGCACACATGCTACAGTATTGAAGTCTAACCTTTAGGACCCAAAAACTGCTCAAGATAATCATTCAAAGCTTTCTGCAATCTCCTCCACTGAAAGTTAGCAGTTTCCCATCAACCATGCTGAAACCACTGCATAGGGTTAACAACTCAGGCAAAGGCACACAGAAGAAACAACATTCTTAGGAACTTGATATGGTAGATGCAATATGATTGTTTTCCCTTGTGGGAGAGTCAAAGAGCAGAGGGTATAATCTCAGAACAAAGATAAAGTCGAGGAGGAATTTCTGCTCTGAAAGGATACTGAATCTGTGGAATCTTTACCACTAAGGGCTGTCGAGGCTGGGTCATTAAGTATTTGTTGAGATGTTGAAGACAAATTTTTAAATCAGTAAAGAAATCAAGGGTTACAGGGAAAATGCAAGAACGTAGAGCCGAGGATGATCTGATTAACCATGTGATCATTGAATGACAGATCAGACTCAGTGGGTTGAATGGCCTACTTCTGCACCTATGGCTAATGGTCTTATTACATGGATGATAGGCACTAACAGAATGTACAAGGGATTTTATTTTATTTGGTCATTACTACCAAATTTACATATATTGCTTGAACTATATTTTGCAATATTTTTATTTTGTATTGGCAAAGAACATTGTGAGGGTCACAGAGGAAAATTAAGGAACATGATACTGTTAATGACTGGAGGGATGTCTTTGAGATTACTGATATCAATTGTTAAAATTCTATCATGTGAAGCCCAGACAGAAAAGGACATCACAATGGCTTCCTTCCCTCTCCTTCTATGTACTGCTGGACAGTCTGTTCCTTATGCTCCAGCTCCTTAGCACCACATCTAATCAATGGCACAAAGTGCCATCCCTTCACAATAACAAGGTTGAATGACATATTAACACAAAAATTTTGAAACTCAAGTGAGAACCACAGTGCTTCTTCAGAGCAATCCACACTATGGAAGAATTCCTTGAGAACAATAATGCTGTGCTCTATTATGTTCTTGGTTATACCAATGAGCCCTTACAAAATAGGTTTTATGATTCATTGCCTGTGGTTGCATCATAATTCACATTGATAAAATGAAGTTCATGATAAAGGCAGGGCTAACATAAGCCATGTAGAAAAATATGTGGATATGAGTTTGCTTGCTGAGGTTGTAAGTTCATTTTCAGACGTTTCGTCACCATCAGTGAGCCTCTGGTGGGCCAACCAGAATTCTATCAACAAACACATTGACGTAGACCCCATTTACCACCCTCTGAGAATAAGCACAGAAAATGATATCACTGCAAGAAATGGCATCACGCCAGGAAATGACAGCACCAACCCGTGGAATTCTAAACAAGTAGAAAACGGTCGCTCACACAAGTACTTCACCGGAAGCTCAATTTTACCTAATATGATGACAAAATGTCTGAAAGTGAACCTTCAGCTCAGCGAGCAAACTGACATCCAAAACCTCAAACTGAGCTACAAATCTTCTCAAAACTTGCTATAAAAATATGTATACAGCCAATGGTAGCATAGAGTACAGTACCACAGCATGGAAACAGGCCCTTCAGCCCAACTCTTCCATGCCGAACAGGTTTCCTAAATTGAACTATTTGCCTGCATTCGGCCACATCTCTCTAAATATTTCCTATTCATGTACCTGTTTAAATGTCTTTTGGATGCTGTAATTGTACCCACCTCTACCACTTCCTCTGGCAGCTAATTCCAACACACGGCAGCCTCTGCGTGAAAAAGTTTCTCCTCACTCCTGTCTCACTTTAAATCTATACACTCTGGTTTTGGACTCACTCACTCTGGGGAAAAGACTTTGCTATTCATTTTATCCATGCCCCTCATGATTTTATAAACTTCTATAAGGTTACCCCTCAGCCTCCGGTGTGTCAGAGGTAAAAAGGTCCCAGCCTGTCCAGCCACTCCTTACAAGTCAAACCTTCCAGTCTTGGTAACATCTTAGTAAATCTTTTTTTGCATTCCTTCTGGCTTAATAACATCTTTCCTGTAGCAGGGCAACCAGAATTGTACACAGTACTCCAACTGTCACTTACTGGATTAGTGGTGCTAGAAGAGCACAGCAGTTCAGGCAGCATCCAACGAGCAGTGAAATCGACGTTTCGGGCAAAAGCTCTTCATCAGAATCCTGATGAAGGGCTTTTGCCCGAAACGCCGATTTCGCTACTCGTTGGATGCTGCCTGAACTGCTGTGCTCTTCCAGCACCACTAATCCTGTATTTGGTTTCCAGCATCTGCAGTTATTGTTTTTACCTCCAACTGTCACTTACCAAAGTTTTGTATGGTCGTAAGATGTCTCAACTCCTGTACTTAATGTTTTAACCGGTGAAGGAAGCATGCCAAATGTTCTCTTTACTACCCTGTTCACTAAATAGGAGTAAAACAACAACAAACTGCCATTCCTAGAGGTCACAGTAGAGCAAACAGCCAATGGGGAATTTCAAACCAGCGTCAACAGGAAAACAACACATACGCATCAAATATTGAACTACAGAAGACGCAATCACCCCAACATCCACAAACGAAGCTGCATTAACACATTATTCCAACGAGCCACCACACACTGCAGCACAGAGGAACTACGCAGAGCGGAGGAAAATCACCTATACCATGTGTTCAATAAGAATGGGTACCCAATGAACACAGTCCACTGATTTCTCAGCAACAAACCCAAACAAGCAGACAAAATGCATACAGAAACCCTAGCCGCTCTCCCCTACATCAAAGACCTCTCAGAAATGACTGCCAGATGACTCAGACCCCTCGGAATCATGGTAGCCCACAAACCCACCAACACTCTAAAACAGCAGCTAATGAACTTGAAAGACCCTATACAGACAAGCAAAACTAATGTTATTTCCAAACTACCTTGCAAGGACTGTAACAAACACTACATTGGACAAACAAGCAGAAAACTAGCCACCAGGATACATGAACATCAACTAGCCACAAAACGACATGACCCTCTCTCACTAGTATCCTTACATACAGATGAGGAAGGACACCGCAGCCATCCGAGGACAAGCCAAACAGAGACACACACAAGAATTCCTAGAAACATGGCATTCCAACCAGAACTCTAGTTGATTTAGACCCCATCTACCACCCCCTGAGAAAAAGATAGGATATGACATCACCACAAGAAATGACATCACCAACCCAAAGAATCCCAGACATATAAATAGAAAGCAGGAATCAGCAGTGCTTTGCCCAGAGGCCCACTGAAGATGTTACCTAGTAGAGTGATGAAATGTCTGGAAATGAACCGTCCAGCTCAACGAGCAAACCTACATGTAGAACCTCAACCTGAGCTACAAATCTTCTCAAAACTCACCTCGCATTCAGCTGAATTAAACTCCACCTGCCATTCCTCAGCCCACTGGTCCAGTCGATCAAGATCCTGTTGTACTTTTAGATAACCTCCTTCACTGTCCACTATACCACCAATTTTGATCTCACCCACAAACTCACTAACCATACTTCCATATTCTCAAACATCCTCATTCATTCTGCTTACCTTTGGTAAGCAGGAAGGAGATGAGTCTCTCTTTTTCTATTCCGAGCTCTTTAAGGATCTCACTTAGGAAGCAATCCACTGTCATCTGTGTTGTCTCTTAGACATCCAGTCATGTCTGGAATGAGTCAGTCACCTCAACAGCCACAGAAAGCACTGTCTGGTCTTAGTCCTGTTTTGAGTTTGCAATGTGGTACACTAGCGGCAGTCAATGATAATCTGTGATGTTGGGAGAACTGCCCAAAGACCCTTGACAGATATATTCTCCTGCAGAGTGCACTTCTGCTCTTCTTCCCTCTTGTTATATCTTCTCCCACTTCACATGGCCTTTGTTCATTCTTCTTGTCATTATTCAGTTAAGAAAAAAGGCTTAAGAGAAAAAATGGCACCAATCTCTAAATTCAATTGATTTCAGCATTTGCTTTCAATTTAGAAACAAGTATTTAAGAACCAGCCAGACCATTCCCTGTTGACACCAAACTTCAAGCAATAGCAAAGGTAAAAACAATGACAGCAGATGCTGGAAACCAGATTCTGGAGTAGAGTGGTGCTGGAAAAGCATAGCAGTTCAGGCAGCATCTGAGGAGCAGGAAAATCGATGTTTTAGGCAAAAGCCCTTCGTCAGGAATGCTCTTTAAGCAATAGCAGCAAAACTCTAAAAATTAGTCTAATTTGTCCTAGCTCTTTCTGTTTTAATAACATCCTTCCTATTGCAGGGTGACCAGAATTGTATACAGTACTACAACTGTAGCTTTACCAACATTTTGTGCAGCCGTAACATGATGTCCCAACTACAGTGTTCAATGCTCGAACCGATGATTAGAAATATCGTCTGGCAGCTAAATAGCAAGTAGCATAATCCCTTTTAGAAGTGGCAGTGAGACCCTCTTTAAGCCTTTGTAGGAGATAGTTTGCTTTGCAAATTTACAACTAGTGTGTACCAATCAAAAATGGCAACAGTGAAGTTGCGATCATCATACATGCTATAGTTGGTTATCAGATGCACAGGTGTAGGCACAAATTTCTTTTTCACTACGACACATCCTTTCAGAAGCATGCACTGCAAAATAGACACCAGTTTGAAATATTAGAAGGTCACTTCATTTCAATAAGAGCTCATTACAACCCAACTTCCCAACCATTACATTGAGACACTAAGTGCAGGTTATCATGAAGGTTAAAAATGAAGATGATGAAAATTAAAATGGAAGCACTTAAATGATGCCAAGGTGTGGGTTACAAAAGTAAATCAAAAAGACAACATGTACCCTGATTCAAGTTCATGGACAGAAAGGGTTAAGACAATATGTTGAGAATGATCTAGATTTCAGCAATCAGTATAGAACAAGACAATTTAAACAAAAACTAAATTTTGTACGAATGAAGAAAAACGATGATAGAAACATTGCTAATAAAATCAGAAGGGTTTGCGAAAAAGATTTATCTGTTGCAAGCTGTGAGTAAGAGAAGATTCACCTATTTAACAATGGATATTTTATTACATTATTTCTGGGAAGGCTTCTGAAGACAGTTTTCAAGTTCTGACAGAATTGGACTTTGGACTTTGAACTTTGAAAGGTACATATGCCTTCAAAATGAAAGAAGGGAAGTTTCTTGAAGACAATTTTGTGAATAGAGGAGATACGCAGCAGGTCAGGCAGCATTCAAGGAACAGAAGAATCAACGTTTCAGGCATGAGCCCTTCTTCAGGCTGCGCTTTTCCAGCAACACATTTTCAGCTCTGATCTCCAGCACCTGCAGTCCTCACTTTCTCCTCCGAATAGAGAAGATAAGCAGCTTCGCAGGTTTTGTAAGGATTTCAAAGTGAGAGGACATGAGGGGCAATATTTTTGCATGGAGTTCCTTTGTGGAATGAGCTGCCAGAGGAAGTGGTAGACACAGGCACAGTTATAACATTTAAAAGACATTTGGATAAGTACATGAATCAGAAAGATTTGGATGGATATGGGTCAGGCAGGTGGGACTAGTTTAGTTTGGGAACATGATTGGCATGGATTGTTAGACTGAAGAATCAGTTTCTATGCTCTATGACTCTATAATGAATTGTCTTGTGTGCTGTAATAGTTAAAACACAGAAACACATCTTTGCAGTACAGAGCTACTAGCCTTACTTCAAACTAAGATACTTCTTTTTAAACATAAATTGCATATACATTATTGAAATATTCAGCTTCTCAATAACTTTGAGCTGAGATTATTCTCATAACCAGGGCAGTATAGTTCTATAATAAGTTTGTACTGAAGAATAATTACATTAAATTAAGCAAGTAGGTTTTACTGCATTTCTCAGCTTAACCATGGAAATCAGTCTCGGATTAATATTAAAAATCTTAGAACTTTCATGTACAGTTAACATAGATGATCAAAAGAGGAGTAACATAGCAACTATTTATAAATGAAGTCTGTTATAATTCTCTCAGGAATACGTGAAACCTCAGATTATTGCAAATGTACAATTTGCAAGTTGTTTATATTGTCTTACTTGCTGTATTGCTAATACAAATGGGAATTATGGCAGGCATTGAGGTTTCAAAGACGTTTGCTTGTTCATTTTTCCCCTCCCTTGGTTAAAAAAAATAAGAATTAAAACTTGCCTATTCATTGTACTTAAGATTTCTGATTTATTATGTCATGTACTTAATTTGAAAAGGTACATTCTAAGCATCTCACAATAAAACTTGTCTCAATGTTTGCAGGCTTGTCTTTTTGAAATGTTTTGTTACAAGGTACCTGAAGGGATCTTGATGAAAGAGGCCAATAGGCTGAGAAATGGAAGATGGAGATCAATCTGATAAGTGCGAGGTATTGCATTTTGATACAATGAACAAGGATAGTGTCAAGAGTTTAGTGCTGGAAAAGCACAGCAAGTCAGGCAACATCCGAGGTACAGAAGAAGTGACGTTTTGGGCATAAGGCCTTCATTAGGAATGATGAAGGGCTTATGCCCGAAAGGTTGATTCTCCTGCTCTTTGGATGCTGCCTGACCTGCTGTACTTTCCCAGCACTACATTCTCGACTCTGATTTCCAGCATGTGCAGTCCTCATTTTCTCCTAACAAACCAGGATATGTCTAATACAATTTATGGTAGTGCATTGGGTAGTGTTGTTAAACAGAGGGACTTGGAGTGCAAATACGTAATTCTTTTAAGTTTTCGTCACATATAAACAAGCTGGTTTAAAAAGAAAACTGATATGCTTGCCTTCATTGCTCAGTCCTTTGCATAGAGAAGTTAGAAAGTCATGGAGGTTATACCAGGCATTGGCGCGGCTCTTCTGGAATACTGTGTTCAGTTCTGGTCACCCAGTTATAGGAAGGATATTATTAATCTGGAGATGGTTCAGAAGAGATTTACCAGAATGTTCCTGGGTATGGAAGGTTTGAGTTATAAAGGAAGGTCGGATAGGCTGGGACTTTATTCACTGGAGCATAGGAGGCTGAGAGGCGACGTTATAGAAATTTATAAAATAGTGAGGGGTGTCAATCGAGTTAATGGTAGTTGTTTTTTCCCTACGATGGGGAATTTCAAGACTAGGGGACACATTTTTAAGGTGAGAGGAGAGAGATTTTAAAAAGACGTGAGGGGCAAATTTTTCGTATGGGATGGTTCACACATGGAATGAACTTGCTGAGGAAGTGGTGGATGTGGGTACAGTTACATTGAGATGACAGTTGGATAAGTTCATGAATAGGAACTTATGGGATATGGGTCAGGAGCAGGCAGATGGGACTAGTTTAGTTTGGGATTATGTTTGGTATAGACAGTTGGACCGAAAGGCCTGTTTCCATGCTGTATGACTCTATGACTATTAAACTAGCCCATCAATCTATACTGCAGCAGTAATGACATCATAACGTTTAATACTTTATCATTCATTAATCAATACTGTCTGGCCTGACTGATGTCTGTTACAACACCCCCCAATTGAGTGAGCATTATAATCGGCAACGGAATTTTATTTTCATGGGTGGGGGGATGATTTCAAAGCCCATCAACTGAAGTTTTCAAAAATCCAAATCTAACTAAACCAAATAATTTCAATGAAAAAGTGAATTCCTGAATAGTTCAAGGTGAAATTAAGAGTAGCAGACAAAGACCTATGAGAAAAATACTTCGATGTTCTATTGGATACAGAAGTTCAAGCTCTCTACAGATTAAGACCATCAAAAGTCGTAAACAAAATGAAGATATTTTCTACAATCAATCTGCTCATAAATGTTGTTACACACTGCTGGAAAAAGTGGGACTCAAACCCTGGCCTCCCAGCTCAGAGACAGGGATTTGACTATTTTGCAACAAGAATGGATTTATGAAAACAATCAACAGGTTTGTTGAACTTAATTAGCCTGGGCAAAGTTGCCAACTCTTCACTGGTTGTAAAAATCTAGTTAAATGGCATTAAACAGTCTTTACCTAGCAGATTTCAACCTAAACTTTAGGTTAAAAGTACACTGCTACAGCACAGTAGGATGAGTTTTAACTATTCAAGCATGTTACAGCTAAAATGAGACCACCATTATTTACATTAATTACTTATTATGCAAAAATGGACCTTCCCTTAGCAGCAGCACTTCCAATATCCAAATACAAAAATGCATCAAGAAAGACAGAAACATCAAAAGGGAAAGATCTTCAGCACTGGCAAAATTAGAGAACTAATGAAACTTATGTCCAATGCCCATGAACCAACTTACAGAAGGATCCCTTACAATTTACAAAATGCTAACTAACTTCCCTCCCTGCTCATGGATCCCCCTCCAAACCTCATTGCTTACTCCTAAACAGACCAGTTCATTGTTTTAAGAGACTTCAGCAGGAGAGGTAAATGAGGAGCTTTCTGTGGGGGTGAGAAGAGCAGGAAGCATGGTGTGTGTGTTTGGGAATGAGCATGTCAGCCAACAAATGAAACAGTAGTTTATTTATTTAAAAAAAGAGTATGCACAGTTAAATGAGCCACATGGAAAAATGAAAGTTAAAGCAACACTACTCAGTCAATTCCCTAATCTACAAACTATACTCAAAGATACATTAACAAATATGTTTTAAACAGATAAGATCTATAATAGCAAGATGATGACTTACCTCAAGTCTTTTGACTATTTCCTTGACTTCTTCAACGTTATTAAATGTCCTGACAAAAATGCATTCGCCCCGTTCATAGAAGATTTTAACAGTTGTTAGATTTGAAGTCCATCCTATAACATCTCTGCAGGAGCAATTGAATACTACCTGCTTAGAACTCTCTTCAATAAGGACCACAAACTCATTGGAGATACCCAACAAACAGTCAATTTCGGCAGCACAGCTATAGTCTTCTGCACGCACACTCCACACAATTGTTCCCAGACTATACATCTCAGCATTGGCATAAGGTTTTGATTTCTCTTTCTTTTTTGTTGCCAATGAAATAAAAGGAAACTTTCCAGAAGGATCAATAGGTGTGTTAGTGACACTATTCTCCGCTAGATCTTTTAAGTACTCCTGTCGTGTCCTTGTTGCCATGGCCCGGAATTTTTCTGACTTATGAGCAGCGTTCTCTGCATTGATCACCTTGGCAAGTAAAAAGTCCCGGAAGACAGATGACTTGGGGAAAGTGACATCTTTTGGAATTGGTGGGCCAAATGCAGGCACATCTTTTGACCGCGCCACAGCGACACTGCAAAAGTAAAACCATGACATTATGCAAATCCGAAAAAGTGTAAATTGAGCTTTGCACACTCAACTTTTCTCTTGCTGTAAATGCTAACACGCTTTCCATTTATCCTAATTTCAGAATAAAGTAGTTTGAGTATGCGATTTCCCAAACTTGAGATATAGCAGTCTCTAATATTGACTGCAAACTGCACTGATAGTGGAAAATATTAGTCACCATATTGTTGTACTGTACATAAGGATCAGAGATCATATTGGATATTTAAAAATTCCCATATTTTAATTCATATTAGCAATTTTCCATCAAGACAGAATGCAAAGAACCACAGAATGTGCATCCTCCTCACCTCTGAGAGGCTTCCAGTCTCAGTTGTAATTTCAATCAGTGCCAGAATCTGAGCAATAACCAAAACCTCAAACTGGCAATGGTATGGACTGGAAAGTGAATTACTCATCCTGAAGTAATATCCTGGAAAGAAATTACAGGCTAAATCTTCACCTGCCTAAAAACAGATGACCTGAGGTTATCGTTGCAAGCTTAACCCTGGTCAGTTAAATTTCTTGGGTCTCAGGGAACCTGCCCAGCTGAAGTGAATCAACCAACAGCTTGGTTGAGATTTTAAAAACTTTACTCCTAACTGTACCAATCTCTCTCCATATCCATAATCTTACTATTCCTACAACCACTGGGTTTATACATTAAACTCCACCCCCTCCTATCAATAGGATTGGACATTAGGGTGAAACTAAGGCATTAAGGAATGTCAAAATTTTGAATCCATGACTGTAACAGACCATGCAGAAGCATTCAACAAGCCACTAGACACAGCAGTACCTGATATCCTTTCAAGAAAACAAGGCCTATATTCCTTTCCTAGCACAAAAACATATACATTAATAACATTTGCAGTTTACTCACCTGTAACAGACATTTTCAGTACATGGGTTGTGCACCCTCACTATTACAAACACATGTTGAAAATGGGAACGAATGTTCTTTGGAGTGAATGGCAGGGCTCCAGGTTCTTGTAGTACGATAGTCACTATATCATTCCCAATGTGTCGTTTCCTAAGAAGCTGAAATCAAAAAGTGAAACTTAACCTTCAGGCTGCCTTTAAAGTATGAAGTAATTTATAAATTCACAGCAATTATTCTATCTGGGAAAAATGGGACTGTAAATAGCAATATATATATATCAATGTTGTTGTTTCTCTGAGATCCACTGCATTTATGAATGAATATACAACATGCAGAACAAAAGATCACTAAGTCAAACAAAACAATCCACGATATGGAGATGCCAGTGTTGGACTGGCGTGTACAAAGTTAAAAATCACACAACACTAGCTTATATTCCAACAGGTTCAATTGGAAGCACTTGCTTTCCGAGCGCTGCTCCATCAGGTGGTTGTTGTTTCTCAGTAACAAGCACAGAGTCTGACAAGAGGAAAGAATGCACATTTGTACACTAGGTTATACCAGACTGAGGATGAGTAGAATGGCTCATATTTAACAATATTTATCACTGTCAAAAAATAGAAGCAAAAAAAATGAATTTCTCAAAAACTTGTCCAGGAGTACACAGTATAAAATATTAAGGACATTATTAACCCCTCATAGTACAGTTGGTAACCGCAATGTTTGGTGTTGAATGAAAATGCAGTGCATGTAAATGCAGATGGAAAGAGCATTGCACAATTCCACTATTTCTGGAAGCATTTTGGGATTTAGTATTTGACATATTCTAAGTGTACAATTCTTAGGATGAACTAGTGACTTCAGACACATGTTTTCTATCACTGGGGTTTTCATTACATCAAACACAATGTTTGTATTGAGAAGGCGGCAGGAGCACTTCTAGATCTTAACCATGTACTGCTTTACTGGCTATCATGTCAAGCAATTACAATCAGATGTTAAGTTAATGAAAGGTGGCATACTTAGGGTCATTAAAGATTGCAGATGTCCTGTCAATTCAGGGTGTCTGCAGAGGGGGAATGTCGATTGAGGGCTGAGTAGAGGGAGGGATGCCGATTGGGGAGTCAGTGGAGGGGCAGGGTGTCAATTGAGGGTGTCGTCAGAGAGGCGATGTAAATTGAGGGCGTTGGCTGAGGGAGGGTGTGAATTGAGGGTGTGGCAAAGAGAGGATGTGAATTGAGGGGTATACTGGCCTAAGCTCCATCCTCACCCCAGACTCAATACTTACAGGGGAACTCCCCCAATTCCAGCTGCATACATAACAGCCACTCAGGATCTCCCACGCACTTACAATCGGACTCCCAATCGTTGGCAGCCATGCACCGCAGAGTGCGTATGCCCTTGTCAGAAGTACAACTCCCATCAAGACCTGTGGGCCAAGCCCCTGTAAGACGCCAAGCTACCGGCCCACACCGTACAAACATAGGACTCGAAAGGCAGCATGGGGAATGCAGCCTATCCAGTGTGTGCTGGAAGAAGTGAGATCAGGAAAGTTGTGTGGAGAGAGAAACAAGTCAGAACTGAGAGGGGCTGGAAAAAGTATTTTTTATATTGTGGATAGAAGGGGAATGAGATTCAGGGGAGCAGATGGTAAGAGTCCCTGGAGTGTAAACTATCGATTAATAGATTTAAGGTGAGAGGGGAAAGATGTAAAAGGGAGCTGAGAGTTAACGTTTTTCACCCACAAGGCGGTGTGTATGGAATGAGCTGTCAGAGGAAATGATGGAGGGTGGTACAATTACAACACTTAAAAAGCACGTGGATGCGAATATGAATAGGAAGGCTTTCGAAGTGATCTGGGCCAAATGCTGGTAAATGCGACTAGATCAGATAGGGATGCCTAGTTGGTGCTGACCAGTTGGACCAAAGAGTATGCTTCCATGCTGTATGACTCTGTCAAGCTTGTTGGGCCAACGTGTGGGCCTTAGCACTGAACAGATGAACAGCTCCACTGTCAGATATGTGCACTGCCAACATAGATAATAGAACAAGATGGCATCTCAAGACAGAAGTTCCTTCTGAACAATTATCAAAATATTAAAATACAAAAGTGATCCTAGCTGCCACATCATTTTCTGGAGTGGATGCGTCTACACGTGTCAAATTACGAGAGACCTTTTAATCAGCTGAAATGGTTACTCGCCTCTTGAAGGTGAATTAGCATTGCCTGACCATTGGAGTATTCTGATAAACTAGCACATCGGCTGGTAATGGGAAAAAGACAGCTACCATGCTTCAGTATTTGAAAGATTTTTTGGGCTCTCATGTTGAAGGCTAACAGATTTGATTGCTATGATTAGTCAAGAACTCTAGATTTTTTTGTTTCCTCGTGGGACTAATAATCTAGTTGAAGGCAAACTAAACAAATCTAAATCTGTTCTTATTTAATATCTTATGTCCTCCCGTGTGCGATTGTCCAGTCATAAAAGCTTTCTTTAAAAGGTACAATGTAAAATCATCCATACTTGCCAGTCAGATGTCAACTTGGTTACACAAGTGAGGTCTCTATCTCCAGCGACTGATTCAACATGGATATTTATTTCACACCCACTGACTCCCACGGATACCTTGACCACACTTCTTCCCATCTCCTCACCCCCACAATAAAAGTGCAATCCCTTATTCCCAATTCTTCAGCTTCTGCCATATCTGCTCCAAGGAAGAGCAATTCCACTCCCAGACATTCCAGATGGCCTCTTTCAAGGACGGCAACTTCCCCACTCACAGGATCAACCACACCTCCAACGGATCCTCCATTCCTGCATCTCCACCCTTGAAGCCCACCCCCCCAACTGCAACAAGGATAGACCCCCCCCATCCCGCTAATCTCCAGATACAGCACATTTTCCTCCACTGTTTTCGCCACCCACAATCAGACCCCAAAGGTATATTTCTCTCCTCACCCCTGTCTGCATTCCACAGAGACCATTCTCTCCATGACTCCCTCATTAGGTCCATGACCCTCTACTAACCCAACCTCCACACCAGACACATTCCCTTGCCACTTCAGGTGGTGTAACACCTCTCCCCTCACTTCCAGCGAAGGCCCCAAAGGATCTTTTCTCACCCAGCAGAGATTTTGCTGCACATCTACCCATCTCATCTATTGTGTCCATTGTTCTCGATGAGGTCTCCTTTACATCAGGGAGACAGGACGCCAACTTGTGAAGCACTTCAAGGAACATGTCTGGGAGACATACACCAAACAACCCCATCAACCTGTGGCCGACCACTTCAACTCCCTCTCCCACTCCCCCAAGAACTTGCATGTCCTGCGCCTTGTCCACTGCCAAATCCAAGTCACCTGATGACTTGAGGAAGAACGCCTTATCTTCTACCTTGGGACCCTTCAATCACACAGCAACATAGACTTCACCAGTTTCCAAATATCCCCTCCTCCCACCACATCCCAAATCCAAACTGGCACCACCCTCTTGACCCATCCTTCCCGCCTACCCGTTCCACCCTCACCATTGACCTATCACTATTACCCTCCACCTGCATCTACCTATTGCTTTCCTAGCTACCTTCCCCCCAGCCTCACCCTCACATTTACCTCTCAGCCTCCTTCCCCTTCTACATTCCTGATGAAGGAGTTATGTCCAAAACGTCGACTGTCTTACTGCAGATGCTGTCTAACCTGCTATGCTTTTCCAGTGCCATACTTTTCAGTGCTGACTCTCTAGTATCTGCAGTCCTCACTTTCTCCTACACCATGTTGTATTTAATTTTGGTTCAATTTTCTCTTAAGTATAAACTTGGAGGTGGCAAAGACCATGGCACATGAATAGCAATAGAGGATAAAGCTCAGAATGTAAACTGATGACAGATCATGCAAATATTTAGAATGGCATCACCTGGTGTACCAATGTGGAGAAAGTGAGGACTGCACATGCTGTAGATCAGAATAGAGTATGTATTCCTGATGAAGGGCTTATGCCCAAAACATTGATTCTCCTGCCTCTTGGATGCTGTCTGACTTGCTGTGCTTTTCCAGCACCACAATTTCGATTCTGGTGTACCAATGTGCACTCTTTCTGATTAGGCTGCATTCTAATTTAAACTTGCGGATGAATATTTACCCAATCTGAGCTTTATTCTCCATTGTTATTCATGTGCCATGACTTTTGCCTCCTATAAGTTTATAGTTAGAGAAAACTGAACCAAAGTTATATACATCATCTGCAAGATTTAATTAGAATACAGTCCAATCAGAAGGAATATCTACTTTCTTCAAAGGATGAAATGGATCATACTTGACTTAACCCTTCCTTAGGACAGGAGCATTTACAACCCACGAAGCCACCTATAATTTGCCAAAGAAATAATCAAATTATTAGTGTGAAGGAATATCACACTCGTGCAGAAGAGAATTTTGTAGAGACTAATGTGAAGCTACAGAGTAGACTACTCTTCTTGTTGCACATATAAATTCTGTTTCCTATGAGCCTGCTCCACTAGCTACCTGATGAAGGAACAACGCTTCAAAAGCTTGTACTTCTAAATAAATCTGTTGGACTATAACCTGGTGGTGTGAGATTTTTAACTTGGTCCACCTCAGTCCAACACCAGCACCTCCATGTTATATCACTCATGGGATAGAACTTCTCAATTATTTGTTATCTGAATTTGATGGGTACATGGCAGAAAACTTGGACATGACCACATTCCCACAAGACTGTTGCTCAGAGACTTCTCTGTGCTACGGAGCACAGGGTTGGATTAGCTATCAAAGTAAACTTGGTTAGTTACTACAGTGCATTCTCTAGATAGTGCATTACCGCTATGATATGCGCTGACAGTGGAGGAAGTGAGCATCAAATTCAATGGTAGTGGTCCAGATTAAAGTATAGTGTGTCATGGATTGTGCCTCTTTTTTTTAAGCATCAAGTGACAATCATACATCTGAGTGAGTATTCCTGCACACTCCCAATACAAACTTTACAGATGGTGATTTATCCATTAAGAGTTTCCAGCCCTGGCTCTGTTTCTCTAGTCACAGCTAGTCTGGATGAAAATGCCATTTGTTTAACTGGTAAATTTGCAGATGACATTAAAAGTGATGGAGCTGTGGATAATCAGGAAAGATATCAAAGGATGCAGGAGGATATAGATCAGCTGGAAAGTTGAGCAGATAAATGGCAAATGGAGTTTAATCTTGACAAATGATGCATTTTGGGAGGTCAAATGCAAGAGGAAAATATAGTGGATGACAGGACCCCAAGGGAACATTGACATGCAGTGGGAACTTGGGGTACAAGTTCATAGCTCCCTGAAATTAACACAAGTGGATTAAGATTGTAAAGAAGGCATGCCACATGCCTAGCTTCCTCGGTCAGGGCACTGAGTATAAAAATGGCAAGGAATGTTCCAAATGCATAAGACTTTGGTCAGGGCACATTTGTATTCCTGTCCCAAACTATAGGAAGAATGTGGAGGCTTTGGCGAGGTTGCAGAAGAGGTTACCAGAATGTTACCTGGATTGGAATGTATTAGCTATGAGTTTGAACAACATGGATTGTGTTTTGCTGGAATATCAGAGGTTGAGGGCTGACATTCATATAAGAGACATGGATAAGGTGGATAGCTGGAGTCTCTTTTCCAAGATGGAAATGTCAAATAGTAGGGCCCATAGATTTAGGGCGAGGGGGGGGGGGGGGAGAATTTAAAGGAGAGCGAGAGGAAAAGTTTTTTAAAAAAAAACAGATGGAACTGCTGGCAAGGGAGGTGGCAGAAACAGCTAGGTTATAATTAGCTACCCTACAGCATGGAAACAGGCACTTCGGCTCAACAAGTCCCACCCTATATTTACCCCCAGCTAATGTACCTAACACTATGAGCAATTTAGCATAGCCAATTCTCCTAGTCTGCACATCTTTGGATTGAGGGGGGAAACCGGAGCACCCAGAGGAAACCTGCGCAGACACTGGGAGAATTTGCAAACTCCACAGACAGTCGCCCATGGTGGGAATCGAACCCAGGTCCCTGGCGATGTGAGGCACCAGTGATGACCACTGAACCACTGTGTGACCCAAAAGTTTAAGCAGCATTTAGGCAGACACACAAACAGGCAGAGAATAGAAGGATACAGACCATGTGCAGGCTGATGGGATTAGTTTCGAAAACCATCACGGTCAGCACAGACACAGCGAGGTGAAAGGCTAGTTTTTATTCTATGTTCTAAATAATGTGGAATACGAAACAAAGAAATCTTTTCTATTATATGGTTATTACATCAACTCTGCTCCCTCAAAAATGGGAAATTCCCAAAAGTAGAATCATAGAATCCCTACAGTGCAGAAAGAGGCCATTTGAATCATTGAGTCTGCACTGACCCTCCAAACAGCATCCCACCCAAACCCAGCCTCCTACCTTGTCCCTGTAAGGTTGCATTAACTGCGGCTAATCCATCTAGCCTGCACATTGCTAGACACTATGGACAATTCAGCATGGCCAATCCACCTAACCTGCATATCTTTGGACTGCGGGAGGAAACCAGAGCACCTAGCAAAACCCATGCAGACGTGGGGAGAACCTCCAAACTTCAGAGTTAGCCAAAGATGGAATTGAACCTGGGTCCCTGGTGCTGTGAGACAGCAGTGCTATCCACTAAACAACCGAACTACCTCTGAAGCTGCTTCAGCCTAAGATCCACAGTGTGCAGGTTTGCACCCCGAAACAGAATAGAAAGATTTGAGATTTGATTTTTAATCCATTGCATTGGATATCTAATCCAGCAAATAGGGAGTGTATAATTGATCTTGGCATCATGGGATAAAAAGAAATGCTTTGTTTTTCATTGCTATGTAAGGTGAAAACCAGATCACTTGTCGATGTAATGCACTCTTTGGTACAATATCTTGGCCACCACACACAGGAAGTGCTCACAAGCTGATGTATTGAAGGATGCAAAAAACTTAAGATCTCCACTCAGCCTTCAGGAAGGAAAAGGCACATTGAAACTAAAATAATTGAAACCCTAGCAATTGTGGAACTTTACCATTGAACCAAATTCATAACATTAGTTTAGCATCAAGCTTGCTCCTCAGATTAGATAAACAAAGCTAAGAGAACCAGTTACTAATAATCCACAAGTCATCTGAAACCATAACTGAACATGACTTAATAGCAAAATGAAAGATTTCATTTTACTGTTGGACCTTGACCTACCTGCTGCTTGTTGTTTGGTGTGTAAGGAAGCAGGGTGGAGACATGAAACATGATCTCATAATCTTTGTAGGTTGTGTAGAGGGAATGTGTACCCGTTGAATCAGCTGAAAACACAGACGGGAAGCTTAGCAGAATTAGTTAGAAAAGAACTCAGAGAAAAGATGTGAATATGATGAAAATATCACCCAACATATTGGGAGAATTTTTTGCTATTTTACTACATACAACACTGAACAGTAATTGACTTCTTCAAGAAACATCTTTTGTTTAATTACTTATTCATATAATTTACATGATCAAGAGGGTCAAACCAAATCAAAGGATTATTTTCAAAAAAGGGAACACCTCAGTAAAAATTTAGCAACTAAATACACCAATTGAAATAAGTTTCAACTTCAAAACAGTTACTGTTAAGAACTGAGGGTCAATGAGTACCCATAGGGCAGTCTGAAAGAGACTGGATCCAGACAGCTGATTAGATTGACCGCAGCACCAAGTAATTTTCCAATTAATGGTGACTGATGTTGGTCAGCAGTCAGCAATATCAGCTACCAAACACAAAATTTAATTAATATTTTATCTTCAGTACAATGCTAAAAGGAGATTAATGAATGTAGTATTCAATTAAAATCTAAGGTGTAATTTATCAGAATCCCAAAACCTTCTAAACCTGGCATACAATGGGGGCCTCATGTAGGAAAGCGTGATCGACAGTGATCATGTCTGATGACTGCACGTATGGACTGAACTGTTAGGATTTCTCTTCTCTTGCCTTCCCTTGTTGGGAACTCGGCTATTACAGTGTGCATAGCAATAACAAAAAGCTTATGGGGAGACGAAGTGAACAACAGAAAAGCTCACACCTACAATCAATCTGTGTGATGATTTGAAAGTATCATTTCCACCATGAAGTCGAAGGGTTTGGAAAAAGCTTTTTTTAAGAAACATTTCCAATACTACATCAAGTGTTAAAAGATATTTTTAGGATAGAAGGATTTTTCCTCAATTAAAATCCTTGCCTGGCTTGTTTTACGTTCTTGCTCATCCATCATTGAAACAAGTGAAAATCTTAACCTTCCTGTATGTTGTGATCCTGATCATTGCATTGTTTATGATCTGTTATTTGTTTTGATCATGTACTACCTTAAAATCACAACTTACTTTTCAAGTGCAAACTTTTCTTTCTGTTCTATGTTTATGATTTTGCAGGTAATATACAAAAATAGCTTGGTTACACTAAATTTGGCTATTGAAGTGAAATAATGATTATTAGCGTAAACAATTTTTAAAGACTTTTGACTGAAACACAAATTTGAGAAGCTATTTCAAATGAGAAGCCAAACCTTCCGAAAATAAGATTCTTCTTTTAAATTAATGTTATTGTGCAGATGTATACGCCATGTTTCTTTGAGCTGGTAATCAATGATCTGTACTTGATGACCTTTATAATCTTACTGAACTAAGCACAGATGAAAATTATTAGACCATAAGCAAAAATGCATAGCTCTGAATTTCACAAATTTACACATACCACAATTAGATGGCTTGGTACCCAAATGTTGGAGTATCACCACCCAGCATAAAACTAACAGAATACAGACCAGAAAGATGAAATTCATGGCTGGTACTGAATAGGTGGATCTCAACTAGGGCAGTTCCTTTTGATCAATTGAACAGGGGAAATCAACAAGGTCTATCTTCCTTATTTTTGACAAGGGTATTGAAGGTTCTGTAACTAAGAAAGGGCTAAAGTACAAATCAGATATAATCGAGCTGAATGGTGACAGGTTCAAGAGTTGAATTGCTTGCTTCCCTCCCGATGATTGAGATCCATAATGACAGACATTGATAAAAGCATAATCAGAAACAGCTATAATAGACTACTGTGGTGAGAAGCACAAAACAGGGTAAATGCAGGATGTTTCTGACAACTGCCTAGTTCCGATCAAGAATCAGAGTCTAAGGATATGGATCGGCCATTTATGCATGAGATGAAAACAACTTTCCTCATCCAGAGTGTGTTTAGCCTATGGAAATCTATGCCACTGAAAGTGGTTGAGGCAAAACATTGAATGTTATCAACATAGAGTCATAGTTCTTAGGGCTAAAATAATGAAAGGGTATTGGGCAATAGCAGGAAGAGGGGTAATCCAGTTCAATGATCAGCTATGAAATCATGTTGAATAGTGGAGCAGGCTCAAAAAGGGCCAAATGGCCTACTTCTGTTCCTATTTTCTATGCTTCTATGTACTGAACTAGTTTTTAAAAAAAGATAAATAAAAAAAAGTCATTTGATGGTGGGGAGGGGAGGGTTTAACATAGCACATGCCAAGAGGGATGAGGTGAAAGGGAGTGCACCAAGGATAGTGGGACTCAAAACAGCATGCATGAAGGGAAGGTAGAAGGTAGCATGCACCAAAGGATGTTATGGAGTCAGAAGAGTGTAAACTACTCTTGCACCACTCAGTTCAGAAACAGTGCTGAAAAGGCCCTCACCTTATGGATCTGGACCCTCACTTTCACTTATCTGCCAGGTTTCTTAAAGCCAGAATCAAGCAGATGACAGCAGTGAAAAGAATATAAACCTTAATGAAATGAAAACAAAACTGAACTAGACATCTTCACCCAGTCATTTACCCTGTTAAAAAGTTTCAATGAGTGGTCTGTGTCATGGAAACTGATTTGCCATCAATACTAAAACTGATGGCAAGCCAAGCTTACATTTTAAACTTCTTTTTCCCCAACCACATCCAATCCATAATCCACACTTCTAGGTGTTGAAATATTCCATGTCCAATATTCAAGATAGGCTGAGAATAATTACCACCCACTTTCAATTCCTTGGAGAGCTTCAACTATCTCACAGGAGAAATGGCACTTTCCTATAAAGGATTGCAAAGGTAAGACACTAAGCTGACAATGCTCACTATTCATAAATCGCTGCTTTCAATAAAGGAAGACAGGAAGGGGGAAAATTAAGACAAATGGTAGTGGGCAGCACTTGTGACAATTCAACCATACTGTTCATTGCATACTGTCACAAAACTTTAAAGGCCTTACTTTTGGTGTCGAGTTGGGCTCGATACTTGTCAAAACCTTTAAGACGCACTTTATCTCCCAGCAACTGGAGAAACTCTTCAAATGCAGAGCCAGCGACTTCATTGTTGTACATCTCTTCCTCTGTGCTCTGTCCAGCTTTACAATACATTACTCCTACTTTGTGCTGGAAACTAAGCTGTTCAAATAGAAAGGTAAATGGTTTATATTTAGTCCAGAAGAACAGAGTGTATAACAAAACTAAACTAGACATCTTCACCCAGTCATTTGTCCCATTAAAAAGGAAAATTTCAGCAATTGTTATATGCCCTTGATAGTACAGAATAATGATCTTTTATTTTAAAGCAAATGAAATACATGCAGCATGAACCATCATGCTCAAAATCCTGTATCAAGTTAGACTTCCCAACATTATGCATTACCTACAAAACGCTCTTGGGATAGTCTGCTCTTATATTCAAACCTGGTTGTCCAGAAGGTAGAAATACAATCAAGTGCTTGCTAGCTGACATCTGAGAACAGTTAGCAGTCAACCATGTTGGTTTAGGCTTGAAGGCACAGAGCCCAAACAGGCAAGCATTGTAGATTTTCTTTCTTATAAGGTCTTAGTACAGCAGTTCAGTTATTACAACAATCCAAGAACTGCATGGCCCCTGTTTTATATCATTAAACTGCAGACTGTGGATTGAAGCCATGGTCCAAATTGAGAGTTAATGGTGCGATTATCAGAAGCACAGAAATTGTAACAATAACACAGGCAACTCGAGACTTAAATAAGTTGATGACCGGTTAATACATTAGCTTTGTTCCATTAAATGAAACCTCTAGATACTAAGTTAAAAATCACAATACCAGATTATTGTCCCATAGATTTATTTGGAAGCACTAGCTTTCGGAGTGCTGCTCCTTCATCAGGTGGTTGTGGAGTATAAGATCATAAGACATCTTACATTTTATGCTCCACAACCATCCGATGACTGAGCAGCAGTCCAAAAGCTCGTGCTTCCAAATTAACCTGTTGGACTATAACCTGATGCTGTGAGATTTTTAACTTTGTGCACCCCAGTCCAACACCTCCAAATTTAGATAGTTATAATTTTTTTTCATGCAACTAATGTAACTTGTGTGTACATATAAACATGGGTGTAAAGTTTGAGTGGTCCAAACAATGTCTACCACACATTCCATACATAATAGGAACTTTCATCCTTTTTTGGAGGAAGGTAACACCTTTATGTAATTCTCACTGGTGGAACCTTCCCCCATTGTGATACGCTGCACTAACAAACAAATGTGACAGCTAATTCCTAACTTGATTCTTATTATCCTTTACAAATGTCAATATGACATCAGAATTTGAAATGCCAATCACAAGATCTTTGAAAAATAAATACATCTGCATATTAGATTTAGCCAAAAATCTACTTCCTTGATGCTTCTGAATACTTAAGAATTTCATGTTTTCTCACTCACCAAAAAAAAACCTAGCTAGCCTGAAATAATATTCATCATGGAAGACAATACAGTTCAAAAGCAGAAAAAAGTTTAGATCATTGAATTCAATCATAAATCAACAAATATCTGCAGATTACTAAAACCAAACTGTTTAAACATAGGGATCTTGCCATCAGTAAATCTTTTAAAAATCCAAAAATGTATAAGTAATGAGAACATTCTTCTGCCTCAACTTATAGATGCTTAAACAGGAGTTCATATTCACATTGTTTGAAAAAGAATAAGGGAAAGTTGCTTTGAAGAATTCAGTGGAAAAAAATATTATGAAACATGACCCTCAAATAACTTTGAGCACCTCTTTCCATCTGGTCATTATAACCAGCACATACTTGTCCAAAAGATCATAAGACTGCAAGACACAGGAACAGAATTAGACCATTCGCCTATGGAATCTGTTCTGTGATTCAATCATGGCTGATATGTTTTTCAATGCCACTCTCTTGCCTTCTCCCCTTACCCAATGATCTCTGTATCAATCAAAAACCTATCACTATCTTTAATACACTCAATAACATGGCCTCCACAGCCCTCTGTGGCAAGGAGTGCCACAGATTCACCACCTTCTGGCTGAAGAAATTCCTCATCTCAATTCTATAGGAACACCCCTTCACTCTGATGCCCCTAATTTCACCCACCAGTGGAAATGTGCACTCTATCCAGACATCTCAGTATTCTGTAAGTTTCAATCAGATCTCTTCCAAATCTTTCTAAACACTGAGTACAGATCCAGAGTCTGTAACTGCTCCTCATATAACAAACTTTCAATCCTTGAAATTATTATTTTAAATGATTGCTCCTCTGGACCACCTCTAATGCCAGCATATCCTCCTTTAGATATGGGGCCTAAACTGCTTACAATATTTTAAATGTGGTTTGATGAGAATCATATACAGCCTCAACAGTACACCCCAGATCTTGTCAGGTGGCCCTCTTGAAATGAGTCCTCACACTGCATTTGCCTTCCTAACTGCCAAGTAAACCTGCATGTTAATCTTAAGCGAATCCTGAACCATGACTCCTAATTCCCTTTGTGCTTCAGATTTCCAAACCCATTTGGAAAATAGTACATGCATCTATTCTTCCCAAAGTGCATAAACCTCACTTTACCACATTGGTTTCCATCTATGACTTCTTTAGCCACTATCCTAGCCAGTCCAACTCCTTCCAAAGTCTCCCACTTCTTCAACACTATCTGTCTCTCTATCTTTGCATCTCCTGTAAAGATATCAACAACACCCTGCACTCCTTCACCCAGATCATTAATCAATAACATGAACAGTTCCAGTCCCAACACTGACCACTGCAAAACTCCACTAGTTACCAGCAGCCATCCTGAAAAAGTCCCCTTTATGCATACTCTCTGCCTTCTGCCAGCCAACTAATCCTCTATCCATGCCAGTACCTTATCCCTAACATCATGGGCTCTTATTACGTAGCAGTCTCCAGTGTGGCACTTCTGGAAACCCAAATAGATCACACCCACTGGCTCTCCTATGTCTAACTTGCTCGTTATCACATCAAGAAATTCTAATAGATTTTCAGGCACAATCTCCCTTGATGAAGTCAGGCTAATTTAGCCCCATTTTACCATGCACTTCCAAATATTCCACAATCGTATCCTTAATAGGACTCTAAAATCTTACCAATGACTGATGTCAGGCTAATCTGTCTTCTGCCTGCCTCCCTCCCTTCTTAAACAGGAGTGTTATATTAACTACTTTCCAATTCTCTGAGACTATCCCCGACTCCAGTGATTCTTGAAAGATCACTACCAATGCCTCCATAATCTCCTTAGCCATCTCCTTCAGAGATCTGGAGGGTATAGTCCATCTGGTCTGGGTGATTTACATGCCTTCAGACCTTTCAGCTACCCTAGCACCTTCGCTTTAGTGATGAGCACTACATTCATCTCTGTCCTTGAGTTCTGGTATGCTGATGGTGTCTTTAACTGTGAAAACTGATGCAAAGTATTTGTCAGTTACTCAACCATTTTTTTGTTCCCAATTATTACTTCTCCAACCTCATTTTCCACTTGTCTAATGTCAATTCTTATCTTTGACATCTAAAAAAACTCTTGCAATCTTCTTTTATATTACCAGTTAACTTACACTGACATTTAATCTTCTCCACCCTTATTGTTTTTATAGTTATTCTTGGCTGGCTTTTAAAAGAGTTCCTAATTCTCTGGTTTCGCAGTAATTTTCACCACATTGTATGCTTTTCCTTTTGCTTTTACTTAACTTCCTCAGTCAGCCATTGTTGCCCTGTCCAACCTTTATTATGTTTCTTCTTCCTTGGGATGGTCCACTGTACCTTCCAAGTACCCCTCAGAAATGACTATCATTGCTGCTCCATCATCTTCCCTGCTAGGCTCATCCTCCAACCAACTATGGACAGCTCCTACCCCACGTCTTTCTAGTTACCTTTGCTCAATTGAAATACTGTTACATCTTATTCTAGCTTCTCTCTCTTAAACTGCAGGGTGAATTCTATCATATTAATATCCCCGGGGTTCCTTCACCTTAAGCTGCCTAAACAAGTCTGCCTCATTACACATCACTAAATTTAGAATTGCCTGTTTCCTAATGGGATCTACCACAAGCTGTTCCAACAAAAATCCCACAGACAAAAAAGAATTTGTAGAATGTCTTCGAGATCCACTACTAACCAGATTTTCTGAGTCCACCTGCACATTGACGTCCCCATGCTTCTTGTAATAGTGCCTTCCTTACAAGCCTTTTCTATCTCCGGATTTATTTTCTTTCCCACATCTTGACTACTGCTAAGAAGCCTGCACACAACTCCCATTAGGTTCCTCAACTCTACCATACAGATTCCAAGCCTTCCAACTCCACATAATTTATTGCTATCGATTTAATTTCTTTTATTTTATTAAAAAGGAAAGCCTGCCCCATCTGCCCATCTCATTGATCTTTCAATAGGACGGGTTTCTTTGGACATTTAGTTCACAGCCCTGATCCCCTTGCAGCCATGTCTCTTTGATACCCAAAACGTCACACTCTTCAAGTCAATTTGTGCTACAGGCTCATTTAACTTGTTTCATATACTGCATTTAAGTTCAACACTTTCAGTCCTGTGTTGACTGCCCCCCCACCCCCTTCAGCTGCCATGTCTGAAGTTAGGTTCCTGGCTCTCTCTGTACTCTTAATCCTATGATTTATGCAAGAAAGTTCAATAACCTCTGCTGAGTTTGCCCCCTTTAATTTTTCCATCATTTTCCATGCAACTGAAAGCTGAAAATGTGTTGCTGGAAAAACGCAGCAGGTCAGGCAGCATCCAAGGAGCAGGAGAATGGACATTTCAGGCATGAACCCTTCTTCAGGAATCCCTAGCTATATCATGCAACTGAAAGGCCCTCCACTCCCTGCCACCACTATTTAGTTTAAAGCCTTATCCACAGCCTTAGCAATGCAATTCACCAGGATCCTGGGCTCAGCATGATTCAAGTGGAACCCTTTCCATTGATACAGCTCCCTCCTTCCCCAGCACTGGTGCCAATATCCCATAAATTTGGAACAATTTCTCTCACATTATTCTTGCAGCCACGTGTTTACTTCAATCGCGTTGACCCTATGCCACTTTGCTAGTGGCTCAGATCATAATCCAGAGATTGTCACCTGTGGCTTCTGCTTTTTAATTTGGTCCCCAGCTACTTATATTCCTTCAGCAGAATCTGTTTCCTCTCCCTAGCTATATCACTGGTATGCATCTGGACCACAGCAAATGGATCTTTCCCTTCCCACTTTAAGTTCCTTTGCAGCTCAGATGTCTATCCTGAATCTGGGCATCTGGGAACAGCCTTCAGGACTCTTGATCTTGGCCACAGAAAACAGTGCCTGCTCTCCTGACTATACTAGCCCCAATTACAACTACATTTGTTTTGTTTCCATGGTTATTGGACAGATACCTGTACAATGGTTGGTTAACTCATGCTCCCTACTGCCCCCACCCACACAGAAAGCAAGAATCTCAAACTTGTTAGACAAGGCTGAGGCTCCTTCTGCACTACCTCATGGATCCCTTTACCTGCCTCGCTTATAATTACACTGTCCTGTCCATGACTACTACTGATTGAATCGGAGGTAGTTAATCTGAGAAGTGTGACTGGGTCCTGGTACACAGCATCCAGGTAACTCTCCCTTTCTCTGATGTGCTGGATTATTCAAAGTTCAGACTCTAACTCATCAACTCTGAGCCAGAGTTGCTTAAGCAAACAACATTTGCAACAGATATGGTCATTATGAACCATAATAGAGTCCCACAGCTACATCATGCAGATACAATATATCACCTCGCCCAGCTTCTCTATTTTAATTACTTATTTCTTAATTTGATTCATAAAAATATAGCACTGCTCTTGTAGTCTAAAAATATTTCTCTTATTTACCTTAATCTGAAAGTAACCTATAATAGATAATCAAATTAGTAAATATTGCAACCAGGTTTATCTGTGATGTCACTCTTTTGGGCTGAGCCTCTGATTCTGGGTTTTAAACTATCCTGTTAAATAAAACTTTACTAACAATGAGGGAAAAAAAACAAGCAAAAATGACCTCTTCCCCATAGCAGTGATTCCCCTGCTGCCTCTAAATTCCCACTCAGGCTGTCTCTCACTTTGAATGCAATTTCTCCTTCCTGACCACGTGACGTTTACTGATCTATTTGAACCACGAAACCCATCCACGTTATTAATTTTTTTTTTAATTCCAAAGAAAGCAGGATTAACTAGAGATGAACACTCACCCCTTGTTCGTCCAGTTTCATAAGCTGCTCTGTAACTTTAGGGGTGTTCAGGCCCAGTCTGAGACAATGAACACTGAGCTCTGGTACAGCAAATTCAAGTACTTCTTTCAGAGGTAAACCTCTAGCTGTGCCATGCTTCGCAGTTGAAGGAACTGCATCTTCCAACACAGAACCTCTTAAGGTTGTAAGCTGGGAAAGTAATAACAAAAGAAATTTAATGTTGCTGCACTCACCAAATTCTTAGCAAATTTATCCAACGAGCAGCTGCATTACAGTGACCAAGCTGCCTGATGAGATTCACGGTTTGAGTTGAGTTGGATGATCTCAGCCAGTACTGCATTTAAGGGGTCCTCAAAAGATTTATTTGAGGGATACAAAATATCATTCTGAGTTCCTACTTCTGGTCAGAAATTTGTTCTAAATTTCATTTTTATGGCAGGACAGCAAGTCAAGTAAGCTGCAAACAATGTAATGGTTCATCCAAAAATAGTAGATACTCAATTGATGAACTAAAAGGTGCTTGTTCAGTTTAGTACCATTTGCCAGGAAGAAGCCATCACTTTCGGGGTAGAGGATGTAACTAGTGAATCAAATGTTGAACATGAGAAGTTTTTATGTTTCCATATTAAATTATATAAGATTTTGAAAGCTATGTTTCAGCAGTGTAGCCACTTTTGGAATCTGAATTGGAACCTGGTTTTGGGCTGCAATTTTCCCTTTTTCTGTCTAAGTATGAGCGTCAGATGTGACCAACCCCAATGCTAAGACAGCACACTATGTCAAACATCTATCAGCTCAGTTGCTGACTAACGAAGTTCAGTGAGCAGGCCTCAGTAGTAATACCATAGCTCACGAGAGGTTGACACCCAGAGGCCAGAAGCTGCCAGCTTCTAAAGACAATTGAGTGAATCTAATCGTCATGGGAAATCCAAGACACAACAAAAGGCCTTTTGCCTTTGCTTTTTCTGGGGTGTGGAATGCAGGAAAGAGAGGATTAAATGTAAGGACAAAAAGATAGTTACAGAGTCCACCCATGCATTCTCTTCCATCCATTTGTTTGATTGTCCTCAGTCTGGGCAGCTCAGCACCATCCTCACGACCTGTCCTACCTGCCAATCTTCCTTCCCACCGATCCGCTCCACCCTCCTCTCTGACCTATTACCTTCATCCCCATCCCCACCTCCATCTACCTATTGTATTCTTAGCTACCCTCTCCCCAGCCCCACCTCCCTCCCATTTAACTCTCCACCCCAGAGGCTCCCTGCCTTCATTCCTGATGAAGGGCTTTTGCCTGAAATGTTGATTTTCCTGCTCCTGGGATGCTGCCTGACCCATTGTGCTTTTCCAGCAGCACTCTAATCAAAACACAATCTACACTGCCTTGCTCAACAATCCAATCAGTAAATTACTGTAGTCACCTAATCAGCTACTTTATCAATCTTTCTGACAGACAAGAAATTGAGGTATAGCAAGTCGAGATCCTTAAATGGCCATTAATTAACATTAAGGGTCTTAAATTCTTGTGTGCGATAGTGCCCAATTGACCTTCTAACCCAGCACTTAACATGTGAATTGGAAAGAAGCGGTGTTGGGGGGGGGGGGGGGGGGGGGGGGGGAGGAAAGGGAAGAGTTTCTTTTCAAGATGATCTCGCTCAATTATTTTTTTCACCTCTCTCTCCAAACTAGTGAAGGGAAAATTGTAGCTGTGAACTCTGAATTAGCATATTGGTAGCAACCAATTAGTTCCAATGATGCTCAGAGATTAATGTTCTCCATTGTTCAGTTGAGCAGACACTGGGAAGGGCATATGGGTGTGGGGCTATGAAATTATCAGAATCAAAATGCTACACCAATGCATCACCTCACGCTGTGTAAAATTCCAGCATGAAACTTAACTGCAGTCATAAACACACCATTATTTCAGGTTTGAAGCAGATGAAATGGTGTTTCTGCCCTGTTTAGACTATTATTTAGTTTGCAATGAAATAAATCAAACAAAAAAAACTTTGTACATCTCAACATGCTGTCGACTTATGGGTGTATAGGTAAAGTTCGTCAATAGGTAACCCACAAAAAGATTGTGCATTTAAATTGTTCTGTAAACCACAAAGACCCAGTTTGAAACACTTGTTGCACTAGCCAATAGACCAAGCCAACAACTAGAAGGGCGGAATCAACAAGGATGACTGTAACTCAGGGCCAGCCTGGAAGCGAAGGAAGGGAGGGTTCCAGGCAAGAATCATACTATCTAAATGATGAAAAAGATCTGGGTATCCTGGCATGTGAATCACAGAACATTAGCATGTAGATATAGCAAGTAATCAGGAGGGCTAACAAAATGTTATAGCTTAGATTAAATTCCCGACAGTGTGGAAACAAGCGCATTGGCCCAACAAGTCCACACTGACCCTCTGAAGAGTAACCCACCCAGACCTAGTCCACTACATTTACTCCTGACTAATGCATCTAACACTATGTGCAATTTCCCATGGCCAAGTCACCTGACCTGCACATTTTTGGATTGTGGGAGGAAACCCACGCAGACACGGGGAGAATGTGCAAACTCCACGTTATGTTTTATTTTGAGGGGAACTGAGTGAATGAGTGGGGAGGTTATACTTCAGTTATACAATCCAAAATCACAACACCAGGTTAGTCCAACAGGTTTATTTGGAAGAAGTGCTGCTCCTTCTTCAGATAGTACTTCCAAATAAACCTGTTGGACTAACCTGGTGTTGTGTGATTTTTAACTTTGCCCACCCCAGTCTAACACCAGCACCTCCACATCAGTTATACAGGTAACTGGTGAGAACACATCTGGAGTACTCTGTACAGTATTGTTCACCATACTTATGGAACGTTATAATCAACTCGGAGAAAGTGGCAACTGCAAATGCTGGAGGCCAGAGTCAAAATGTGCAGTGCTGGAAAAGCACAGGCAGTCAGGCAGCATTCGAGCATTCCTAAGCTAGGGAGAAAGTGAATTGGAACAATGATGCCCAATGACTTTAGAGGGGCATTAACAAATTAGCCAAATGGGCAGATACCTGGCAAATGGATTTCAAAGCAGAGAAATGTGAGGTCATGCATTTTGGTAGAAGAAATGCAGAAAGGCAAGACAGGTTCAATGTTACAACTTTGAGGGGAGTACAGGAGCAGAGAGGTCTCAGGGTTCACATGGATGTTTTTCTGTAGGTTGCCAGGCAAATTGAAACATTTCTTAAGGCCGCTTATAGGATCATTGAGTTTATAAATACAGGCATAGAGTATAAAAGCAAAGAAGTGATGCTACGCCTCTAAAAATCATTGATCAGACCACATTTGGAGCATTATGTTACGTGGGCACCTTATTTAAGGTAGGATGTTAAAGCCCTGGAGTGTGTTCAAATGAGATTTACCAGAATAATACTATAAATTAAGAATTTTAGATATAGGAAAAGATTAGAGATTTGGTTTATTCTCCTTGGAGCAAAGGTTAAGAAGTGACCTTACTGAAGTGTTCAAAATTATGAACAAGGAGGATATTGTGTTTCCTTAGTTGGTATGTCAGTAACTAAGGGTTACAATTCCAAGGTTGTCAGCGAGAGAGCTACGAGTGAGTTGAAGAGAAACTACTTTACTCAGTTATTCTGATTTGAAATCTGCTGCCTGGGAGAGTGGTAGAGGAAAATTGCACACGTGGTTTATATATCTGCAAGTGATAAAGTTAGGAAGCTACAGAGATAGAGCTTCAGAGTGGGATTAGCTGGATAGGACTTTTGGAAGCATGCACAGATATGACTGAATGATCTACTTCTGTATTGTAAAGTCCTACAATTCTATGAATAGTGGAGCATATTGAAGGGCTGAATGGCCTACTCTTGGCCCTTGTTTGTATGTTTGTAAGTCAGTTTCCATATCATGCAGCAGTTCAATATGCACCTTGAACTTGTTCTTTTTCCTCAATTCCCTAATTCAACTAACTTCAGAATATTTTTCTCAACTTGATGATACACCACTATTTCAGTCACACTCTTATTATAAAGTAGCTTTTCTGAATCAGTGTGGAGGATGCAAAAGATGATACTTGGCCCAACTGTTCGTGTTGCACTTATTACAATAATCAAATACCTTATCTGTGTGAATGATACTCTGCGTTAAAATATGTAATGCAAAGATTTCAGAAAGAGAAATATAAACCTCAGAGGATTCAGTTTTCCACAATTTTCAATTAAAATTTATCATATCAAACATTAGTCCAGGAGATGTTTATTAGTGACTTCCTGACAGGTGATATCCTTAAGTTTCTTAGCATCAACAGACAGTAGAAAACAATAAATTGCAAAGTGGAACAGGCAGTTTGGAAAACAAATCACTTACTAGAAAAAAAAGACTCAGCTGATTATAAAACACCACTGATTTAGAAACTACAAATTAGAATAAGTTATAAATCACAGGTCGACTGACAGGGAGGGGGGTGGAGAGAGAATGCTTCAGCCTCGTTTTACAGAATTTCCAAAGCCAATCTGTAATAGTAGTGAAACATTGCATTATCTCAGTAGTAGACCTTTCAAAATGGGCAGTGTCTTCATTTAAGTTACTGCATACCCCTAAATGCTATCACAGGAGATAGCAGTATACTTACTGGTGTGATTCAAGTCCTCTTTTGTTCTTGTGCTTTGTTTATAATTATTGGCTAGCATAAACCTTGCTTGCAAGTGTTCAACATTCAATCACTTGTTTAAATGACAGGGTTGAGTTCCAGCTATATACTGACATTTGGAATTAGAGGCTATTTTCAGCAAGCCAAAATAATATCACTGTCACCCAGATTTAGTAAACTGTGCACACCTCAGAAGGTTCAAGCTGACTTGAAGACTTCCAATACATAATCTAGACCAAAACTGCAATGCCAGAGTGAGGGTGTCTTGCATTGTTGAAGATGCTGTGGTTTAGATGAGGTATTATATAAAAGGACAGCCTACATATTTTGCAGTTTAAAGTCAATATTGAGCATCATGCAGCACTATCTGAATAAACAGCAAGGAATGCGCAAGAATGTCCATTTACCAATCTGTCCTTCAATCAAAATTACAAGAGATAGTAGAAACTGCTGTCAACATTTGGTTGCCTGTGGTGGAAGGAAAATGCCTGCTACTTATTCCTGCTGAATATTCACTACCTGTCTAAGTAATTAATTGTACAATATGTTCTTCAAGTTGGGTGAAATGTGAGATGGCGCTATATAGATGGAAATCCTTCTTTAAATAAAAATAAATCAAGGACAATAATAGTATCAATTAAATATATAGATACATCCATGTAGTATTTGGGACTTGTGGCATTTTCAATGAGTACTTTTAAAATTGATGCAACTAAACAGTTACTGAGTCAGACACAAATAGGTTTAATAATCTCACCTCACTAGTTCGAAGGATGATCCGGTAGTTGTACTGAGCTCCATGATCTTTACTGTCTTCCAGCCTTTCTCGTCGAATGCTCACTGCCACAGGACCCAGATTTTCATCCACCCCAAAATAATTTGAATGTTCTGAGAAATTATTTAACATCAATAAAATAATCAGTTTCACCAATATTTCTAATGAAATCAAAATCCAGAAATAGTCAGTCAAATACTCATTGGGCTACAATCATAACTGACATTACAAGGAACTTCTGTTTCTAATGCACAATTATATCGAGAATCAGATTAAGGTCAGCTTAAAATTTAAAGTTCTAAATAATAACTGTGTTGAACGATAGATAAAATTTGACTGTTGCTATTGATTAACCATTGCTTCAGATTCTTTATGCTGTCCAAGGTTGGGAAATTGAAATGGAAACCCATGGACCATTTCACTTAGCACAATATATTGATGCCCTACTGCTTGTATGTTAAATAACTGAAATGTACAGCAAAATTCAACACTTCCTTTACTTTCACAGTCTTCAGAATGAAGGATGAAAGTATTGCTAAATTATTTGGTCTGAAATTAATGAAGTAACCACTAAAGAGGAAATAAAGAAGATACATCACTGTTTCCACTCCCCATAATACACCTGGTCATACTGGATGAAGAATTCTTCTGTTGAAAAGTTGCTGTAATTTACCTTTAGTGCCACTACTATTGTTTGGTCATGACAATAACAATTCACGTTTCGTAGCATCTTTTAGAAGCAAAAGCAATCCCAAGATACTTCAGAGAGATGCAACCATAAAAATGGAAATTTATGATAAGATCAAAAGTCTGGTCAGAGAGTTTTTTTTACTGAGAGTACTGCTCTTACAGCGCAGTACTGATGTTGCAATGCTATTACCCAACTTTATTGATATTTATTTCTTTCAAAGCAATTTATTTTTATCCCCCTCACCTCATATACTATATTAAGATCTGGAGATATTTGCGGGAGTGGGAGTGGGAAAGAGTAGGAGAAATGGGATTAATTGGATACTGTGTAAAAAGAGACAACATGAGAGACTTAATGGCATTCTTTTTTTTTCCTGCTGTACAATTCTATGATTCCAATTCATTACTTCATGCTCCATCCCAGCCCAAACCATTCTTTTTCATTAATCACAACGAGTCTGATCAAAGGTATGAAAAACAGCACTTAGAAATTCATACCAGATGTGCAAACAAATGCATTCTTGTTGGTGGAACTTTAATGAAGCTGGAATTAAAAGTCTAACAGTAATTTTATTGTTGAATCTCTCAAGTTTCTTGGGATGTTTTTCCAATCTAAAAAGGTACTTTTAAATATAAATTGTTATCATGGTTGATCAAACTGTTAATTACAAAAAGTTGTGTTCAGTCGTGGTCTTTAAGGAAAGAAATCTACTTGGTCTGGAATCTATATGATTCCAGACCCAAAGCAATGTAAATGACGGTCAACTACCTTTTGACTGGACCTTCAGCAGGTAGTGAAGGACTCAACAAGGAGAGACCATTGTCCTCACCCATTTAATCGACCACAGATGGCACAGTGAGTCAGTGGTTAGCACTGCTGCATCACAGCGCCAGGGACACAAGGGAAAATAGGACTTTCCTCTCAATTCTATGCCTCTCAATTATGTATGTTGAGTCCCCCCCACCCCACAGCTCCTCTGTGCTAAGAAACACAACCTGACTGTACCCCAATCTTTCCTCCCTCAGCTGTAATTTTCAAGCCCTGGCAGCATTCTTGTAAATCTTCTTTGTACTCACTCCAGGGCAATTATGTCCTTGCACAGACAAGAAATGCACACAAAATTCAAGCTGTGGTCTAACCTAAAAATTTATCACGGATCGGTGGACATGAACTTCAAGATATCTTGATTCCACTATCCTTCATAACTCCTATCAGCCCTGTTCCCTAGATCTGTTTATCTCCTGAAATGTGTTGTACTTCTCCAAATTAAATTCCTTTTGCCACTTTTCCTACCAATCAACAAAATACTGAGTTAAAATTCCAGAACTTCCTTTGCAACATGGGTGTGCCCCTGCATCAAGGCAGGAAATAATTCAAAAAGGAATTCATCACTAGCTCCTTAATGGCAATTAGGAATGACTTAGCTGATAATACCCACAAAACTTGAACGGATTTAAAAAACTCCATCACAGCAGTGATATTTTTATTCAGTAACCTAATTTCTCTAAATAGCTTTGATAGATACATTTTCTGAATAATTCCCAACAAAACTGAACAAAACCTTTAATTCATTTTAGACATATTACAAAAATACATAAGATTATGTATTGTCTCTCTGCTGGATTAGTATACTACATTTTACAATAACGGGCTCATTTTAAAGATGCCTCATCACCGATAACATCATTGGTGCTTCCCACTCAGGAATACTACTGACTTCAATCAATTGCAGCTACTTGGGTTAAGTAGAGGGTCATTGTTGACAGGGAAGTAGAGAACCTTCGATTTTGTGGACTGTCACCCCCACAGGAAGTAAAAAATAGTTAAAATCTCTGCTCTGGATGGAGTTAATTTTAAATATTGTGCAATACAGAGAGAAAGGTGGACGACAGCAGACTGGCAAGCTGTTTTCATCTTTTCTGATTGCCCTCGATGGAACTGATAACCAGAAGTGATATAAAACAGTCTAACTTGCTGGAGCCCAATGTAAGATTTTGCATTGTGCAAAGCTAAAAATGTTGATTCACCTCATACAAACCTACCAGATGGATGAAGAATGGGAAATAAGTGGAAAGAATAAAACCTCTATTTTACACCAATAACTGAAACTGTCAATACTCCTCTCAAAGTGACTCCCGTCTGTAGTGTGCACAGCAATTAAACACAGAAATCCAGAAAAGCTGTCAATAATTCTACTCTTCATCGGAAGTTATAATGTTGAGGTCTCTAAAAGTACAAATTCAAAATCACTGAACTGCTGAGAACTTTCAGTTCTATGCAATTAGTCTGATTGTAAAAACACAAAGTCATAGAGACGTACAGTACTGACACAGACCTTCAGTCCAACTCGTCCATGCCAACCAGATATCCCAACCTAATCGTGCCCCATTTGCCAGCATTTAGCCCACATCCCTCAAATCGCTTCCTATTCATATACCCATCCAGATGTTTTTTAAATGTTGTAATAGTACCGGCCTCTACCACTTCCTCTGGCAGCTCATTACATACACGCACTACCCTCTGCATGAAAAAGTTGCCCCCGAGGTCCCTTTTAAATTTTTCATCTCTCACCCTAAACCTATGACCTCTAGTTCTGGATTACCTCACCTCAGGGAAAAGACCTTGTCTATTTATCCTATCCATTTGGGAAAAAAAAACTCTTGTTCAATAAGTTGCAACTGGACTTCTAAAAGTATACATAATTACTGCTAAACCATTTCAGTGAAAGTGGGATATGTTAACTAACTTCTTTTTCATTGAATAAAATAATTTAAAATTTCTTTTTAAACTTTTCAAATATATTTTAGTTTGTAATCTTAAAGTTTAAAGTTAAAAGTGAAGCATTCAATTCATTTAATGTCCTACCTTATCGGTGAGAATATTTTAATGAGAATGGCTGCTTATTCAACTTGAAAGATACTCTGCCATTGTTGGATATCTAAAACCCCCTTGACGAAACACTAGATTCAAACCTTGACGTCAAGAAAAGCAAACTCTATGTCACATAAATCACTAGATACTCTTGCGTCAATTGCGCAATCTTCTTGGAGACCCTCTCCACTTTGAGTCAGCAGTTAGTGGTGTTGATGGTAACTATAATGTGGCAGAGTTGGTGTTGGACTGGACAAATAAAGCTTCCAAATGAGCCTGTTGGACTATAACCTGATGTTGTGCAATTTTTAACTGTGTCCTCCCCAGGCCAACACTGGCTCCTCCACATCATGGCTTCTATGAGGTGAGCAGTGAGACAAAAAAAAACTTGGTGAACGAGATGCAGATGAATTAACTTTAAAAATGTATTCATTCTCCTATGACAGCTAGATTATTATCATTCAGATTCAGCACACAAATGAGACAAAAAACTGCTCAAAAAAAAACACACTTTTTAGATCCAATCCTTCTCAGAGTTGGGAACGTTATTTTTAGAGAAGATACCTTGTCCTGTTGTATGGTCATCAAACTGGAATAGTATTTCCAAGTCTCCCTGAATACATGCAGCCTGACATGATGACCATTTCCATCATTATCTGTTACTACTTCGAACAATGTTTTTTTTAAATGTCCCAGTGTAAAGGATTTATTGCAACAAGCAGGAAAGCTGAGTTACAATAATCTACTCAGTAATCACCAATAATCACCAACTCAGTAAACCTTTAGGTAAAATAGGTCAGCCTAAATCTTTAAGTTCTTTATACCATTTTAAGCTTTTCTGGAGGGGGAGAAAGAGGGCAGAGAATTGAAACATACCGGTCTACATACTGAAGCATCATTTGTGACACCAGATCTTAAAAAAAAATCAATTCAAGTAACAGTATCTATTACATGATATATCCGTTTTAGAGATAGTCATCCAGGTGCATTGCCCACAACCATGATCACAATTGTCTGGGATGACAGTTCAATAAATTGCCTTGCGAGATTTGATCTTTAGAGTTTTCTTTTAGTTGAATTACATTTCCGCATCCACATTGGAACATGAACACTTTCACATTCAGAATAAAGTGGCACAGAGTCATACAGACCAAGGTTCAACAATCTGGTCTATGCAGAGTTAGCAGTAAAGGCCAAGCATTGGCTTTGGTGACCCTAGGAAAGGATGAAGAAACATATTTTTAATACCTTAATCTGCAATATTATGCCTGCTGCAAACTTACTGACACTGAGGGAAGACAAATTAGATTCAGGCAAATTGCTCCATATGTGGATAGCTTGCTGATACTCATGCAAAGAGCTGACAATTAGATTATTGGCAAAAGGACTCTTTGTTCTTAGCTCTACATTTCAGTGGGCAACTTCACAGAAGAGTGGGGGGTAGAAAAAGAAATAGGACAGGAAGGAAGGAGAAAATAAAAATCACATTTATTATGGTGAATGGAGGAAAGATAAATATGACTATGACGACAGCAACATTCTAATATAAAATATTCTGTATCGAATGCAGTGATGTGAACACAGGTGATTTAAGTTAGTACTAAGAAGGCTGCTACAGTGTGGAGGTTTTAAACCAGTACATATGTCTGGAATACTATATATTCAATCTGGACTAATTTTTGATTTTTGATGCTGGTAGAAGGGGCAAAACAGATGACTACTGCACTTGATCAAATCAAATGATGGCATGTGCTGAAAAATTCTAGATGACAGATAGATTAAGAAACACAAAAAAAGAATCAGCCATAGCTAAGTTGTTCTCCACTGCTGAATAAACTGCCGACAGTTACTCTCAACGTGCAGATATTGTATCCAATATATCGAAGATTGAGATATACTCTAGGAAAAAGTCAATGCTTCTATAAATAGTGTCGTATTGTTTCTGTATCAGTCGAAGCAAACAATATGGCTCTACTTTCTTCATCTTTATTCCGAGCCCTGGGAGACAACGATCGCACACAGACACAAAGACATGAGTTCTCGGTCTTCTCACAAACAACAGATTCTTAAGGAATTATATAGTCACTTACGGAGAGCAGCATCCAAATAAGGCAACATCAATATTAATTGGGTGACCATTACAAATCAGTGAGCATCAAACACTAAAGATTAAGCCATCTGGCATTACATAATAGATGCTCCTCACCGCATTAACTGGCATTACACAATGGATGCTCATCATGATTAGGAGACGCTGATGTTGGACTGGGGTGTACAAAGTTAAAAATCACAACACCAGGTTATTGAGTCATACAGTCATAGAGATGTACTGCATGGAAACAGACCCTTCGGTCCAACCTGTCCATGCCGATCAGAAATCCCAACCCAATCTAGTCCCACCTGCCAGCACCTGGCCCATATCCCTCTAAACCCTTCCTATTCATATACCCATCCAAATGCCTTTTAAGTGTTATAGTCCAACAGGTTAAATTGGAAGCACTAGCTTTCGGAGCACCGCTACTTCATCAGGTGCTTCTTCATCTTGTTAACTGGCGTGACACAATGGATGCTCTTCACCTCGTTAAATCACTATCCGTGCCTCCAGTACCTCATTGTTGACTGCAAGTCTTTATCTGGTCAAAGTCATGCAGCTGAACCTTTGTCATGCAACCCTAAACTTAACTCTTTCCTTACCTGCTCATACATTTTCAATATAGTGAAGAATAGAGTGAAGCAGTGTTCCTATAATAGGTCTATCAGGTGTAGCAACAGAACACTAATACAATATTTAAATGCCCATTTAAAATAAATCTACAAAACAAATTATTATGCATAATACAATTTTGTCTATAAGAACCTCAAAATCACTGAACTTTCATAAGAATTTAAAAATCACACAACACCAGGTTATAGTCCAACAGGTTTAATTGGAAGCACACTAGCTTTCGGAGCGTCGCTCCTTCATCAGTGATAGTCAAGGGCTCAATCCTAATACACAGAATTTATAGCAAAAATTTAGTGTGATGTAACTGAAATTATACATGGAAAAATTGATTGTCTGTTGAGTCTTTCATCTGTTTGAATACCATGATAGCTTCACTTTTATGTGTAAATCACAAAACCTTTTTATATTAAAAATAGCGTTCTCAGGTTAGCTGTTAACGATGGACAATAGCTAGACAATATGTTGAAGGTGTTAGCCTCTGTTCTCTCAATGCCACGATGTTTAGATTGATTCTAATCTAAAAAGTGAGATAACAGAGTTTTACATGAATTCATGCAGTTTTTGAGCAAAGTACAATGTAACTCTGCAAGTACAAATTCACCCCACAAAATATGTGTGCATGTGGGTCTTTGTCTGTCTGTGTGTGTGTGTCTGTCTGTCTGGGTTGGGGGTTGAGAGTGTGAGAATGTGTATATGTGTGTGTAATGAGTGTAGAAGTCTTAAGTCTGTGAGGGCGTGCATGAGAGTGTGTGTGGGCGTGTGTGTGTCTGTAAGGGTGAGAGAGCGTGTGCGCGTACGTGTGTGAGCGCATAGTACAATGATGGTCACCTGTAATGTGACATGAACCCAAGGTCCTGGTTGAGGCCCTCCCTATGGGTACCAAACTTAGCTATCAGCCTCTGCTCGGCCACTTTTCGCTGTTGCCTGTCCCGAAGTCAGCCTTGGAGGATGGTCACCCAAAGGTCCGAGGTTGAATGTCCCAGACCGCTGAAGTGTTCCCCACCTGGGAGGGAGCACTCCTGTCTGTTGATTGTTGTGCAGTGTCCATTCATCCATTGTCGTAGCCTTTGTTCGGTTTCCCCAATGTGCCATGCCTCAGAGCATCCTTGCTTGCAATGTACAAGATAGACAACGTTGGCTGAGTCACATGAGTACCTGCCATGTACAAGGTGGGAGGTGTCCCCACCTGTAATGGTGGTATCTATGTCCATGCTCTGACACGTATTGCAGGGTGACAGGGTTGTATGGAGTTGTCCTGAGAGCCGGGCAGCTTGCTACAAACAATGATCTGTTTGAGGTTTGGCAGTTGCTTAAAGGCAAGTAGTGGAGGTGTGGGGAAAGTCTTGGTGAGGTGCTCATCCTCATTGATAATGTGTTGCAGGTCACGAAGAACATGGTGTAGTTTTTCAGGTCCTGGGAAATACTTCTCAACGAAGGGTACTCTGTCGGTTGCAGCACGTGTCTGTCACCAGAGGAGGTCATTATGGTTCCTTACTGTGGCACATCGGAACTGGCGGCCAATGAGTTGGGCATTATACCCCGTTATTGTGAGGGCATCCCTGAGTACTTCCAGGTGTCCGTCACGTTTCTACTCATCTGAGCAGATCCGATGAACGCGTAGGGCTTGTCCGTAGGGGATGGCTGTTTTAATATGTCTTGGGTGGAAGCTGGAGAAGTGTAGCAATGAGAGGTTGTCTGTGGGTTTGCGGTAGAGTGTCGTGCTGAGGTGTCCACCCTTGATGGAGATGCATATGTCCAAGAATGAGACAGATAGTCGAGAGTGGGTTTGATGGTGGGATGAAACTTGATGATGTGTCACTGTGTAGTTTTACCAGTGATTCCTCACCATGGGTCCAGAGGAAGAAAATGTCATCAACGTACCTGGTGTATAATGTTGGTTGGAGATCCTGCATAGAGAAGAAGTCTTGTTCGAACCTGTGCATAAAAATGTTAGCATATTGGGGTGTAAATTTGGTGCCCATGGCTGTTCCATGTATCTGGATGAAGAACTGGTTGTCAAAGGTGAAGACGTTGTGATCAAGGATAAAGCAGATGAGTTGTAGGATGGTGTTTAGAGATTGGCAGTTGTTGATGTTGAGTACTGAGGCTGTTGCCACGATGCCATCATTGTAGGGGATGCTGGTGTAGAGTGCGGAAACATCCATTGTGACGAGGAATGTTCCCGGTTCGACTGTTCCGTGGGTGCTGAGTTTCTGTAAGAAATCCATAGTGTCGCAACTGAAGCTGGGGATCCCCTGTACAATAGGTTTCAAGATGCCTTCAACATAGCCAGAGAGATTCTCACATAGGGTCCCATTGCCAGACACGATGGGACGTCCTGGTGTGTTGGCTTTGTGTACCTTTGGAAGGCAATAGAAGTTGCCTACATGAGAAGTACATGGGATGAAGTACTCTGAGATCAAAAACTGCATGAATTCATATAAAACTCTGTCATCTCACCTTTTAGATTAGAATCAATCAATCTAAACATCATGGCATAGACAGAGAACACAGGGGGCTAACACCTTCAACATATTGTCTAGCTATCACCAATTGTTAACAGCTAACCTGAGAATGCAACTTAAAAAAAAGGTTTTGTGATTTACACATGAAAGTGAAACTATCATGGTATTCATACAGATGAAAGGCTCAACAGACAACCAATTTTTCAATATATAATTTCAGTTACATCACACTGTAAATGTTTGCAATAAATTCTTTGCAGCATTGAGGGACTGTCGCTTTGTTGGAGGCTCTGTCTTTTAAAAAGAGGCCTACCATTCTTGTGCAGGAGGCTGAAAACAAACTCAGAAGTCAGTGAAGCATTCACGAAGTGCTCTGTCCGACATTTATCCCTCAACCAACACTGTCTAAACATGTTTATTTGCTACTGCTCGTGGAACTTTGCTACACGCAAATTGGCGACAACACTGCTTTAGTGTCCAAATTTAAAAAGCAAATTACTTACTGCAAAGAGCTTTGGAACATCCATGTGACAAAAAAAAACTATTTACATGTGAGCCCTATTCCACTTCTGCCTACTTTAGAAATCTCTCGCGCGAACATCTTAATTCAAACGGGCGGCACGGTGGCACAGTGGTTAGCACTGCTGCCTCACAGTGCCAGAGGCCTGGGTTCAATTCCCACCTCAGGCAACTGGCTGTGTGGAGTTTGCACATTCTCCCCGTGTCTGCGTGGGTTTCCTCCGGGTGCTCCGGTTTCCTCCCACAGTCCAAAAATGTGCAGGTCAGGTGAATTGTCTATGCTAAATTGCCCGTAGTGTTAGGTGAAGGGGTAAATGTAGGGGAGCGGGTCTGGATGGGTTGTTCTTCGGAGGGTTGGTGTGGACTTGTTGGGCCAAAGGGCCTGTTTCCACACTAAGAAATCTAATCTAATAAACTGAATGCTGATATCAATAGGGTAACAACAAAGTTGGCAAAACCAGGGAAAATTTACCAGTGATTCTAATGGTGAGTGCACAAATCCAAAAAAATGGATTTGTGACTACAATATGGGAAGGGGCACATAAACATAGGTCATAGCTTTTAAACATAAACAGCCTTAAAACTTGTTATGCAGATGTTGTAAAAGTCTATACTGCAAAGGAACTGCATTACACATGGAACTGAAACAATGACCAATGCTAAACTCTATCAATGCTCTTTCAAGTGTGAACACTCTGAAAGAAACAATGCTGATTATGCATCAACAAAATGAAGTGCTTAAATGGGGGTCATGAAAGAAATGAGTAAACTTATGCAGTTCATTGCTACCTGACCTCGAAAGTTAACAGATTAGAAATCGAAAAATGTATTCAAGAATCTACATAAGTAGCTTATAACTTGCTTTCAAATTTGTTTGAGAGTTAGAAAGGTGATGTCCAGCAATGGATAGAATGTATATTCTTTTTGAGGATCAAATTCTTGGACAAATGAATGAGAAACATTACGAAGAAACAACGTTTAGCACATGAAGTACTATTCTTGAAAGTTTCCCTAAAACATTAGCGTATTTCTCCATAGCTAATTTGTTTTAACAAAAGTACATCAATTTCAAAAGGGACTGGATGTGACAGCAATCAGCATATGAATGACAGAGCAAGCAACATTCCCTTGGTCGCAGTGAAGTAGAAAGCGAGTGCTGGAATGGTGCAGCATAACAAGGAATATAACATGGAGAAACAAAGTAGTGTCAATACAAACTACACATGTCATTTTGAAACAGCAGAGATTCTACAATCTGATAAATTGATGAAATGGGGAGGATATAGACATGTTTTCAGTTTAATACTATTTAACGTATTGAGATTTGTTTTCATAAAATGAGTTGTGCTGATAGGCAGCTGCAGGAAACTATTTCTTCTCTGGCTCCAAAGATACACTGAATGAAATGAGATTATCATTAACTTTCAAGATAAATTTCTCAAAGCAAGCGGAATTGTCTCAGAATTAGCAAGTCTCCAGAGGATATTCTCAAAAGTTTTTGTATGTGCAAGTCATTTTAAATAAATCTGTATTGTTGCAAAGGTTTTACATGCCCAGCCATGGATTTGTGAAGTTGATCAAGACGGGGTGGAGAGGCAATTCACAGAATCGTTGAAAGATATATGGTCCGATATTTTTCAAGTACTAAAACAAAATACTGCAGAAGAAGAAAATGTTAAATATAAACCAAAAAATGCTGAAAATACTCAGGTCAGCATCATCTCTGAAAACATAATCAGAGTTAACAATCAGCGATTCTGCTTCACTCTCTATAAAGATTAGAACTTACTGTTCAGTTCTGAAAAACCAACCTCCTCCCAGAAGATTTTCTAGTAGTAGATGAGTTAATGTTATTACTGGATGCTTCGAAGATAAAGCACAAACTTCTAGTTGCTTATGGGATACACAGTCTCCCGAGTTTTTTTTGCATTTATCAGATTTCATTGAAATAAATGAAAGCAGATTGATGAAGCTACACTTCTAAGAATTTACTAAATTATCCTCTCAAAGACAAGGCACAGACTAAGCATTTTAGAATAAAACAAAAAGTGCAAGAGAGAAAAGAATCTGAATGATTATAATTAGTGTTATTTGCTTCTTAGGCTTCATTCTAAAGCCTGCATTGAAAGAGTGACATATATAGGGTAAAAACACAGTATCTGATTAACTATTGTGATCATCAAATGACTCAATAGCAAAATAGATGGGTCCAGGACATCACCATATATCAGAAGAGAGTTCAGGAACCTGTGTGTAAGGCTGGTTTATACTTTATGTTCCAGCAGACTGAAGTTTAATGAGACCCTTCCAGGTATGCTGAATGTGCTAATGGGTAAATTCACTGCTTGCTGGAAATATTACACAATGTCAAAGCAGCAGCACTTAATTTCAATCCTTGGACTGTACAGAGATGAATCACTACTCTCAATTGCTATCAATGGACTCTTAACAAAATAAAATAATTGGAAAGAATCTAATCTGGCTTGACTGTGATGCCCTCTTCCACTCATTCATCATTTAGAAACAAGAATCAAGTGGTCACACTGAAGGGCTGAACCTTACGACTGGTGCCATGAAGGGAATGAGAGTGAAAAACTGTATGAAATATGATACTTATTTTATAAAGAATATTAATATTAATATTAATATTAATATGCTCAATCTGTCATCATAAGACAATCCCTTCATTCCAAAGGACCTTTTCTGAACTGTTTCTAATGCAAATACACACCTCCTTCAGCGAAGAAATCAAAAATTGCACACTGCACGATAGATCATCAATGTCCTGTATAGTGGTAGGAAGACTTCAGCAATTTTATACTCCACCATTTGTAGTAAACGTGAATATTCTATTTGTCTTCATAATCATGTGTTGTACCAGCATACTAAATTTTATGCATGGTATATTCCACAATACTGCATCATGGTCCAGTACCCCCCATTTCAATAATATTTAATATTTTAAATTCTTCCTGCAAAAATGGACAACCTTGCCATTATTACACTCCATCTGCCAAATTTCTGCCCATTTGCTTGATCCATACGTATATATCAATTTGCAGATTCTTTGGATTCTCCTCACAACTTGCTTTCCCATTTATCTTTGTAACTTGGCTGCAACCGTCAGCCTTGTTATCCAAGTCATGAACATAGATTGAAAATAGTGGAAACCAAATCAAGCCCATGCAGGACTCCACTGGATGAAGTTTGCTAAACTGAAATGACAAATTTATCCTAAGTTTTCCCTGGTACTCAATTTTCTGTTCCAATTTTTTACCCTCAGCACTGAGTTTGTATCTTGTTCATTAACTTACAATGTGGCATGTTACGAAATACCATTTAGAAATCCAAATCAACAATATCAACTGTTTCCACTTTATCTACCCTGCTTGTTACATCCACAAATAAAACTGTCAATTTCTCTTTCATAAAACCATATTGACTATGTCAGAGATGAATATAATACAATGGTCTGCTACTATCTCCTTAACAGCATTTCGTAACAATGGGAATTAGAAAACTGGCCTTTAGTTTCAGTTTTCTGTCTCCCAAGTTCTACAATCACCAGATGAACACATTGTTACTGCCTGAGACCTACAGCGTTCAGGCCTCATCACCTTTAGCTCCCTAACTTGGATCACCACTTTTTAAAATCAATCTATGAACTCAGATTCCAGTGAACAGAGTCACCAACGGTTGATTCCTGAAGAAGGGTTGATGCCAAAACGTCGATTCTCCTGTTCCTTGGATGCTGCCTGACCTGCTGCGCTTTTCCAGCAACACATTTTCAGCTCTGATCTCCAGCATTTGCAGTCCTCACTTTCTCCACCAACGGTTGGTAAGCAAGTAAGATCTGATTACAGGTAGTTGTAAACTAGTTTAAATCATTTCAGCTCTCTAGCAGTATACAACATTTTAGGTTAAGTGAAATGCTAAATGCATCCAGGTTTTATTGAGTTACAGCACTCACTATCAAATGCTCAAATTTAAGCATTAGTTAGTGTTCAAATGCCATCTTCATGTGATTTATGGGCCTCGAGAAACAGCAGCAAAGTGCTGTTATGTTCAGTTCAATTTTGCAGTTTCTTAAATCCTAGAAAAGAGTTTGTTAACCTGAATGTAGTTTTCTAATTCTCAGACACACGTTGTAGTATTAATTTCAAAATAATTGCCATTCGCCATTGTCCAAAGAAGAAGAGTAAATTAAGATGCATTGATGGTAAAACGTTGGGAGTTACAGGTTTCAGGGACAATGAATAAGTGAATATAGAGTCAGTAGTTACTTGAACTGTTTAAGATACTTGCCAGCATGAATGTTCCTGTGTGAATGCCCCTTGTGTTTTTCCTTGTGCCTTGTTGCTGCAAATTTCATGCATAATTTTTTTTTCTCCTGTATTTTAATTTTTAAATATAGAATAAAGCTAAGCATATCTTGATGTTAACTCACAAATTCATCTCAGCTTTCTATCTTGACATCAACCATGATGCAGATTTTCACCTGATAATAGATCATAGAACATAGAACATAGAACATAGAACAATACAGCACAGAACAGGCCCTTCGGCCCACGATGTTGTGCCGAACTTCTATCCTAGATTAAGCACCCATCCATGTACCTATCCAAATGCCGCTTAAAGGTCGCCAATGAATCTGACTCTACCACTCCCACGGGCAGCGCATTCCATGCCCCCACCACTGTCTGGGTAAAGAACCCACCCCTGACATCTCCCCTATACCTTCCACCCTTCACCTTAAATTTATGTCCCCTTGTAACACTCTGTTGTACCCGGGGAAAAAGTTTCTGACTGTCTACTCTATCTATTCCTCTGATCATCTTATAAACCTCTATCAAGTCACCCCTCATCCTTCGCCGTTCCAACGAGAAAAGGCCGAGAACTCTCAACCTATCCTCGTACGACCTACTCTCCATTCCAGGCAACATCCTGGTAAATCTTCTCTGCACCCTCTCCAAAGCTTCCACATCTTTCCTAAAGTGAGGTGACCAGAACTGCACACAGTACTCCAAATGTGGCCTAACCAAAGTCCTGTACAGCTGCAACATCACCTCACGACTCTTGAATTCAATCCCTCTGCTAATGAACGATAATACTCCATAGGCCTTCTTACAAACTCTATCCACCTGAGTGGCAACCTGCAAAGATCTATGTACATAGACCCCAAGATCCCTCTGTTCCTCCACCTGACCAAGAACCCTACCATTAACCCTGTATTCCGCATTCTTATTTGTCCTTCCAAAATGGACAAATGGACAACAGGGTTGAACTCCATCTGCCACTCCTCAGCCCAGCTCTGCATCATATCTAAGTCCCTCTGCAGCCGATAACAGCCCTCCTCACTGTCCACAACTCCACCTATCTTTGTATCATCTGCAAATTTACTGACCCACCCTTCGACTCCCTCATCTAAGTCATTAATAAAAATTACAAACAGCAGAGGACCCAGAACTGATCCCTGCGGAACTCCACTTGTAAATGGACTCCATGCTGAATATTTACCATCTACCACCACTCTCTGACTTCGACCGGTTAGCCAGTTTTCTATCCAATTGACCAAATTTCCCTCTATCCCATGCCTCCTGACTTTCCGCATAAGCCTACCATGGGGAACCTTATCAAATGCCTTACTAAAATCCATGTACACTACATCCACTGCTCTACCCTCATCCACATGCTTGGTCACCTCCTCGAAGAATTCAATAAGACTTGTAAGGCAAGACCTACCCTTCACAAATCCGTGCTGGCTGTCCCTAATCAAGCAGTGTCTTTCCAGATACTCGTAAATCCTATCCCTCAGTACCCTTTCCATTACTTTGCCTACCACAGAAGTAAGACTAACTGGCCTGTAATTCCCGGGGTTATCCCTATTCCCTTTTTTGAACAGGGGCACAACATTCGCTACTCTCCAGTCCCCTGGTACCACCCCAGTTGCCAGTGAAGACGAGAAGATCATTGCCAACGGTACTGCAATTTCCTCTCTTGCTTCCCACATAATCCTAGGATATATCCCGTCAGGCCCGGGGGACTTGTCTATCCTCAAGTTGTTCAAAATGTCCAGCACATCTTCCTTCCTAACAGGTATCTCTTCTAGCTTATCAGTCCGTTTCACACTCTCCTCTTCAACAATACGGTCCCTCTCGTTCGTAAATACTGAAGAGAAGTACTTGTTCAAGACCTCTCCCATCTCTTCCGACTCAATACACAGTCTCCCACCACTGTCCTTGATCGGACCTACCCTCGTTCTCGTCATTCTCAGGTTTCTCACATACGCATAGAATGCCTTGGGGTTATCCTTGATCCTATCCGCCAGGGATTTTTCATGCCCTCTCTTAGCTCTCCTAATCCCTTTCTTCAGGTCCCTTCTGGCTATCCTGTATCCCTCCACTGCTCTGTCTGAACCTTGTTTCCTCAACCTTATGTAAGCCTCCTTCTTCCTCTTTACTAGACATTCAACCTCCCTCGTACGACCATTTCTTTCCTGCCTGATCGGTACATACATATCAAGGACACGTTGTATCTGCTCCTTGAAAAAGTTCCACATTTCCACCACATCCTTCCCTGACAGCCTATGCTCCCAACGTATGCTCCTCAAATCCTGTCTTACAGCATCGTAATTTCCCTTCCCCCAATTGTAAAAACTTCCTTGTTGTGCGCACCTATCTCTCTCCATAACCAAGGTGAAAGTCACAGAATTGTGGTCGCCATCACCAAAATGTTCACCCACTAACAAGCCCACCACTTGTCCCGGTTCATTACCGAGTACCAAATCCAATATGGCCTCCCCTCTGGTTGGACAATCTACATACTGCGTTAGAAAAGCTTCCTGGACACACTGCACAAACACCGCCCCATCCAATCTACTTGATCTAAAGAGCTTCCAATCAATATTTGGGAAGTTGAAGTCGCCCATGACTACGACCCTGTGGCTTCTGCACCTTTCCAAAATCTGTTTCCCAATCTGTTTCTCCACATCTCTGCTGCTATTGGGGGGCCTATAATAAACACCCAACAAGGTGACTGCACCTTTCCTATTTCTGACTTCAGCCCATACTACCTCCAGAGGCAGATCCCCCTCAAACTTCCTTTCTGCAGCCGTTATACCATTTCTAATTAGCAATGCCACCCCCCCTCCTTTTTTACCACCCTCCCTAATCTTACTGAAACATATGTAACCAGGAACCTCCAACAGCCATTCCTGTCCCTCATCTATCCATGTTTCCGTGATGGCCACTACATCGTAGTCCCAGGTACCGATCCACGCCTTAAGTTCACCCACCTTATTTCTGATACTCCTTGCATTGAAGATCGCAGCAGAAAAGTTACAACTTGCTGTTCAGGATAGCTAAATGGGTATATGCATGAACAAATGTAGATCTGAATGAGGCTTGCTAGTAGCAAAGCAGTTTTTTTTTTAGAAAACTCTTTGCACATCCATAAACAAAATAAGTACTTGAGGTGGAATAAGGATGGGCTTGTAGTTGGAGAGAGTCTATATACTTAGAGTTACTCAGGAGGACCCAAAAAGGATCCTTTCGAATTTTTTAAAGACTTCGGAAATTTTCCTAGAATTCTGGCCAATATTTACCCCTTTATCAATGTTACTAACACATTGTCAGGTCATACCTCATTGCTTCTTGCAAGTTAGCTGTTATTTCCTGATATAACAACAGTTCATAAAAGTGCTTCTTTGGCAATAAGGTGGTTTGGTTTGTTTGAAATATAGAGTCCGATGTACAGCACGGAAACAGACCCTTCGGTCCAACTTCTTCCTGCTGACCAAATATCCTAACCTAATCTAGTCCCATTTGCCAGCGCTTGGCCCATATCCCTCTAAATCCTTCCTATTCATATACCCATCTTGATGTCTTTTAAATTAATTCTATCAGTCTCCACCACTTCCTCTGGCACTCATTCCATACACTCATCACCCTTTGCGTGAAAAAGTTGCCTCTTAGGTCCCTTTTAATCTTTCCCCTCTCGCCCTAAACCTATGCCTGCTAGTTCTGGACCCCCAGAAAATACAAATGAAAATACAAATTTTATTTCTGCAACAACAGAACCACTTGAATGCTATTTATTTGGAGTACATACAACATTACTTATAAACAATGACTGCATACTATCATATATTTGAATTCCAACTTTCATATTCCTATTTTCAGGCACGATCATGATGTTTCAAATCATTTAAACGCAAGTACAAACTATCAAAAAATCTATTTAAAAAAAACAGAAGTTGGCTTGTGCAGCGATTTGAATTGGCTAGTGTGTAAAACGTGCAACTCTGATTTTTTTTCCACAGACATAGATTATTCACCCTGCAACCACTATAGATAGAGATGGTGACCTTGAGTTTCAGTCCCAAGGGAAATTAGTAAAACGAGTAAAATATTACCAGTACAAGGCATGATTCTTTGAAACAATGACCCAATTAATTCTGTCGCTAAATAAATCAGTCTCACAACTGAAATAATTCCCACAATGAAGTTGTACTACATTGAAACCCTGGAACATAAGACATCCATTAACATAAGATGTGTAGGAGTTCTATTTGAAATGTGAACTATGAAATCACAAAATCAAGATCTAAAAAGAAATGCCATTTATCCCACCATAATCATTTATCTCAAAAATCTCCTAGTCTCCCCATTAAAATTCCAACTGACTCTTAAATCACTCTAATTTCTGTTTCATTACTCAAATTCACATCCATCTGAAGAGTTTATTAGTTTGTGAATGAAACCTTTGATATCGGCCCTCCATTTCTCTTTGATCAATTCAAACAAATCCTTTATTATCTCACTGCTGCAGCTAGTCTTTAAATAACATGCTGCATGACTCTGATCTACATGATTTCCTAAGCTTATATAGGTACGAAAGAGTAAGTGTTTTTAAACAATTTTTACATAGATTTCCTTCCAAAAATGAATACCCTCCCAGGAACAATGCTAGAAGTTGAATCCACTAAAGATGTAAAGGTATGAGTAAAGGTGAACATAAAATTGAAAGCTCACAACAAATCTAAATGCACAGCTTTGTTCGAGAGCTTCCATGGGTGCAATAGCCAAAATTATCTGAGTCAAGGCTATTCTAACTTGGCTCTACGCTGTGGACTGAAGCCAATATTTATTCCACACCATCTCACTTTTGCAATCTGCGATTAAAATGTATATTATCCTTTTTTTTGGAATGTGGGTTTTTTTTAAAAAGGAAAAAAAAAGAGGTGGGCTTTGGTTAGTCCAGTGAAGGGGTTTTCTTTTTGTTAAGGGCAGAAAGTCAATGTACCCTGACCCAATACATATTTTTTAAGAAGGCATGTGACTTCAAATCAGCTGCCTAGAACATTCCCATGTCAACAGATAAAATATTAAAACTGTTGAATTTATTACAGAAACAGTACAGTAAATTGACTAGGGCAATTAGGTTAATTTTGACTTCAGAACAGAAAGTCCATGATCTCCATTCGTAATAACCTAAAGTTCAGTTCAGAAGGTAGAAGAGTTGATTTTGGAAAATCAAGTCAGCTCAGGGGAACTTGTTACCGATGCTGAAGTGTTTTAGTGCGGAATTTCCAAGCTGGAATAGCTGTTCATGTAGCCTTTGAGTTGTTAGAACTGATAAATTTAAGCAGATATGTTATAAATTCATGTCAGTAGAATTAAAAGAAATAAAAAATCTCCGCTTTAAAAAAAGGAAAAGAAATTGAAAAGCATTAGCTAAGAAAATATTCAAACAGTTCAGAAATGGAAATATTTCTCAGTGCATTTTGCTCATTTTCTTCCTTTTGTGCAATAGTTGCATAATCTGCTATTAAAGAACTTCTGCAGTTTCATGCAAATATTTCAGTGGCGAAGCACCATGGTACCCAGAATCTAACTGGTCCAATAATGCCATCAACTGAGATCTTAACAAAAGCCCCTCTCCTTGGAGAAAGGACAATGGCCGTCACACTGCCAGAAATAACGTAAAAGAAGGGAAATGGACAGGGGAGGGAGGTGGGTAAGAGAGTGAAAAAGGATGAGCAAGACCATGACTGCAACATAGCAAGTGACGTGAGAGTAAGCAAGGAGATGTGAGCAAGAGGTTGTGTAGCTGGAAAAAGGAAATAATTGGGTGGGTGAGAGGTAGGCGTGGGCAGGCAAGAGGGAGTGGTTAGGCAGGTGAGAGACGACCAATGTGTGAATTAGGAGGAAGAGCTAAGCAGGCAAGAGGAAAGGGGTGGTAGGATTGAGGGAACGGCAGGAAAGAGAGGGAAAGAGAAAGAAAGGGCCACTGCAGAAGTCAAAAGTAATGTCACCAAAATGTAAAGGTGGTGGAAAAAGTAAAGTAAAAATGATAAGGGAGAAGCAACATAAAAATTTTTTTTTTAATTCTACATTTGAAAGTCAATTAGTCTTCCTCACATGTCTTCGACCATTGTTATCTCCCCTGCTTTATGACCACTGTATCTTGCTGACAGAGCATACTATCAGTATGGTGCAATGCACTCTCTATTAACAGCTGTAGTGGTCAAAGCCAATCTTTTTCAAGTAGGGCTTCCAAGGTTTTCTTTAAAATTTTTCCACAAGTAGCCATTCAATTTTGACCAGCCATGAACCAAGTACAGAGCACACTTTGGAAGGAGGGTGTTCAGCATTCTGATGCAATGGCCCGTTGCCATATAAGAATGGTCAATTCTATGCTCAGGATGACTATATCCTGGAGGATCCTCTGTGCATGTAGCAGTCCATCAGCTCAAGTGTAGGATCTTCTATACACGGTACTCTTGGTAAGTCTGGAGCTTTCTCAGGTGTTGGCAATAAATCACCCATGGTTTGCAACCATACAGAAAAGTCAGGTGCATTACTGCTTTGTAGACTGCAACTTAAAATTTTGTGAGGTAAAAACAATGACTGCAGATGCTGGAAACCAGATTCTGGATTAGTGGTGCTGGAAGAGCACAGCAGTTCAGGCAGCATCCAAGGAGCAGCAAAAACAACATTTCGGGCAAAAAGACCTTCATTAGGAATAAAGGCAGTGAGCCTGAAGAGTGGAGAGATAAGCTAGAGGAGGGTGGGGGTGGGGAGAAAGTAGGATAGAGTACAATGGGTGAGTGGGGGAGGGGATGAAGGTGATAGGTCAGGGAGGAGAGGGTGGAGTGGATAGGTGGAAAAGTCTTTAAATTTTGTGTCCATTCATAGGTGAAGACTCATCCAAGTCTTTTTCCAAAGGAGGAGCTTCCAAAGGTTTGATTACACAGAATCAAGAGCGTCTATTGTTGATGATACAATAATAGAACCTCTACAGTGCAAATAGAGGCCGATTGAGTTTGTACTTTTGAACAGCATCCCACCCAAACCCATCCTTTCTCCACAACCCCTCATTTCACCATAGCTAATCCACCTTGCCTACACATCCTTGGTCACTAGCTTTGCAAGTTTTTGGATTGTCAGAGAAGACCGGAGCACCTTGCAGAAACCCATATAGACATGGACAGAATGTGCAAGCTCCACACAGTCACCCAAGGCTGGAATCAATCCTGGTTCCCTGGCACTGAGAGACTTAAGTGCTAACCACTGCATCGCTCGCTAATCTTCTGAGATTTTAGGAGCAATTAACTGTCACTGGGGCCAACCCAAAGCACTGATATTGCGAGATTTGGTGAGAGTCTATTTTTGATTGAAGGACAACCTTTGTCTTACTGGCATTCATTTGCCTAGGCTTATAGGTTTCTTTAAATAGTTAAAGGATACCTAGTAACCTCCTTAATTTCCAGTTTGTCCAAAAATGCAGTTACCTATGTTCTGTCCCTGACTAATCATCTCTGACACAAATACCTTCTTATCTTAAGTGTTAAGTTTTAAGCTCTTGGATATTTCTAAATTCTAAATCACACTCACTCAGTAGGCCTATGTTCAGACTTTAATCACCATGTGTCCACTTCTGGACTTTATGATGTGGCTTTATCCATTACTTCACTTCATTTCAACCCAGAACATTCAGTTGCATACATTTTATTCACTGGCAAGTCTTTCCCAAAATTCTTTTGTCTTCCTAATACTCTTCCTAGAACTCATCTTCGCAACTAAAGCTTTGGCCAATCCTTCTTCCGACTCCTCTAGATTAGCTTATCTGCCTATTTCTACTAACAAAACATCTTGTGACCATATAAATGAAAACTGTTAATTTAATCAGTGCTCATGGTCACAGTGAACAACATTTGGTGGAAATACACCATGCCAGACTAGGGTTGTAACCTGTTTTATGGAAAGGGATCGTTTGAACCAACATAAAATATTACACAAAGATCAGCAAAGATAAATTATTCATGTTTTGAATTCTGTAATCGTTTTTGTGATCATAGGTGCTGGGTAGCTCAGTCGGCTAGATGATGAGAGAATATTGTACATAATGAAAGCAATCGCAAGGATTTAATCCCCACATCATTTGTGCTCATTCACAGAGGCTGCCTCCTTGCCTTAGTTCATGCTTGAAGCTGGATAAACAATTTTCTCTTGAATGGAGAGAGATGCTTATGGTCCAGAATGCACTATTGTTAAATTACTGTTATCAATTTCCTCAGCACTCCAGTTCTGCCTATATAGTCATGCTAAACCCGAACAGTTTAGCAGTCAAAAACTGGACATGGTTAATTATCAGCAGCACTTCACCACAATGTGTAACCTCATGAATTGTAAGAACTCTCTCTCTCTGCCACTGTTGTTAAGTCAAGAATCATCTCTACCTGCACTATTTGGAGTGCAGCAAAATAAGGTGTCACAAGACCGCATACATGCAAAACAGCAGAAACAGCACGTTACTAAAAGAGCTAAGTGATTCCACACCAAATAGATCAAAACCTTATAATTTTGTCACACTCTGCCAATTATACAAATCATAAGATGCAAGTTCCCATCATCAATAATGGCAGAGATCAGCATGTGAGTACAAAAGACAAATTGATGCATTGAGAATCATAATCAGCCATAAGTATTGAATGGATATCTATTGTTGCACTTCCTAAGGTTACAAAGCAAATTATGAGCTGATTTGATTTCTTCCACGTCAAAATGGGGTGGCATGGTGGCTCAGTGGTTAGCACTGCTGCCTCACAGCACCAGGGACCCAAATTCGAATCCAGTCTCGGGTGACTGTGCAAACTCCAAACAGATTCTCCCAGTGTCTGCATGGGTTTCCTCCGGATGCTCTGGTTTCCTCTCACAGTCCAAAGATGTGCTGGTTAGGTGAATTGGCCATGCTAAATTGACAATAGCGTTAGGTGTATTAGTCAGAGGGAACTGGGTCTGGGTGGATTACTCTTCGGAGGGTCCATGTGCACATTTTTGGGCCAAAGGGCCTGTTTCCACACTGTAGGGCATCTAATCTAAAAAAAAATCTTTTTGGATGTATGAATAAAACAAAGCTTTATGGGCTCTAATAACATCCTGTCTGTGGGCCAAGAAACTGTACTCTAGAACTAGCTGCACCGCTAACTGAAGTGTTTGTTCGAGATATACTAGCGTCGATTCAACAAAAGCCCAGGTATGACGTGCTCACAGAAAAGGCAAATTCAATACCCCATCAGTCTACATTGATATTCAAAGCAACAAGTCATTGACAGTGCTAGGAAATGACACTCACTGATCAATAACCTACTCCATTTTCAGTTTGAATTCCATAAGGATAACTTTGCTCTAGGATTCGTTGTAGTATTGATCCAAACATGATTCATTCAAATAGACAGCCAAATTTCAAAGATGAGGCGAAAGTGAATGCACTTGACATCAAGGCAACATTCTACTGAGTTTAGTGTCAAGGATCCCCTCAGCCAAATAGAAGCAGCACAGAAGAAAGATGGCAAAGATATTGAGGGCCAACACTGCAGGATTTCTTCAGAACAATGTCCTCAATTCAATCATTTTTATTAATGGTTTTCCCTCCAGCTCAAGGTCAGAAGTGGGGGGTGTTCACTGATGATAGTAGTGTTCATCGCCAGCTTCAAGAGCAGTTATGGTGTTAGGCAATAAATGCTGACCTTGACAGAGATGCCTATACCCTACGGCTGAGAGAAAGTTGCAGAACTGTTCTTGGAGTAGCTGGAAAAACTCTAACATTACATCGACTTGGTAGGTAGGATAGATAGACAGAAGTGAAAGGATGAGACACTCCAGGTTACTTTAAAACAGATTAAAATAGAACATTCTAATAAAGTGACAAGATGCTGCATAAATCTCTCATTTCTTTAAATGTATTATACAAAAACAAAATGATGGTTAAATAATGTTGAAATATTATAGAAATCTATAATGTAAAACATATTGAGAGACTCTAGATTCAAAGCAGGTCAAGAATTACACTATTGGAATAGGATTCTCAAAAGGATGCACTGGAGTGTAGATTATTTTATATGAAAATTATCAACTTATGCATATACATTGCTCAAATTTACTATTCCAAGTTTTTTTTAAAAATGTTGGGTACTCTCACAAAAGCTTGCATAAAATTACTGCATATAAGGAGTTAGTCTTTCCCAAATTCTTCTCCAGGAAATCTTTAAATATATCATTGATGATTTGTTATGCAGAGTAGGCTTTTTGTAAGCCAAGACAAAATTAATTCTGGTGTTTAAGATATAAAATTATTAAGCATGTCTTTTTCTGACACTGACTTTTTCTTTATCAATCCTAAAATTGAACATCTACATTTTGCCTGTTACATATCATGACTCAAAGGGGTTGTTTTGGAAATAAAGCCTCACTATTCCTGGAGTAATTTTAAAATCTTTACCTTTATGATAAGAACATAAAATTTCCCCATTCACCTGATTTTCATATCCAGGTACACCGAAATCATAATTTGACTTTTGTACTCAACAAAAATCACTGTTTACTACGTGCAATTGGACTTTAGCTACAGATAAACAGTTATAACCACCAGCATATAACACTATAAATTAAAACTCTAATCCCCTTAACACAGTGTCAGACATGGAGAGGATAATTTAAAAAAAAACAAACAAATTATGTCTAATGCAGACTCTAAGAAAAATGCTTAATTTGGTTTCAATGGAAGGAATTTATGGAATGGGGAAGTAACTTTTAAATCATAGAATCCCTACTGTGTGGATACAGGGCTATTTGGCTTAACAAGTCCACACCGAACCTCCAAAGAGTATTCCACCCAGATCCATTCCCTTACCCTATTATTTTTACATGTTCCCTGACTAATGCACCTAACCAACACATCCCTGAACTAAGGCCAGTTTAGCATGGTGAATTCACCTAATCTGCACATCTTTGGACTGTGGGAGAAACTGGAGCACCCGGAGGAAACCCACGCAAACACAGGGAGAACGTGCAAACTCCACACAGACAGTTGCCCGAGGCTGGAATTGAACTCTGGTCCCTCGTACTGTGGCAGCAGTGCTAACCACTGAGCCACTGTGCCACGCAACATGGAAAGATTTTCAGCAGAGTTGTATTTAATACTAGTGACCAAAGGATACTGACATTTAACTGTAGTGTGAACTCCACAGACAATTCTGTGTAGTCTAATATCCTAAGTCATGAGGACTCGTTTGTAATTGGAATGTAAGACAAATGAAATGGTTGAAATAATGAGGGGATGAGGGGAAGAGCTAAGTGCATCTAGAAAGTTGTTAAGCAACTAGGTTGAAGCTCAATTGCATGGAAATTCTCAGACTCTAGTAATGTAGCCAGGATAGCCTAAGCATTTTTAACCTCCAAGCCACTGGAATTCTTTTTAAAATCCAAGTAAGTATGCCTCTTTCCTTTGTTCTAAATCTTTGTTGTCCACATACCAAATATATTGAGGTACCCAAAAAAACAATATAGTTGAATGTACAAAGCAACCCAGTTTTAAAATATCTATTAACTTGGAAAAGTAAGGAAAGAGTCTGCAAATCTGTTGCCATGAACAAATGACAGGAAAGATTGTAAAACTTTTTTTTTGGAAGCTCACATTACTTCCTTACTTTACTTGAGGGGTATAGCAGGGGCCATATTAAATAGGCCAAGGGATAAGAAAGAGATCAATGATATAGGATTCAAAGCGAACTGCTTACCACATAGTTAAAATATAATATCGCAACTCTTTCTTTAAACAGTAGGTTCCAACTACCTTCAGTGAACAAAAATGGTAGTCATGATTTGACTTAGAGGCTATATTTTTGTTTCACACACCTCAATTTATGACATTCAACAACTATGTTCCTCCAAGCTTCCATAAAAGATCTTTCAGGCTAAGGAACAGATATTCAATACTGCTAAATCCTATTCTCTTACTTTCAACCAAAATACATCAGGATGTTATTAGGAGGCACTTTTATCCCAGCTTTCATCAAAAGGCTAAAACAAAGGCAGAACATTCACAATGAAAACACTATTAAAAAATTCCCACTAATTGTGTGATGGTGGTTGCTGTGAAATTTCAACATATGTTGTAGGATCTTTTTAGAAAACAGATATGGAAAATAAATAAGCATTAAAAATGTTATCTTTTGGCAAGTTTCTGTGTTGCAATATATTGCAGACCAAATCACTTTGACCATCATGCCTATGTTTGCTCTTTAATCTTCCATCATAGTGCAGCAAATGTTTCCTCATCACATATCTACCCAATTTTCTTTGCACAAGTTATGATTGAATTTCCTTCAACACCTCTTTCAAGGCAATGCATTCCAGATTACAAATTTATTATTTTGCAACTTCTCTCCTCATCTTGATTTGCTTTTGCTCTTTTACCAATTATTTGATTTCAGAAATCCCTATGAATGTAATTTCTCTTGGTCCACTACACTGAGAGCCATTTTATTTCAAGTCCTTCAATAAACCTTTCCATAACCTTTTATGTTTCAAGGAGAAAAACCCCATCTTTATTTAATCTGTCCACCAACACATAACTGATCAACAGCAGCTTTAATATCAATCTCAACATCCCTTCTGCACCCTCTCTAAGGTCATACATTCTGAATTATATTCTAATAACACTCACCGGTCTATTCTCACGAGAACCATTTGAGTGAGGTGTAAAACTGTAGCTGCCTCTGAAGCTGTGAGATAAACTGACTCAACAGCTTCATCTGCATCACATGAATAACATGGCAAGAGGTAATTAAAGCAACTGTATGCTTAGCCAACTACCCCTTTTGTGGGCTAGTCACAGCGCCTATTTCTGCGTACAAGTTAAAATTAATAAAGAAAAAAGATGTTGAAAATCATTATGAAAACAAAATAAACTAAGCAAAATTGGTGATTTGAATTGTCTCCAATGTTCTGCACACTATAAAAGAATACAGAATTAATGTTTCTTGCATGTTGCTCTAAACTAAAGTAGTTAAAAATCACAACACCAGGTTATAGTCCAATAGGTTTATTTGGAAGTACTCACTTTCAGAGTGCTTCCCCTTCATCAGATAGCTGTGCAGCAGAATTATAAGACACAGAATTTATAGCAAAAGATCACAGTGTCATGCATGCAACTAATATAGCAATCTAGGTCTGTTCAGTACAGGGGAACCTCGATTATCCGAATGAGATAGGCGGGCACTATGTTGTTTGGATAATAGATTATTTCGTTAATCGAATAAATGCTTTTCCTCTGGGGCTTGGAGTTTTTAAAGTCTCCTCCCTATTCAGGAGACTGCAGCAGCAGACAGCACGCGAGTCCCCGCCCCCTGCCCGTCCAACACTGACCCCCCACCCGCCACCCCCCGCCCCTCGCCCCCGTCCAACACCACCTGCCCCCCAACACTGCCTACCGCCCGCCTCCCCAACCCCGCCCCCTCCACCCTCACCCACCACTGCACGCCCCCCACCCCGTCCACTCCCACCCCCTCTACAGGGCAGCTGGACTGGACACCAACAAGACGACTGCTGCTGCTGCCGCCTTTGAGGGGTAAGTCTCCAAATAGCGTGTGCATGTGCACACACACACGCACACCTTTTTACTGTAACGTTTGGAGAGATTGTCTGGGGAAGGGAGGGTTTGGTGTACACCCCTGTGTAGAACTCCAGGGAAAAGTGTGGGGTGGGGTAGGGCAGGGGGGAGAAGAGAGAGAAAGAGAGGGCGGGAGGTCAGTCATTTGGTGACGGTGCCTGTTTAATCACTGTAAACAAAAGATGTGATCACTGCTGGAAACACGTCTGTGATGTAATGTTTCTAACGGGACCTCAAGATCTCCTTCGGATAATCTGATTTTTGGATAAGTGGTATTTGGATAATTGAGGTCTCTCTGTATATCATATCAGTTGCATGCATGACACTGATCTTTTGCTATAAATTCTGTGTCTTATGATCCTACTCCACAGCTATGTGATGAACGAGCAGCACTCTGAAAGCAAGTACTTCCAAATAAACCTGTTGAATGATAACCTGGCATTGAGAGTGTTTTAATTTTGTCCACCCAACACCAACCCTTACAGTTTTACATCACAGCTACCAACAAGTAAACTAATGTAGCCATAATTCTTTGTTGTAATTCATGGAATTGGGTGTGAACTGTGCAGACAGGCCACTCTGGGGACAATTACACACTGCCAAAGGTTAAAGGGTACCCATGAGAGTTAGAGAAAGAAAGACAAGTGTTTACACTTTGATTTTGACACAATAATGATTTTTTGCTATCCCCAATGAGACCCAGAAGAGTTTTAGAATCCTAAAGTTCAGAAACCGGTCCTTTGGCCCAAACTGGTCCATGCTGACCAAAATGCCCATCTGCTCTAGCCCCATTTCCCTGCAGTTGGCCCATATCCTTCTAAACTTTCCTACCCATGTTTTGTCCAAATGACCTTTAATTGTTATTAATATATCTGCCTCAACCACTTCCGCTGGCAGGTCAATCCACATGCATACCACCCTCTGTGTAGAAAAGTTGTCCTCAGGTTTCCTTTTATTCTTTCCCCTCTAAAACTTAAACTAATGTCCTCTAGTTCTCGAGTCACCAAAACTGGGAATAAGACTGAGTGCATTCACCCCATCCATGCTTCTCTTCATCTTATACATTTCTATAAGATTCCCACTACCCCCAGTCTCCTACACTCTAAAGAAAAAATTTCTAGTTTGTCCAGCCTCTCGCTATAACTCAAACCATTGAGTCCAGGCAATACCTTTGTAAATTTCCTTTGCATGCTTTCCAGTTTAATAACATTCTTTTCTTAGCAAGGTGACCACAACTGCAGTGAAGTTTGGCCTCATCAACATCTGTACAACAGCCCAACCTCTATTCTCAATGCCTGACTGAAGGTCAGTGCGCCAAAAGCCTTCTTCACTGCCCTGTCTACCTGTGACTTCACTTTCAGAGACCCATGTTCCTGGACTCCAAGGTCCCTCTGTTCCACTACACTACTGAAGGCCCTACTATTCACCATGGAACTCCTACCTTGATTTGACTTCCCAAAATGCAAGACCTCACACTTATCTATATTAAGCTCCATTTGCCATTTCCCCAGCTGATCAACGTCCTGCTGCAATTTCTGATAACCTTTCTCACTGTCCACGATACCGCCCATTTTAGCATCATCTGCCAAATTACTAATCATGCCTTGTACGTTCTCAACCAAATCATTAATACAGATAACAAACAGTAATGGGCCCAGCACCAACCCCTGAGGAACTCACTAGTTAGAGGCCTCCAGTCTGAAAAACATCCTTGCATTATTACCCTCTGCTTCTTCCCATCAAGCCAATTGTGTATCCAGTTTGTCAGCTCCCCCAAATTCCATGTGATTTAACTTTCCAATGCAGCCTACCATGTAGAACCTTATCAAAAGGCCTTACTGAAATCCATACAGACAATGTCTACTGGCCTACCCAGTCACTTCATCAAAGAACTCAAGAACAAATTTGTGAGGCATGATCTCCCACGCACAAAGCCATGCTGACTACTCCTAATCAAACCCTGTCTTTCCAAATACATTTTTATCTTATCTCTCAGATTTTCTCAAGTAACCCATCTACCACAGATGTTAGACTTACTGGTCTGCCATTCCCAGGTTTTTCTTTGTAACCCTTCTTGAATAAAGGGCACAACATTCGCTACTCTCCAGTCTTCCAGACCTCATCCATGGCTATTGATGATGCAAAAATATCATCCAGGGCCCCTGCAATTTCTTCTCTAGCCGCTTGCAGTGTTCTTGGATATATCTGGTCAGGACCAGGAAATTTATCCACCTTCATACAGTCTAACATGTCCAACACCTCCTCTACTATAATATGGACTGTCCCCAAGATATGACCACCAACCTCCCCAAGTTCACAATCTTCATGTCTTTCTCCAAGGCAAACACAGTAGACAAAATATTTGAGTTGATTGAAGAAAGGCAACAGTACAATCAAAATGAGAAACACATTACCCCTTTTCAAGGACATTTTGGACAAATAGACACCGGTTTTATTTATGCAAGAATTGGGTGTTAAATTAGATTCGCTGTCAAACATTTAGGAAATTAAGTTCAATTACAATTCTGGAATACATAAATGTCATTTCTAACCTTATTTAGGTTTAGATAAAAATTATTTACCAAATGAAATACTTGTAACACAGGATTGTGACATAATTAGTCCTTGCGTAATCAATGTTTCGGGCGTAAGCCCTGATGAAGGGCTTAAGCCCGAAACGTCAGTTCTCCTGATCCTTGAATGCTACTTGACCTGCTGTGCTTTTCCAGCAATAAACTCCCGACTCTGATCTCCAGCATCTGCAGTCCTCACTTTCTCCTTGCGTAAACCAGCATAACATGGAACTATTGCCACTGACTACCATCCTACCTCATGGTCCTTCACATCAATAACTGCAATAAATATGATTGGCCATAAATGACACCTCTCCAGTTACTTTAATAATAGGTCAATTTTAATGCAGAGGATTGATTAATTTATTCTAAAAATATACTAACTTAAAAGCAGTTCCTTGTAATTCTCCCAATAAGAACTCTTTTTCAAGGCTGCCTGTTTTTAGATAAAATCTGATGTCTATATTCGCAGGCCAGAAACTCTAGATCACTTTTTGAAAACTGTCTCATCACAAGTGAGGCACTTCTGACCAATCACTTCCTCCACTAGAGACGCTGACAGCAATTAAATAATGGCTTTACCTTTTTGATGGAAGTATTTCCGATAATAGTAAGCTCCAAGGTCCACATGCTCCACAATGTACCTCTTCACCTTTTCACAATGTACTGCCAAGTTTTCTTTTGATATCTCTAGCACAGCAACTCCTGCATTTGTGCAGTGAGAGCTCAGGGAAAATTCAGATGTAGTTTCAAATCCACTCAGTGATCCAGAATTCGTTCGTGATAGACTTATCTTACGCTCTCCTTCTCCACCAATCTCATTCCTGAAGTATGAACAGCTCAGCACAAGTTCATTGCTTTTCTCATCCCCGTAGTCTACATTGAGATTTTCTTTTGAATTCAGGTCCTCTGTACTACCTGAAGGAGAGCTGAAGCTGATTGAATGGGCCAGTGGACCAGCAGCCAGTGAGGCAGCAGCAGCCGCAGATGCACCTGTCGTGGTGTTCCTCCTCTTAATGACATTGTGCCTGGTTGTCACAGCTTCATTCAAGTCAAAGAGCACACTCTGCACATCATAATGAGCAAAGCACTTTTGACAAGTCCAACCCTTCACACTGTCTTCTGATTTGCTGTCCTCAAAGTCTGCTGATTTGCCTAGCTCACTTTCACCTTTGGCATTGCGCAATTTGCGAAAAATAGAAGAATCCCCCGTCTCAGATTTCGATCGTCGCTTAAGTGGTTTCTCCCTTTCTTTATGGAGTGGCCTTGGGCTCCCTCTATGTGAAAAGAAACCATCCACAAAGTCAGATTTGGTGCTTTCAATGTTTGAACCATAGGCTTTACTGGCCTCTGCCTTCAGTAATTCACTCAGTTGTTCTGGCGCTGGACTTCGCTGATCAGACTGTTCATTTCTATAACCCTTTAGCAAATCAAAAAAACTGTCCCCTGACATTCCATGTTTGTCAATGGAAGAAGTGCTGCCATATTCACGGTGAAGTGCAGTTCCCATTTTATGGCTCAATGCTCCATACTCCTCAGCTCCATCGACATCCAGCTCACTGATGGTAATGTCACTATTACTGCGCTGCCTTATTCTGCGAAGGCCTTTTGCAGGAGACTGAAGGTAACCATCTGGTGTAAGAAACCTAGAATCCAAGTTCTCCATCTCTTGGGCCTTGGGTTGTAGGTAGTCACTGTGTATCCTCCTTGATGCCAAGGACTCCAGAGAATTTTGATTACTTTGGCTCATCCGGCTGTTTGGGCTACCAGAGTGGAGAGACATGATTGTGCCATCTGGGCTTCCTGCAGACTCCTGATCACTTGTTCTACAAGACTCTTTAGCCATGTCTTTTCTGGGAGGCCAGTCAGCAATCCTTGCTCGAACACCCATTTTAGGCACACCTGGCATTGCACCAACATGGTGAGCACTTTCACTTCGTGGTGGCGGCCCTGTTATACTAGATGAACCAAATGTGCCATTTGGTGTTCGGAAACGACGTGCATAGAAGTCATCAGAACGTGCACCAATAGTTAGTTCAGGCCCAATCGAAGTGGCACCAATACCCACTTTTTCAGTCTGGGATCGTTTTAGACTGGTCATGCTCCACACTGGTTTCTCCCAACAGCTTCTATTAAATGTGCAACCATCTCTTTTGAAAGAAAGAATCTCCTTGAGGATAACCTCCAAGCAACTCAATTTGAAGGATTATGTTGTTTACAAATATCTGTCACTCTGTAGTATCTTTTCACATATGTTCATCTTGGCATTATTTTTAATTGGGGCTACTGTCGAACGATCCACACATCATCACAAAGTAGATTTTAGATGATATAATCACAATTGCCAAGGCTTAAATGTAACCTAAAAAAAGAGAACAAAAAAAAAGAAACCGTTATTTTGTATTTACTAAATGTTTTGAAACCTTTAACCTATAAGCAAAATACTACAGATGCTGGAAATCCGATAATTTATTTTTAAATGATAGCATTTCTGAGATTTTGGAAATGACGACAAAACGTCTGAGAACAAATTCACCAGCTCAGCGAGCAAACTTAGAACTAAAAAGCATATCTCTCAGCAAAGGAGCTGCTATTTTGGGTTAATGATCGTAGATTGGAACTTGAACAAAATATATTTATATAAAAGTTGCTGTTCCTGATGAAGGGCTTATGCCCAAAACAGCAACTTCCTGTTCCTCGGATGCTGCCTGACTTGCTGTGCTTTTCCAGTGCCACACTTTTTGACTCTAACCCTCCAGCATCTGCAGTTCTACTTTCTCCTATATAAGTAGCTATTTAAATGATCATAAAATATATTGTGGTCCACTTTTCCACTGATGTCCTCAACTAATTCTCTGATTGAAAAAAGGAAGCAACTTTTATTTTATAGCAGGTGAACAGCATTAGAATTGAAGATTTAGGTGAACTCAGTAAAGCCAAGGAGATATGCAGCAAGGAATGGGGGGAGAAAAAAAAGTGAATATTGTAAAATGTAACACAATTGGAACCCAGGAGGGGGATTTACAAAATGAACACTGCAGAAGATAACATCGCTTCATTCTGTAGTAAGTTACATGCAGCATGTATACGGAGAGGAAAATGCAAACATCACTGGTTCCTCCTGACATTAAAGATCACCAACATGCCATAGAATTGCCACATTTCTATTTAGGTACTTTTAGTCTTTAATCATCCAAGTGCTTGATATTTCAGGAACAATCTTTTGCCCATTTGAAATGTTAAGGGGTTAATTTGCTCTGCTGATCTTCAAGAAATTGGATGTCCCGGGAGTAGGCTGTTATGTTTCTCTATCTTGCAGGTAGAATGAAAAAAAATTACATTGATTCTGAATAGTAGGAGATGGCAGTAAGAACATTGCAGTGAAGATTATAACTACACCCTGCAGTTTAAAAAAAAAGATTTACACCAGATCTTGCCTTTAAGGTTTGATCTAAATCACATATTACATTGTTTCTGAAAATAATCAAATGACCACGTGTCTTGAGTGACAAATGACTATGGTGGAGTTGCTGGGGTTGTCTTCTGGGCATTCCTGCTGGTGATGTAAAGGGAAGACTGTTCCCTTGTTCAGAGAAGTCTCTTGACACGGCTCTGCGAAGAGTGTTAAGGGCTCCTCCAAAAGCTCATACTTGCTTAATAAATTTTGGCTGTTTACAGAAATTGACGTATTGCAGTTGCATCACACATACACTTGGATACACAGACACGCACATATACACCCACACACTTCCTGACTCACACAGGCATCCTCTCAGAGACTTAGACCACTCTGCACTCATGCACACACATATGCACTCTCTCTGACAGACACTCACAACCCCCCACCCCAGTCACATGCACACACTCCCACATGCATCCCCTCACAGACTTAAGACACTCTACACTCACAACCCCCAACCCAGACACACACACACAGCCACGTGCGCACACATATTTTGTGGGGTGAATTTGTACTTGCAAAGTTACATTGTTCTTTGCTCAAAAACTGCATGAATTCACGTAAAACTCTGATCTTACTTTTTAGATGAGAATCAATCTAAACATCACGGCACTGATAGAGAACACAGGGGGCTAACACCTTCAACATTCTTCAACATACTGTCTAGCTAACACCAATTGTTACAGCTAACTAGAGAATGCAGCTTTTTAAAAATGTTTTTTTGATTTACATATGAAAGAAGTGAAACTATCATGGTATTTGAACAGATGAAAGACTCAACAGACAATCAAGGTATTTTTCAAATATAATTTCAGTTACATCACACTAGATTTTTGCTATAAATTCTGTGCCTTACAATTGTGTCCTCCACAATCACCAGATGAAGGAGCAGCACTCCGAAACTAGTGTGCTTCCAATTAAACCTGTTGGACTATCACCTGGTGTTGTGTGATTTTTAAACTTTGTACACCCCAGTCCAACACCGGCATCTCCAAATCATGACTTCTATCGACACCACTAACTGTCAGCTTAAAGTGGAGAGGATCTCCAAGAAGATCGCACATATTGACACAGACATCAAGTTTCTACAGAAATTCAGGCAAGCAGGAAAGATCCCAAAAGGATTACGGATCACGAACCCACTCAAGTCGACCTACAACACAGACTACGCAGAGAAACTTTACCACCGCACCTCTCACAAACTCCTCAATCAACTCGTGCACCAACTCTACATCAGGCGACGCAACCTTGAAATTCAGATGAAGTTCACACTCTCAACCTGCGCTCAGGATACAGCAGTACAATTACGCAACATTGCCAAACAGACAAGGCGACAAAACTATACCATGTACATGCAAACCAAGAACAAAAAAAACTGGAGAAACTTGGCATTCTCACCATTAATAGCAAAGCCCACCCTGGCACCACAGTGGACAGCATCATCACTGCGGGAAGTCCATTATCATCTTATCGGACCACACCCTTTGACCGGAAGAGATTGAAGTCCTAAGCAGGGATCTCAACTTCTGCCCCACCACCAAAATGGACCCGTTGGTTCTTGCAGCAGACACGGAAGAGTTAATCAGACGAATGAGATTCCAGGAATCCTTTAAAGATGCCAGTGATCCCAATGAGCCCACTGATAAACTAGAACAGTCATCACAAGGATCTGTAGAGGAGCGACCAAAGGTGTCAACTTGGACTCCACTGGAGGGTCGCTGTCCTGGGCTTGACATGTATGCTCAAACCGTCAGCAAATATATAAATGCCAGATTCATCAGCCGTAGAGCAAAACCTCACCCATTCACAATGCAATGCCATCCAGGCTCTCAAAACCAATCACAACATTGTCATCAAATCAGCAGATAAAGAAGGAGCCATTGTCACTCAGAATAGAACAGATTACTGCAAGGAAGTGTACCGATAACTGAACAACCAGGAACACTATAGGCAACTACCAGCTGATCTGACCAAAGAACACACCCGTGAATTAAACACATTGAAGGACTAGATCCAAAGTCCTGAACAGAGTTCCCTACGTAGCCTCATCCCACGTACTTCTTATGTAGGTGACTTCTATTGCCTTCCAAAGGTACACAAAGCCAACACACCAGGACGTCCCATTGTATCGGGCAATGGGACCCTGTATGGCAATCTCTTGGGCTATGTTGAAGGCATCTTGAAACCTATTGTACAGGGGATCCCCAGCTTCTGTTGTGACACTATGGATTTCTTACAGAAACTCAGCACCCACGGACCAGTCGAACCGGGAACATTCCTCATCACAACAGATGTTTCCGCACTCTACACCTGCATCCCCTACAATGATGGCATCGTGGCAACAGCCTCAGTACTCAACATCAACAACTGCCAATCTCTAAACACCATCCTACAACTCATCCACTTTATCCTCGATCACAACGTCTTCACCTTTGACAACCAGTTCTTCATCCAGATACATGGAACAATAGGGACCAACTTTGCACCCCAATATGCCAACATCTTTATGCACAGGTTCGAACAAGACTTCTCTACGCAGGATCTCCAACCAACATTATACATGAGGTACATTGATGACATTTTCTTCCTCTGGACCCATGGCGAGGAGTCACTGGTAAAACTACACAGTGACATCAACAAGTTTCATCCCACCATCAAACTCACCATGGACTACACTCTGCTATCTGTCTCATTCTTGGAGACATGCATCTCCAAGGATGGACACCTCAGCACCACACTCTACTACAAACCCACAGTCAACCTCACTTTTCCAGCTTACACCCAAAACATATTAAAACAGCCATCCCCTATGGACAAGCCCTACGCGTACACTGGATCTGCTCAGATGATGGGCACCTGGATACTCAGGGATGCCCTCACAAGAACAGGGTACGATGTTCAACTCATCGACCACCAGTTCCAACGTGCCACACTAAGGAACCGTAATGACTTCCTCAGGAGACAGACACGCATTGCAACCAACAGGATACCCTTCATTGTTCAGTATTTCCCAGGAGCTGAAAAACTACTCCATGTTCTTCGTGACCTACAACACATTATCAATGAGGATGAACATCTCGCCAAGACATTCCCCACATCTCCACTGCTCGCCTTTAAAAAATTGCCAAACCTCAAACAAATCAATCATTGCTTGTAGCAAGTTGCCCGGCTCTCAGGACAACTCCGTCACGGTAAGCGCTGCAAGACGTGTCAGAGTGTGGACATGGATACTACCATTACACGTGGGGATACCTCCCACCTTGTACATGGCAGGTACTCATGTGACTCAGCCAACGTTGTCTATCTTATACGTTGCAGGCAAGGATGCCCTGAGGCATGGTACATTGGGGAAACCGAACAAAGGCTACAGCAATGGATGAATGGGCACCGCAAGACAATCAACAGACAGGAGGGTTCCCTCCCAGGTGGGGAACACTTCAGCGGTCCAGGACATTCGACCTCGGACCTTCAGGTGACGATCCTCCAAGGCAGACTTCAGGACAGGCAGCAGCGAAAAGTGGCCGAGCAGAGGCTATAGCTAAGTTCCATACTCATAGGGAAGGCCTCAACTGGGACCTTGGGTTCATGTCACATTACAGGTGACCACCATTGCACCACACACACACGACTTGGATCACAATACACTCATGCACACACATATACACACTCTCTTACAGACACTCACGACCTCCCACCCCACACCCCACACCCCACACGCACCCCCTCCGACTTAAGGCACTCTACACTCACTACACACACACACACACACACACACACACACACACACACACACACACACATACACACACTCTCTCACAACCCCCAACCCAGACAGACAGACACACACAGACAGACACAAAGACCCACATGAACACATATTTTGTGGGGTGAATTTGTACTTGCAAAGTTACATTGTTTTTTGCTCAAAAACTGCATGAATTCATGTAAAACTCGGTTATCTCACTTTTTAGATTAGAATCAATCTAAACATCATGGCATTGAGAGAACAGAGGCTAACACCTTCAACATATTGTCAAGCTAACATCAATTGTTACAGCTAACCAGAGAACGCAACTTTTACAAAAAGGTTTTGAGATTTACACATGAAAGTAGTGAAGGTATCATGGAATTTGAACAGATGAAAGACTGAACAGACAATCAAGGTATTCTTCAATGTATAATTTCAGTTAAATCACACTGTAAATTTTTGTTATAAATTCTGTGCCTTACAATCGTGTCCTCCACAACCACCTGATGGAGGAGCGGCGCTCCGAAACTAGTGTGCTTCCAATTAAACCCGTTGAACTATAACCTGGCGTGTGATTTTTAACTTTGAACATCTCAGTCCAACATCGGCATCTCCAAATCAAGAAAAAGAACCTAATACATATATAAAATAGCCTACTATTTACAATAAATGATGATTAATTACTGACTTGTTCTCTGTTTAACATATTGAGGAAGGTTCATACTCGGGTTTGAATTTCTGTATTCCAAGAATCACAATTACCCACTTCAATCTAACCATTCTCGACGCTAGTCATCCCGTATGCATGTATTTTTCAGCGGGTATCACTAATTAGAAACCGAGAATGGTGATTAATTGTATTTTCTATGCTGTAAGCCAAAGATAAGATACTAACTGAAATACCACGAACCTAGATTGGATCACTCCATTCAGAACAGGAATCAAAGCCGGTTGTGTTAATCCCTTGCATAGTTTAGAACACAACATCTTTGCACTCCACCATCTGAGGAAGCCAAAATAGCATGACTTAAATTAAAAGAGCGCCGTTAGTGGACTGATATTCTATGGTTGCCAGCACATAAATATGCGTGAAACAAAAAGCAGGAAACTAAAAAGTTAGTGCTGTAATATGCAAAAATATTTTTATGGACAGGTGAAATTTGTAAGTCATTTCTACTGCACAACAAGCCACATACAAAGAACATTTCCTTCCCAACACTGATCAATATACGTCCAAACAAGGAATTTGAGCAGTTTGATATGATAGCCAAATCCCAGCAGTACTGGTTAGTTTTTGGTACTGGTGGAAGGAATGTGAAATGGTTAAATAAAGGCATAAAATATTGATTTGAGCAAAATTCTTTTCTCCGTTGTGAACTAGTACCAATATTTTAAATTAACCACTGACAAAGTGATGACAAACCTTTTGTACAGGTAAACAAACTCACATGATCATTTGTCAGCATTGGGAGCAACAATTAAAAACTGATCCACTTGAAATATGGTTGCTGACAACATACTGCACACTACCTAATTCCTTAGTTAATACTGATTAACTGCCTATCCTTACACTAATTTCCGGTCAGGCTTTAGTCAGACTAAACAAACTAAAGGTAGATCACCTGACAACCCTGTTGTTATGGTTTCTGAACAAAATAAGCTGGTTTTGATTCTTTGAATTGCTAATCATGCCAAAGCGCAGGTAAAAATGCAGTCTTAATTTCAATTGCAATGAATTTTTAAGTTTATAAAATTGAAAACTTATTTGATTCCTTCATTTTCTATATCTACTTTCATACTGCAACACTTTGGATCACAGTTCTATCCAAGTTAAGCACCACTATTTATCTGCAATTAATTCCACTCTGAACTTGAGCTGGCAAATTCAGATAATGTTGCAATTTCCTACTTTTTCCAAGATGAGTTGCAGCACTTTGGCAGAGACAAACAGAGACCAACAACAGCTCCTCTCACCTTACAGAGTCATATAGATGTACAGCACGGAAACAGACCCTTCAGTCCAACTTGTCCATGTTGACCAGATATCCCAACGCAATCTAGTCCCACCTGCCAGCGCCCGGCCCAAATCTCTCCAAACCCCTCATTCATATAGCCATCCAGATGCCTTTCAAATGTTGCAATTGTACCAGCCTCCACCACTGCCTGGCAGCTCATTCCATACACATACCACCTTGTACGTGAAACAATTGCCCTGTAGGTCTCTTTTATATCTATCCTCTCTCACCCTAAACCTATGCCCCCTAGTTCTGAACTCCCCCATCCCAGGGAAAATACTTAGTCTATTTATCCTATCCATGCCCCTCATGATTTTGTAACCTTCTATAAGGCCACCCCTCAGCTTCCGAGGCTCCAGGGAAAACAGCCACAGTCTATGCAACCTCTCCCGATAGCTCAAATCCTCCAACCCTGGCAGCATCCTTGTGAAACTTGAAATGGTTCAGAAAAGATTTACAATACCCTTCCAAGTTTCACAATACCCTTTTGATAGGGAGACCAGAATTGCATGCAATATTCCAACAGAGGCCTAACCAATGTCCTGAAAAAACCAGAACATGACCTCCCAACTTCTGTACTCAATACTCTGACCACTAAAGGAAAGCATACCAAACACCCTTTTCACTATCCTATCTACCTGCGGCTCCACTTTCAAGGAGCTATGAACCTGCACTCCAAGGTCTCTTTGTTCAGCAACACTCCCTAGGGCCTTACCTTTAAGTGTTCAAGCCCTGCTAAGACTTACCTCCCCAAAATGCTGCACCTTGCATTTATCTGAATTAAATTAAATTAAATTAAACTTCATCTGGCACTCCTCATCTGATCAAGATCCCATTGTAATCAGAGATAGCCTTCTTTGATGTCCACTACTCCTCTAATTTTGGTGTCATCTATACCTCTTATGCTCACAACTAAATCATTTATTTAAATGATGCAAAATAACAGACCCCGCACCAATCCTTGTGGCACTCCATTGGTCACAGGCCTCCAGTCTGAAAAACAACCCTCCACCACCACCACCACCACCCTCTGTCTTCTACCTTTGAGCCAGTTCTGTATCCAAATGGCTAGTTCTCCCTGTATTCCATGGGATCTAACCTTGCTAACCAGTCTCCTATGGGGAACCTTGTCGAACAACTTACTGAAGTCCATATAGATCACATCTGCCCTCATCAATCCTCTTTGATACTTCTTCAAAAAACTCAATCAAGTTTGTGAGACATGATTTCCCATGCACAGAGCCATGTTGACCATCCCTAATCAGTCCTTGCCTTTCCAAATACATGTACATCCTGTTCCTCAGGATTCCCTCTAACAACTTGCCCACCACCGATGTCAGGCTCACTGGTTTAAAGTTCCTTGGCTTGTCCTTACCACCTTTTTTAAACAGTGGCACCAAGTTAGCCAACCTCCAGTGTCAGCAAGAGGCCCAGCAATTACTTTCCTAGCTTCCCATAGAGTTCTAGGATACACTCGATCGTATCCTGGAGATTTATCCATTTTTATGCGTTTCAAGACATCCAGCACTACTACTTCTGTAATATGGACAGTACTCTAGATGTCACCATCTACTTCCCTACATTCTACATCTTCCCTGTCCTTTTCCTCAGTAAATAATGATGCAAAATACTCGTTAGTATCTCCCCCATTTTCTGCTGCTCCACACAAAGGCCACCTTGTTGATCTTTGAGGGGTCCTATTCTCTCCCTAATTACCCTTTTGTCCTTAATGTATTTGTAAAAACCCTTTGGTTTCTCCTTTACTATTCCATGTCCCCTTTTTGCCCTCCTGATTCTCTTAAGTATACTCCTACTGCCTTTATACTCTAAGAATTCACTCGATCTATCTTGTCTATACCTAACATATGCTCCCTTCCTTTTCTTAACCATAACCTCAATTTCCAGCATTCCTTACACCTACCAGCCTTTCCTTTCATAGGAATATATTGTCTCTGGACTCTTGTTACCTCATTTCTGAAGGCTTCCCATTTTCCAACCGGCGAAAGTTCTTGCTTAATACCATCAAAATTAGCCTTCCTCTAATTTAGAACTTCAACTTTTAGATCTAGTCTATCCTTTTCCATCACTATTTTTAAAATAATAAAATTATGGTTGCTGGTGCAAAGTGCTTCCCCACTGACACCTCAGTCACCTGCGCTGCCCTATTTCCCAAGAGTAGATCAAGTTTTGCACCTTCTCTAGTAGGTACATCCACATACTGAATCAGAAATTTTTCTTATACACTCTGAACAAATTTCTCTCCATCCAAGTCCTTAATACTATGGCAGTGCCAGTCTATGTTTGGAAAGTTAAAATCCCCTACCATAACCACCCTATTATTCTTACAGATAGCTGAGATCTCCTTACAAGTTTGTTTCTCAATTTCCCTCTGACTGTTAGGCAGTCTATAATTCAACCCCAATAAGGTGATCATTCCTTTCTTATTTCTCAGTTCCATCCAAATAACTTTCCTGGATAAATTTCTAGGAATATCCTCCCTCAGCACAGCTGTCATGCTATCCCTTATCAAAAACACCATTCCCTCTCCTCTCTTGCCTCCCTTTGTTTCGTTCCTGCAGCATTTGTATCCTGGTCAATTAAGCTGCCAGTCCTGTCCATCTCTGAAACATGTTTCTGAAATTGCTATGATGTACCAGTCCCAAGTTCTTAACCATGCCCTGAGTTCATCTGCCTTCTCTGCCAAACATTTTAAATGACAAGCATCCCCAGAATTAGTCGTCACAACTCTGTTTACGAATAAAATGTTCGACTTGTTGTGGGGAAAAACACCAGCCTCCGAGTCAGAATCTGGGTCTGATAACAGAATTTATTGCACAAGGAAATACTGGAACTCCAGGGTGAGAAAGACACCAACAGCAGTGGTCAGTTGCGAGTCTTCTCTCGACCGGGAGCACATGTCAAGTAACCTTTATACATCTTGCGATACAATAGGTCAGTGATGAGATTATTGACTTTGTAAGATGGTTTGTTTATGGAAATCATTGCAGAATCGTTGATTGTTTCAATACAGGCTTCATCAGTTCCTGTGCAGGTTAGGTGGACTAGCCATGCTAAATTACCTATTGTGTCCAGGAATGTGCAGGCTAGGTGGGTTAGCCATGGGAAATGCAGGGTGACAGGGAGAGGGTGGGGGTCTGGCTGGGATGGTTTTGGCAGATTGGTGTGAGCTTAATGGGAAGAATGGCTCGCTTCCACACTGTGGGGATGCTATCATTCTACGAGTTCTCTTACTCAATTTAAGTCTGTGGAACTCTTTTGCTGTCTTGAGACTGCATAATAGCAGCAACTACAATGGCTTGCCAGCCTGGATCCTGAAGAAAATGTTAACTTTTTAGCTAAAGCTTTGCTTTGTTTCAGTGTTTTGCTGGGGGCTGACCTAGAGTCCCTCTGTTCAGGATATGTCCTGAGTGAGGCAATGCAATTGTTCCCCAAGCTCAGTTGGACTGATGAGGGCATCCATTTCCATTGGAATATCCTGCAACTCATATGGTCCACTTGCTGCATTTTCTTGGCACAGGATACAACACATGCTTGAAGTCCAGTCGGGCTTCAGCTAATAGACACTTTTGCATGGTTACATCACTGAATCCTCGTTGCCACTGAAATAATTCCACACAAGTATCCCATCACCAAGTCATCCTTTAACTACACGTGGAGAGTCTTTGACACTGATCCAACTACCTCAGAGCCAACTCAGAATCAATAGGATGCCTGACGTCCTGTTTATATGTCAGGGATCCCTGATTGGGCAAGGTTAGCAGCACCAATAAGGGAGCTCGTAACAGGAGGTCCATCTGGCTGACGTCATTACAAATCACTATATTCTGAAAGGCTGGCTATTAATATAGATGCAAAAATCACTCAAAAGTTAACGTGCTGGGTTATCTGATAACTGCCAGGAAAGTTAACCAAAAATTTGTCTTCGTTCTAATACTTAGGGCCACAATTCCCCATCCCCACCCTCCTCTGAGTATCTTCCCTCCTATCTTCCAATTCCAGTTCTTTCTTTGCCAGGAGGGCCCAAGTCTGCCTGTTCCAATCATATTTTCAGTTACACAGGTGGTTATACACAGGTATACACAAAGTGGATGTGTTAAGATATCACCCCACATCATGAAATTACATCTGGCTCTGGGTGTCCAGTCAAGACAAGCACCTCAGCAGAGTGGCAGAGTTAAACTTGCTTTCCAGCGAGAAATGCTACCAATGTTCGTTTCAATAGGGAAACATATGACAACATCACTTATTCTAGATTGGATCCATGCCACAATTTTAAGCTACACATTGATTAATGCAAGCTTAGCTAGCTTGGAACAGTGAAGAAGTTCTAGGGAGCAAGAACCTGGTGCAAGCTGAGTAAAGCAGATAGAATACAACAGAACTGAAATTTGTCGCATGTACTTTTACATGAAAATATAGAGAAAAGTTTTAAAAGTCACCCCACTGTGGCACTTACATTAATAACAGAAATCATACATAATTTTATTTTTGTCTTTCACTATTAAGACAAAGTTCATAACAATTCAGTTCACAGTTCCTTAGGGAAAGCTGATTAAAGAATGATGGATTACCCCAAAAATACAGACAGGACAAGACTGCCATGCCAGGCTGAGACCACCACTCTAAACAAGACTGCCTGCCAGGCTGCTGGAACACCTGGAAGCTGAAGACGAAGATCTCCGCACAGAGTTTGCATCTGCTCGTTTCTGGGTAAAATAAAACATGTTCCTTTCAATTTTCTTTCCCCCCAAAATAATGATAGCCAATGAATTAGCATTTTCCAATTTGTAGTACATGGACATCAATGAGCAACAGAGTGGAAAGAAATAACCATATCCTGACCACACAAAACAAATTACACTGCTGGCAGAAACAATAGAATATAAAAGGAATAATTAAGGTTATCCAATTCCTTCCAGGCTGTACTCATATTAGTCCTATTAGTTAGATGTTCATTTGCATATTTATTTATTTTCAGGTGGTGGACATTAATTGGGTGCTCTTTTATATACACACACATGTGCAAGCATGTTATAAACTACAGTTGTATGTATGCATCTTTTGTTTGAATAAATACATCCAGCAATGGCAGACAGCTTTGGAACTTCAACAGCCCTTATTTTCTATTCACCAGATGCAGGTCTACAACATAGACCCACTTAAAGATGGCATGTAGAGTACATTTTGCTGACCAGCCCGGCTCACACTTAGAATTCCTTCTTACCTCCTACACTACACGGATACCCAATCTGCACTTTATTTATCACATAGAAGAGCTCTGTAAAACTAATCAACATTCATTAGTTCTTTGTCACAAGTTCCAAGACACTGAATAGCTAACTGGGTAGTAGTCCTACAAGACTGTTTGCTGCTTGGCCAAAAATACTGAAGATTTCAGCATTGATTCTGGGCGTGTCCATTTTACACATCTCTGCTCTTCACTCCACACAAAGTAACTGCTGTGTCAAGTGTTAGGATTACTGCGCTTTGTATGTCATTTCCTGGTCTACAGTGCAGCTACTGGCAAAACAATCTGGCATAAGATACAAAACATTAGATTAGGTTAGATTCCCTACGGTGTGGAAACAGGCCCTTTGGCCCAACCAGTCCACACCGACCCTCTGAAGAGTAACCCACCCAGACCTATTTCCCTCTGACTAATGCATCTAACATTATGGGCAATTTAGCATGGCCAATTCACCTAATCTGCACATTCTTGGATTGTGGGAGGAAACCGGAGCATGCGGAGGAAACTCATGCAGACACGGAGAGAATGTGCAAACACCACACAGATGGTCACCCAAGGCTAGAATGAACCTGGGGCCCTGGTGCTGTGAGGCTGCAGTGCTAACCATTGAGCCACTGTGCCACCCGAGAATGATAATGGAGTGTCCTCGTAACCTTTGCTTGCAGGTTTCTGGTTTGGGATTAGAACCTATAGCCCTCAGAATCCAAGGTGAAAGCTCTACCCTTTGAGTCATGGGTACAAAAGCTCTGACATGTTGGTTTCTGAAAGGAGTTGTTTCTAAAACAAAGAAGCACTTGCTTCGTTCATTGCTGTCAGCTGTTGAATCTGCTCAAGTTTTCCAAATGCAAAGTCATTTCCAAATTCAGCTCCATAAAAACATTATGGTTTGTTCTAGCACAGTGTAAATAAAATATAGAGGATTCTACTTTAAAATGTCACAAGAAATGCATATAGAAATGAGAAAAATATAATATAAAGATGATAACACCTTCTATTTCTATTTAGTTTGAGATCGAAGACATTTCCACTAAATGTATATTGGCATATTTACTTACAATTGAACTGATGATTAAGGTCATTTGAGAAGAAAGCCATGAAGTGATAGTCAGTTTGGTGGGGTTTGTCAGAAAACTAGTCTTTCTGTTTTTTAGAAGTGTTATGAACTTTTGAAACGATCTAGAAGAGTCTGTGACCTTGGATTAGACTTATTAGACAAACTGAGCCTCCAGAAGGAGACTATTACTCTAATCAAAAGGTGCAAGGAATAAAAACAGAAAACATTAGAAATACTGAGACAATATAAATAACTGAGGCTATTTTGAAAGTCTATTCCCATTCCTGGTTGGTATCATAGGTTGAACAACAGCATTCAATTCAATTTTGAGCAGAATTTCTACCTTTGATTACTGTGGCTGTTTTTGTCACACATATTCCAAGCTCCCCTGGCTTGCCTCATTTTCCATTCTCTCTAAATTAGTCTTGTGCAAATCCTGTTCACCCCTTGCACCATTGATAACTTCAACTGATTATCACTGCCACGACAGTTATACAAACCTGTTTCACAGCTCACCGAACTACATATTAATCAATTCAATGCAAGAGGCCTAACAGGTAAGACAAATTAACTCAGGGCATGGTTTGGAACATGGGACTGAGATATCATAGCAATTACAGGGACATGGCTCAGGAATGGACACAGAACTGGGAGCTTACTGTTCCAGGTTATAAATGCTATAGGAATGGTGGTTGGAGTGGAGGGGGCAACATGAAAAGGAGGGGGAAGTGGTGCTTTTCATTAGGGATAACATTATAGCTGTACTTTGGCAGGATATTCCTGGGAAGTTATTTGGGTAGAACAGAGTAATAAGAAAGGGATGATCACCAAAAGGGGATTGTACTATAGATACAATAGTCAGCAGGAAATTTAGAAACAAATTTTGTAAGGCGATCTCAATGCCAAGAGCATCTGGAATAAGGTGGGTGAACTTGCAGCATGAGTTGGTACCTGCGATTTCAATGTTGTGGCCATTTCAGAGACATAGCTAGAGGAGGGACAGGGATGGTTGTTGCAGATTCCAGAATTTAGATGTTTCTGTAAGAACAGAGATGATGTAAAAGAGGGGGTGGTTTGGCATTGTTAACCAAAGGTAGTATTACAGCAGCTGAGACAACTTTGAGGACTCATCCATTGAGGTAGTTTGGGCTGAGGTTAGAAACAGGAAAGGAGGTCACCTTGTTGGGAGTTTTCTATAGGCCTTCAAATCATTCCAGGACGTAGAGGAAAGGATAGCAAAGATGATTCTCAAGAGAGTACAGGGTAGTTGTTATGGGGGACTTTAACTAAAACAGATTTCATCTCTATTGTTATGCTATTCCTCAAGCACTGATCACTTATTTTCCCCATTGTACCCAAGATATTCTTCATGAATGGATTCAGGCAGCAAGCATTAATGAAATATTAAATGACAGGACAGCATTGCAGGATCATGTCCAATTCGGTTTTCATCAAGTGCACTTTTATTGCCCATTCCAACTGGAGATGCCAAAAATAAAATTGGAGCTATATTATGACAGCCAGATTATCAAAGATTAAGTATAGTGTGGAGACATCAAACATAATTTTGCAAAAATCTTTAAGAATAATTCACAGTCTTATTCAAGAAAGGGGTATATTGCAAATCAAGAAATCATAGGGTAACTTGTCTTATATTGGTTACATATAAATTTAATGAATGTAATGAAGTCTTAACTCAGTCAATAATAATCGCATTGGGTTTTTGATTTATCCAAAGATGAAGCACAAATAAATTGGTCTGGGAGCTACAATTAGAGTGCAGAAGGAAGTCAATCACCCCACCATGTCCACATTGGCTCTCCAAATGGCTTGAATTATTTTCCTGCTCTTTTGCCCATAACCCTGCACATTATATCTACACTAATAGTCATCTAATGCCATCTTGAATATCTCGATTGAACCTGGCTCTATAACACCATGTGTTCATGTGCAGACCAAGTGTTCCAATCTGAGCCATTTAGTCTGTTAAGTTTTTTCTCACGTTACATTACTCTCTTTTGAAGAGTACCAAATCTGTTTCCTCTTGTTCTTGATCTTTTCATGAGTGGGAACAGTTTCTCTCTGCCTCTGTCCTGACAACTCAATTCGCAAAATTGCAATTAAATTTCCTTTCAGCATTCTCCTCTCTAAGAAAAACTTCTTGAACCTATATTAATGCTTCATCTATTTAAGTAATGTACCTCTATTTTCACAAGCCAATTTTAGTGCTCGTTTCTCAAAGTGTAAACAATGTAACTCTCTGATGCAAACAGGACTTGAAGTATTGTTATGTACCAGACCAGACCACCTCAATATTTTAAGGCAGCCTAGACCCTAATTTTTTCTTATTTTAAAAGGCACATGAAATGTCTGTTCCAGATACAATGTGACATTAAAGAAAAACATATTTTATTTAAACTTAGTTAAAATACAAGCGAAGAAAGAAATTTAGAATAACTTAACCCTATTGGAAAACTTAACAGATATAGTAATATTACTAATTAACTGTGCCAATTAGTAACATCCCACAAACAAGCCCCTTGGCAAAAAAGGAAAATTCAGACACATTCTCACATGCAATTTTTGAATCCAGGAGAAAAGAAAATTCAAGAGAAAATTCAGAGACTGTAACAGCCAAGAGATGTTCACTGAAACTTCCAACTCTGTTGACATCCCAGAATCTTCTGATGCTACTAAAAAACCACGTCAGAAATCCTAACCTAAGTGAGCTGGCCACACCCATTCAGGCTGTTTAAAAAGCTCCAAGGCCTCCCAACATATTTACTCAAGTGGCCTTAACTAGCCAGTTTGGCTCCTCTCATTCAATCCGTCTCTTAAAGGAAACCAGGATAAAATAATCTCAAAGCTACGGTATTGTCACAATTCCAAGAGCCTTTATTTACAAATGATCAAATATTTGTTTCAGACATGGATGGATGGTACATAACTTGTCCTTACCCATGATGATGTAATGGGGAGGGTTGGCAATTTCAGTCAGATGGGTGCACTTCCTGTCCAGAAGTCTGTGAACTTCGTGCTCATGTTTCAAGCGTAAAAGTCTCCTACGTCAACCAACGTCTAGGCCAAAAAGAGGCTTTCTTTTCTGATATTAAGAAAAGAGAAATTATACTTTTGATAGTGAATAAGTATTTTAAATAGATAAATTTATTAGGCTGGTCAAAATGCAATGAAAATAAACAGTTCCATTAAAAGAGCAAAATGGCTTATTTGTGCTGCAAATTCTGTAAACAGTGTTTCAATTGAACTCAGTAAAGATTAGGGATAAAACCACAGCAACTCCTATGCTTGGAGTGTGGGTTCTGGTCTCACCTGCTGCAGAGATGTATCATAATACCTCTGAGCAAGTTGATTTAAAAAAAACCTATAGATCCTTGGATTGGTGCTAGATAAATTTGAATGCCATGCCCAGAAAGCATGAAGAGAGAGATCCTCAAATCTTTTATTTAAAAAACTGTTTTATTTCACTTAAATTAGTTTTCAAATGAGCACAATGGGCTAGATTACAAGCATTTGTAAAAGGTGCTTTTCTGTACATGCATCTGATGCTATAGTCTTAGTTACTGTGCCTTCCCAAGAGAATCACACGGGCTAACTTTTCTGATTTTTCACACTAAACTTCAAGAAACAAATTCCGGGCTTTGATTACATTTAAGTTGCAAAACAGCACATCTGCTGACATGGCTCTTTTCTTCTGAACTGCCACCATAGACATAGAAGCAGAAGTAGGCCATTCAACCCAGTGAGTTCACTTTAACATTCAATGAGGTTATGATTGATTGGATAATCCTCAACTGTACTTTTCTATCTTTTTATTGATAACCACTGATTCACTTGTTAAATATCTGTCCATCTTAGCCTTGAATATAATGACCCATCGCCTGCAGCCCTCTTTGATTAAGAACTCCACAGATTTACAAACTTCAGAAGAAATTCCTCCTCGTCTCTATTTTAAATGTGCAATACCCTCCTCTGACATTGTGCCCTCTGGCCCTGGATTCTCCCACAAGCGAAATGACCTTTCTGCACATACCCTTCAAACTCCCTTTAGAATCTTCTGTTTCAATAAGGTCACTTTGCATTTTACTAAACACCAATGAGTACAGGCTCAACCTACTCAACCTCTCCTCATTAAACAGTCCTTTCATACCCAAGTTCAACCAAATGAACCTTTTTTGGAGTGCATCCAATGCTAGCATATCTTTTCTTAGACAGAGGTCCAAAACTGTTTACAGTATTCTAGGTGTGGTGTAATAAGTACCTTGTATTGTTTTAGCAAGACTTCCTCATTTTTATACTCCATTCCCCTTGAAATTAAGGCCAACAATCAATTTTCTTTCATTTGTATGTTAACTTATTGTGATTTATACAGGTGGACTCACAAATCCCTGTGTTGTAGCTTTCTGTAATCTCTATCTCTCTATTTAACTAATGTTTACCTATCCTATTCTTCCTGTCAAAGCACATAACTTCACATTTTCTCATGCTATATTCCAACTGCCAGGCTTTTTCCCCCATTACCTTAATCTGTCTCCAACTGCTTCTGTAACCATGTTTCTACCTGCTTCTAGCCCTGGCCTCTCATCTGTAAGTCAAAACACACATCAACAATGAGCAGTAATGATCCCCTCACATAGTGTTTTTGAATTATTTGGCCTAAGTCTCATAATAATTTGGAAAAGCTGTCTTTCGGTCAGTTCTAAATGACTTTCTGAACCTTCCTTTAAAAAAAAGAGCCTTTAACAGCACTAAAAATCATAAACCCATTTAATTCAACTTTAAAATCAAGTTCCCAAAGAACAATACATTATAAAAGGTCATCAAGTACCTTTAATGGTCTGCATATAACATCAACTAAGAGAAAGTGTGGGCTGCAGTTGCTGGAGATCAGTGTTGACAGTGTGCTGCTGGAAAAGCACAGCAGGTCAGGCAGCAGAGGAGCTGAAGGGCTTTTGCCCGAAACGCCGATTCTCTTGTTTCTCAGATGCTGCACCACACCCTCTGATACATGTAACATCAGAAGAGTAAACAGCAAAGCTGCTCGAGGCCTAGCTTGCGCCTGCTTCTGGTCTCAATCTCATTCAAAAGTCTGATTTCTGGAAAGAATCCTACATTTATTTTGCAATTGAATTCCCAGGATATAACTGTTGGACCATAAACTGCAATTCAACATTCACCAAGTCGCCGTGCAAAGGATCTCTGCATATGACCAACAGATAGAACACTACAGATGTACTGGAATCTAATTCACCTGAATTAAAGGCAGTTAATTCTTAAAGTAATTTGTAATTGTAAACTCCTCTTCCTCTTCATTCTTCCTTACGTATATCCATGCGTGTGGGCCACAAATTATATCCTCATATCCAATCGATAGTGTCTTTTTCTCCCCCTGGACTAAATTCTTGAGTCATTTATATTTAAAAAATGGAGTTCACAAACTGAAGGTTGAGGAGCAACATACCATGGCTTTTTAGGAAAGGAATAGAAATTAAAATAAAGTAAGAAATTTTAAAACCATCTGTGTTACGGACAGGAGAACCAGTAAACCAATCGAATTCACTTCCCCTGTGTCAGTGACACAGGTCATGAATAGTTTCCTTTAGTACCACACATTCATACACCCATTTTCCCTTCAAGTATTCTAAAAAAAAATCTTAAACTTCTCATGACAATTTGGATCTGTTGAATTAATAATGCCTAATCTTGAAGGAGTGTATTTCAAACTGAGTAGATTCATTTTGTGGAATTTGGATGGTACTATGTTTTATAATTGTCTATTTTTTGGGAAAAACAGTGTTTATTATGTTGCACTTGTGTCCTGTGAATCTTTTGTACGTAATAAAGAAACCCTGGTCTGAACTGGGAGAAAAGTGCAAGAACTGAAATACAACCTCTTATAGCTAACTGCAGATTACAGAGCATCAAAAAAAGTGTGTTACAAGCAGGTCACATGTGACCTTTAATCCCAAGGGTTTTTTAAATTCATTATTATATTTGTGAACTGAACAGTTCTGCATAAACATCACAATTTTGGCCAACTGACTATACTTCTGAAGGTTTTTGAGGGTGGCTTGGCTGAAAACCACAAAGATTTACAAATTTAGACTACAAATTGAGGAATTTAGAATTACAGACAGATTTGTAGAACTAATGGAAGATGGCATATGTAACTTATTGCCGATAGTTGTGCGATATTGCCTTTTAAGAGATAAACCAAAGAAGAATATATACATTTAACAGAAAAACACAGAAGATTGCAGAGAAACAGACAGTTAGGATGTAAATATAGATAGCAGGAACTATGAATATATCCGTTTAGAAAATTACCATGCCATTACGAATTATAAAATACTGACACAAAGACAATATGTAAGTGCAATTCCACTACTGTTGTGCATTAGTTTAAATGGTCCATTACAAAAACAGGGAGATCCACAAGGATGAATCAAAGGAAACAAAAATATAGGTAATGTCATTGAATTAGCTACCTGGAAGCTGAGGATTTGCCTGTAGGATGTGGCTCAAATATTCTCCTTGTCTATAGTTAAAGCAGAGACAGGTTCTTGATCAGTCGGGGAATCGAGGATTACAGAGAAAAGGCAGGAAAGTGGATATAAGCAATGTCAGATCAGCCATACTTCTATTGTTGGCGTAACAGACTCGAGGGGCTGAATGGCTGACTCCTGTTCCTATTTTTTATGGTTTTAAAAGGAGATGTACGCAACTGTTTTCACAAATTATAACAAGTTTCAAGAAAGTGAAGGAAAGATCACTACCTCCAGTTGTGGAATAAGTGACAACAATTTTAATTGAGAATCTATTAATATATTAGGCAAAATAAATATGCTTGTTGAAGCAATGGAATACTACATCTTGGAGGTAGCTGAGGCAGCAACCACTGTAATCTTCCAGGGGAAGTTGGATAATACAGATAAAACATTGGGCAATGGGAGGAAGTAGTGCAGCAAGATTAATTTTGACTTGTTTAACAAAACCACTGGCCTTAACATGATGAGAAAAATTGCGCTTTTTCTGTGAATTTCTATGACTCTGAAGAGGTCTAACCACACCAAAAGTCAAAAGTGTTTATAGCCAAACTGTTATCAATGACCACCAAATTGGTCATCATCCCCAAATCCTCAAGTAAAGGGTCCAAGTGCTATGCAACCTCTGTGGTGAAGACATCAATTTCCAGAAATTGACCGTGTTCACATTCATTTAGTACAGAGTGGAGACAGCCTTCTATTGAACCCCTTATTCATAAGTGATTATACATGTTTTGTTTTATTTTCAAAAGCAGGAAGTTCCATGCAGATCATAAAGTCACCAGAGAACTTGTATTCAGTTGTAAAGTGGCTTAGAAGAACAAGAAAGGATTGCAATATTACAGTGCTTTTTAAAGCATGTTCCAGCCAAGTACTTTTGAAATAATCACTCTTGTAATGTAGAAAATATAGCAGTAGATTTGTATATAACAGCAAGGGGGGATTCATTTAACACAAATATGGGTCAGGACACTGAGATAACTCTCTTGCACTTCTTGAAAACAGTGCTGAGGAAACATTTAGCAGGCAGATTGAGTCTAGATTTAATGACTCATTTGAAAGAAGAAATCACAACAAGGTCACAACAAAGATTCCAATGAAAAACAAAAATATAAAACTGAAGGGAGGAAATAAAAAAACCAACTCCGATCAGCCATTGAATAAAGGAGTAGAGACAATGGGATGAATGACTTGCATCTGCTCCTACACCTTATCGTCTTATGAAAAACCACACAATGGCTACAGTGAAATCAAAACTTCAGCCAAGAAACAAAATTAAATTATGTCCTACTTGTAATAATTAAGTTTTTGTTGTTTGCTAAGAACAGCTTGGCAACTTCACCTGACTCAACAGTGAACTGGAATAATCTGCGATGGCAAGAACTGCAATTCCACCATTTGGAATTACATTCATGTTCGTGCCGGGAACTCCCCTTTCCTCCCACATTTTTTTTAAAAGCCAGCTGGAGTAGCACTCACTGCTACTTCAGTGGAACAAATATAAAAAATAAAGCAGCATAAAAAGCAGAACAACTGACAAGTATACTACATTATTGTACTCTAGAGAAGAGAACTGTAATAAGAATCAGATGTATGGTGAATTTGGAAGAATACAATTTTAAGATATTCAGCTTTATTAGCATGGCTACTTGGCTCGGTTCTTCTTCAACTTTAGAACAAAAACATTTCATAAAACATCTGACTTCAACTTCATTCCCTTAGGTTCCAAACACCAATTTCCATCTGTGACAATATCTTACTGCCTTTTTGTGCAACTCTGTTCACATTTCAGCAAGATAAGTTTTGCAATTCTCCATATGAAACCAGCGAAAACCTAATCCTTTTCAACAACTGTTCTCTGCAGTTCGCTGTGTCACCCAACATTATTTCACTATAACAGTCCTAATATCAAATCATCCACGCTAGTTAGCAGAAATATTATTGGAGTCACTATTCAGTTGACTTTTGCACGTTACAACATTTTTACTTAAGAGTTTCAGGAAGTAACAGATCTCCAAATTATGACAGTTTTCATAGCTTGATGCTCAAGTTTTCTCAGCCAAAGTATATATACTTGCATAAAATGCATATAAATTAAAATAAACGGTTCTAGGACTAGAACGTTCAACTTGTAAGCCTATCATGATTGAGTAAAATCAAAAGTTCTTACTGTCATTAAAATGCCTGCATTTTTGGCAATGTTCCAGATCAACCAACAGTAAAATCCACCCTCCATCTCCCAGAATAAAATTATTAGATTAGATTAGATTACCAAGTGTGAAAACAGGCCCTTCGGCCCAACAAGTCCACACCGTCCTGCCGAAGCTTAACCCACCTGGACCCATTCCCCTACATTTACCCCTTCACCTAACACTACGGGTAATTTATCCTGGCCAATTCACCTAACCTGCACATTTTTGGATTGTGGGAGGAAACCAGAGCACCCGAAGGAAACCCACGCAGACACGGGGAGAATGTGCAAACTCCCCATGTGCAAGTTATGTTATTCAGTAGCTTGGTTAGTGTCTATAAAATCAAAGTGACAAAAAAAACAAAAAATATCTTATTTTAATTCATTCAGGTGATGTGACATTGCTGCAGAGGCCTGCATTTAGTGTCCATCCTCTAGTTGCCCAAAAGATGATGGCGGTGGGCTGCTTTATTGAAGCGCTGTAGCTCTAGTGTGTAAAAGCACCTTTAGCGCGATAAGGAAAGGATTAAACAGAATTTTGACCCAGCAACATTGAAGTATTGGTGATATAATTTCAAGGCAAGATGGCATTTGTTTTCCAAGGGAACCTGTAGATGGTGTTCTCTTGTACCTGTTGCCCTTCTTTGAGTTGGTAAAGATTGCAGATTTTGAAAATGCTGCTGTTAAAGTCTGCATGAGTTACTGCAGTGAATCTGGTAAATGGTACACTGTGATGTTAGAGAGTGTGAATGGTTGAAGTAGTGCCCATCCAGCAGCAGCCTTTGTCTTGGATAGTGTTGGAGCTGCACTCACCCAGGCAAATGGGAAAAAAAGGGTCCTATCACACAACTGACTGGTTCTTGTGGTGAACAGGCATGACAACAGGAGGCAAGTTACTCCATACAGAATTTCTAGTCTCTGAACTGCTCCTGCAACCAGAACAGTCATCTGACTGGTCTTTTTAAGTTTCTGGTCAATGGTAACTCTAAAGATGCCTTCAGTTGAGGATTCAGCAATAGTAATGCCATTGAATGTCAAGATGCAATGGACTAGATTCTTTCTTGTTAGTTCCAGTCTAGATGTTGTCAGATTTTGTTTCATATGGCCATGCTTCCGTAACTGAAGAGTAGAAAATGGTGCTGAAGACTGTGCAATCAGCCAGCATCCATACTTCAGATCTTTTATTGGAATAGAGGTAATTGACATAGCAGATGAAAATAAAATGGGCCCAAGTCAACACCTGAGGCACCCCTGCAGTGATGCCCTGAGACTGATATGACTGACCTCTAACAACCACCTTTCTTCCTCCTGGAGATGAATTCAAGCAGCATAGAGCTTCCTCTCTAATTCCTAATCAATGTAGTTTTGCTAGAGCTCCTTCATGCTATACCTTGATGTCAAGGGCAGTCACTCTTACCTCACCTCTGGAGTTCAGTTCTTTTGTCCAAATTTAAAGCACGCCTACAATGAAGTCAGGAAATAGGTGGTCCTGATAGAACCAAAAATGAAGGTCAATGAATAGACTGTTCCAACAGACTGCTGGGGATAGACAGTAGATCAACAGGATGGTAATTGGCTGGGTTGAAATGCTCCTGCGTTACAAAAAAATTATAGAGGAAACCTCTACAGCAAAGGTCATTAGCTGGACCCATCTATTCATTACTAACATGAATGGTCTTAACTGATTTGCAGACATCTTCACCCTCTCCTCCTTACTATGATCTGGAATTTTCACCTGCTTCAAGAAGATACCATTATCCCAGTGTTAAAGCAAAATCATGCAGCATGCCCCAATGATTACTGCCTGGTGGCTCTGACATCAATAATTATGAAGTGCTTTGAGAGGCTGGTCATGTCTCAAATCAACTCCAGCCTTCCAGACTGCTTTGATCCCTTGCTATTCACCTACCGGCGCAACAAGTCCATGGCAGACACCATCCCCCTGGCGCTACATTCATCCCTGGACTATCTGGACAAGAAGGATACTTATGTCAGGCTCCTACTTACCTGGCTACAGCTCTGCTGTGAACACCATAATTCCAAATAATAGCATCTCCAAACCCTGGGACCTAGGTGTCTGCTTCCTCCTCTATGACTGGATTCTCAATTTCCTGACCAATAGACTGCAGTTAGTAAGCATAGGTGACAACACCTCCTCCATGATAATCCTCAACACCAGTGCCCCACAAGGATGCATACTCACCCCCCCCCCCCTTACTATACTCCTTATATACACATGACTATGTGGCCAAATTCCAAACCAACTCCATTTATAAATTTGTTAATGTTATCGCCATCGTCGGTTGGATCTCAAACAATGATGAGACAATTACAGGAAGGAGATACAGTGCTTGACTGCATGGTGTAAAAACAACAATCTCTCCATCATCAGCAGCAAGACAAAGGAACTGGTCATTTAGGAAGAAGTGGAGGACATGCCCTTGTCTGCATCAACAGTATTGAGGTGGAGATGATTGATAGCATCAAGTTCCTGGGAGTGACAATAACCAATAATCTGCCACTGTCCAACCACGGTGACACTTTGGTCAAGAAAGCACAGCAATGCCTCCACTTCCTCAGAAGGCTAAGGAAATTTAGAATGTCCATCAAAAGTGTCCTACAAAATGCACCATAGAAAGCATGCAATCTGGGTGCATTACATAGTAGTAGTACAGTAACTGCTGCTCACAAGACTGAAACTACAGAGTTGTGAACATAGCCAAGTCCATCACACAAACCAGCCTCCCATCCAGTGACTTCATCTGTACTTCCCGCTGCATCAGGAAAGCAACCAACATAATCAAAAGACCACTTTCCACCCCAAACCTGGTTTAACTACCTTCCACCCTCTTCCATTTGGCAGAAGATACAGAAGTTTGTATACACGTACAAACAGATTCAAGAACAGCTTCTTCATTGCTGTAATCAGGCTTTTGAATGACCTCTTTAATGCTAGTGTTGATCTCTCTGCACCTTCTCGCAGCTATAACATTTGTATCATCCACTCTGCTCTGTTATCCTGATGTAGTTGTACAATACAATTCATCTGTAAAGCATGTCAGATAATTTTCTCTGTGCCTTGGTACATGTGACTGTATATAATAATTCAAATTAAAATCGTCTTCTTGTTCCTTTATCTCCCCTCGCCCCAAAAAACCCGAAAGGATTTTGAAATATTCATTCAATGCTCCATTCCAGTATTCACCTACTGTGATGAGATTCCCCTTCTAATCTACTTTTCCCCTTCAACTGGGCTCTTGTTAGGCATGATCAAAGCCAGGTTTGTGTTCAACAATTGCTAATCATTCTTGATGGACCAGAATTTTTGGTCCTGACTGCAAGATCATGTATTTTGTTTCTTTTTCAAGATAAAAGAAAGAAAGACACAGACAGACAGACAGATACAGAGAGTCATACAGCATGGAAACTGTCCCTTTGGTCCAATTCTTCCAGGCCAACCAGGTTTTCCAAACTGATCTAGTCCCACATGCCTATGTTTGGCCTTCTAAACCTTGCCTATTAACAGACCTGTCCAAATGTCTTTTAATGTGGTCATGATACTTGTTTCTACCACTTCCTCTGGAAGTTTTTTTTTCCCATACACGTACTACGCTCTGCATGAAAAGGTTACCCCTTAGTTTCCTTTTAAATCTTTCCCCTCTCACCTTAAAGCTATGCCCTCTAGTTTTGGGTTCAACTACCACAGGGAAAACACCTTGGCTATTCACCATATCTATGCCCCCCCAGGATATTATAAACCTCTATTAAGTCACACCACATTCCTACATTCCAGGGAAATAGGTGCCAGCCAATCAAGCCCCTCCCTGTAACTGAAACCCTCCAGAAACAGCAACATCCTTGTCAATCTTTTCTGTAACCTTTCCAGTTTAGTAACATCCTCTCGCAGGGTGACCATAATTGTATGCAGTACTCTAAACATGGTCTTGTACAGTTGCAACATGGCATCCCAAATCTTAAACTCAGTGCTCTGACTGATGAAGGCAAATGCTTTCTTCACCACCCTGAATACATGTGACGCCACTTTCAGGGGATTATGTATCTGAACCCTTAAGTCTCTGTCCGACAATACTCCCCATGGTCCTAACTTTAACTGTGCAAGTCCTGCCCTTTTTGGCTTACCAAAATGCAATACCTCACATTTATCGGAATTAAAGTCCATTTGCCATTCTGCAGCCCACTGACAGTTAATTAAGATCCTGTTGTACTCCTAGATATTCTTCTTCACTGTCCATTATACCACCAATTCTGGTGTCATCTGAAAATTTAATATCCATGCCTCTGATATTCTCATCCAAATCATTTTATATAAATGACAAAAATGGACCCAGCACAGATTCTTGTGGCACAACATTGGACACAGGCCTCCAGTCTGAACAAAATTCTCTACCATCACCCTCTGTCTCTTTCTGTCAAGCCAATTTTGAATTGTGACTATGCTGTCACTTTAACAAGGTTATATTGTCTTTGATTTGTTTTTAGAAAGAGAGGTCGTAAAGGCAGAGGTGCTGAAATGTCTTGGGCAGATGCCTAGTCTAACAATGGCAAGAGAGTGGCCAGTTCTCCCAGCTCTTTAGTTGCGGTATTAAGTTGGTTGAGTTTTCAAATAATTGTTTTTCTAAATTCTGTTTTCTTTTGTTCGTGTTTCAACTGTAGAATTTAATTAAATTCTGTTTTGCTTTAAGCCAATTGACTTGACCAGCTGCATCACACCTGAAATAAGCACTTCATATCTGCCTTTAAAATAAGAAGCAGTTAGGATCTAGGCTACCTTCTTTAAATATTTTAAATGTGGTCTGGCCTGGTCCATAACAGAATCCAATTGGCCCACTCTCCCCAGATCCGATGTGATATAACCTTACCAACCAGTCTATCATGCAGAACCTTGAAGGCCATGTAGACAACATTTAATGCCTTCATCTACCTTCTTGGTCACCCCTTTTTGCCCTCCTGATTTCCCTCTTAAGTGTACTCCTACACCCTTTATACTGAAAGGATTCATTTGATCCAAATTAGGGAAGGGGTGGGGAGGTCAGGGATAGGAGAAAACAGGTATATTTATAACCTCAGTTATTTAGCAAAGAATTGGAAAGAGTTGAAAGTAAGCCAAAAGGAAACAATACATTGGCGTCCGAGATCTGGACTACTGCCAGAACTGTGCTCTTCTGATTTTTTTTCCTTTTCCCATTCATAATACTTGTATCTTGTTTTATCTCTTTGTTTGTCTATTTGTATGAATGTGGGAATTTTAAGAAAGGGGTAGAGTTTAAGTTAGAGTTATAGATTATCTATTAAAGTATCTACTTTTGCCATTGTAATCAAATTGCTTTTAACCAATAGTTACTTTCTTGTGAAATTTTTAAAAAAACTAATTTGACCCAAATTGGATGGGTAAAATTGGATAGTTTAGTGGTTTAATGAAATTTTCACATTTCTGATGTTTTTTGAAATAGTAGGACTTGATTTCCAGTGAGTTGTGACAATATTCAAGGGCAATTTCTTAAGCATTGTCACATCACATTAAATACTCTTTAGGGGCAAACTTTCACTACACAAGAGTTACCTCGAAGGAGAAGAATAGAAAAGTTAGGGGAGGGGTGGGGGTTGTAGGAATGGGGGAAATGAGGTGGAAAGACAAAGAGGACCATCAAAACGCCATCTAAGCTCGCTTTCTATTTTGCTGGGTGAGGAAGTGGGGATGAATAACATTTCTCAATATTAGAAATAACATGCAGATTTGTAAAATAAATCATAGCGTCCATAAATTCTTATCAAATCTTAACAATGCTATATCACAGTCAGATAAGCTGTATTGAGAAGCTGCCTACTGCATGTTTTGCATAATAATTCCAAGGACACAGTATCTAGTGAAAAATCTCAGTTTGCTACCAAAGACCCATCATAAAGTCCTGAGGCAGAGAAAACAGATTCCTACCTATTTTCTAATCAACTCATTCAGATATGTTATTACACACCTCTGGAGCAGTTGGGACTTTAATCTGGGTCTCCCAGTTGAGAGGTAGGGTCACCACCATTGCGCCACATCAGGGTCTAAACATATCTACGCAACAATGAATCAATAATCTATCAAGTATCAACTGTTTACGATGCTCCCATTTTCTTTGTTGATATATTGATCAAACAAAGAACGCAGCAAATAATCACATAGGACAAGACCAATTGTGATGAAATATCTATGCCACATCAATACAAAATCTGCATGACAAGTAGAATTTTTAAGTTTCATTTTCAACCACCACAGTAATCTCTAGCAATAAAAACAGAAATTGCTGGAAAAGCTCTACAGGTCTGGCAGCATCTGTAGAGAGAAATCAGAGTTAACGTTTCAGGTCCAGTACAGTGTGTTACCCAAAAGTTTTCTGTTCAGTTCTTGTGCTCAATACAATGACCTGGCCTGACCAGATGGGGTTGATGATGACATAAAAGAGTAAAACTAGCCCATAAGCGAATCCTAAAATCTTTTGGTCAGCCTTTCAATCAAAAGAATCTAATTATTACCAACGGCTGCAGTACTATTTACAGTACTGTGGTTTAGACCTGACTCTGTTTCCTTGGAACAGGAATAAACATTAAATACATATGGTAAAGCAAATGACCCAAAAACAACCAAAAACAAAGTCACATCAATGCTAACAACACAGCATTTAGAGGCAAAAACAAACATTTTCTATCTCAAAAACAGTGGCAGAATGAATGCTCAAAAATGTACCTGCTGTCACAAATTATCATGTCCCTATGGTTTTGTTACAATGGGTTGGGCTGGACTAACTGATGACTACCAGATGCAATTTGTCAGACAACAACAGAAGACAGGCACTCAATAATGGTGCCAGAAAGCTTCACTACTAAAAAAATATTGTTGCCAAAAATGTATTTTACAAGTGAATTATAGAAGATTGAGCAACTCAATTTACAGTGCATGCACATCTCCCAGGGCTTTCATGTGACTATTTTGACCTCTGAACTGAAATGTCCTACAGTTTAGGCCTAATACTCAGATATTGTGAAATCACAGCTGTGTTAGTTTCCTATCACTACCACCTCCATTACAAACTAGTTGTCTTATGGCATAGCACAGATAATTACTTATCTAATTGCTGCCTTGCTCATTCATAAACAAGGTGTTTGCAATATTGCATACATCATTTACAGTAATACTAGTTGTCAAAGCAATAAGCTTTTTTATTGATTTCCTCCTGGTTGCCATAGTAATGAGTTAAGACAATTTCATAACTATGCAGTTCTGGATTTCACTCAAACCATAAAATGGAATGAATAATTTCACAAACAGTAAAAATCAATGGAAACTCTGTAACTTTACCTTTCTGCCTCACTATTCCTGTCACCATCTTAGTCTTGGCAGCCTCAAAGAATCAGCTAAATACAAACAGGATGAGGACACTAAAAATCAATAAAATGATCCCAAATAAACACCAGAAAATACGAAACTCAGGATGGCCAGATAGTATCTTTAAAATACAATGTATTGCTACAGCTATAGTTTCCATATCAATCAATGGCCAAACCATCCTTTCAGTAGTTGACAGATTCCTCGCTTCGAGGCTCAACAGGTATCTGAAATCACAATGGCAAACCACATATACAAATCAAGGTAACCCTGGGATAAGAGCTTGAAGGCAACTTCTTTGATCTTCCATCTCATTAGTTCCCTTCCCTTCTATTTCAAACTTGCTTTCAAACTCTAACAATAGTCCAGGCTTTGCACTCCACCACCCTCATTTTTCTTTTTACCCTTCTCAGTTACTATTGTTTTTTGCTCCTAGAAACCAAATACTTTGGAGGTGCTTGCTGCGCATGAGAAGGAAGATATTCACAGTTTCAGTGTTATTCTTATTATTGCTATTTCATAGTTAGTAAATTTGCAGATCACACCAAAATTAGTGGCATAGTGGATACTAAAGAAGGTCATCCAAGATTACAAAGAGATCTTGATTAACTGGGTCAATGGGCAGATGACTGGCAGAGGGAATTTAATTTCGGTGATTGCAAGGTATTGCATTTTAGTATTACAAAAAGGGGACAGAACTTATACAATTAATGGTAGGACCTTGGTAGTGTGTAGAATAGACACACCTAGGGGTTCAGGTACCGAATTCTTTGGAGTTTGCATCACGTATAGATAGAGTGGTTAGGGTGGCATTTAGCCCACTTGCCTTCGATGAACAGACCTTAGAGTGTATGAGCTGGGATGTTGAGACTGTACAGGATGTTGGTGAGGCCTCTTCTGGAGTACGGTGCCCAGTTTTCTTCACCGTTGTAGGAAGGTTCAGAAAAATGGGAATGGTGGCTTTGAGTTATAAGGAGAGACTAGAGCATAGGAGGTTGAGGTGTGACCTTAGAGGTTTATAAAATCATGAGGCGTATAGAAAAGGTGAATGGCAGATGTCTTTTCTCTCAGGTGGGGAATGTCAAGGCTAGGCAGCATATTTTTAAGGTGAGAGGAGAAAGATTTTAAAAAAAGACTGTTTCTATGCTGGATGACTCTATGACATAGATCCCCAAAATTGCTGAAATAAGAGGCAGCCTAGGTACTGGAAGAATTTCTGCCCTCTTGGCAATCAGGTGTTATAGCCAATGGATGGTCTTTACCCTGTTTCTTGGAATCTTGTTTCTACCTGTGCAATGCTAAAACAAGTAACTGGATGGCAGATCATTACACTTCCACAAGGTATGTGTACTGTCAGTGTTACAGCAACATGGAAGATTTCTGTTGAGGGTGATAGTTAGCCTATGTATCAGTTAGCATTATAGCTCTATCCCTACTCTATTTGTTAATTTTTTTCAACCTGTTCCCTGTTGCAGTCAAGAGAATTGAAACTGGGTATCACTCCCACTCTCAAGATGAAATTAGTACATGCAATTTTGAGCTGAAGGTGAGAAGCAATTTTTAAGATCGAAGGACATGGTGCTCTGACTCAATAAGTGTTTTGTATAGTGCAATTCTGCAACATGGAAATCACAAAGAATTACACAATTATATACCACAGGAACAGGCCATTTCACCCAACAGGTTTATGCTGAAAAGTATAGATAAATAGAAAAACATGTGCAGACAGCCTATAAATGGAGGACAGAGACAAAGTGTGTGAGATGATCTTTGCCATAGATAGTGGACCCTTTACTTATGATCTAGACTCTTATAAAGAGCACAACAGAGCAAAACACTGTAGAGTTTAAAAAGTCGGAGCAGGAAAGGTGGAAACAAAGAGATAAAAGGCATTGTATGTTTGAAATTTATGGAAGAATATTACATACCAACTTAACAGTATTCATTTAGAGAAATTAATTTTTCTTTAAAAAAAACACCTTTGCAATATTCATGAGACACATTAAAGCATCTTCCATGTTACTTTCTAATCACGTTTGAGAAGAAATTATACTAAATGTAAATTTCCTTCAATAGAGTTCTGCATTTGCAATATTCACATTTTACAGAAAACCTCATCAAAACAAATTATTGTTTCCTCAAAAAAATCCAAGTATTTTCTAATGAGATTTTTAACATTGAATATTTAATCAAAGTCCTTCATATTACCATGACACATTTGTTCTTGGTTTCTGAAGAAAACTGCAGTTTAATTACTTCCATCCACCCCCGCATTTTGACATTTTCCCATTTACATGTCCAGTGGACCTTGTTAAAGAAATACTACTGAGGAACGTGTGTAGGTGTGAACAAGATTGTTTGCTAAATACGTTAACATTAAAGAAACATAAACTTCATTGATTTAAAACACAAAACAATAACATACATAAAACTAAGAAGAAGAAATGACAGACAAGTGCACATTGAGTTGCAGTCTCCAGAAACAGTGCCATGCTGTTCTGATAGAATTATTTCTTCTTGGTATGTTGACTTTCCTGTTGTGCATATCTTGCATTTAGGGGACAAAAGGAAGCAAAGACAACAAAGCAATCTAAAGCAGTGACACCACAAACTGAAGCAAATGAACTTCAAGTGTTATCGACCTAGTTCAAATCCTTTAGATTGTTTTGTAATCACTAAACTTATTTTATGGCAAGGCTCAATTCAGTTTGTGGAAGAAAGTGAGGACTGCAGCTGCTGGAGATCAGAGCTGAAAATGTGTTGCTGGAAAAGCACAGCAGGTCAGGCAGCATCCAACGTGCAGGAGAATCAACGTTTCGGGCATGAGTCCTCACTTTCTTCAAGAAGATTTTAACCTACTGTGAATCCTCTTACAAGGATGCCTTCCTTGAAGAAGCTCTCTTCCTCCCTCTACAAGGATTTCAGTGGCCTCATTCCTGAAGAAGGGCTCATGCCCGAAACGTCGATTCTCCTGCTCCTTGGATGCTGCCTGACCTGCTGCGCTTTTCCAGCAACACATTTTCAGCTCAATTCACTTTGTGCTGACATTTGTTATTAATGTGGATGCGAACTATGTATTACACATCAATGCAGGGTGACACATACACCTGAGGAATAAATAACTGATGTTTCAATAGTTACATATCAATGCAGGGTGACATGCACCTGAGGAAAAAAATAACTGATGTTTCAACTGCTACCAGCTGTTGCAGTCAATTGTACCACTTACGCGTAAAGTCTGACACACATGCAGGTAGATGCAGATTCTGCAGCATTAGCACAATTCTGTTTTTTTGTCTAAGAAGGACACGCATAGAGAACAAAATACACAGAAATACACAACACATATGATTTCTGGATGTAGTTAATCTGTTCAAGATGCACTTAAATGCAGAGTTAGATCAGAGATATTATAATATCTACTATTTTAGTAACCATGCAGATTGCTGGACATGTCGATCAATCGAGTGCTTCTATTCTTTATTTCAGAAGGAACTGAATTATTCCTACAGATCATTGGAGCCAATGCCTTCACCACTGTTGTATGTTGACTGTGGTTCTTCTTGCTAATACAAATTAATTTCCATTTTCAACTACAGGAAATCACTAGTCTCTAGACTGTGACCCTTTTGGGAAATGGGGACTTCCAGGTCAAATTCAATATCTTCAGTGCAATGCATCATATTTGCCAAACGTTACCTGACTTGCTACCCTCAAAATCAGAGTGTCTGTATAGCAATTTAAAGGCATTTAATATTTTCAACTGAATATTAAAATATTTTAAATTTAATATTTTAAACTAAATTAAATTACATTTAATAAATCAGTTGCTCTTTGTTGCCAGAACTCCGTTGTACAAACAAGTCCAATTACTCCTCAGTGATCCATGAAAATGAAAGTGTCTAATGTCTGCAAGGTTTGTAGCTCAGGTCGAGGTTTAGAGTGTAGGTTTGCTCGCTGAGCTGTATACATCTCAGCGAGCAAACCTACACCCTACGTCTAATGTCTCTCCTATTAGGACACAGGACATATTTTAAGCAAACACTTTCTTTGGACTATTGCACAAAACCAAAGCCAAGTACTCCAGTCTAGTAGTAAAAGCAGAACACAACCTGCTTGTCACTTATCTGAGGCTAGATAAAATATTTTTGAGTAAAAATACCCAAACCAATTTGCTTGTAATTACAACTGAACTTGAGAAACAAATGTTAATCAGTTACAGTCAACTAGGGTGTAATAAAACTCTGAGCAAGAGTGTCAGACCGGTAACTGTATGATGTGAGGCTGGGCTAGTAAATAGAGGCTTTGCATTTGTGCAAACACACCTTTAAGCCCATTAATGTACATCTGATTGGTTTAGGACATTTGTCAGGTCATCAGTTCTAAAGCTGTTGCTGATGGAGTGCTAAAACTCAATTTGCCACTCACGAACAAAATCATCAAATAGAATGTTGACAAATACTTCTACAACTCAGCAGAACATATTTTGGAGGAAGTATTGCAAAATTTCTGTTCAATTTTGATCACTAGGATGAGTGTCCAGAAGCTCTATGACAAGTAAGCATATTGGGGTTGAATAAATTGGGAAAACCTAAGACACAAAAACAGAAATTGCTGGAAAAGCTCAACAGGTCTGGCAGCATCTGTGGAGAGGAAATAGCTTAATATTTTGGGTCCAATGATCCTTCCTCAGAACTAATGGTAGCTCGGCAAAGTTGGGCTTTATACAGAAGATAGGATAGGGGAGGGATGAAGTAGCAAAAGACAGGAGGAAGTAGAGCCAAGAGATGGAGAAGAATAGTTAGACAGACAAAGGAGTGGGGCTGAAAATGTGTTGCTGGAAAAGCACAGGCAGGCAGCATCCAAGGAGCAGGAGAATCGACGTTTCGGGCATGAGCCCTTCTTCAGCCCTATTTTCAGCTCTGATCTCCAGCATCTGCAGTCCTCACTTTCTCCCAGACAAAGGAGTGGGTAATGATCAGTCTAGGAGAATGAATGGCTACCAGTGGGGATTATTAGTAGCTAGCAATGATTGTGGGTAATAGGAGACCATGTGATAACAAGTTCTGATGTGTCAGGGTTGGGGTAAGGACATGGGATTAAGTGCCTCAAGCCTTAAATTTATTGAACTCTATATCGAGTCCCAAAGCCTGGAGAGTTCCCAAACGGAAAAGGAGGTCCTGTTCTTCCTGCTTCAGCTGAGCTGAGCTGGAGCCCTGCAGCAAAGCTGAGACAGGGATGTTGGCTGGGGAATAAGGTGGTGAGTTGAAGTGGCAACACTTAGCCATTCAGCCTTGAAAGATGCTGCTCGGGTGGAAGCATGACTTCAGTGGGATACAGATTCAAAATGACAAAGTGAAAATAGTTTATTTCTGGAGCATGAATTAAATCAGAACAAAAGGCCACAAATAAACTCACAAAGGCATATATCAGTAAGTTTTGTATATGGTTAAAGCAATGCTGGAGGAATGCACCATTCATGTAGCCCCTTTACTCCACAGATCACAACGTAAAAATATATTGTCCAGTAATTAAAATTGCCCAAGTACAGTATTTATAATCAGACTTTAAACAAAATAAAATCCATCAATTTGTAGTCACAATAAACACCACTATCCTTTTCTCATTAAAAACAACACTTACTCAATAAAGGTGAAACACTTAGTTAACATTAGCAATCAGTTACCTAGAAATCAGAGGGCATATTCTTTTAAATATCCTCTAAATACCCAGGCAAACAAAAACATGCTTCAAGAAATGCACATTTCCCTACAGAATTTCTTTTGGAAACTAAACACTTTGGTCAATATTCATAAAGGGAAAAGGATAAAGTATAGGATATTTTGACGTTCTGGCAAGTGTGGTCAAGTCAATAATCAGGAATGGCTGAAATCTCAGAGACATCACTTGCTCAGAAAATACACCTTGAGATGTTTTTTAACCATTCTTTAAAACAAACAAAGGTGTTGTGTCATCCTAGACTGATGTAGAGCCTTTTTCAGAAATAGGCGAGATCAGCGAGAGAGCTGGCTTACAGCAGACTTCCCTCCAACTCAGCTTCCTTTTAGTTTTCTCTCCAAGTCAACTTGTTATTACAAAACTTACAACCACGTAAAACAAGCAGCACTCCAAACCAGTCACTGTTCAAAATAGCTCATGTTAAGTCTTCAGCAAAGCAATCAGTTATTAGAAGTGCTGTGATTTCTAGAAAGCCTTGTTATATATAAAAAAAAGGGCATGCACAGTGAAATTTAAAGTAACTTAACAGCTGGTTGATACTCTGATAAGGATATTATAAAATGGTTTTCAGTGAATGATTCATTGTACAGTGCTCTCTATAACTACATGCAAACAATGTGGCTTGATTCTATATCCTTAAAAGGTGTTTGACATACTTGTTTAGGTATTCTTCAAACTATACAACAAAATACTTGCTTGAATTCAACATTTTTACAAATGATCAGATGATATGCCCTCATACTCACAGTTCCTGGTATTGATGCAATGATGCCATGATGCCATGATGCATCTGCTACAGCAAAATAAATTTATCTTAGATATCAAAATTGCCATTTAAAATTTCGTGCAGAAAAGAAAGATAGGTGCAACAAGTTTCTGCTTTTATGATTTTCATGTATAAGCTTGCATAGAACTAAGTTAGAGAAGGAGAATATGGTAAAATACACAGTAAATATAATAACAACTATGGAATAGTAATAGGCTTAGCAAACAATGCAAAGATTATCACAATAGTTTTAAAATGTGCAAATATATCCAATTGTCCTTCAAAAATAAGACAGACACAAAACCAAAAATAATATAACTCTGCAGATTGTCAGCTTGAAAATACTTTGGCCAAACAAGTTAAGTTTTAGAAAATAAACACACTCAGATAATCCAAATGCTGGTCTGCGGATGAAGTCCCTTCCTACACAAACTGTTGGCACTGAGAGTTGCTTCCTAGATCAGTTTTGGCTGGTTGAATGCTTTTCCTGGACAGAATAGCATTGATTCATACTTCTTGCTTACAACTACTTCAGTTGCAGTGAAGAGGTCTTCCTGCTCAAACATGAGGGGGGGCTACTGAAAAAGAGGTAATTACAGCTCTCTCTTTTGCTGACTCTGTATATCTATCCAAGCAAGCTTGTTCTTTCCAAATACAAGACTACTGCATTTGGAGCTAATGTCTTTTGCTTTGCAAAGTATTCAATATATATCTACGTCCAGTCAATGATACAGATGTCACATGTATATGTTGGCACAGGCCCAAGTGATCTTTATTAACTTTACAAGTTATCATCGATCCAAGATGGCAACGAACCACATATTTACAAAACTTGAGTGGCAATAGGTTGTATTACTGATTTTTCTTCATTTTTTTTTATAAAGGCTGAGAATTGCAAAATTCTTGCTTGTATTTGTAAAACTATTCCACCAAGACCAGTCATTCCACTCTCGCCAAAGACAACACAACTAACATTTTAAAAGCAAAATATAATTATAGAATACAGTATTAGTGAAACAAGATTAATCATAGATAGTTGGATTTGAGGAGAGTTTTTTTAAAATGACAGTTGCTTCATTCTTCACAACGGTTTCTTTCTATAGTATAGGAAAAGCTTGTAATAGAGTCACAGAGATATACAACAGAAATAGACCCTTCGGTCCAACTCTCCATGCCAACCAGATATCCTAAACTAATCTAGTCCCATTTTCCAGCACTTGGCCCATATTCCTCTAAACCTTTCTGATTCATACATGCACCCGATGCCTTTTAAATGTTGCAATTGTATCAGCCTCCACCACTTCCTCTGGCAGCTCATTCCATACATGCACCACCCTCTGTGTGAAAATGTTGCCCCTTAGATCCCTTATATATTTTCCTCCTCTCATCCTAAAGCTATACCCTCTTGACTCCCCCACCCCAGGGAAAAGACCTTGGATGTTCACTCTATCCATTTCCCTCATGATTTTATCAACCTCTATAAAGCCATCCCCCTTCATGTCTGGCGCTCCAGGGAAAACAGCCCCAGCCTATTCAGCCTCTCCCTGTAGCTCAAATCCTCCAACCCTGGCAACATCCTATAGGAGGGAGCCAGAATTTCCTATAATGCTTTCCTTACAAATGCTTCTTCATTTGTAATTATGGTTTGCTGAAGATAGTCTCTAAATAAATTTAATATATTGAAAGTCTCAGCACTAGTAATTTGTAGACATTCAGCTTTTGCGCGCACATTATCTTCCTTAGCTTCCTCGTCAGAAGCTGTTGTATTTGTAACTGCTTCCACAATGAAATTGTCATCAATTGATGCAACAAGGTTCAGCATCATTAGCTTCAAACAAAATTGCATTTATGAAGCAATTTTGTATTCTTTCCTGCTCTACGCATACCTCAGACTTTCTTCAGATGTTCATTAAAAATTGCAAGAATTTTGTTTCCCCACTGATATCTAAAAGGTAAGAGAGTCAAGAGTGGACATTGGACAGCTGGAAAATTTAGACTGGAGAAATAGTAATAGGGATCAAAAAAATGGCAAAGAAAGTGAATAGGTTCTTTGCATCAGTTTTCATAGTGGAAGACACCAAGAGCATACCAGAACTTCAAAGAAGTTGGGGCTGAAGGGAAAGTAGTAGCCATCACTAAGGAGAAGGTGCTGTGGAAGCTGAAAGGTCTGAAGGTGGATAAATCACCTGGACTGAATAGACCACACCTCAGCGCTCTGAAGGAAATAACTGAGGCGGTTGTGGAGGCATTGGTGGTGACCTTCAGGAATCACTGAATCAGGGAGTGTCCAGCATGGGAAGATAGTTAATGTAACACCCCTTTTTAAAGGAGAGGGGCAGGCTGAACACAAGAAATTATAGGCTGATTAATCTAACCACTGGCCTTGGTAAGATTTAGAGTCCATTATTAAAGATGAGATTGCAGATTACTTGGAAGTGCATGGTAAAATATGGCTGTGTCAGCACGGTTGCATCAAAATGGAAGACATGCCTGACAAATGTATTAGAATTCTTTGAAAAGGTAACAGGCAAGTTAGATAAGGGATAGCTAGTGGGCATGATCTATTTGGTTTTCCAGAAGAGTGCTAAATAACAACAATGATGTTAAAGGACAAGGTACTAACATGGATAGAGGATTGGCTGACTGGCAAAAAGTAGAGTGGGGAAAAGAGTGTCTTTTCAGGATGGCAGCAGTGACTAGTGGAGTTCCACAAGGGTCAGAATTTGGATCACAAGTATTCACCTCATACATTAATAATCCAGATGAAATTGAGGCCATTGTTGCCAAGTTTGCAGATGACACAAAGATAGGCGAGGTGACAGGTCACGTTGAAGAAGCAGAGAGGCTGTAGAAGGATATGGACAGGCTAACAAAATGGGCAAAGTAGTAGCTGATGGCATTCAGTGAGAGGTTATGCTCTTTTATAGGAGGAATAGAGGCATAGACTATTTTCTAAATGGGGAAACACTTCAGAAAACTGCAGCACAAAGCAACTTGGGAGTGCTCATTTGTGATTCTCAAGGTCAATATGCAGTTTCATTTGGCAGTTGGGAAGGCAAAAGCAATGTTAACATTCATTTTGAAAGGGCTAGAATACAACAGAATAGATGTACTGCTGAGTCTGTATAAAGATCTAGTCAGACCATATTTGGAATATTGAGAGCAATGTTTATGCCCTGTATCCAAGGGAGGATGTGCTGATGTTGATGGCAGACTAGAGGTGGTTTATAACAAGGATTCCAGGGTGAAAGGCTTGTCATACACGAAGCGGTTGAGGACTCTGGGTCTTAATCGATGGAGTTTAGTAGGATAGGGGAAATCTCATTGAAAATTACAGATTACTGAGACACCTGGATAGAATGCACATGGAGATGTTGTTTCTGGTGGTAGGAGAGACCAGACTGAGAGCACAACCTCACAGCAAAGGGACAACCTTTTAGAACTGAAATGAGAAGGAATGTATTAAATTTGAGGGTGCCGAGGAACTCATTGCTTTAGAAGGCTGTGGAGGCCAAGTCACGAAATGCATTTAAGACAGAGATTAGAAAGGGAATCAAAGGTTATAGAGAGAAGGCAAGATAACAGGATTGAGAAATATAACAGCAGACTTGATGTACAAAATAGCTTAATTCTGCTCCAATACCTATGATCTCATTGCTTGAAGCAAATTTACACTGAATTTTCATCCAATTTCAGGAGGACTGCTTTCTTATAGGCAAGTGTTTTGTGGTGAAAGCATTTCAACTTTTGAAATACACCTTGCTTAATTTTCTGAATAGTTGAATGGGGGAGGGGGGGTGGGGGTGGAAGGAAAAAAAATATGGTTGTAAGTAATTGGATTGGATAAGCTATTACGTATCTAGCATCTTATGTTTCCGATGAACATGTGAAATAGAAACCATTCAGGTCATCTAGGTCTTTTGGTTTGCTTTGTAGTTGACTGGCAAATGTTTGCCATGGTTTAGCAACTTGGTGTTTTGAAGTCTGGATGAATAACAAACCATGCTGGTTTTCAGTTCCCAACTGAGTCGCGGCAACAAGTGACACCTAACTTTTAGTTGCTTACTGGTAACCGCAGCTCTGCTGGTAAGTTTTATCTACTGCGAATTTGTAAAAAAGAGGGCAGTTTTGTCTGTATTAAAGATATTCTTGAGATTATATTCTTGAATATGCATAAACCAGATTTGAAGTGCTTGTAGATTAACTTTCTGCTTGCTGGAGAAACTCAACATGCTTGACAGCATCTGTGGACGGAAAGCAGAGTTAATGTTTCACGTCCAGTGACCCAAAGATTAACTCTGCTTTCTGTCTACAGATTCTGTCAGATCTGTTGAGTTTCTCTTGCATTTTCTATTCCTGTTAGGTTATCAGCATCTGTAGTTTTTTTTTGTTTTATTCTATGCTTGTAGATGAGATTATGTTGCCAATTAAACTGTAAAACCCAACTGTTGTTGGGACAAAATTTGTCAACATCTATTTTCTTTCCAAACCTTTTAGCTTTCTCCACAAAAATCATCTTTTCTTAATGCTATGGTTGGGTCAGCCTCAACTGTATCATTATACCAAGCGCATTTTGCAATTCCTGATTTTTTTACACTTCTCATCTTTTGGTCAATGTATTCTATTCTGCAATTTCATTCTTTAATATTTTCAGCATTCTTTATCTAACCACAGCGCAATTGTTTGACACTGAATTTGGGTTGAATTTGTTTGCGTCTTCTTCCTTCATTGAATACCTTCAATGCCTTGTCTTGGTTTTGAGTTCTTGAAAGTTAAGTTTGTTTTTTTCATCACAGCTAGCCATTATCTTCATGATAGCAATAACATAACCTGCTTCCAAAACTAACTGGTATGGGACAAGCTTTCAATAGCCTTGAACATCTAATCCCTCTTGAAAGGCTCACTAATGAGAGCCTTTTACACGAACTTCCTTAAACTGCTGTATGTGCATCATTCTAAATAGGATCAGTGTTGGTCAAAAAAAATGTTGAAGAATATATATTAAAATATGCAGATTGTTTCAAACAATAGACATTGCGGTGTGTTCAAAGATTGCTTGTCAACTTATCAAATTTATTTAGATATTGAAGTTGAGATAGCAAGATGCAAATTGTGAAGGCAAGAAGAAAATGGTTTGGGACTTTACTGTGTGCTTGTCAGAGTTGGGATGTTGATTTGTGGGATCCACACGAGTAGCACTGTACCACCAATTAATATTTAAAATAACCATCTGAACTGTACAATAAATTATAATTTTATGTAAATACATAGCATCTGATCAGAATTAAATGCTCATATTTTACATATCCAGCAACACTGTCATATCAGAGCATCTAGCTACCCTCTACAATGCAAGGTGTAGTTTCCAGATTCACGTTTGTTGTTCCAACCACGAATCTAGTAAGCTTGGTGTTTCCGCTCTTTCATCTTTGTGAATAACACAGGATGCTGACTAAATTGAATGTGAAACGTAATTACAGCTTCCACTCTTTCGCATGGCAGCATTTCAAAATAATGACTTCAATTTTCCTCTGGGATAATATAAGCACTAAAACATTCTTGCAGCATTACAGGAAGGAAGGGATGCTCATTGCTCCCTATGGCTTTTTGACATATTCTGCTCTATTCCATAATATGGTTAGTATTAAAACAGACTTGAATGAATAACATTTTGCCAATGAAAGAGAGAGAATCGGACCACCTGTTCTACATATACACTGTTTTATTCCCCTCAAGAATAAGTTGGCAGATGCACTTGCCTCAGTATGGAACTGAGCCAATTTAAATAGGAAAATGCAAAATTTGAAGTCCTCCGTGTAGTCAGTTGACAAATGTCAACCCTGGGTGACATTTGGGACACAAGTGGCCTCTAACCCTATGGAAATGGAGGAAATCTTTATTAAATATTTAGAACTTCGATTTTTGATATTTGTTCAGAAGCTATTACTAAAGGAGGATGCTGAGCAAGAACTCTCTCAGGTAATGCTCTACGGCTGAGGGGGGGGCGGGGGGTGGGGTGGGAAGAGGCTTTATTCAGGGGCCATGGGCCTATATATCAATCTCAATGTAATCAGAAGAGCTTTAAAAATTAAGGAATTGGGTGGAAGCAAGGTGCTTGGAAGAGAAGAAAAGATCATATATTCTATAACAATTTCCAAGCATGATTTGGAGGTGCCGGTGTTGGACTGGGGAGGACAAAGTTAAAAATCACAACACCAGGTTATAGTCCAACAGGTTTATTTGGAAGTACAAGCTTTTGGAGAGTTGCTCCTTCATCAGGTAACTAGTAGTAATGACTTCAGTTTTCCTCTGGGATAATATAAATACTAAAACATTCTTGCAGCATTACAGGAAGGAATGCTACTAGCTGCCTGATGAAGCAGCACCACTCCGAAAACTTGTACTTCCAAATAAACCTGTTGGACTAGAATCTGGAGTTGCGTGATTTTCAACAATTTCCAAACAAAGAAAGAATAAACTATATTTAATAAACATAATAAATGTAATAAAATGTCCAAAAAACTTCACAGGAATATTAGAGTAAAATACAAACAACCACTTAAGGAGCTATTAGTGCAGATGACTGAAAGCTTCTGTAAATAGATAGGTGATAACGAGCCCTGAAAGGAGCAAAGTAAAGTAGGGAGCTGGGGAAGTTCAGGGACAGAATGCTACAGCTAAGGGGATAGAGACATCTGAAGATGAAAGGACCAATTGGCAAGTAATTAAAACTAGGGATAGCATGCTAGAATAAGATGAACATGTAGTTTGCAGAATTGACGAGCTGAAAGTGTTTGCAGACATAGGGATGAGAAAGGCTTGATGGATTTGAAACTAAAAGGTGATTGCCTTAACATTAAATATACTTTGACAGGGAGCCAATGCAGGTCAGGAAGTACAGAAATGATAGGTAAACTGGACATGTGCGATTTGGGACGATCCCTAATGTTTACAAAAGGTAGAATATTGGAAACCTGCCACGCCTGCACTGGAACAGTCAAAAGAGGCAAGCAACAGAGGCATGAATATGCATTCCAATGAAAGATGATTGGAGATAGGTAAATGTTCTAGGAGAAAGTGAAGACTGCAGATGCTGGAGATCAGAGCTGAAAATGTGTTGCTAGAAAAGCACAGCAGGTCAGGCAGCATCCAAGGGGCAGGAGAATCGACGTTTTGGGCATGAGCCTTTCTTCAGGAATGAGGAAAGTGTGCCAAGCAGGCTAAGATAAAAGGTAGAGAGGAGGAACTTGGGGGAGGGGCGTTGGAAATGCGATAGGTGGAAGGAGGTTAAGGTGAGGGTGATAGACCGGAGTGGGGGCGAGGGCAGAGAGGTCAGGAAGAAGATTGCAGGTTAGAAAGATGGTGCTGAGTTCGAGGGTTGGGACTGAGACAAGGTGGGGGGGTGGGAGGGTAGGCAAAAATGAGGAAACTGGAGAAACCCGAGTTCACCCCTTGTGGATAGGTAAATGTCCTCATGCCTCTCAATCACAAGAGTCACAAAAAACCATAGCAATTTGTTTGAATTATTACTGAAATTAAAATTAACATCAATCTAATGCGCAGGTACAGATCATTCTATTACTTTCCATACTGGGCAATCTTCAATTGTAATTCAGTTGCTGGGACATGCACATTTTCTGCATGAATTACAGTTAAGTTATGATTTTTTTTTTACTTGGTGTTAAGATCCCTTGCTCTGTCAGCCAAGACACCAAGCCCACTTCTGGCCTAACACCAATCACTTGTAAATAACTCCACACACCACGAATCAACTCTGATAATAACCTAAAGCACTTTGAAAGATTTACTTTAAAATGCCTCCCTAACATATGGAAACATTTCCTCAAAAGAATCCTAAATACTCACTCTGATTTAAAGATGAATAATTCTCTCCTCTCAAAGAAACTCTCATGATACAATTCTCCCACAATATACCAAGCACAACCATCACAATAACAACCTGCATTTATACAATGTTGTTAACAGTGTAAAACATTCCAAGATTCTTTATATGAACATCATTAGACAAACCTGACACCAACTCATGACATAATAAAAGACAATGACAAAATTCTTGGCCAAAGAGCAAGCATTCTAATGGGGATGAAAGAACATGATAAACTTAGGGAGAAATTCAAGAGCTTTGGGCCTTTGTAGCAGAAGTCATTGGTGCCAATGGAGAAGAGATAGAAATCAGGTTTCCACAAAAGACCAACTTAGGAAGATCAGAATTTTCACACGGCTGATGTAATAGAGGAGAGATGGGAGATAAAGAGATGAGAGGGAAAGGCAATAGGGGGATCTGAACTCCAGGATAAAAATTAAAGAACTGCTAGAAAAAGAAACAATGTAGCTTGTGAGCACAGAGGTGGATCAGCAAATGGAATCTGATAGAGTCCAGAAATAGATATGGGCAGAGTTTTGGATAAGCTCAAGTTAGAATATCAGAACAACAGACTCCAGAACAATCGATCCTTTATAGTTTGCCTTTAAGCGTAATCCACTGGTTTTCTCAATAAGAAAAGCATTTCAGCCAATCTATTCAGAGAAATTCAATTTATCTTCTCTCTTTTGCTGAAGAGTGTGTGCATGCATTTGTGTAAACATTTTGGGGATATTTACAGCAATAAACATTTGTACTTGCATATTATTGACTTATTACATTTTTGCTTTTTTAATGTTTTGTTTTATTAATCAGTCAATAATTGTATCTATAAAGAATCCAGGTTGATGCATCTTGTTGCTTAAAATCAGATATAAATGAGCGTAATGGCAGTAACTGTGCACTCCCCTAACCCCAGTTGTAAAATGCTAACTCCAAGTAGAAAGTGAAATAAAATTTGCTTTTATGAATTATCCAGAATGAGAACTCAGCAACACAGATTATAACTTCCTAGTTACATGCCTGGAGAGGAATCAGAATCACTTTGTAGCTACCTTGACCAATAGTTTGCTTCTTAATCATAGCAATAATGTCAATGATGATGTCCGTAATTCTACTGCAGTGAATTACATAGTTGGCTGCACTAATGAGTGCACTCACCCTGCTTGTAACTTCAATCGTAAGAGATAATTGTTAACCTTCTATACTAAGCTAATAGATAATTCACAGGGTAAATCCTATTAATTCTAAGACTCATTGATCACAAATGCAAGATGAAGGGATATGATCTTGGATTATTCCAAATGGCATCTGTTGTTTTTTGCCTTTAAACTAATGGGGAGGGATCTTAAGTAGTGGTCAGGATAGAAAGACAGATGAAGATGTTTCTGACTTTTACAAAAAGAGCAAGTTAGTTAGAAAGGGCAGACACAAGCAAGTCGGAAAACAAGGTAACTCTGAAGATTTAAACTACATTTATTTCAGTGCAAATCGTCTTACAGCTAAGACAGATGAATTCAGAGCATATATGGTAAAATGGGACTGGGACATCATAGCTATTACAGAAACATGGCAGAGGGAGGGACAGGATGGGCAGCTCAATGTTCTGGGGTTTAGATGCCTTATGAAGGATAGAAAGAGAGGGAAGAAATGAGCTTGTTGATTAAGGAAAGTATTACTGTCTGTACTTAGAGAGGACATTTCTGAAGGATTGTCCAGTTGTCCAGTTAAAGTATCTAGGTAGAACTCGGGGAATGACCACTTTGAGAGGTTTGTACTATAGTCCCCCCAACAGTCAGTGGCAAATTGAGGAGCAAATGTGTAGAGAGGCATTCAGATATATGTAAAAATAATAGACTTACAATAGTATGGGATTTTAACATTCCAAAAAGACAAGGACTGCCATAATGTTAAGGACTTCAATGGTGAGGAATTTGTTGAGTGCATTCAAGAAAATTTTGTCTGTCAACATATAGATGTACCTATTAGAAAAAGGAGAAAAACTTGTAACTCTTGGGAAATAAGTGACAGAAGTGTGTGTGTGTGTGTGTGTGTTTGTGTGTGATTATGTATGTGGGGGGGGGAGGAGAAAGAGGTTGAGGCACTGTGGGACCAGTGATTATAATTCTATTAGCTTTAAAATAGCAATGGAAAAGGATCAAAAGTTAGTCTTAATTATAGTTAAGCAAATTTTGATGGTATGAGACAGGAACCTTTACAACTTGATTGAAGTAGATTGTTCACAGGTAAAGGGACAACTGCCACTGGGAGGCTTTAAGAAGTGAGATAACAAGTTCAGAGGCATTTTGTTTCTGGTAGAATGAAAGGTAAGGCTTGCAAGAGTAGGGAACAATGGATGGTTAAAAATGTTGAGATTCTAGTCAAGAATAAGGAGTCATATTAGTTATAGACAACTGGGACCAAGTGAATCTCTTAAAGAGTATAAAAGGTGTGGAGGGCAATTCTTAAGAGGGAAATCAGGAAGGCATGAGAGCACCTTGGCAGGTAAGGTTAAGGATAAACCAAAAGAGATTCTACAAGTACATTAAAGAGCAACAGTGTAACAAAGGAAAGAATAGGGCTGTTCAAACAGGCCACCTTCCACATGAAGTCGTCCATGTATGAGATGATGCAGGAGATGAGAGAGATGCTAAACACATATTGCATAATTTTTTTACTGTAGAGAAAGAAATGAAGGCTAGGGAATTTGATGTCTTTGAAAACATTTCACATTATAGAATAGGTGGTGAAAACAACTTTTAAAAAAAACATAAGTGGATAAATCTTCAGGACCTGATCAAGTGTTTTCCAGAACTTTGTAGGAAGTTAGGGAAGGAATTGTGGGCCCCCTAGCAACCAGTGACAGTTAAGAAATTTATATTAGTTCTGTTCAGTCACAAATTTGGGAAGACAAGATGACAAACGTCAGTTGCTATTTCGAAATAAAATCTTCAACATTTGAAAAGTATCCAGTTTACTTTGCTTCTAACAGAATTGACTCTTTTTAATTCCCTTTTAGAAGTAGTTAAGCGCACTCAATTAAAAAAAAATTTCATCAAACAGCATCTTTTCCAATACATAGGCTCCCAGACAACTGGCCATCATTTACCAGAACTTTCCTAAAACCCAGTGGTATTCCGCATACAAGGACATCCGTCATCCAGTAGCTTGGCAGAAAGAGCAGTCCAATCTTTGTAAGCAGGCTAAAAGAAACAGACTACAGCTCCAGTCGACACCAAACTGTCCTGGTTCCTATGTGATTATCGGACCATCCTTCATGCAACTACAGGGATAGCTCCAGCAGAATTGCTAATGGAAAGGTGACTCTGCACCAGGTTAAACTTGACTTTTCCAGACCAGGATGTGGTGGTGAAAAAACAACAAGAACACCAATGCCAAACATAAGACTACTCTAAGTGAAAGAGACAGTCTACTTCAGAGGATGAAGTTTGGAAATGGTCCTGCATAGGTAACAGGAATGGCCACACAAGGTCAGGTCCCGTGGTGTACAAACTTCAGGGAGATGTGGCGGTCTTGAACAAGCAGGTTGGCCACATGAAAGCTGCAAACTCACAAATGGGACAGGAGCAAAACATAGCCCCTCAGAACAGCCAGAAACACTGTTTGAACCCATGGTTCTCCCCTCCATCGAGCACCGAAGAAACCTTGGAGTCTGAGATAGTCTCAGATGTTGCAGTCTCAATGCCTTTGCCATCTGAAGAGGATAAATTTCTTTCCAAGACACCGAGTGCTCGAAGCGGGCTATGGTCCGGTACATGCTGCCTGTATCCAAGGCTTTGTCAGAGGAACAGGACGTGATGAGGAAATGAGGAGAGGCTACAAGAAAAAGTACAAGCATACATTCCCAGACTTAGAGAGGGAGGGAGTATAATGAGGTCAGCCAAGTGAGGCCTAATAGAATAGGAGTTCCCTGACTGGGGCTGTTAATCTGGTCCAGTCAGTGAGCCCTGGGTGACATATGTAAACAGGTCAAAGGTTCTGTCCACTCTGAGGAAGCCAGGCCAGTGTCAAGTACTATGCACATGTAAATAAAGGGTGACTTGATGATGGGATACCAGCCTCTGTGGAATTATTTCAAACGCCACCCAAAGGGTACTAATACTCTCATCTTTTTTTTTCCCCCACACAGCCCCGAGGGATTCCAAAGGCCATTAATTTCAGGCAGAAGCACATAATTATCTTCCAAACACGCATTCCATTTTCTGGAATCTGAGGAAATGGCAATGTATGCCAAAATTAAGTCACTTGAGTAATGAACTGATTTCCCACCCCGCCTGCTTCATCTTTCCCCACAATTACTCATCAATATTCTGTGATGTGGAGGTGCTGGTGTTGGACTGGGGGGGGGACAAAGGTAAAAATCACAACACCAGGTTATAGTCCAACAGGTTTATTTGAAAGTACTAGCTTTCCGAGTTCTGCTCCTTCATCAGGTTTGTTCAAAATATTGTTTCAGTTGCATGACACTAATCTTTTGCTATAAATTCTGGGTCTTATGATCCTTCTCCACAGCCACCTGAAGAAGGGTGGCACGGTGGCTCATTGGTTAGCACTGCTGCCTCACAGCCCCAGGGGACCTGGGTTTGATTTCCACCTCAGGCGACTGTGTGGAATTTAAACATTCTCCCAGTGTCTGCGTGGGTTTCCTCCGGTGATCTGTTTTCATCCCACAGTCCAAAGATGTGCAGGGCAGGTGAATTGGCCATGCTAAATTGCCCATAGTGTTAGGTGCATTAGTCAGAGGGAAATATAGGGTAGGGGAATGCATGTGGGTGGGTTAATCTTTGGAGGGGCGGTATGAAATTGTTGGGCTGAAGGGTCTGTTTCCATACTGTAGGGAATCTCATCCTCCACAGCTAACTGAAGGAGCAAAGCTCCAAAAGCTAGTGCTTCCAAATGAACCTGTTGGACTATAACCTGGTGTTGCGAGATTTTTAACTTCATCGATATTCTAGTTAATGTTCTTCCCAGGATTAGATTAAGATTGAGACAGACAGGTCTGCTCAACTTGATTCATTATATTTAAAAGAATGGTTTTTGGTGTATCATTGCAAAACAGATTTCTTTTTTAAAAATTAATGCCTAAAAGACTCTTCCTCATTTCATTTTTCAGATATGGAAAAACGGAGTAGTAGCAGTAAACTGGGAGTAAATGAACCAGAAGGACAGGTGGAGACAATCCATGCACTCCATAAATGGACAAATTTGTCAGCACTCATCCCCTCTGGCTCGGTGCTCACACTGGTGTCAACAAGCCTACTTACATAAAACTGAAGGAGTTCTATTGAAAGATCATCGATGTTAATGTTGTTTCGCTGTCCACAGAGGATGACAGACCTGAGTATTTCCAGTATTTTGTTTGATTTCAGCCTCTTTATATTTTGGAGTTGGTATTTCAGAGAAATGCAGAAGGTTTTGTATTCCCAATTACGTGGTGCTCTTCCTGTCTTCTTGCACATTGGTATGAATTTTCTTCACTTTTCCCAAGACAGACAGAGGTACAATTCCATTGGTAGTGTTCTCATAGTTCATATATTTTATTTTAACTCAACTGAGAGCAGATAGAAGTGAGCTGAACATATGCTGAATCATGGAATTTATGGAAAATACAAGTTAAACCTAATCTTGACTTCATTTCGGATTTGAAAGGCCATGTGGATAACTAATAAGAATATACAATAGAAAATTAAATATTTTATGGTCTTTGAAAAAAGTTTTTAGTAGATATTAATACAGACAGTATATAAAAGATTACAGTCATCTACGGATAGCAGTTTAAACTGAAATGAATGCACATCAGTTTGACGAATCTTGTCATTTCAAAGAGGGCAGCAATACCTTTATACCTTCTTCCAGAAGACTTTGCTATAAATGCTGCCATCATATGAGAATGGAAACTCTTACAGACTGCCTAATGACACAATGATAAGGGAATGATTTTGCATTTAAAATGTCTAAAATTTGATGTGGATCAAAGAATCCCTATGCATGCTAATGTAAACTGACTCTGCAGGCATTAGGTTATAGATTCAGAGAGTCATACAGCACAGAAACAGACCTTTAGTCCAATCAGTCCAAGCCGATGATAATCCCAAAATAAACTAGTCCCATCTGCCTGCACTTGGCTCATATCCCTCCAAAGCTTTCCTATTCATGTACTTATCTAAATGTCTTTTAAATATTGTTACTGTACCTGCATCCACCACTTCTTCTGGAAGTTCATTCCATACACAAACCAATGTGTAAAAAAGTTGCCCCACGTGTTTTTTAACATCTAATGCTTCACCTTAAAAATAAGCCCTTTAGTCTTGAAATTCCCACCCTAGGGAAAAGACACCTGTCATTAACATTATCTACACCACTCACGATTTTTATAAACTCCATAAAGGCCACCCCTCAATCTTCTACGCACTAGTGAAAATAGTCCCAGCTGCTCCTTATAACTCAAACCCTTCATTCCCAGCAACAGCCTGGTAAACCTCGGACTTATTGTTCTATTGATTTCATGTTGGCTAGATGGATAACACTTCAATCATTAGAAATTTCAAACTGGGTGAAAGTAAGTAAAATCTTCATTGACAAACAATGGTAACAAAAATTGTCTATTCGTACATTTGTCTCTGAAGTGACAATGCACATTCTCAAAACTGTTTCAGCTAACTTGGTACCAAATCAAAATAACTTGCCATGACAATTTTTGATTGACAACTATAGTTGTGGCAAAGAGGAGTTATTTTTACACAAAAGGGCAAAATAGGGTTTCATTCATTAATTTTAACTACATAGAATGAATTGCCCGAATGTGATTATTTTATAATCAGTTAATTGAAATCGCATAACAGGAAAGATTTGGTGGAAGGTGAGTGTTCTGGTTGATTCCTACATCTTGCTATCATTTACCTAGATACTGGTCAGGCAAAGATGCACATCACATCAGGGAGATGGATGTCACTAGATTAATAATCCAGAGGCCTGTGCTAATGCTTTGACAACATGGGTTCAAGCCCTATAAAGGCAGGAGACGAAATTTAAATTTAATTGATTAGTAAAATCTGGAACTAAAGGTTGCTCTCAATAATCGTGGCCACAAAACTATCATTGTTGTGAAAATCGAGCTAGCTTACTGATGTTGTTTGGATAGGAATTCTGCCACGCTTACTAGTCAGGCTTGCATATGACTCCAAACCTATCGCAATTAATTTAATCGTTCTCCAAAATCTCAAGCCAGTTTAATGCCAATTAAGTACAAGCAACAAATCCTGATCTCTACAGTGATGTCCACATCACATGAAATAGTAAAATGTTCAAACATTTGTGGATGGCACAACTATTCACAGGTACACAACAAAGATTCAACAAGAACGGCCTTCACAATGCATTAACTGGGAATACTCCCCACAAGGTTCATAAATCAAGATTGGCTGCTTACAAATCAAAATTGAATTCCCTCTGCATCCATTTTACCACACCCTCAGTTTAGTTACAATCAGAATTTGCCACCAGTTGTCACTGTTGAAATTAATGGTCAGATTATTTGTTTTATTGTTGTTTCAATTTGCAAAGAGGTATAGTTAAGACATGATATCTTATTTTGGAAGTAATATATAGTTTTTTGGTCACAGTAAAGCACAGATTAGTTTACCAATAAAATCCTTCTCTGCCTTGGATCAAAGCTGTAAAAATTTAGTTACAAGCCACCAAAGGCTGTCCACATGATATACTGGGAGAGTCTTGGACAGCCTGGAAACATTATTCTGTACAACCACCAAAAGTGGGTATCACACATGAAACTAAAGAAAGGTATTGCTAGGAACATAGATCCCACATTTAAAAGTACACTTTGCTGGAGAATAGCACAAACAACCTGAAATTACGAATGATTCCTCAACCGACTGGATCTATTTTAACCATTAACCTGCTACACTTAAAAGTCACTCCAACGGTTCAACACTCGATAAACACAAATCAATTCCAAACCCTCAAGTTCAGATATTCAGTGGAAATCTAACTAATAGAAATAAATCAATTTTCAAATGTATAAAAGAAACCGAGACAGAACCATATAAATCCACAAGAATTGGCTTTCAATAAAAAAACAAAGAACTCTCTGAATCTGATTCCAAGATGCGCTGAAGTTAGGGGCTCAGCTTCCCCCATACAAGATGTCCTGCACCCATCATCTGGGAAGTATCAAGTTATTTCAAATCACATCACTTCTTTTCTAAGACTGATTTTCATCACAATCTCCTTGTTAAACAGTTCCTCCATAAAATAAATCAGTTTATTGATGCAATAGCTTCAAAGTAAAAAGTTCAATTATGACTCAGTTTATGATCTCTTTCCTGTGAGCATATTCCAAAGTTGGGCAACAGCAAGATAAAATTGCTTTTATAACAATAAATCACGTACAACCTGGTAACAATTTTAACAGGGCAGGATTAGAATTATATAGGTGGCTATGGCTTGCTTCCACTTTAACTACAACTAGGATCTCTCTTTGGTTAACGTCTGGTCTATTCTGGAATGAGAAGGCTCTACTGATGACTGACCCAAGTCTAACTCCAGCATGTCTCTTCAAATCCCCTTTATTCACACTAGACTAGTACATTCAAGATGCTGAAGTTAAGTACACCTCTACATTATGCCAGTTATTCCATTTCTCTTCTAGACTGTTACTTGTGACTGATTACATCATGATACATCACTAGCTCATTGACATAATTATTAATTATAATTCCATCACAGAAGCATACAGGGACAAATTTTGCAAATGTTCATTGTGATGCCAGCATACAGATGGAGGCCTTGCAAACAAAACAAACTGATGCTTCAAATACGAAGTAGTAGACACATATGAAATAAATTTAAGCATTATAAGATATGATAATATTTTCAAATTCTTTTATCCCAAATAAATTCAGGAGGACAATATCTATGTACGCGCTGCCAGGTGTTCAAGTGACTTATAGTCACCATTATGTTGTGATACTCAGACTTTAGCAGAGGAAAACCACACACATTGGGAAGGCATAATGGAATTCAGATGATGGGCATGAATATTGTTCAAAATAAATTAGCGTACTTTGTGAACAATCCCAACCATGTGCTACACCATTCACAATGAAGTTATACTGCACAGCATATCGCAAGCCAGCAACAAAACTCCAAATGCAACATTAATGCATCCTTTGATCCTCTTGCTTGTAGGGGGATACATCTTGCAGAATGGATGGTATTACAAGCATACAAGGCTGGTGGATACAGACAAAAGATCCAAGTTTGAGTGATTTATCTATGTCATTTGAATTTGATGAAAACGTCCCACTTTGTTTTTCAAAAACCAATTCAACTGCACATGATTCAGAGAAGAGTGGCTACGAGGGATGATCACATTATCATCTTTCATGAGGATGAGACTACATTTACAAATACAAGCTCCTGAGTGACACATTACTGTTGATTTTCAGAAGAAGAACCTACATTAGTGTGTGCAGGTGCATATATATTATGGATATCCCATGTGCTACTTGCTCAACTTGACCTCTAGCTAGTGGACATCCTGGTATGATCAAATTTCTTATATTCAGATTCCATTTTCAACCAGTTTGAACTCAGAAGTATCTTAAAATATTGCACATAAATTTTATTTGAAAAGGAGTAACATACTCCTAAAAGTTTCATGAAATACCCATTCTTGTTTATCCCTTACCAAAGGGGGAATATCAAGTTAAATTCTAATTAGGAGAGGATGAAGCTTTCCATATGTCTACCATGCATGAAGGAGGTCATTAATGCAGTTATTTTATGGATAATTCCTCATTGCTTCTATCTGACATAGCTAATACAGCTAATAGGAATTCTGCTATATTGCAGAAGCAAATAGGTTCATAAAAGAATATGGGCAGCACCTCAGATTGATACAAATGTTACAAAGATTAAAATGGTACTTTAGATTTGCTGTAAAGATTCATGGAATACAAGCTAGGAAATATAATGAGCCTTGAGAAACTATAATGAGACCTCAGTATGAAAACTGGGTTCCATACTATAGGAAATATATTGTAAAATTATTTTGTGAAGATTAAAAATTTCATCTTTTGCAATTGGATATGCTGGTTTTAAGATGGAAGTTTTAGTTGAAGATTGTTTACTGCATCACATCTCCATGACACTGGACTCCTTTCACTATAAGCATGATCTGAATTCCACAACCACCTGAAGGAGGAGGGGTGCTCTGAAAGCTAGTGCTTCCAAATAAACCTGTTGGACTATAACTTAGTGTTGCGAGATTTTTAATTTTGAAAATATTTCAGTATTGTTGAGGTGGGACACCAATAGCTAACATCAGTCACACTGGCCTCCAGTTTTCAGCTGTTCAAACAGTTTATTGCAAGTGGAACACAATGATAAATCTATAGAAGAATCCTGTACATTAACATCTTACCTCTGTATGCACTTCTTGCTAAAGACCATTTAGCTTCCTGTTGTCACAGTGTCAGCTTTTTCCTCCATTATAATTGTCCTAGGCCAACATTTATACCTAGCTTTGCCTTTGTAAACCTGTTAAATTGTTAAGGACATAGTGTGGCTATTACGAGACATCATATACATTTTCAAACAGGAACTTGAGGGGGAAAATCAGTCTTCTGATATCAACTTGTTTCACCAGCATGGTTACAAGCTTCTTTTCAAACTATTTAATTTTAGTTCTGTTATTTTCAACTTAATTGAATTTTTTTTCAACCTTCAGCTAGACAATTTTTGTCTGAATTTATTGCTGAAATCAACCTTTTTCTTTGTTGTGTATTTTAAAATTTAGCCCACGGCTACACCATTTTACTTACATATTTGCATATTGCCACAGTTAACAGCTTGCAGAATTGGGCAATTGAATGAATTGCCAGAGATAATGTAATAACCAATCAAGATTAACCTATCAATTTATTTTACAGTCCTCTGAACTAATCATCCAAGCACTTGCCTTCCTACGAGGACAGTTTAGCCCTATGAGATGTACCCTCCTAACTCCTTCCTTCTCTGTGCAACGTTTGTTTTCATGTTGCACAGTTCTTCTGTCAATTAGAATTTAACCTGGTAAGTAAAGTGTCAGATGCTATATAACAAGGTAATCCTACTTCTCCATGGTTGTCAAACACTTAGCTCACATTCAAGTTTCGGACATTGCATTATAAAAAAAGCTTAGCCATTAAAGCAAACTGTGTGTTTCCCTAGTTGACCAGTGGCCTTGAATCATCATAGTAGCATATAACCCAATGGAACTAACCCAACTATTGAGCTATATGGCTCTTACAACAAATGGTATCTTCCCCTCAATTGAAAAAATTCAACATTATAAACAGATAGCTTCCTGAGCTGCTGAACGCTCTTCAGAATGAAGACTGAACCAAATCTATACCCACAAATATCTAATAAGTTACAATAAAAACAAGAAATGGTGGAAAAACGTTGAAGGCTTGGTAGTATCTATGAGAAACGGAGTTAATCTTTCAGGTTGATAATCTTTCATGAGAGCAAACAAATTACTCCTTTTTCCTTTTCAATGGACTGAGTTGTATGTTAACAGCTGGACAAAATATTCACCCTGAAATCTTCAAACAGATGATTGTTCCTCATTAAGAATCAAAACTTTTCCCAGACCAATATTCTTTGCAGAAAGCAATTGATGGATTGATAGGGAATGATGAAGAAAAGAGGAAGAAGTAGCTGCTATTGAATTATTTCAAGAAGCTGTAACAGATCAAAAAAAGTTTCTACAAGTCAAACATGGTCTGACAGCAAGGAACTTGCACTGACCTGAACATGGGTTTTGCTACATGGGAGTAGCATGCTTGCAACAGAAATCAATACTTTGCAGGGGCTCAGATTATGGTTTGCTGTAAGTGTGGAATGATATTGCATAGGTTTCTGTTTTTGATCTACTTCGGTGTATGGCAATCATTTTGACAGAGCGAATGCTGAAATAGGAAAGGGTTATGAGAAGCAATGGGTGGCATTCAAAAAGCTGCTGGAGTGTGTTCAGGTGCAACATGTAGCCTTTGGAGGGAAATGTAGAAGCAATAAGTTCAGAGACTCCTGAATGACTAGGACAACTCAGGACAAGGTAAGTAGGAATAGGGCTTTTACCGAGTCCAAAAGAAGAATTCAGCTACTGCCCTCGAGGAATACAGGAAGTGCATTTAAGAAAGCACTTGGCAGAGCAAAAAGAGCGCATTAAAAAAAAAAGAATTTGCGAACAGGATTAGAGAGAAACTTAAAGATGTTTTATTGATAAACTAATGTGAAGAGGTTAACTAAGGAAAGAGAAGGGCCCATTAGGGGCCATGGGGACAATGTGTCTGAGAAGCTACAGGATTTTGGAAGGGTGCTGAATGAATACTTCTTTTTCAGAGTAGAGACTGAAAGGAGAACATAGATACAGAATTCAGGAAAAAGGGACTCTAAGGAACTTGCACAGTTTGACATAGGAAATGGGGTAGTATTGGAGACTCTGTCAGGCTTAAAAACAGACAAACCCCCTAGCCCAAATGAACTGCATCCAAGACTGCTGCTGGAGGTGAGGCAGGAAATTACAGGGGCTCTGATATAAATTTTTATTTCCTTTCTGACAATGGATGAAGTGCCAGAGAACTGGAGGGTGGCAAATGTAGTTCTACGTTATAAGAAGGTGGTAGAGATGAACCAGGAAATTGCAGACCGGTGAGTGTCACATCAGTGGTAGGGAAACTATTGGAGAAAATTCTGAAAGAATGAATTAATATCCACTTGGAAAAGCATGGGTTAATTAGGGATAGTCAGCAGTGCTTTGTCAGAGGGAGGTCATGCCTTACAAATTTGTTAGAATTTTGTTGAAAATATGATCAAGTATGTGGATGAGGCAAGTTAGCTGATGTAGTTTATATGGATTTTAGTAAAGCTTGGGAGACTGATTGAGAAGATTAAAGCACATGGAATTGAAGGAAACCTGGCAAGATGGATAAAAAAACTGTCTTCGTAATAGGACAAAGGGTAATAGTAGAAGACTGACTGAGTGACTGGAGGCCGGTGACAAGTGGTGTACCACAAGGATGAGTACTGGGATGCTTATTGGTGGTTTATATACATAAAGGATATAAATGTGAAGGCAAATGTTCAGAAAACATGCAGACGACACCAAGATTAGTAGAGTGGTTAATAGCAAAGATGGTTTTAGATCACAGGAATATATAAATGGATTGGTCAGATGACAGATGGTATTTAACTCTGATAAACCTCGCACTTTGGAAGAAAAAACAAGATGAGCGTATATTTAAATGAATGGCAGGACACTGGATAGCTTATACAAATACAGGGACCTTTGGGTAATTATTCATAGGTCTCTGAAGTCAGCAGAACGTGTGACTAGGATAGTTAAGGCAGCATATGGGACACAGGCGTGGCATAACGTATAAGAGCAAGCAGGTAATATTGGAGTTGTACAGAGTGTTGATCAGGCCACAACAGGAGCAGTATGTGCAGCACTGGTTGCCTCACTAAAGGGAGTAAGCGATAGCACTGAAAGTGATAGAGAGGAGGTTCACCAGTATGTTTCCTGGGATGAAGAAATTGAGCTATAAAGAAGAGACCAGATATGCTTAGATTGTTTTCTTTAGAGCAGAGAAGACCGAGGAACGACATGATTGAGGTGTAGAAGATTGAGGGGTATGGATAAGGTGAATGGAGACCCCCTTGGTTGAGGGGTCAAAATCATAAAAAAGGCAGAAGTGGGTACTGCAGATGCTGGAAACCAGAGTCTATATTAGAGTGGTGCTGGAAAAGCACAGCAGGTCAGGCAGCATCCGAGGAGCAGGAAAACTGACGTTTCGGGCAAAAGCCCTTCATCAGGAAGGAAGGCAGGGAGCCTCTGGGATGGAGAGATAAATGGGAGGGTGGTGGGGCTGGGGAGAAGGTAGCCAAGAGTACAATAAATGGATGGAGGTGGAGATGAAGGTGATAGGTCAGAGAGGAGGGTGGAGCAGACCAGGGATATATTTGCCTCCTCACCCCTTTCCGCAAAGACTGTTCCCTCCATGACTACCTGGTCAGGTCCACGCCCCCCAACAATCCAACCACCCCTCCTGGCACCTTCCCCTGCCACCGCAGGAATTGCACCTCCCCCCTCACCTTCATCCAAGGCCCCAAAGGAGCCTTCCACATCCAAAGTTTCACCTGCACATCCACCAATATCATTTATTGTATCAGATGCTCCCGATGCGGTCTCCTCTACATTGGGGAGATGGACGCTTTAGGGAACATCTCTGGGACACCCGCACCAATCAACCCCATTGCCTGATGGCCCAACACTCCAACTCCCCTTCCCACACTGCCATGGACATGCAGGTCTTGGGCCTCCTCCACTGCCACTGCCTCACCAACCGACGCCTGGAGGAAGAAAGCCTCATCTTCCACCTTGGAACAATTCAACCCCAGGGCATCAATGTGGACTTCACCAGTTTCCTCATTTCCCCTCCCCCCCTACCTTACTCTGGTTCCAACCTTCCAGCTCAGCACCTCATGACCTGTCCTACCTGGTAAAAACAATGACTGCAGATGCTGGAAAGCAAATACTGGATTAGTGGTGCTGGAAGAGCACAGCAGTTCAGGCAGTACCCAACGAGCAGCAAAATCGACGTTTCAGGCAAAAGCCCTTCATCAGGAATAAAGGCAGTGTGCCTGAAGCGTGGAGAGATAAGCTAGAGGAGGGTGGGGGTAGGGAGAGAGTAGCATAGAGTAATCCGGACCTGCCTATCTCCTTTTCCACCTATCCACTCCACCCTCTCCTCCTTGACCTGTCACCTTCATCTCCTCCCCCACTCACCCATTGTACTCTATGCTACTCTCTCCCCACCCCCACCCTCCTCTAGCTTATCTCTCCACACTTCAGGCTCACTGCCTTTATTCCTGATGAAGAGCTTTTGCTCGAAACGTCGATTTCGCTGCTCGTTGGATGCTGCCTGAACTGCTGTGCTCTTCCAGCACCACTAATCCAGTACCTGTCCTACCTGTCAATCTTCCTTCCCACCTATCCACTCCTCCCTCCTCTCTGACCCATCACCTTCATCTCCACCTCCATTCACCTATTGTACTCTTGGCTACCTTCTCCCCAGCCCCACCCCCCTCCCATTTATCTCTCCACCCCAGAGGCTCCCTGCCTTCATTCCTGATGATGGAATTTTTGACCAAAAAGTCGATATTCCTGCTCCTCGGATGCTGCCTGACCTGCTGTGCTTTTCCAGCACCACTCTAATCTAGATCAAAATCACAAGAAGGCATATAGTTTTATGGTAAGGGGCAAGAGGTTCAGAGGGGATTTGGGAAAAACTTTTTCACTCAGCAGGTGGTGGGAATATGGAACACACTGCCTGGGAAGGTAGTGGAGGCCAGAAAAATTACAAACTTTAAAACAAAAAATTGATAACCACTTCAAATATCATAACATTCAAGAATATGGGTCAAGTGCAGGTAGTTATGTCAATGCAGATTTGATGGGTTGAAGACCCTTTACCGTACTGGATGAATGTATGATTCTATGACTAGAGGGAATTTGATAAAATAATACAATAAACAAAGCAGTAACTAATTCAATCTGAAATTATACATAGGCTAAAACAGTGCATATTTTCAAAGATATGGAGGATAACTAGATAATGTTAGATGCAGGAGTGTTGCTTTATCATGAAAAATTACAATGTAGCTTAAATTGGTGCAAGTATGTAATGCAGTCAGTACAGCTGCAAATTATCACTATTTCAGAATGACTTTCAGAAATAGGGACTAAAGAAATCACTTCAAGTATTTTTATATATGGTAGTAAAACATATGACACGAGTAATTTGAAACTACACCTGCTGCTTGAATCTTACAATTGTTCTGTAAATGTTAAATAGAAATTTTTTTTGCTGAGATTCATTTAGTTACTTTTCACCCTCACTAAATTCAGAACTTTACTCTCAGGGATTAACAATTATTTCCATATAATCAATTCAAAATTCATACACCAACATATTATTTGAAAATTATAGTTTAACTTGGGAAAATTACTACAAATCCAATTTGATTTTAGTACATAGTTGGGCAAATAAAGGGTTGATCAAGGTGTTCAAAATCAACCTTCAGATATTTTAAACTTGCGGCTCATTCGCGATCTCAGAGGCCGAGCTCTCTAATAGTTGAGGTTGAGGAATTTAAGCCTTCAGTTGTAAAACATTTAGTTCATATTTGTGAAACAGAACACAGAAGTTAGCTCAAGTGACTAACAAGTAAGATTTGTCCTGCCAATTGTCCAGAGTCAAATTGGTTTCTTTTACAGGAAAAGCTGCAATTTCTACAAACAAATGTTGGATTAAAAACATTTCTCCCAAATTATGCATACATGAATGAAAAAAATCAAAATTTTACCCAATAAACCTACTGCAGAATGCAGTTTTAGCTGTACTGGTCAAGCCCATCAAGTACCCGAGACAAATATGAAGCATTTTTGCTTAAGAAAATATTGGTTTTGCTAGATTTCACAGGCATAACTAAATTATAGATACCACTGAGTGATATTATGGGCAAGATTTTAAGTCACTGAAAACCCAATTACATATAGAGTGTTAAAATCAGGTCCATCATTCTCAGAGATAGGAGGAAAGAAATAAAACATGTATTTTCACTATTTCAAAGTGTTATCTGAAATAAAGTACATTATTGTAATATAGGGAAACTGACATTTAATTGGCACACAAAGCTTCAGAAAAAGACAGAGATAACAACTAATGAAGCTGTATTTGCAGACATTTATAATGGCTGAAACTGACAATGACCATGTGGAAATTAACAAAAGCTGCGCTGGAACTAACAAAGACTGTATCAAAACTATCAATAATTCTGCAATGATTGCCATAAACAAACCATGTTACAAAGTCAATAATCTCATCACTGACCTATTGTATCACAAGATGTATAAAAGTTTCTTGGCACGTGCTCTGGGTTGAGAGAAGACTCGTAGCTGACCACTGTGATGTTGGTGTCTTTCTCTCCCCGGAGTTCCAGTATTTCCTTGTGCAATAAACTCTTGCCATTGAACCTCGATTCTGACTCAGAGACTGGTGTTTTTCCTCACAACAGTTGGTGCTGCGAGCAGGGATCTTATTACTGGTGCCCTGGTCGAAGGACACAAATCAGGGGACCAGGGTAAGAACGACTTTGTACCTGCAAACATGAAGAGTCAGACCGGGCCAAGGTCACAGTTTAAAAGGGATACCGATTGTAATGTCTATTTTGCTACTGTACTGAGTTAAAATTTTTTAAGTGCATGTCTGTGGAGAATAAGCGTTTAACTGTATTAACTGCTCTAAGAATCTGTTGCTTGTGGTGAAACAGCCAAAGTAGTGCCTGTCTCAAAAGCCCTGCCCTAAACCGGTTGTTAAGAGGAGTAGCCCCCCACCCCAACAACCCAACAAAGGCTGGGATTTGAAGTGGGAATTGAGGCGCCAAGGGCACTAGGAGTTGTGAAGCACGTGACAAAGCCAGGTAACATTGGACTCTGTAGAGGCGAACAGAGTCCAGTTAGAGTTTGAGTTAAAAGTTAAGTGCTATCTGTACTTGTGACTTCCAATGTGGTGAGGAAGAGGAGCTGATCACTCTGACCAAGAGCCAAACCTCAGTGGAGCGCACATAACCAAGGTGGGGAGCATGGACATGGAATGACCGTGATACCCTGTCAGGCCATAGTAGAATGCCAGAGCTTGAATAGTGGTGGTGGCTGGGAGGGCGAAGAGTCCTGGCCTATTTAATCAGCATTCCCAGCCGACTGGTAAGTACCAACTAGTAGTGGTGGTTGGGAGGGTAGAGAAATCCCACCAGTAGAGAGTACACCTTGCTGGTAGGCTGCTACGGCTATACGGACGGTGCTGGGATAGTATTATTGGCCAGGGAGTAGAGAAGTCCCCACTGGATTAGCAACACTTTACTGTTGGTAGTATGCCAGGGTACACAATCTTCTGAATGGCAGATAGAAGATTGTAAGGGGGATACTGGAGGTTCCCTTATTGAGAAGTACAAGGCAGACAGACAAGGGCTGACAGAACAAATGAAGAGGAGTAGTTGGGACCCATCCCAGGCATTAGCATAACAGTGAGAGTGGATAGATAAGCAGAAACAGAATAAAACTAAAAAGAAAGGGGTAATGTTAGTACACCAATGAGCAGGTCTAATTGAACAAGTGAGTGACTCCACGAGTAGGCGGAGAAAAGACCAGGAGCAAGTTAGAGAACTGGAGGGCAGAATAAAAAATTTAGAAATTACCTTAGAAAAAATGCGAGAGGAGAGAGAAATTGACCGTCTCCCCTCCTACGAAACTGTCCAACAGGAGCCAACTACTCCCTCTGCTGGGCAAACCATGCAAGAGTATAACTTAGCGCCCGTTACCAGAGGAGGCAGAGTCACAACCCAAAGCCAATTAGAAACCCTTCACTCAGAAGGCAGCAGATTATGGCCTTCCCGGACAAATTACAGCCCCACAAACACCAGATTCTGGAAAGAGCTGGATAGTGTACGGGTAGGGCACCAACTACACCGGAGGGACTTACACCACCGAGTCAGGGCAGCTTGCCAAGCAAACAAGTGGAGGCAGGTAGCTGGTGGACCCATTGCCACAGCAGCCAGAGACTTTAGGGGAGGGTGGTTGACACACGTTGTTGCCCTGACAGCAAAGATAAATGCCCAGCAGGACCCCTTCACTAACTTTAAAGAAGAAATCCAGAGGATGCTAGGAAATGCTCCCACAAACTGGAGCAGGCTCACAAACACTTAAAGGAGAAAGCAACTTAAAGGAGAAAGAGCATCTGAATACGGGGAACAATTATTTAGGATCAACAATGCTCAGGGCAAGCAAGTAAACCCGAGAGGGTGGGTTGGGCGGGGAGGGATTCATCCAAGCTTTTAAAGATGGGTTCTCTACCGCCCAACAAGCCATCCTGAAAATAGAGGAGTAATAATGTCCCAGGATTATGACGACCTAGTCGAGTGGGCTAGCGGGATGCAGGGTCCAGAAGCACCTTCAACAAAAGCAAGACCTGACAAAGCAGCCTGTTGAAATGAGGATAGAATAAAACAATCCTGCCACAACTGTGGCCAGCAGGGACACTGCTAAAGAGTGTAAGCTTCCATAAGCAGGAGATAAGACCAGGGAACAATGTAAAATAATGCAGCCACCGCAAAAGAACAGGAGATACAGAAGCAGTGTGCTTCAAAAAAAATGGGGCACCTCCAAACACCACCCAGAACACCGTGGAACCCCGGGAGTCCAGAGGTCAGCAGAGCTGACAACCAGCTGCCCCCATTTGTAAGGGTAAGGGAGAGGGGAGAATTTACATACCCGCAGTAATAGGAGGGAGGAAATGGGAGATGCTTATGGACACAGGAGCCACTGTATCCATCAAAAACTTATCCTTACCCCACACAAACAAAAATGATTCACTTAACTGGGGTAGGAGGGGATAAAACACCAGCTTACCTAAGCGAAACTACCCTTGTAAAAATAAATAACATATCCCCATGAGATTCTATGTATGCCAAAATAACAAGGGCACCATAATGGGCAATGATCTCATGAAAGAATACCATGTTCTAATCAATTGTGCAACAGGGAAATTGATTTGGCCCAGACAGGACAGTCGGAACACAGATTGGGAAACTTACAAGTCATCTTTAAACTATTAAAGTGGCTACCGTCACCAGTAGAGACTGGAATCTCGAAAAGGGGGGATTCTGAGCCATCTGCGCCCCCGTCCCCAGAGTGTGAGCAGGAACAAATTTAGATACAGGTCTACTTAACATAGACCTGATAAGGGTTCCCAGACTGGAGCATAAGCCCCACCAGGAAAACCCAGTAAAACCCAAAGAGAACAAGCAGTTGTGAAGGACTAGTGAAACAGGAAATCCTGAAACAAACCGCAAGTACAACTAATTCCCTAACATGGCCAGTAACAAAGCCTGACGGGAGCTACAGGCTCACCTTTGATTATACAGGACTAAGTAAGGTCACCTCCAAATTGCACCCCATTGTAGCAGACCCCTCCACCATTTTAAATGGCTTGGCACCCAAGCACAAGATTTTTACTGTTTTAGACATAGCCAATGGCTTCTGGTCTATTCTGTCCCAGAACAAATTCGCCTTTACAGTAAGGGGCAGACAGTACACGTAAACTCACCTGCCACAAGGGTTCCACAACAGCCCCACTATTTTTCACAGGAGGATGAGCAACATCCTAAAGAGAATAGATTTACCAGAGGGTAGCACTGCCCTCCAATATGTAGATGAATTCCTAATTGCCTCAGAGTCTGAGTCAGGACACCAAGAAGCTTTAGGGCTAATATTGCAGGCATTGGCAACTGCAGGGTTAAAAGTTAGCCCCACAAAGGCACAGATTAGCAAAACACAAGTCTTATACCTGGGACACCTCATATCTCAGGGACTCAAAGAAATGCCCAATGACCACAAGGAGGCAATCCAACAGATGCAATGACTTGCCACTGTCGGGTGAGTCAGAAAGGTCTGGAGGCTATTCAACTACAGTCAGAACCTTATACCAGAGTTCACAAAATTGGCTGAACTGATCCAGAGACTAATTAAAGGACGCAAGCCTGCCTCAGAACCTATAACCTGGGGGCCAGAACACAAGGAGGCATACAGTCAGCTTAAAACTCGACTCATATCGGCCCCCGAGCTGGGGCTGCCAGATCCCAGCAAGGATTTTCACATCCACTGTAATAATGAGGGAGGATTTTAATCTGCAGTGGACACCCAACACCATGGTAGCAGGAGAAGGCACATTGGGTACCACTCAACTACAGAAGGGCCAGTAGTTACTGGGTTGCCTAGGTGCATAGCAGCCTTAGAATGTGCTGCTTGGGCCGTCAGGGTTAGTGAGCCCATAGTAAATGACAGGGAATGAAATCCTCCACACTAAACACACCCTGGTAGAGATGCTGAACACAGGGAAACTGAGGGCTGTTTCCAGTGTGAAAACAGTAAAGTGGGAGGCAGTTCTTTTACCCCGAAGTCAATTCATGGTAATAGTCAGGGAAACTGGAGAAAACCCAGCTGAGGGAATTCCAGATGCAGGGGAACCACACAGCTGTGGGGATATAGATGGGGATGAGGATAGGGGGCGAGTAAAAGATACCCCCCTAGATACAGCCGAGGATACCCTCTTCGTGGACAGGTCATGAAAGTATGTAGCAGGGCTGCCCCAAATAGGATCGACAGTGGTAAATGATAACTGTTTCCAACTTATGTACGGAAGAATTGATGGAAGTCAGCCTGCACCGGTAGCGGAACTGGAAGCACTCACCAAAGCACTGGAACTAGCAAAAGGAAAAACTGTGAATATATATATACAGACAGTCAATATGGCTTCGGTGTAGTCCATGACTACATGATGGCATGGGGCAGAAGATGGCTCACCCTATCAGACACCAATTAAGAATCCAGGCACTATTACATGCCAATCAACACCCAAAAGAGGCTGCAGTAATAAAACTAAAGGCCCATCAAAAAGAGTCAGCAAAAGAGCACCAAACTGGTTACAATTCAAAGGAAACCAAACAGCAGACCAAGCAGCTCAGAAAGCCCTAGAACAAGACGCCATTAACAAGACTGCAATAGCCACCAATGATTTAGCAAAAGACGCGATCCAAATTCAGCAGCTGCAGGAGGACACCCCGCAGGAAGAGAAAGAACATTGGAAACTACAGGGGGCTTTCAAAGGGAAGGATGGTGTCTGGAGGTGAGCAAACAAGGTGGTAGCACCAGCACGTATACAGAACACATTGCTTGAACTACACCACGGACTCTCCCATACAGTTAGAGAGGCCATGATAGCAAGCCAAGGGAGAGCGTGGTGGTGGAAGGGAGTGGGAAGAGATTTGGTCAAGTACTGCTGCAGGTGCATGATTTGTGAACAACATAGCCCCAAGGAGACCCATAAAAGCTAGGACGGGACACCAGTCCAGATCTAGGGGACCCTGGGAACACCTTCAGAAAGATGTTACAGGGCCACTACCACCTTCCCGTGGGAAAACGTACTGCCTGGTCATCATAGACCAATTCACCTGGCGGGTAGAAGCATTCCAACCAAAAGCTGCACAGCAACCACTATGGCCAGAATATTAGCAGAGGAGATAATGTCTAGGTGGGCAGTACTCTCTAGATGGACTCCTACCAAGGGACACATTTTACAGGAAAAGTCATGAAGTCTAAATGCCAATTGCTTGGCATTAGACAAAAATTCCACATCCCCCATCACCCCCAGAGCTCAGGGATGGTCGAGAGAATGAAGAGAATGCTAAAAACTGCTTTAGCTAAGACTATGCAAGCCTCAGGCAGAACATGGGCTGAAGTGCTGCCAACCATACTAATAAGATTAAGAGCCACCATGAATTAGGCAACCGGGCTAACACCATGTGAATTAATGACCAGACAAAATTTGGCGAAATGTCATAGAATTAAGCACCCAATTGAAAGGGATACTGAAACCTGTAATTGACAAACAGGACAAAAACGACAGGGCAGGGGAACTCAAAGTCTTCCCTGACGTCCCAGCAGCAGGAAGCTGCGTCCTAGTGCAAGCATTGCCCGACAAACCAGGCTTTGCCCCAAAATGGAATGGGCCATACGCTGTGATAAGTGGGGACACCTGTGACTGCCCAGACATTAAAGGAAAAGGCACATGGAAGCATTGGCCCCAATTAAAACAGTTTAAAGACTCCTGTGACTAAACTAGTATCGTTGACCATTCCCCAGGTGCAAGCAGCAAAGGCGGACAAGACAGTCATCCCAGGGAGAGTACCAAAAACACAGCAGAACAAGGCACGACTGCACCTCCTAACGGGAACTGACTTTAACTGTTCACTCTATTTTAACTGCAACATGTAAATACAATGAAATGCCGATAGGTATAAAAGTGTCACAACTGTCAGGAGCATGCCAGGTTTTGAGGATAACCTCTTCTATAAAACCCACCAAAGCTTGCATGGGAACCGAGCTGTCTGCTACCCACTGGCACTTTCAGTGGAATCACTTTGTGGCTACCGCTGTATGGACCCGTCGCGACCTGTGTATAGTAGGTACCTTGAGAGTGCCGTGTAAAGGGCAGATAGGGAAATACAAGTGGGGATTCCAGGGTAGATGTGTGCAGCTGGACAGGACTATTGACCCATGGGACCGGGCTCCCAGCCTAGGGAGGGGAAGACCCATTTAAAACCCGGTAATTACCTACTCTGTTTCATAGGACAGGGATGGGGATGCATTTATGCCCTGGTTCCCAAAAATGATTCATGCATCCAGTCTCAGTGCACGTACGAGGTCTCTACAGTCAACAGGGGACAGTTCATTTGCACCTGCAGCGAACAGGCATGCTTGAATGTCACTACCGGCAGACAGTTCCTATGTGGTCAATGCAATGGCACCCATGTCAGCTCTGCCACATGGACATACCCATTAGATACTTACCAGCAAGGGGGAGTGGGGGATGACAAGGGTGGACAAACAGAAGAACACAGCAATGGTCTGTTACTGAGCGGCGACAGGATTTGTTTTCCTATTTAAGGGGACTTAGGTGACAGATAACCCAGACCTCCCTAACCTGTTCACAGTAGGGACAATTGTGCCCCTTACTGTACCATACTCCAGCGGGGGACATATTCAGAGAAGGATAGTGACCCACTCAGTCAGTCAGGAGTTCTGTGCTGACTGGCAGGCCCCCACCACTTTGGGGTCCTCACTGGGATATGGATTTCTGGAATCTCTATCTTTGGTTGGTGTGGGGCGGGGGGGGGGGGGGAGCGGAGTGGAAAGTGTGCTTGCACAGCAGGGGTCATCAGTGCTAAAAACCAAAATTATCTTGTATGTGACCTGACTATCCTAGGCAATAGTACCTCAAAAACTACAGAAACAATTAACACAGAGCTGGCTGAACTCAGACTCTACACACAGCAAGCACATTACATGGTGGATCATCAATTAACACAGCAAGGGGGAGTTTGTACAATTATTGGTAACAATTGTATTACCTATGTTATTGATGCCTTTTATGATATTACAGATGCCATCAAGAATATCCAAGAACAGTTGGACAGTTTTCGACAGGGAACTACAATTACAGACAGCTGGCTAAATTGGTTGCTAGGTAAATCTTGGGAACCCGATTTGGCACACAGGATAGTTTTCCTCATTGCATTCATGCTGGTATTCTGTGTGGCCCTCGGATGGTTAAAGCTCTACTGTAAGGCACTACTGACAAGAACTGTACCAGCAGCGAGTGTCACCATGGAAGAGCCCCCAATGAAAGTGGCACTCTATGATACCCCTCAGGAGGAAGAGTTCAGAGAGATGACTCACGTCTACATTTAAATTGGGTGGTCTGCAAGAGATCTCCGAAGTCACCTCCTTGACCACAAAGGGGGGAGTGAAGAGGGAGATGGCAAAGGTCAGGGTGACACTAGGCACATGAACCCACAAGATGGCCACTGAGCCATTAGTAGGCCAACCTGACACACAAGGTGGCAAGCAGACCACAACATGGAGAGAAATAGCGGAACAGATACAGACACTGCCTGGGGCCCCAGAATGCCAGCACAATGCACCCACAACCCAGCTGATTAGTTTAAGGCAGGTGGGGGACAGAATACACGCAAGTAATGAATACTACCCGCCAAAGTGTCCAGGTCCAGCCAACATCTCTTATAGAAATGCTAACAGCTTGATACAGACTCAATACGAAATGTTAATAGCCAGGGCGGCAGTAATCGTCCTCTTCAGGCAGAACGATTAGCACCCATTATTACAGCAATGGATTTCCGTGCAGACATTGAAACTGACAATGTCTACACTGAAACTGACAATGACCACACAGAAATTAACAAAGGCTGCGCTGGAACAGACAAAGACTGTATCAAAACTATCAACAATTCTGCAATGATTGCCATAAACAAACTATGTTACAAAGACAATAATCTCATCACTGACCTACTGTATCACAAGATGTATAAAAGTTTCTTGACGTGCTCCGGGTCGAGAGAAGACTCACCGCTGACCACTGTGCTGTTGGTATCTTTCTCTCTCTGAAGCTCCGGTATTTCCTTGTGCAATAAACATGGTCATTGAACCCAGATTCTGACTCAGAGATTGGTGTTTTTCCCCACAACAAAATTGATACAATTGAGTTTGAAATAAAACAAAGTGGACATAAAAACATTTACACAAAAAAAAACAGGATAATTCCAAAAGAATTCACATTCAGTATCATTTAAAGTCAATTCATATAATCAAAACTGATCCAAGCAGTTAACGTAAAGCTCATTAACCAAATACTGATTCTCATTTTAGCAGCATCCATTCTTACTCCTATAAACAAGGGTCTGATCACTGAACATTCACATACTTTTACTTCACACATCAATTAAAAATTTAGCAGGATGGGGAGCCAAAAATAAGAGACTGGATGCAGAGATATTTATCTACCAGATCCAATTACCTAGAGCAGATAGAGAGTAAGTGTAACAGTCCTCAGTAGCTGCATTTACTTAGTTGAGATATAACTAAATGTAATTGTATAGGCACAACCCTCTAGAAAGTCCAACAAATTCAGGAAAATCAACATCTATTCAGCTAGCAGAGCTGCAACAATATCCCAAATACTGTTTTAGTTCCCATAAGTCATTTTGTGTCCAAGCCCAACTTTTTGTTTTTATTTGTTAACAGGATGTGAGAATTGAGGGCTAGGTCAGCATTTATTATTGATCACTTCTTGCCTAGAGGTTGTGGTGATGGTGAGCTGCAACTTCAAAACTTGGAAAGCTAACGAAAGTTTACAAGAAGGCACCTTGTTAAAAAGACCTGGTGCAGAAGATCCCTGACTGAGCAATCTTAAACTACTTCCATACAAACCATCAAATAAAAGCAATATACTGCAGACGCTGGAGATGTTAAACAAACACTGAATGCTGGAGAAATTCAACAAATGTGGCAACAGAAACAGATTTAATGTTGAGTTGGAACAGATTCATCTGAGTAAGAGTCATAGCAGACTCAAAACATTAACAATTTCTCTCTTCACAGATGCTGCCAGCCCTGCTGAGTTTCTCTAACATTATGCGTGTTCTGCACAAATCATGGTAGGTGTAGGAGACTGCAGTGAGAGACTTTTGTCACCTTGGGAACACCATGGAAACTTTAAACAATTCAATACCCAATTCACAAATACAACAGAGGATTCAAAACTGCAGATTCATTAGTCCTGATGCTATTATGTGGCTTAACTATCTAAATGTCAAATTATAGTTATGGTTTTACAATACAGCAGCGAATCTTAGGAGAAGCTTGGAACACAATATCTGTAAGCAGTCCTTGGAAAGACTCAATTATATACTTAACTAGCTACATCTCACCTCTACAATTTGCTGAGAAACACAGTAACACCCATAAATTAATATTTTGTTCCATTTGTAGGCATTACAAATGACCCAAATTTCCATATCACCATTCATAATAACTTGTAAATAATATTGAATGATCCTTCTCGTAGAATGTTGCGTAAATGCACTCTAGTCCTGAGATAAAAAGTCAAAAGACACCAGGTTTCTATTCTAGAAAGTTAAATTGAACCATAGAAGCACATGGATTCACGATCAGTCATCATCATTAATCATTCAAGGAGTGTGAGCATTGCCAGCAAGCATTTATTGTAAATCTTTAATTACCTTTAACTGCGAAGAGCCACTGAAAATGGTTAACAGTGGAGAGACTACATTGATAACTAATGATGTCATTTACCTTGGGTGGGGATAAAGTAGTACATTTTAGGATATTGTCGAGCAAAAACATATAGCCTCGAATTCTTAGAAGCAATATTTATCTTCCTAGTGGAACTTGTACCAATGGTTAATATGCAACAAAGTACATCTTGTTTAAGATGATCTTCTTCTCATTAAGATTAGGCTGATGAAAGCAAACTACTCCAACTATAAGTTGTCAGTGGATAGCATCTTAAAACCAAATATGATTTGGTAATCAGCAGTGACTATTATTGATTAGCACCAAAAGGTAACATTGAGAGTTCTAGTGTACAACATTTCAGTCGACTCAGGTGGACAGTGCTGGACTTCTACAACTTTAAAAATACGACTCATGCATCCAAAGAATACCTGCAACAGTTAACAGTAAAATAGTTGAACAGTGATACTGGCACAGAAACCCATGCATGGAAAGAATAGCAAAGGAGAAATAGCACTTAATGGTAATAACTTTTCCTTCAGACCTGGGAAGAACCCCAGAAGCAAGTGCAAACTTGAAATTCGTCACACTTGGCAGTTACAAATTAAATCGGGAAGCAAACGTCTGTAGGAATTGTGTGGATTAGAGGTTCAGCTATGAAAATATCAAGCACAAGAGCTCTGCGAGTAAAGTTTAAAAGACCTATTGGGTGAGAGCAAAACTTCAAATGGTACAGAAAAAGCTCAGAAGTCTATAAGCTCTTGTTCAAAGAAAGTGTATTTACAGCTCAGAATGAGCATTGCTGCCATAGTGAGCGGACACCATGAGAGATGGCCATGGTAGGGAAGTCAAGGATGATAGAAGGTAACATTAGAAACCAAGGTCACAGCATCAGTAACATCAGTGGGACCAAAGGGGCAATTTAAAAATCTAAATGCACAAAATCTAAAAGAAGATGACTGTCAGAAGACTATTAAGACAGTGATAAAAGTGGTAGAACCATAATACACTGAATATCAGACAGGAAGAATTTACAAGGCCACAGGCACTAGGCTTTATTTGAGAAAGTTGTGAAAAAGGACAAACATTGCTATTTAGGCCACAAAAAAAAAGTAAGAAACGTCAGACCTGATTGCAAATGAGAGAAAACTCCCAGCAAGTCTCTTGATTCAAGATTTTCATTGAATTCAAAATCCATTACCTGCTATGGCAGATTCAAATCCAGCCCACAACATTACCTGGTTTTCTGGATTATTAGTCTCGTGATAATACCAGCAGGCCACTTGTTCCCCATTCAACCTGTCCTGTGTGCTTGCTTCACAAATTTGGAGAACACAGACTTAGAGAGGACATTAGACCAGGAATAGGCCATTCAGACCCTCAAGTTTATTCCACCATTCAATGAGGCTGATCTGTGGCCCAAAGCCATATATTACCTTTGGCCCTTGCCCCTTAATACCTTGGCTTGACAAACATTTATCTATTTTTGGTCATAAGTGGGATGGTATATTCTCCAATTCCAATTAAAAACATTTTTCATTTCTTCAAAGTCTTCCTCCAGAACTACCTCTTTGTTCACAGCTTTAGTCACCTTTCCTCACTATTTTACAGATAACAAACAGGCATTGGTGACTGTAGCATCCAATGGAATTTGGAGATATTGATTGAAGGGCTAAATGCTCCCAAGTATAGCGATCACTGTCTACCTCAACTACTGCAATTATGCTCTAGCTCCTTTGGAAGAAATATCACTGATAACAGGTGCATTGTGGCATTTCTCAAATCGGCAAAAAAATTGTTAACAACTGCTTGAAAATAGCACATCATCACAAAATCTCAAATCAAAGACTAGAAGTGTAACATACCATATCTTCAATAGGTGCTTAGAAGTTCAGAATGTTTTACACTTCCTTTTAACTTTTGCATACCAATCACTAATAAAGAAAAAAAAACCTTTTCACCTAGTGAAATAACTTAGATTTGTATAGCACTCTAATGTTGTAAAATTTTCTCAGTCATATCACTGCAGAGTTAAAGAGCAAAATTAAATTCTGAGTCATATAAGGTTATTAAGACCAAAAGTGGGAGGCCCTGTAGGTGAGAAGACAATAGGTGGATGCAGGTAGGAAGTCATTGTGACTGGTCAGTGGGAAGGGTGGAGTGAATAGGTGGGAAGGAAGATGGACAGGTTAGGTTAAGTTAAGGGGGTGGGTCAGAATTGAAAGCTGGTGGGTTTTGTTTCAGGTCATACGTTTGTAAGCTACCAAGGTGTTCTTCCTCCAGTTTGCACGTGGCCTTATTTTGATGGTAAAGGAGGCCCAGGATGGACATGTCATCGGGGCAATGGGAAGGTGGTGTTGAAATGGCTGGCAGCTAGAAAGTGGGCTTGATTGGAGCATACGGACCACAAATGTTCCTTGAACCGGTCCCTGAGCTTGCGCTCAGTCTTTCCAATGGAGAGGAGACCACATTAGGAGCAATGGATGTAATAAATCAGGTTAGGAGGAAATGCAGGTGAATCTCTGCCGAACTTGGAATGATTCTTTGGGGCCTTGGATAGAGGTAAGAGGGGAGGTGCCTGGGGCAGGTGTTGCACATCCTGCAGCCACAGGGGAAGATGTCAGGTATGGAGTGGGGGTTGGTGGGGGAGGGGGTGTGGACCAAACAAGGAAGTCGGGGAGGGAACTGTCCCTACAGAAAGCAGACAGGATTGAGAACTCCTGCCAAGACCAAAAGCTTGGTTAAAGAACTAGATTTTAAGGTGCATCTAAAACAGAGTGTCAGAGAAGGAATCTAGAACTTAGGGCCTTGGCAACTGAAAGCATGATCTCAACTGGAAGCTAGTCAAATTAGGTTGCATTAAAAAAAACAAATTAGAAAAGTATTAATATCCGAAAAGGACTGTTGGGCTGGAGGTTTTACAAAAGAGACAACCAAGAGAATTTTATAATTAATGCTTTGCTTGACTAGGATCCAATATAGGGTCAGTGAGCATAAAGGTGATTGGCGAACAAAACTTGGTGTGAGTACAGACATGTTTTGGAGGACTTCCAAGTTTATGGAAGGGTAGAATGTGGGAAACTAGCATGACACATGTTAGAATCACTGAGATGACAAAGGCACGAATGAGGATTTCAGCAGCCATTGCACTGAGACAGGAGTGAAGTTACCGAGTTACAAATAATAGTCAGCGTGATGCCACAAATTTATGCCTGGAAAATACCTTGGAAGGACAAAAAGGACACTACTGTTACAAACACTTGATCAGTTACAAAACTTTCGCCAGAGGAATGGATAAAATCCATAGATAGTGAATGGAGTTTCAACAGGGAGTGAAGACAATGGACCTCCACCATTTAACTGGGGGATACATTTCCACATTAAATATTGCACATAGATAATTCAGCAAAAGTGGAACAGTCAAGAGAACTGGTGGTGAGGCAGAGTTGAATGTTTTCAGTGTGCATGTGATTATTAATGCTATGCTTTCAAGTGGCACTGAGGACAAACATCTTAATGAAAAATAGAAAGGGATCAAAGGTAGATAACAACAAGGATACAAAAATAAACCATTGCAAGTTATTCTCTGGTTATGATTAAATAAATATAAAGTCAGAAAAATGAAATCCTATACTGCTGAATAACATTGATGGCACTTGGAGGTGCAGGAGAATTGTATTGATACAAAGTCACAACTACTGACAAGTCAAGCCAGCCAAGGAGGGATTGTTTACTTATACGTTAGTCACTCAGGATGCCATTTGAGACTTTGATAAGAGTGTTTTTAGCATCATAAGGGCCAGCAACCTAATTAGAGAGAGATTCATGGAGTTCTGGGGAAGATTGTGACCAGTTTGAGAGTACATTTCTTGTGTCATGAGCTTATGGTGTGACAATGCTGCTCCTTTGGCAGGGTTAGGTTGTCCTTGGTTTTTTTCCCCCCCAAGAGGGATTGGAGGGGACTGGAGTTCCAATTTGGCTGGGATAAGGCTGCTTTGATTATGACTAACAGATACTGCCTAAGGCAACAATCGGGGAAAAAGGCTTTTAGGTAGAGGGTTTTTTTTTTAAAGCACTTGTACAATGAAAGGGAAGTGGTAACTTCTCCCAGTTCAGAGATTTTTCTAGTTTGGTTTGGTTTAGTTTGGTTTTAGCTGAGGACTAAGAGAAGCTGCTGGAAAAAAAGGTTCCCTGTTTCAGCCAATGATCCCTGGTGGATTCACTCTGCAATCTCCCGCTCTTCCAAGGGCTTGTGTTTGAATTTACTTTTTTGCCAAGGTGTGTGTTTATGTGATGCTGATGGAAATTCGAACAGCTCTTTGTTTAGTTGCGGGGGATATCATGTCAATCGGTTTTCTAAATTCTGTTTTCTTTTGCTTGTTTCATTCGGTGGTCTGTAAATAAATTCTAGGCGAAATACAGTACTGCAGATGCTGGAGATTAGAGTCGAGAGTGTGGTGCTAGAAAAGCACAGCAGGTCAGGCAGCATCCAAGGAGCAGGAAAATCCATGTTTCAAGCAAAAGCCCTTCATCAAGAATGAAACCTCATTCCTGATGAAGGGCTTTTGCCCAAAACATCGATCTTCCTGCTCCTCGGATGCTGCCTGACCTGCTGTGCTTTTTCAGCACCACACTCTCGACGCAAATAAATTCTGTTTTGTTTAAAACTGAGTGGTTTGAACAGCTGCATCACTCATAGAATACCCACCTTACACCTGCTTAAAACTAGAAAAGTTAACGTCTGGGCTACCTTCTTGAAACGTTTTGAGCGGGTCTGGCCTAGTCCATAACAGATTGAAGCCCCCTCCCCAAAAACTCCCCTTGAAAAAAGCCAGGGACAACACAACCCTGCCAATGCAGCATTACCACAATGAGCTCTCTGAGTTTAAAACCATAGTACATGCCAAACAGAGTAACTGACAGGAAGAACTGGGTCAATCAAAATAGCTTAACATTTCAAGTGGGGCTCTTGCACTACTCAGAGGAAGATTTTTGAACAGCACACTAATCAAGACTAAAAATCAGTTTCAAGAAGGAAAATTGACCTGTCTAATCAATTCATTGTAACATCAATCTATAAGTTGAATCTGGCTGTTTCAAATCCCAATACTTTATAGAAGTAGTTTAAACATCTGCATGCCTCTCCAGTACATTATAGAGCATCCAGTTAGAACAGCTGACCTCTGAACATTTGAACAATGTTTCCAGAAGATTATACTGTGGGTTGACATCACCATATAATAATCATTTCAAATGCACAATTTTTAATTCATTCACATTACAGCACAGCTAGTGGGCTTCCAATTAAACCTGTTGGACTATAACCTGGTGTTGTGCGATTTTTAACTTCACAGTATAAGGTATTCACTGGCTGAACCAGCACATCTTGTCCATTCATGATTGCCTTTTAACTGAGTGGCTTGTTGGGTCAGAGGGCAATTAAGAGTCAGTTACATACGTATGAATATACAAATGGAGAGCAGGGCAGTTGTCCCTCGAATTTACTCAACCAGATCAATAAGATCATGTTGACCTTATTGTGGCCTCAACTCCATAGCCCACATATCCCCAAGTGGCACTGGCTCCCTTGTTAGTCAAGAATTTATTTACCTCTGCCTTAAAATATTCAATGACACCACCTCCACTGCACTCTGGGGAAGAGTCCCTAAGACTTAGTGCCTTCTGAGAGAAGGAAATTCCATACTATCTTTGTCTTTATTGGGAGACGCCTTATTTTTAAGCTGTGCCCTCTAGTCTAGTCTCCCTCACACAAAGGGAAACAGCCTTTAGGAATCCATCCTACAGATTTCAAATAATGCATTAATTCTCAAGCTTTTCATTCAGTCAACAAACCTGTGGGACTGACAATCCTCATCAGCCTGCTTGGCAGGTGAACGTCACCATACTTTTCAACAAATGTATTTATATCACTGTCAGGCATCACATGATTCAGGCATATCCAGTTGTAGTTTAAGATCTGAGCCAGGTACCATGTAAAACAATTTCAATTGTACACCATAATCTTATTCTCTTTCTCCTCTAAAAATGTAAATGCCGTGGTACAGATTCAGTGCCAAAGTGTCTGTTCTCCATTATAAGCTGAGATGGGGTAATTATTGAAAATGCACTAAATGAAGGTGCAGAGGAGACCATGAGATGTAACATATAAATGGGCTTCTAAACCAAGGTTCCTTCACTTAATATGCATAGACATATCACAAACAAACAGTGGCCTACAAACTTCACCCCTACACAGATATCCAATTATAGTATATTTCATGTATCATGCTCTTGGTTCAAGTCAAGTATTAAAAGCTTATGCAAACCTCACAACAGAGGCTAAAAAGAACTGAAATCAAAAAATATGATCCAAAATATTGACTGTATTTCCATTAGTCAAAATTCTAGCAGTAGATCAAGCATACTGCTAGTTTAATGCCGGAATAGAAGACTTTTCTCTCAAAATTAAACTTTGTTTTAGTTTTCATGAGGATCAAAACTGACCTACCCATTGATCTTATCTTTAAATTTCAAAAAGAGTGAAGGAAGAGCAAAATACGATTTCTTAGCAATAGAATTTCTATCTCTACGGCACCAAAAATAGATTTCCCACATCGGCAAGTTCAACTTTCGCCATCCCTCCACCAACGGCATTCCTGATGGACTGGAAAGAAGTCACAAAGCCAAGTTTTTTCTTGCTCACGTTGACAGATTGCTTTCAACAGAAGAAAATTTCAACCTTTACGGTGACAGGCCAAAAAATGCCTGCACAGTTACCTGGATAGCAGCAGGGAAAATCAGCTTGTCCCTGGACAACATTCTGAGGCAGTAACGACTGATGTTACAAAAAGAAACTACCACAGAACCATCCACCACCCAGAATGAAAGCTTTAAAACAAGCCAAAATATTTTTTCTTGAATTCTTGCCCATAAATCGTTTTTGCAGCCTTACTTCAAAATTACAGATACCAGTCTTTAGGATTTAAAGATTTCCTGAAAGTGAGAATTGAAATTTAAGATGGAAAACAAGAATCATTATGATCCCACCAGAAAAAAATAAATAAGAAATTTCTTAACAAAAATTCTTCACTGCCACTTACATATAGAAACAGAAACTCTTATGCAGATGGCAACTAGTTTACAATCCAAAAGTATATTTGGGAAAGAGTGGGTGGTGATGGGGTGGGGAAGGAGATGGAGATAGAAAGAGGACAGATAGGATATAGGGAGACAGAGCGCTGTTTTGTCATCTTTCACTTGTTATGTAACAGAATGTTAGAATATATGGCTGAAACAGAAGAATGAGTTTGTCCTGGTAATACAAAGACCAAAATAAGACTTGGATTTGGACAATGTCACGTTTAAAAAAAGAAGAGAAGAGAGGAACTTCAGAACTCCTCAGATCTGGATGTCCTAGTACAAGAGTAACAAAAAAAAAATGAGTACATACGTACACAAAGCTGTCTGTTTCTTGGAATGGAGGATATATCTGTCACGGTAGATAGGTCTTCAGATGACCGAGAGGCCCAACTTTGGATCCACAAGTTTTTCTACAGCCGGGCAAATTGTTGTGCGGGGAAATAGAATTCTCAGCCCCACATTGATTTTTTTCTTCTTCCTCTGCTGCCACTATCCCACATCACTGTCACATTGCTGAACCTCAGTGACTTGTGTTTTGATGGATCAGGTGTCAAGTCAAGTGGCCAGCAGCTTTCTGCTCCCAGACAATGGTGTCAATGATGCAAGCTTGAAGACAACATGAGCCTATCCTTACCTTATCCTTTGGTCGGTAAGAGCTAAGGGAAGAGAACCTTCTGAGGATGGCTGTTTCCAGGGAGCTGGATACAATGGCCCCTCCACTGGAATTGGTTCTTTAGGAGCAGGGTTTCAATACTGACATGTACAGCTTCATGAAAGAAAATCACATGTGATTCGAAGGTTCTGCTTATGAAAGCTCTTAAAAAGAGTCACCAATTTTACCAATCCTTCAATATCTCTTACAAAATGCTTGGCCTGTCCTTAAAAACTATTGAGATGAGGTTCTGCCACCAACCTTTTTATCATGCAATCTAGGTAGATGTGTTGTGCTTGGAATACGTGCAACACTTCTCATAATTCAGTATCTGCCTCTCCCCATGGATCACCAATAACGAACTACAACAGAGAGTCAACTATACCAGGGCTGCTTTCAAGCTGTGACATGTTGAGAGAACAGGGAGTGCTGGAAGTCAATTAAGGTCCTATTTACAAGCCTGTTGTGTTGACCACTCTCCTTAATTACAGCAAACCCTGAAGGTGACTGGAAAGCAAATACAATGTTTGGTTTATTGCTAGAAGTGGAAGAGAAAAGTATGAAAATGTTACCACAGGCTAGAAAGGGGCTTAGATAGACTGTATTGGCACCTTCACACTAAAAATGCTAGAATCAAAGCAGCAAAATATGAAATTTTCATTCAAGCAACACGTGACTTCAAGAGTCTACAGTTTATGGACATTTATTGACAAAACCACCTTAAGATGTAGAAGTAAGCCATTTGGCCCATCATGGGTGAACAAACATTCATTGAGATCATAGCTGATCTGATAGTCCTCAACTTTACTTGCTTGCCTTATTCCTATAACCACTAATTCCTTTAAATGTTTGAAATTCTGTATATCTAAGCCTTAAATACACTACAAGACCAGGCCTCAACAGCCCTCTGTGCTCCTTTATGCAAGTTCACTGCCCTAAGAAAATGTTCCTCCTCATCTGTGGCTTAAATGAATGACTCCTTACTCTAAGATTATGCCCTCTGGTCCTAGACTGTCCTACACCAGGAAAAAACAACACTACCCTTCTACCCTAAGAATTGTACATGTTTCAATAAGTTCACCTCTCATTCTTAACCCATCTACATTCCTTTGCAGACATTACGACATTCTTACCAGATGCCCTTCCAACTATTTTTGTGTCATGCACAAACACAGAGATAGCACACTCACTTCCATCATCTAAACTCCTGTGGCACTCCATTGGATCCCAGGTAGCAATTCTGGCCCTCTTATCCCAACTCTGTCTTCTATTAGGCAGCCAATCCTCTATCGATGCTAATATACTACTATATACCCATCCGGTTCCCTAATGTCCTTTAGGGAAGAAAAATGCCATACTTGCCTTGTCTGACCTACATGTGACTCCAGACCCACAACAATACGGTTGACTCTTAACTGCCCTCTGGGCAAGTAGGGATGAGCAATAAATGCTGGCCTAGCCAGCGATGCCCCAATCTTTTGAATGGATTTTTTAAAAACCCAACATCATGGGTTTATATTATTGTTGTGTTCTGAAGATGGGTCACTAGACTTCAAACATTTCACCTTGCTAAGTTTGTTGAGTTCCTCCAACAACTTCTAAGTTTGTTTCAGATTTCCAACAGCCATAGCTCTGTCTTATAGTATTTGGTGCTTCAATGTTCAGGGAAATTAAGTTACATTTACAGCATATGCTATAATAACCATTTCCATCACCCTGCACCGTCTCTATTTCGCAAATCACTTAAAGCTAAGATTCAAAAATAGAAATTGCTGGAAAAGCTCAGCAGGTCCGGCAGCATCTGTGGAAAGAAATCAGAATTAAAATTTCGGGTCCAGCATAGTTTGACCAATTTAAAATTTTCTACCGCATTACCCAGAAACATCACAAATATGCATGCACAAGATGACAAGCTCTCATTTAATTTCAGGAAATGAACTCTTTGCTGTCCTGCATTGTGGAGTCCTACCGCACTTGAGCAAAAGTAGCACAAGTGGCTCCATCTGGAGGTGTGAGTTCCTAAGAATGCACTGTTTATTCTCTCAAAATTGCCAGTAGAGCCCTCTTTCCACATGCCCCAGCAGAGTCAGCTAATTTGAAAACATTCCGTTACCTCAACTACGTGTGCACTGGCAGATTTTGACAAGCAGCTGTTTAAACACACAAAACAAAAACTCTCAAAATCTCGACAATTACTTGGAGGCTATCCAATCAAAACGTCTCGTTTTTCACAGCTGAACTACAGATTACACAAACCTATCAAATTGAATTCAACTGGCTTTTTAGGCAAATCTCTACACGGATCTTAATTTGTTAAATTCTAAACTTTTCAAATGGTTAACAAATCCAAATAATCAGATAAAATTTATTTCCTTTGTTTTCTTTCCGAAGGTGTAGGTACATTGAAGGAAAGTTACAACCACACCAATCACCCTTCGAGGACTCTTATGGGTGGCCATGCTCGCATACAGATTCTGGCACGCAGCTCAGATTGTCTGAAAGAACTGGAATAACATTGTGGCCAACTTGAACACTCCAACGTTCACAACAGGGATCACCAGATGGCCACCAGGACAACTGCTGTCCTGACTGATGTTAGTTAACTCAACAAAGACAAAGAATAAAAGACAGGTCATGCTAACCTTTATTGCTCAATACCAAGAAAGATTACTCCATTCAATAGTAAAATCTTCACAATACTGAATCAAATTGTACCAATCAGCCTGAGTACAGGAGAGGATTTTTCTCCTGTACTGTGAAAGATTGCCTATCAACATGACAATGTGAAAAGCAAATGGGACCTTTAGTTGTATAAATAGAAGGTACCGAATGTATATTATCTAATTAACCTGTTCAGAAATGATACGACACACCTCTGGAACATGTAGGACTTGAACCTAATTTAAATTAAATTAAACCATTTCCTGATGAAGGGCTCCTGCCGAAACGTCGATTTTCTTGTTCCTAGGATGCTGCCTGACCTGCTGTGCTTTTCCAGCACCACTCTAACCAGGACTTTAACCCAGCCTTCCTGGCCCACTGGTAGGGAAACTATCACCACAAAAGCCTCTCCAAAAAGTATTGATTTTTTTTTCCCTCACAATCAACCTTTTCAGAGACGTTATTACACAACAAATTTTTAAAAAACTGTGGATGCTGCAAGTCTGAAACACAAAATTGAAATTGCTGGAAAAACTCAAGAAACTTCTGACAAAGGATCACTGGAACTAAAATGTTAACTCTGGTTTCTCTCCACTGATGCTGCCAGACCAGTGTTTCTCCAGTAATTTCTGTTGATGTTATTACACATCTTTGGAGCAGGTGGGATTTGAACACATGCCTCCTGGCCCCTGAGGCAGGGACACTTCCACTGTGCCACAACAGCCTCTTTGAGGATATTGAATAAAATAGAAGAGATCCACCTAGAGGATGTGGTGGAGGCTGGCACAATTACAACATTTAAAAGTTATCTGGGCATATGAAAAGGAAGGGTTTAGAGGGATATGGGCTAAGTGCTGGCAAATGGGACTAGCTCAGCATGGACGAGTTGGAACGAAGGGTCTACTTCTGTCCAGTATATCTCTAGGACCAGGGTTAAATGCAAAAATTTAGTAAAATCATGGGACCAAGTCCCTCTATAAAATAAGCTATCTGTTTTTCGGAATAGTTTGGCTGCCTATCACTTCATCCCACCTCATTAAAAGAAGTTAATAGGTTCAATCTAAAGTTTCATGTGTTTAGCGTCTTAATATCCCACCAAAACCAATGCACACATCGATTAGGTTAGGATTCCCTATCGTGTAGGGACAGGCCATTTGGCCCAACAAATCCACACCAACTCTCTGAACAGTTCCCACCCGGACCCATTTCCCTCTGACTAATGCACCTAAACCTATGGGCAATTTGGCATGGCCAATTCAGCTAACCTGCACATCTTTGGACTGTGGGAGGAAACTGGAGCACCCAGGAGAAACCCACGCAAACGTGCAAACTCCACACAGACAGTTGCCCGAGGCTGGAATCGAACCCGGGTCCCTGGCACTGTGAGGCAGCAGTGCTAACCACTGAGCCACCAAGCCACACAACTGGAAAGTTTTTCAGCAGAGTTGTAGTTAATACTAGCGACGAACAGGATGCTGACATTTAACTGTACTATAAACTCCACAGACAATTATATGTAGTCTAATATCTTAAGTAATGATGGCTCAGTTGCAATTGAAATATAAGGATGAATCCCCCATTATCAAAAATGAAAATTCCTAAAGTCCTGAAACACAACTATCTTCACCAAATCTTTTAAACATATTAAAATCAATTAGAATACTTTTATGGGTATTAGATAAAAATATTGCATGCCTTGTTTACGCTGAAAGCTACAATCTCTCAGATAAAATCTCCGTAGTAACATTTGCCTTTGTTTTTCCTCCTTGCTTTCCACAATTATAAAAGCAAATTTTGTCCTTTTCCACACTTTACACATTATTAGGTAAGAACAATAAAGAGAAAGTATATTCCCAGTTTTGAATGACCAATGGTAACTTATAGGCTAGAGTTGCTGACTCCAGCTGAACGTTTTGTGACAAAAACAAAACATATTAACTTAGAATTGCAAATTAATGGTTTAGTCTAAGAATGCCCAGTCTTTTCTGCCTCTACATTCCATGCAGCTAAAAAAACCACTTTTCAAGCATAAAATGACATTGAGTAATTTACAACGTCGAACTCTCAATGCTGACAGTACTTGACAATATGATTTAAGGATAAGTTTTTAGATGAAGCTACTTCCCTAAGTAAAAAATAAATAACAAATGGAAAGAACTTGAGTAAACATACATTTATCGCAATTGTTTGCTTTGTGTTAGCCCCTGTAGTTTAGTTTTTAAATTGTTCAATGATTGATTGGGTTTTTATGGATTGCTTAGCTACAACCGTCTAGAGTTCAGCTGCTTAAACAAAATCAGCACAGACAACTGAATCAAAAACTTTTTTTTCTAAATCAGGAAAGTTGATGTTTCATACAGAGAACACCACTGCTTAGAAAGCTGGTGTGGCTCGCACTACACACTCAATATTTTTGAATGATGTAAAGATAAGCAACAAAATTGTTAACTCAAATTGGCCAGTAGAAGCAATTTTTCTTACATTCTTTATAAAATTTTAAATTAAAAGTAATGGCCTTACAAACCGATAAGACCTTGCAATAAATTATGCAATACTCCAACCTCAATTGAAACATCAATATTGCTCCCAAAAAAACAAATGTGTTTTACTTTGAAGCCTTGTATATTTGGAAAAGCTTTCCAGCTTATTTTAGGACTTTTTGTTGGTTTTTCCAAGGGGTTCATGTAATTGCAGGATATTGCAGCGATAAATCAAACAATTCTATGAAGCCGAACTGCAACAAGATAACTAAGAACTAACTGGCAGACCCTTTTCTTTGACTAAATAAAGGCCAAGAGTTCTGTTTAGATTAGTAGTTTGCAGTTGAATTCTGGTGTAATTCACATATTGTCTTTACCTCCCGCTTTCACACCAAGAAGCTGCAATTTCATGAAGACGATGCAGTGTGAACTGAACCGTTTTTGTTTTATTTACCCAGAAAAATAAGTTTGCGAACACACGTCTGTTACACATGCTGAACCACACCTTTTTCCCCACAGCTAATTTAATATTTCTTTTAGGGTTCCATACAATATTGCTTCAGTGCTGATGTAGGTTGAGATTTTACTCTCTTGGCTATTTGTTCACCTGCATTGTAGGGTTTTCATATAGCAGATAATTCTGGACAGTTTTGGCAACATGTCTGTGTGAGATGCCATGTTGTTGGCACACGATAAGTCAAAGCTAGTTCCCCATTTTCTGACAATCCTGAAAACTGTTGCTGTCTGTGTAAAAACCTGCCTGTCACAGGTCGGGGCTGAAGTGCATGGCTGACTCCAGAGTGGGATTCAACCTGTTTAACAAATGCTAACCTTGTATGTAATTGAGAGTTTGGTGATGTAAAGTTACTGCACAAGTTAGTTCTTTCCTTTCCTGGCAAATCTTGGATTAGCACCAGGTGCAGTGGATGTTAGTACAAGTACATGAACACTGCTTTCCTTGTGATCAGATATTCAAGAATTCTGGGTAGGTCAATCTATTCCTGTTGTTTAACTTGACCCATTTCCTGTGTGCAAAGGTTGGAGAAATCAGTCAGCTCTGGGCAGACCGAAACAATCAATCAGTTTTTAACTGTCCATTGATCTTCTCTGCTGGTCAGTATCTTTGACGAAGCTGTGAAGCAATGGTATTGGCTTTGATTGTGGGCAACTGGGATGATAATTGCTCAGCTGCTCCTGGGTGGAACCTGTACATGAAGGACGGGTTGCACCTGAACAGTAGGGACACAAACGCCCTGGGTGGGAGATATGCTCGTGTGGTTCGGGAGGGTTTAAATTAGTTTGGCAGGGGGTTAGGAATCAGAGCTACATATCTGAGAGGGGCGACAGTTGCAGATGGGGTAGTGACAGGATATAGTAATGCGATGAAACAAACTCATGCGATGAAACAAAGGATCGCTTAAAGTGAGTCTACTTTAATGCAAGGAGTGTCAAGAAGAGTGACGAAGAGCATGGATCAGTACTTGGGCCTATGATGTTGTGGCCATAACGGAGACGTGGGTTTCACAGGGGCAGGAATAGTTGCTTGATGTTCCAGGGTTTAGAACATTGAAAAAGAACGGGGAGGGTGGAAAAAGAGGAGGGGGTGTAGCATTGCTAATCAGAGGGTGCATCACAGGTACAGAAATGAAGGTTGTTGAGGAAGATTTATCTACTGAGTCAGTATGGGTGGAAGTTAGGAACAGCAAGGGAGCAGCCACCTCATTGGGGGTTTTCTACAGACCCCCTAATAGCAGTAGAGAGATTGAAGAACTCATAGGCCGACAGATTTTGGAAAAATGCAGATGTAGCAGGGTTGTTATGGGTGATTTCAACTTTTCCAATATTAACTGGAACCTCCTTAGTGCACATGGTTTGGATGGAGCCATTTTTGTGAAGTGTGTTCAGGAGGGCTCCCTTACTCAGTATGTAGACAGACCAATGAGGGGAGCGGCCATTTTGGATTTGGTGCTCAACAATGAGCCAGGACAGGTGTCAGATCTTGCGGTGGGAGAACACTTTGATGACAGTGATCACAACTGCCTCACATTTACCATAGCCTTGGAGAGGGAAGGGAGCAGTTACCAAGGGAAGATATTTAATTGGGGAAAAGGAAATTATGATGCTGTCAGACAGGAGTTGGGAAGTACAGACTGGGAGCAATTGTTCCACAGAAAGGGCAGAACAGACATCTGGAGACTGTTTAAGGAGCACTTGTTCCGAGTGATGCACAAATTTGTTCCTCTGAAACAGATTAGGGGCAAGATTAAGGAACCTTGGATGATGAGGAACAGAGGAGCTTCTCATCAAAAGGAAGAAGGCAACTTACGTAAGGTGGAGGAAGCAAGGATCAAGTACAGCTTTGGAGGATTACAGGCTTGCAAGAAAGGAGCTTCAGAAATGGACTGAGGAAAGCCAGGAGGGGGCATGAAAAAGGCTTGGCGAGAAGATTAGGGAGACCCCAAAGGCATTTTACTCATTACGTGAAGAATAAAAGAATGATCAGGGAGAAGATAGGGTCGATCAGGGATGGCGTAGGGGATTTGTGCGGAGTCTGAGCAGATAGGGGATGCCCTAAATGAGTTTTTTGCTTCAGTTTTCACTAAGGAAAGGGACCTTGTTGTGAATGAGAACTTTGAGGAGCTGGGATACAGACTTGAACAGATCAAGATTGATATTTTGATGTGCTGGAAATTTTGGCAAACATTAAGATTGGTAAGTCCCCAGGGCAAAACAGGATTTATCCTTGGCTGCTCCAGGAAGCAAGAAAGGAGGTTGCCAAGCTGCTGGCGATGATCTTTGCTTCCTCACTCTCCACAGGAGTCGTACCGGAAGATTGGAAGGAGGAGAATGTTGTTCCTCTTTTCAAGATGGATGATAAGGAAATTCCTGGCAATTACAGACCAGTCTTACGTGTGGGGTCAGGAAAGTTTTGGAAAGAATTCTGAGGGATAGGATTTCTAACTATTTGGAAAAACATAGCGTGATTAAAGGCAGTCAGCATGGCTTTTGAGGGGGACAGGTCATGCCTCACTAATCTTATTGAGTTCTTTGAGGAGTTGACAAGACAGGTCGATGAAGGTTGAGCAGTGGATGTGGTGTACATGGACTTCAGTAAGGCATTTGATAAGGTTCCCCAAGGTAGCGCATTCATAAAGTCAGAAAGTATGGGATACAGGGAGATTTGGCTATCTGGATTCAGAATTGGAGGTCAGTGTTGAGTAGGGTCCCACAGGGCTCTGTTCTTGGGCCTGTGCTCTTTGTAGTTTTTATAAATGACTTGGATGGGGAGGTGGATGGATGGGTTAGTAAATTTGCAGAGGACACAAAGGTTGGAGGTGCCATTGATAGTATCGAGGGCTATTGCAGGCTGTATAGACAGGATGCAGAGCTGGGCGGAGGAATGGCAGATGGAGTTCAACCTGGATAAATGCGAAGTGATGCATTTTGAAAGGTTGAACTCGAATGCAGAATATAGGATTAAAGACAGGATTCTTGGCAGTGTGGAGGAACAGAGGGATCTTGGTGATCAAGTACATAGAACCCTCAAAGTTGTCACTCAAGTGGATAGGGTTGTTAAGAAAACATATGGTGTTTTAGCTTTCATTAACAGGGGTATCAAGTTTAAGAGCTGCGAGGTTTTGCTACAGCTCTTCAAGTCCCTGGTGAGACTTGGAATATTGTGTCCAGTTCTGGTCACCCTACCATACGAAAGATACAGTGGCTTTGGAGGAGGGTGCAAAGAAGGTTTACCAGGATGCTTGCCTGGACTGGAGGGCTTGCCTTAAGAGAGGTTGATGAAGCTCAGACTTTTCTCTCTGGAGAGAAGGAGGAAGAGTGATGACCTGATCGAGATATACAAGATAATGAGAGACATGGGTAGAGTCAATAGCCAGAGACTTTTCCCCAGGGCAGGATTGACTAGCATGAGGGGTCATCGTTTTAAGATATTAAGAGAAAGGTATAGAGGGGATGTCAGAGGAATGTTCTTTACGCAGAGTTGTGAATGCAGGAATGCGTTGCCAATGGTGGTGGAGGAGGAAGCAGAGTCATTAGGGACATTTAAGCGACTGCTGGATATGCACATGGATAGCCGTGAATTGAGGGGTGCATAGGTTAAGTTATTTTATTTTACATTAAGATTAATCCTCGACAACATCGTGGGCCAAAGGCCTGTTCTGTGCTGTACTTTTCTATGTTGTATGATACTTGTTCTTGATTAAATGGTAGATATTGGACAAACCAGTTTCTCCTTTTTGAAGCATTCCAACAAATATCTTGCAAAATTAATTGCAATGGACTAGGCACTATCCAGATGACTAAAAAGGGAGTCTCTCCTGCCAGATTCTGTGGTCCCAACACTCAAACAACATACACTCCAGGGAGGACAAAGGAACAGCTTCAAAGATGTGCAGAACATCTTGAAGTGTGGCAGCATTGACATTAATGAGCAGAGCAGATTGCTACCCTATGTTGAAAATACAAAAACAGGTCCATCAAGCTGCATAAACGTTTTAGGTTAAAGCACCTTAAATAATGAGGCAAAGCAGAAGAGATAGAAGAAAAAGGGGATAATTCTGGCACCCTGGATCCCACATCCCATGAAAACCCATGGCAGTATTCAGTGACATGCACACATCATCCCATGATCAAGGGACAGGCAACAATCTGAAGACACTGGAAAAGCATAGCCAGTCAGACTGCCTGACCAGGTGTGCTTTTCCAGCACCGCACTCTTCGACTCTGATCCTCAGCATCTGCAGTGCTCACTTCCTCCCAATAATCTGTATATGAATGGGAAGATGTCAGCTAATTTTCCAAGATCTGCACTAATGACAACAGTGAGATCTGCTAGTCCTGTCCAGACTTTGCTTTACTAGGAGATCCCACTGTTGCCCATAGAAAAGCTGACAAGTTTACTTTCAGTTGCAACCGGCTGCATATACAAGTCATGAGTTATATAAAAGTAGGTTTAATTTACTTTCAACACTTTTCCTACACAGTTCTCTTCCACATACTGACATTATTTAAATTTGCAACATCTGTCAGAAGGATGTTGTGAAACCTGAAAGGGTTCAGAAAAGATTTAAAAGGATGTTGCAGGGTTGGAGAATTTGAGCTATAGGGAGAGGCTAAATAGGCTGGGGCTATTTTCGTGTAGCATCAGAGGTTGAGGTGGTGACGTTACAGAGATTTATAAAATCATGAGGGGCATGGATAGGATAAACAGACAGGCCTTCTTCCTGGGGTGGGGGAGTTCAGAATTCGAGGGCACAGGTTTAGGGTGAGAGGGGAAAGATATAAAAGGGATTGAAGGGGCAACATTTTCATGGAGAGGATGATGACTGTGTGGAATGAGCTGCCAGAGGAAGTGGTGGAGGCTGGTACAATTATAACATTTAAAAGGCAATCTGCATGGGTAGATGAATAGGAAAGGTTTAGAGGGATATGGGTCAAGCACTGGCGGATGGGATTAGATTAAGTTAGGATATCTGGTTGGCATGGATGAATTGGATCGAAGGGTCCGTTTCAGTGCTGTACACCTCTATGACCTGAGAAGGTCCAGTTAGTGGTCACAATGCACCTAAGATTTGGAAGACTTAACAATTATCCTGAACAAAAAGCTAGAACAGTAGAAGTCATAGTATCAACATTTTAAGCCTGTTCTTCCAAAAATCTGAGCTTTACTAATTTACATTTCTATGGATAAAAACAAATCTGAAACTAGGAAGATGGAAGTCAATGCAGATCTTACACACTAAAAATATGGATCATTATGTTTAATGCCTCTCACAGGAGTTAAGTGGGTAGATAGGACTACCCATATACACAAAGCTTCAGCACTCCATAAGGCAGGCTAGTGGAACTAGTAGGTTTTTTTCCAGCCTTTTTAATTCCATTATCCTGTCTTTTATTTGATTATTTATATACTTTTAAAAAAGTATGATATCAAGCATGTTGGAAGACAAAAGATCTAGGAGTGATAAAAGACTCGCTGATTATACAGTAGCAAAAGCATGGGTCACATTTAAATGTTAACACCAAGGCTGAGCAGTATTCTCAGGTAGGAGTTCTCAATGTCAAGTAGTGCTCCTTCACTCAAAAGTTATATGTTGGAAAGTTTCAACAGTTGGCTCATGAAAGAAAATGTTGATAAATGCAAAAAAGAGTAACTCTTGTACGATTCAGGGGAGAGCAGGAAAACAAAAAAGTAAACAGTTAAATAGTTTAGACCTTGATTCCATCGTTCTAGTGTTATTTTATCCACTCCTCACCTGGTTCTGTTCATGACGTAGGTTGCTTTTAGCACCATCATCCAATTCTCATGTATTCCTAGGCCTATCATCACATTATGTGGTTTGCATTCAGTTTAATTCATCCGCTTTCTCCTATCACTAGTTCTTATCATCACTTGTTCAGCTTTTCCTATATCCTGGCTCATATCCAACTCATCTCGCTTACCTATCCCTTTCATGCATCTCTCTCTGGGCTCCACCTCCATCCATCCATTCATTCATTTCACCTTCATCCCCCACTCTCCCATAATTTCAACTTTTGCATAAATATCTTTTTCTTAACTGCTAACAGTTCTGATATAAAGAATCAGCAGATTTGAAACATTAACTCTACCTTCCACTCACAGATGCTGCCAGACTTGCTGAGTTTCTCCAGCATTTTCTGTTTTTGTCTGAGAAAGTCTAAACTCAGTTATACAAATTATCAAGGAAGAGGCTACTAAACTCTCAAAACCAGATACTGAAAGAAACAGTTAAATCTAAAGCTGTAATAGAGAAGTGAACTCTATTTTTGAGTACTGGAGAGTCATAGAACATAGAACATTACAGCGCAGTACAGGCCCTTCGGCCCTCGATGTTGCGCCGATCAAAGCACCCCTAACCTACACTAAGCCACTATCCTGCATATACCTATCCAATGCCCGCTTAAATACCCATAAAGAGGGAGAGTCCACTACTGCTACTGGCAGGGCATTCCATGAACTTACGACTCGCTGAGTGAAGAACCTACCCCTAACATCAGTCCTATATCTACCCCCCCTTAATTTAAAGCTATGCCCCCTTGTAATAGCTGACTCCATACGTGGAAAAAGGCTCTCACTGTCAACCCGATCTAACCCCCTAATCATCTTGTACACCTCTATCAAATCACCCCTAAACCTTCTTTTCTCCAATGAAAACAACCCCAAGTGCCTCAGCCTTTCCTCATAGGATTTTCCTACCATACCAGGCAACATCCTGGTAAACTTCCTCTGCACCCGTTCCAGTGCCTCCACATCCTTCCTATAGTATGGCGACCAAAACTGCACACAATATTCCAGATGCGGCCGCACCAGAGTCTTATACAACTGCAGCATGACCTCAGGACTCCGGAACTCAATTCCTCTACCAATAAAAGCCAGTACGCCATATGTCTTCTTCACTGCACTATTTACCTGGGTGGCAACTTTCAGAGATCTGTGTACATGGACACCAAGATCCCTCTGCTCTTCCACACTACCAAGTAGTCTACCATTAGCCCAGTAATCCATCTTTTTATTACTCTTACCAAAGTGAATCACTTCACACTTAGCTACATTGAATTCCATTTGCCACCTTTCTGCCCAGCTCTGCAGCTTCTCTATATCCCGCTGTAACCTGCCATATCCTTCCTCACTGTCTACAACTCCTCCGACTTTCGTATCATCCGCAAACTTGCTCACCCAACCTTCTAACCCTTCCTCCAGGTCATTTATAAAAATGACAAACAGCAATGGTCCCAAAACAGATCCTTGCGGAACACCGCTAGTGACGGCACTCCAAGATGAACCTTTGCCATCAACTACTACCCTCTGTCTTCTTCCAGAGAGCCAATTCCTAATCCAAACCTCCAACTCACCTTCAATGCCATATCTCTGTATTTTCTGCAGTAGCCTACCATGGGGGACCTTATCAAACGCCTTACTAAAATCCATATATACCACATCTACCGCTTTCCCCTCATCTACCTCCTTAGTCACCTTCTCAAAGAATTCAATAAGGTTTGTGAGGCACGACCTGCCCTTCACAAAACCATGCTGACTATCCTTGATCACATCACTCTTATCCAGATGTGCATAAATCCTATCCCTTACAATTCTCTCTAAGTCATAGAGATGTACAGCATGGAAGCAGACACTTCAGACCAACTCGTCCATGCTGACCAGATATCCTAACTTAATTTAGTCCCATTTGCTAGCACTTGGCCCATTACCCTCTAAACCCTTCCTATTCATATACCCATCCATATGTCTTTTAAAATGTTGCAATTGTACCAGCCTACACCGCTTCCTCTGGTAGCTCATTTCATACACACACCACCCTGTGTGTGAAAAAGTTGCCCCTTAAGTCACTTTTATATCTTTCCCCTCTCACCTTAAATGTATGTCCTCCAGTTCAGGACTCCCCCAACCACAAGGAAAAGACTTTGACCATTTACCCTATCCATGCCCCTCAATTTTATAAACCTCTATAAAAGGTCACCATCAGCCTCCAACGCTCCATGGAAAACAGCCTATTCAGCCTCTCCCTATAGTTCAAACCCTCCAACCCTGGCAACATCCTTGTAAATCTTTTCTGAACCCTTTCATGTTTCACAACATCCTCCTATAAGACAGAGACCAAAACTACACACAATATTCCAAAAGTGGCCTAACCAATGTCCTGTATAGCCACAACATGACCTCCCAACTCCAATAATCAATGCTCTGACCAATAAAGGAAAACAGACCAAACACCATCTTCACTATCCTAACTACCTGTGACTCCACTTTCAAGGGACTATAAATCTGCACTACAAGATTTTTTGTTCAGCAACCTTCCCCAGGACCTTCCCAGTAAGAGTGTAAGTTATGAGATACATGGGACTGTTCTTCTACTGTCTATGCAAATTTTTTCTAATAGATTTGTGAATTAATAGTTTGGTTTATTCTATGTCATCTTCATCTTTTTTGCAGAATAAGTTGCTATTTTATCATTAAAAGCATATTAGCAGCATTGGACACTTGCAAAAGATCACTTCACTAAATAAAAATAGAATATGACCTAACAAACCAAATTTAAGACAATCTGACTTGTCCAATAACAAATATCAGCTAGGATCACAGACAGAACAAATCAGCAATAACTGTGGTAAGTTGAACGTATTCATTTTCCTTCCTGTTGTATCATTTAGTGGGACTCTTAAGTCATGAGCTAATGTATAGGCAAACTGATGTAATTGTAAGATTATTCGCCATTTTGTTACTTTAAACCACTTTTATCCCTTGACAGCAATAACAGTTATTTCATATTTTGATTAGAAATGAAGTTTTGTTAATGGAATGTAACAATGTCAGCATGTGTTAACAACAATTCCACTAACTTCCTGAAAACAAATGCCTCATCTTGTTCCATGAATCTTTCTTCAAAATATAGACAGCCTTAAATAGTGAGGGTATTTCATTGGACATGCCATCTGAAAGTAATTTACCCCAGCTATTTTACAGGGAATCATGGAGTAACTACAATGCATTGTCATTCCCAAACCGGAAGAAGGAAAAACTCTGAAACTTACTTTGGTCCTCATTAAAAAGGGTATAGGTAAGGTTTAATCCACTACACATGCTGGACATATTCACTGTGCAAAACAGCCAAATTAAAAGTGTCCATGATTACAATTAATTGCTGGGTTGAAATCTCTTGGTACTAGGATAATTGCCTGTGCCTGATCAATAGTACCATCTTCTGCTCTGAACCTTCTGTGTTGTGTGTAAGTTCAAAAACCTTTTATTACAGTTTATCGCATAATGGTATTTTGAGTCTGTTTTTAACACTTGTCCAATCCCACCTACATTTCTGGGGTTCCTTCTACTGTACTAGTTCCCCAGTTCCTATCATCTGTTATAATGAACAAATATATCATGTGCACTCCTTAAAAGTTATGAAACTCTTTGCATAGATGCTTGTGGCCTACCTCTGAGCAATCTCGCATTACCTTTATCATTGAATCCTCCATTCTTCACGTTAGTGCTGAATGTGTCTTTCATGGCTCAATTTGGACAAAGAATGAATGTTTTCCCAGATTTATTCTTTAAGGCTTGGACATCTTTAACAAAAGTTTCTTTGTGAAAAATGAACTCCACTTAATACTATGAATCTATTCATGTTCAACACTTCAGCATAGTTCAATAATTTAAAGACAAGCAATGTGTTTGGGATGATCAAACAGACTTTTATTTCAAATTTGAAGATAGCCCGTTCAGTTCCATTATATATTCTTCCACAGAATAACCTTTTTTTCTCAATTTATCAATATCCAACCATATCGAATATGTATTTAAGAGATGTCGTTTAGATGGACTTCAGTAAGGTGTTTGACAAGGTTTCTCAAGGTAGACTGGTTAACAAGGTTAAGTCATATGGAACACAGGAAGAGCTAGCCATTTGGATACATAACTGGCTCGAAGATCAGAGACAGAGGGTGGTGGTGGAGGGCTGCTTTTTGGACTGGAGGCCTGGTGTGCTGCAAGGATTGGTGCTGGGTCCACTACTTTTTTCATTTATACAAGTCATTTTGAATGGCTAATGAGTTTGCAGATAAACGCCAAAATTAGCGGTGCAGTGGACAGCAAAGAAGGTTACCTCAGAGTACAACATGATCTTGATCAGATGGACCGATAGGCAGAGGAAAGGCAGATGGAGTTTAATTTAGATAAAGTGAGGTGAAACATTTTTGTGGGGCAAATCAAGGCAGGATGTATACACTTAATGCTAAGGTCCTGGGGAATGCTGCCGAATGAAGAGACCTTGGAGCGCATGTTCATTATTCCTTGAAAGTGGAGTCACAGGTAGACAGGGTGAGACCTTTATTCACCAGTGCACGGAGTATAGGAGTTCAGAGGTCATGTTGCGGTTGTTTTTAGAATACTGCACTCAATTCTGGTCTCCCTGCTAAATGAAAGATGTTGTGAAATGTGAACGGGTTCAGAAGAGATTTACAAAGATGTTGCCAGGGTTGGAGGATTTGAGCTATTGGGAGAGGCTGAATAGGTTGGGACTATTTTCCCTGGAGCATCGGAAGATGCGGGGTGACCTTATAGAAGTTTACAAAATCATGAGGGGTATGGATAGAGTGAATAGTCAAGATCTTTTCCCCAGGTAATAGGTAGCATAGGTTTAAGGTGAGAGGGAAAAATTTAAAGGGACCTAAAGGGCAACTTTTCTCATGCAGAGCGTGGTGAGTGTATAGAATGAACTGCCAGAGGAAATGGTGTAAACTGGTACAATTCCAACATCTAAAAGGCATCTGGATGGGTATACGAATAGGAGGCATTAAGAGGGATATGGGCTAAATGCTTGCAAATGGGACTAGATTAAGTTAGAATATTTGGTTGGCATGGATGAGTGTGACCAAAGGATCTGTTTCCGTGCTGTATATCTCTATAACAGGAATTTTTTTTTAATACACAAATCGATAGGACAAATTAGCTGTGGTCAACCACGCTCAATTTCACATATCAACAACCTGCAACGCTTCAGTTCCAGACTTTTCATTCAGCATGCAACAATGACAAGACATGCGAGGATCTACACAACATTAATCATTGCCACTGCATAGGAAGCCTCCAAAAAGGAGTAATTTAAAAGTGACTGATCTAGTCAACAGCACAAACATACTCAGTCAAGCAAGTTTTGGATTTAACTAGGTCTTTACAGTATATAATAAGCCAAATCTGAAAGAATAAGCTAATAAGATTTCCTACCCTGAAAGAATGGGCATCAGGAAGTGACCATACCCTGTTTTAAAACAAAGAACTGCATATGCTGGAGATCTCAAAACAAACAAGGATGAGCTGCAGGTCTGTCAGCATCTGTGGAGTTCCTCAAGTAATATCTGATTTTGTTTGTTTCATACACTATATGTGCCTCATCTAACCAATCAAAATTTAGTCATGCACCCCTTGGACAAGAGTTCCAGGGTACCACTAGTCAGACTGTGCTTGTGATTTGGAAAAGGATTAATAAGGCCTGCTACTTAGTGGTGCTGTATTCAGAAAACAAAGAAAACAGAAGAAGAATTTCAACAGAGACAGCAGTCCAACAGAGGACCACTCTATTGTGAATCAGCTGAGCCCACTGTCTTGTTAAGTGTCATTTGTATTGTACTGATTTTGAGAACAATAAATTTATCAACCTTGTCTAATCACACTTATATCCAAAGTGATTTCAAATTTGGTCAGATTGTCAAGTCTGTTAAACTGGGTTTCAGAATCCCAAACATGGATACTAAAAACATTTAACTCTACATTATCTTTATCAAAGTTCTACTATGATTCAGTTGCTATGAGACAAACTGTACAAGTTTCAAATGAGGAGTTTAAATTTACTCAACTGAACAGCAATAACAAAGAGCCATTTTCCATGTTTTCACCACAAACTTGACTCTGCCACCAAAAACATTCAGCTGCAATCATCATGGTAGCCACAATTTCAGCTGCCAGGGCTCCATATTCACATTCTATCAAATTCTTTGCCTTTCTTCTTTTAACTCCATAAAAACATCCCTTTAAACAACCTTTTGAACACTTCACTCCTTGTTTTTTCAGGCGTTCACCTTTTTTTCCACATTTCTGTGAAGCATTTGACTGTTTTTAAGCTAAAAAACATGTTCAGATGAAGACTTTCAGCACAATAATGGAACATCTGCGGCGAGGATATTGTTCTAGCACATGTTCCAGGAAATAATAGTGAAATGCATTGACATCATGTAATTTCACTATATAATTCCCTTGCACCTTTGCTCTACTTCACTATTACCCCTCACCAAAACATAAAGGAACAGGAGTAAGCCACTCAACCCCTTGAGCCTGTTCTGCCATTCAATCAGATCATGGCTAATCTGTGACCTAATTCCATATGTCTGCCTTTGGCCCATATCCCTTAAGACTCTTGCTGAATAAAAATTGGGACTTGTAAATAATAACTGATCTAGCAACAATGCCATATGTGGAAGAGAGTTCCAAACATCTACCAACCTTTGTGCATAAAAGTGCTTCCTAAATTCTCTCCTGAATGGTCTGGCTCTCAATTAGCTACACGATAATTAGAGCTCCACCCTCTTTGAAACCAATGACAAAGTCAATTTTGCTACATTGAAACTAGTGTTCAGATCACCATTATAGGTATTGTAAAATAATGGCACTGAAGACTTGGTAACTGTATGTTTTATTTATTTATTGAAGGTTGTTATTTTGACTACTTTGTTACCAATACTTAGAACATGAGATCAATCAAACCAGCACTTGCAGATCCATTCTTACATTTACCACTATCTGCTCCAAAGATGATGTAAACTTGGTGGTTGCTAAATCCTCTGTCAAAGCATTTCATTAAGCGATAGTTATTCTCTCCAATTTTTTTTTCTTCCTTTCATTAAGTTGTCCCTTAAAACCTATCTCGGACCTAGCCCATGGTTATCTGCCCTAATATCCCATGCAACTGTCTTACATTTTGTTGACTAATGCTCCAATTAAGTGTTTTTACGTTGAGAACAAAGTGCTGGAGACCACAGCAGGTCAGGCAGCATCCATGTAGAGACAGCAAGCTAACATTTGAAACGTTAGCTTGCTCTTTCTCCATAGATGTTGGCTGACCTGCTGTGATTTTTTAACACTTTTTGTTTTCAGTACAGATTCCAGTATCTGCAATAATTTGCTCCTACGAATTTTTTTTTGTTTTACTATATTAACGTAATAATAAACAAACTATTGTTGTTGTTACAAAAATTCTTTTTGTAATATGGATTAGGGAAATTAAACACTTCCAGTTATTGACTGTTGTGTGCAGTGCTCAACTATTGCTGCAAAAGACCGAAAACCCACCATTAGATGACCTATATTCTTCTTAGTTCCATTGTGACAGCCTAATGAGAAAGTTTCACAGAAACAGGAACTCTAAAATTGTCCATAGTGTACGATTGTTGATGTTATAATATATTCTACACAGGCAAATGAACAGATAAGAACCAGCAAAACTGCAAATACTGGAAATCAGAAACAAAACTAAAAATTGCTAGAAAGGTTCAGCATGTCATTCAGCATCTGTGCAGAGAAACCAGAGTAAAAGTTTTGTTTTCAGTTCTAAGGAATAGTCACTGAACCCAAAACATTAACTCTGATTTTTCTCCACAGATGCTGCCAGACCAAGTAAACAGATAATACTTTCACTTTGCACAGAATAGCTCACAGTGTCTCCCTGTCTCCCTGAGGAGGAAAATATTTGCCTCAAAGTATTAAAGAACACTGTCATTGAGATTTATTTTAGTTAACTTTCTCCAATTCATTTACTTTTAAAGTAGGGGAAATCTCCATACTATGTTGTATAGGCTCTTAAATATACATTGAAGAACTTATTGATTTATTACAGATCACCTTAAAGCATATTACAGTTTCTGCTAAAGGTTATGCTCAAAATGGGTTATAACCTAAGAGTCAAATTAAGCATAAATTATACTTTTAGCAACTATTGTTTTGTCAGGAATTACTGCACTATCTTGCAGTTTGCTTATGCACTTTATGCTACCAATAATTTGTGTTGCCCGCGTGGCACCTTGGTCCCGGAGGAATGCGGTTTCATTTTTACTGTATCAGTTGTATATGGTAGAAATGACAAATAAAGCTACTCTTGACTAAAGCTTGAAAGCATAAATATTCCAATGCAAGTACAACTATTATCCTCAAGTGCATTAATAAGTATATAGATTAAATGAAAACCTGATGGTAATCAGAATTATTTTAACTTTTTTGCAAGGTTTGTAGCTCAGGTTGAGGTTTAGGGTGTAGGTTTGCTTGCTGAGCTGTAGGTTTGATAGCCAGATGTTTCATTACCTGGCTAGGTAACATCAGTGGCGACCTCCAAGTGAAGCGAAGCTGTTGTCTCCTGCTTTCTATGTTTGTCCTGGATGGGGTTCCTGGGGTTTGTGGTGATGTCATTTCCTGTTCGTTTTCCGAGGGGTTGCTAGATGGTATCGCATTCCTGGATATCACAATTGAAAAAGGACAACGGAGAACTACAAACCTGCGTATACAGAAAACCGACAAACACTGACCAAATACTTAAGCACACCAGCAACCATCCCAACACACACAAACGAAGCTGTATCAGAACACTACTTCAACGAGCCACCACACACTGCAGTACAGACGAACTTCGGAAAACAGAGGAGAACCACTTATACAACATATTCAAAAAGAACGGATACTCAAAAAATACAGTCCGCAGATTCCTCAAGAACAAACCACGACAAGCAGACCAAACATAGCCAGAAACTCTAACCACCTTACCATACAAAGAAGTTTCAGAAATGACAGCCAGACTACTAAGACCCCTCGGAATCCCACCAACACTCTCAAACAAAAACTAACAAACTTAAAAGACCCAGTACAACCCATGGACAAAACCAATGTCACCTACAAAATTCCATGCAAGGACTGCCACAAACACTACTTAGGACAAACAGGAAGAAAGTTAGCCACCAGGATACACGAACACTAGCTAGCCACAAAAAGACACGACCCTCTCTCCCTCGTAGCCCTACACACAGATGAAAAAAACCACCAATTCGACTGGGACAACACATCTATCCTGGAACAGGCAAAGCAAGGACATGCCAGAGAATTCCTAGAGGCCTGGCACTCCAACCACAATGCCATAAACAAACACAGATCTAGATACCAGATATCAACCCCTCAAAACGAGCAGGAAATGACATCACCACAAACCCCATCCAAGACAAACATAAATAGAAAGCAGGAGACAACAGTTTTGCTTCACTTGGAGGTCGCCACTGATGATGTTACCTAGCCAGGTAATGAAATGTTTGGATATCAAACCCACAGCTCAGCGAGCAAACCTACACCCTAAGTTATTTTAACTGTTGCAAAATTGTTGGGATCAATAACTTACCCATTCACCAAACTACCAGAGATTAACTACTAGTGCACATAGCATATTTGAATAGTTCTTCACAAATACTCCTGATGTAAATTCATCAATGGAAGTTAACACAAAACATACTGGCATTACAAGCAGTCCAGAGAAAGTTCACTAAGTTGATTCCAGGTATGGAGAGATTTTAATGAAGACATGGTAGAGTTGATTGAATGTGTCATTTGCATTTAAAAGAATGAAAAAAAAGACCTTATTGAAACATACAAGATGCTTATGAAAGTTGAGAGGGTAGATACGGAGAGTGCAGGGCATAATCTCAGAGTAAGGAGTTGCCCCATTTAAGACAGCGGTGAGGGGGAATTTCTTCCGAGATACTGAATCTGTGGAATTCTTTACCACAGAGGCTGTCAATTAAGTATATTCAATGTTGAGAGAAACAGGTATTTGATTTCAGTAAGGACATGATTGGTTATGGCAATAAAGATAGTGGAGAAAGTGAAGTTGAGGATTATCTGGTCAACCATGATTTCATTGAATAGTGAAACAAACTCAGTGGGCAAATGGTCTACTTCTGCGCCTACATCTTAAGGCATTGAAAAACATTATAGAGGAAACCAAATATAACATATGACATCTTTAACTGAAATCACTTTGATAGTGATTCCAAACCACTGTATAAATACAGGTTAGAGATCAATGGTTGGGTCAGGCAACATCTATGGAGAGAAAGCTAGCTAACGTTTCGAGTCTAGATGACTCAGAGCTCTCTCCGTGGATGTTGCTTGACCTGTTGTGACCTCCAAGTTAGGAGAATAATCCACAAGACCACAAGAAATAGGGAGGTCCATCAAGCCTGCTCTGTAATTCAATAGAATTATGGCTGATCCATCATTCCTTATGTCCACTTTCCTGCCTTTTCCTCATGGCCTTCAATTCCCCTACTGATAAAGAATCTGTCTATCTTAGCCTTAAAATACAGGATTATGCTCCCATAGCTCTCTACGGTAAGGAGCTCCAAAGATTCTCAACTGTTTGAAATTCCCCCTCATCTCAGTCCTGAATCTGCACCTTTTATTCGGAGACTGTCCTCTGGTCCTGGAGTCTCCCGTGAATGGGAATATCTTCTCAGCCTTTACAGTGTCAAGCATGTTAAGAATCCTGTATGTTTTAATACTACCTCTCATTCTTCTATACTCCAGTGAGCAAAATCCCAACCTATTCACTCTTTGCTCATAAGTCAATCCCTCCATACCAGGGATCATCCTATTTAAACTTCTTTCAACTGCCTCCAATGAACTGATACCCTTCCTTAAATAAGGGAATCAAAACTGCTCTCAGTATTGCACATATAGTCTCACTAGCACATGTATAGTTATGGTAAGACATCTCTCCTCTTATACTTTCACCCCCTTGAAATAAGGGCCAACATTCCATTAAACGTTCTGATTACTTGCTGCATCTCTGTGCTAGTTTTCTGTGTTTCACGTACAAAGATCCCCAAGTCCCTTTCAGCAGTTTTTTCTCCATTTACTGAATTTTTGCCAATAAAATGGTTTGTATCCCTCTTGCAACGTACCTTTCCACATATTTTTGTATTGTAGTCAAATCCGCAGACAACATATTTGCTTCCTTCCTCTAAGTCATTTCACGTACTGTAAACAGTTATGGTCCCAGTAATGATTCCTGTGGAACCCCTTTGGATACAGGCTGCCAACCTGAAAAAGAACTCCTTATCCCCACTTGCTATTTCCTGTCATTAGCCAGTTCTTTATTCAATATACTACCTCCAGCAGTATGGACTCTTGTCTTATGACTTAACCTTTTGAGGTATTTTGTTGCACTCTATAGACTAAACAGGGGATAAGAACTGCACATTACCATAAATGCACACTACTTCTCTCACCTTGTACAATCAAAGTTATATTGTATTACAGCATGGAAAGAGACCCTTCATCCATCATGCCTGTGCCAGTCATCAAGTACCCCTCTTTTCTAATCCCATTTTCCATCGTATTGTCAATCAGCTTCATAAAATGTCATGAGTTGTTGGATTATGCCAGTTCTGTCCTTACAACATGGCCTTAGTCAAAGTCCAACTACATGAATGATTTGAGCAATTACTGCCAGAAAATTACTCAGTTTTGGGATTTAGCCACAATTTAAACAAGGCATGGCCAATACAAAATATGCAGCACTTTCAAAATAAAAACTGGAACCAACCTAACCTTCAACAACAGAAATTTAATGAAGCGTACAAATGCTTCATGTGATTCCAACACTAATATGCAGGAAATTCCACATTCATACAGATATGTGGGCAGAAGCTGTGCTACACATGCAGAAAATTGCAGGATGTACGTGCTTCATTGACTTTTTGTTGTAAGGCTATAAAGATAAAATTAAGTTTCTACTAGAACAAACAACAAAATCTGTTCAAACATGCGACTACCTTGCTGTTGTAAATTAGGCCTCTTGGACCTAACATTCAATCAGGGCTGCAGGTTTGCCATTGTGAAATTTAGAAACGTTGAAAGTGTTCAATGCCAGTTGTTTGAAAAGAAGAGATATTGCATAATGTCACATGCTGCTGACAAGGATAACAGAGAGGCTGTAACACCGATTATAATATGGCAACTAGGAAACAACATTTATTGGTCCACATTGTACAGGATCAAGTCTATTTTCTCTCAAGATCATAACCAATAAGGTAGACCTCTACACAGCTAAGCCATTCAAGCTAATATTTCAAAGCAATCCTCCACACAAGCTGCAATTAAAATCTGAAAATTAATCTCCAAAAATGTTAATGTTAGTTGATTGAAAATTTCAAAACCAAAGATTGTTACATAAGCCTTTTAAGTGTTGCAAGAGTCAAAACAAGTAAAGCAAGATCAGAATCTGATCAGCTATGATCAACTGAATGGTCTAATCCTATACCCATGTACAAAAGCCCAATACAGAACGGACACAATAGTGGAATATTTTCAAAGTAACAGCTTCACAGATCAAAAAAAAATTAGTCTCTATCTTTAAAGCACTTAATCTCTATCAAGGCACTGACCACTCATTTTCCCCCCGAAATAGCACACTGAATTTAGCTGCTTTAAATAGTCAGTTTCAGAAACACAAATCTGTTTAGTAATGTAGTCAATCAATTTGCAGGTCAGGCTGATACTAAAGTGCTGCAACAGCTTATAACAATTTTATATTTAAAAAATGTTGACCCAACAAATAGAAGTTGAAGCAATCCTTGCGAAGCACCTGGAAAGCTAGCTGTAGCTAAACCTCTCATTTCACCTGACTACATGCAAAGTTGATCAGGATCATGTTGTAAAATGCTAATCAGACTGTAGTATAAAAGCCTGTTCCAAAAACATTTGAAACTGGTTGGTGTATAATATAGCATCATTTGGGAATTTGAATTGTAAAAATAGAGGTATTTAGGATTTTGATTTTAGTTCTAAGAGGTAAACTTGTGTTTTTTTATTTAAAAAGCAAGGTCAATGCCATTTTTGAATAGGAAATTCAAATGTAGTTTCAAACAAAGCATGTGACTTCAGCTAAATGACTTGAGTACCTGCAGTGTCAGTTGATGAAATGATTAGAAAGCTGAACTATTATCATAGAGAAAGACAGGTTGGTATTAAGACAGGAGTAATATTTATCTGATATTGAATTTCTGTAAAGGATATTGCTGAAAAAAAGGTTTGTTTTCTTTTGTTGTGTGTTAAAATCTTCCTGTATAACTATCTTATTTTATGTAATAAATTTATATTCTTTTATTAAAAGAACAGACAGCTGAGAGTGAATAGATTCATTGACTCACCACCACAGCAACAAACCTGCAAAAGTAAAACTTGTGATCAAGTCAGGTCTCACTTTGAAATGACAATTAATATGTATCAGCTGGGATCATGAAACGAGATATTACAGGAAATGGACCCCACGCAAACCAAACAAGTACATTTTAGATTCCTCCTTATTAATTTATTTAAATTGTTTGAATATTGCACAGGATAGACCTTGAAATCGTAACAATCCTCAAAAATAACAGAACTAAAAATTTAACTGAGCAGATTATACAGTCACAAATCTATGGGAGTCCTGCTACTGTGCCACTGCAAGCAACTTACATCGATATTGGTCATTTTGTCCCGACCACGTTTGCAACAGTGATTCAGAGTAGATTTTAATATAAATTAACACATTAAAAAAAAATATCTGAGAGTAACAAAGTACTGACACGTATGAGGTTATAGAATACCTTTACATTTATATTACTTTCACAAATACCATTTTTAGAGCAATAGTTTCCTCTAAAATCAAACAAAGTCAGTTAAAGTCATAGTCATGGAGATCTACAGCACAAAAATAAACCCTTCAGCCCATTGTGTCTGTGCCAATCAAAAACAACCATACAGGTTGGACCGAAGGGTCTGTTTCCATGCTGTACACCTCTAAGACTATGACTATTCTAATCTCATTTTCCAGCACTTGGCCACAGCCTTGTATGCACTGGCATTGAAAGTGCATATAATTTGCTTCTTAAAACTTGAGGGTTTTTGCCACACCGCATCTCTTCTAAATTTTCTTCTCCTTTCCTTAAATTCATGCCCCGTAGTCACTGATCCCTCTACCTAGGGGAAAAGTTTCTTCCATTCAACGCAATTTCATGCATCTCAGTCATATGCTCCCTCAGTCTCCTTTGCTCGAAAGTAAACAATCCCAGTCTATCCAATCTCTCTTCCTAACTAAAACTCTCCTCAATACCCTCTCCAATGCAATCACAACTCTCCCATAGTATAGATTCCACAACTGCACACAATACTCTTGTTATGGCCCAACCACATTTTACACACTTCCAGCATAGCCTCCCTGCTTAAACTCGATGACTTGACAAGTATATCCTACACATTCTTAACTGTTTTATCCACCATTTCTGATATTTTAAGGAACGGTGTACGTGCACAACAACATCCGTCTAACCTTGGCACTCCCCAGAATCCTACCATTTTGTATTCCCTTGCATTGTTTCTCCAGCCCAAGTGCATCTCCTCACATTTATCCAGATTGAATTCCACTTGCCATTGATCAGTCTACCTAACCTGCCCACCTTTACCATAGTGTAATCTAAGGCTATCCTCCTCACTATCTCCCTGCCAGCATATTAGTCCCTTTCCAATTAGGTGCAACTCGTCCTTCTCGTATAGATCACTTCTACTCCAGAAGAGTTTTCAATGATCCAAAAATGTGAACCCTTCTCCTCTGCACCAGCTCCTCAGCCATGCATTCATCTGCTCTATCCTCCTATTCCTAGCCTCACTAGCTCGTAGCACCGGGAGTAATCCAGATATTACTATCCTCGAGGACCCCTTTTTAAATTCCTGCATAAGTTCCTATAACCTGCCTTCAGAATCTCATCCTTTTCCCTTCTTAGGTCATTAGTTCCAATGTGTACAATGCCTGCTGCTGGTCATTTATATAAATAATTTGGATGTGAGCATAAGAGGTTATATTAGTAAGTTTGCAGATGACACCAAAATTGGAGGTTAGTTGACAGTGAAGGTGGTTACGAGCCAATGGGCTGAGAAGTGACAACTGGAGTTTAATTTTGATAAATATGAGATGCTGCATTTTGGAAAGGCAAATCAGAGCAGGACTTATACACTTAATGTTAAGGTTCTGGTGAGTGTTGCTGAACAAAGAGACCTTGGAGTGCAGGTTCATATTTTCTTGAAAGTGGAGTCGCAGGGAGATAGGATAGAAAAGAAGGCTTTCGTATACGTTACTTTACTTGTCAGAGCATCGAGTATAGGAGTTCAGAAGTCATGTTGCGGCTATATAGGACATTAGTTAGGCTACTTTTGAAATATTACGTGCAATTCTGATCTCCCTCCTATCGGAAGGATGTTGTGAAACCTGAGGGTTCAGAAAAGATTTACAAGGATGTTGCGAGGGTCGGAGGATTTGAGTTATAGGGAGAGGCTGAATAGGCTGGGGCTGTTTTCCCTGGAGCATTGGAGGCTGAGGGGTGACCTTATAGAGGTTTAGAAAATCATGAGGGGCATGGAGAGGGTAAATAGACAAGAACTTTTCCCCAGGGTGGGGGAGTCCAAAATTAGAAGGCATAGGTTTAGGGTGAGGGGAAAAAATTTACCAAGATCCAATGGGGGAATGTTTTCATGCAAAGGGTGGTGCATGTATGAAACAAGCTGCCAGAGGAAGTGGAGGGGACTGGAACAATTACAACATTTAAAAGGCATCCGGATGGGCATGCGATTAGGAAGGGTTTAGGAGGGATACGGGCCAAGTGCTGGCAAATAGGACTAGATTAGGTTAGGATATCTGGTCGGCATAGACAGGTTGGACTGAAGGGTCTGTTTCTGTGCTGTACATTGCTATGACTTTGATTATCTACCAGCCCACCAACTTTTGTATCAACTGGGAACTTCCTGATCAACACTCCTACATTTGAGCATAAACCTGAAACAGCAAGGGGCCCAACATTAAGACCCTAAAGGACACAGACATCTAATCAGAAATACCTCTCAAACTGCAGTATTTCATGGCACTCAGACAATTGTGGATACAATTTGCCAAATTTCCTTCAATATCATGGGCTATTACCATTGCTCTTAGTCTCCCACACAGAACCTTATCAAAAGCCTTTAAGTCCAAGTAGGCTCCATGAAAAATGTTTCCCTCATCTAGATACCTAGTCATCTCTGAAAAATTCAAACAAATTGATCAGATATGACCAACAGTTGTTCAAAAAAAAACTTGCGTTTCTTTTGAAAAACAATGTTCTTTCTACCCCTCCAGTTTTTTTTTGACCTTGTGCTGTAGCCACTGCATCATGTTGGAGGCCTGTTCTGTATAATGCCAGGATCTCTTGGCAATTCTTCATTTAATAGTCTAAGCAGTGAGTTGGGTGACCTATTCAACCATGGTAGGACATCGCATTGAGCCCACACAGGTTTTCTACATGACATACACATGCAAACAATACAGTAGAAATCTCTGGATGCCATCATTGTGTAGACCCATATCCACTATTTCTCTTTATAATCCAGAAACACCAAAACCAAGTGTATCATTCCTTATGGCATCCTGAATGAGATCCTTTCCACATGTATCGACCATGATTCAAATTTAGAATCAGTGTCTCTCTGACCTCCAACGTTCAGCATTCTATGATGCTATTTTTCAAATAAAAACACACATAGCTGCATGTTGCAGACACTAAGCTTCAACAAACACTTTCATATCAAAACCAATGTATTAACTCAAAATGGAGTACAAAACAGAAAGATATAACAAGCAAACCTTCAAGTCAACGCAAAATTCAGAAAGCACATCAGTCAGTTAGAACCTGCGGAGTAAAGAGATTACATTTTACATGTTAACTCTTTTTTCAGAGTCCATCTTTTCTAGTTAAGGGCTGTACTTTCTTGCTAATGAAACCATCTTTCTGCTTGATGTTCTGAGCTTTACAACTTCTGCAAGTTTTCTATGCTGTAATCTATATTCTTAAATGGTCATTAGTCCAGGCTAGAATATTAGTCAAAAGAAATTAGAAGGAAAGTGTTTTTAATGTGTTAACAGAATATGAATGTCACTCATATGCAATGAAATATATAATTCTTATTATGATTTGCAATGGAATTCTAGATAAAGGAATGTGATTATTTCACTTGAAATGCTTTCGTATGTCATGTAGTAGGCTTTGGTTCACATCTTCCATCAAGAACGCCATCTCTCGTTGTTTACCTTTTCTTAAGTCTTGCGTACTAACCACATATACCCACAAAAGTTGCCTAAAATATAAAAACCTATTGTGGAAAGCAAAACATTTAAATGAAAAGGTTATACCTAAATAAATTCATGGCTGACTTATTCAAGCTAAAATGTTCTTACTGATTATGGAGTCAATAATTCCAACATCAAGCCTGTATTCCATTTAGCCACATACATAACTCTTGGCAACAGCGTATGCCCCAGAGCTTGGATTTCTGGTGGTAGTAGGCACTGGGGCCTGGACCCATGGCAGGTGTAGGTCCTGCTGCCTGGACCCCCTGCGGTCTCAACGAAGCAGCAGTGGCAGAGCTGGGGTCTCCTGGGGCATCTGTGTCATTGTTACTGTTCCTGAAGCAGAACTCCTTGAAGATTAGAATACCTTCCAGAAGCCCTGAAGGTGTGCTTGAGGCCCCAATTTGAACAGAAAATAAACTCTTCTTATTCAAGTAATTTAAGTAATTTCTTTTACCCTTGTTGTAACTCAAAATGGCACCAATTTATGGTGACAAAACACTTTTTACTCTAAGATATATGTGACAATAAATCATTCATTCAAAATAAATTGTTTGAGTTCATCCACTATCATTTGCATCCTGATACTAGAATGTTCTTATTTCAAATTAGATTAAATTCCCTACAGAGTGGAAACAGGCCCTTCAGCCCAACAAGTCCACACCGACCCTCCAAAGAGTCACCCACCCAGACCCATTTCCCTCTGACTGATGCACCTCAAACTATGGACAATTTAGCACGGCCAATTCACTTAACGTGCACACCTTTGGACTGTGGGAGGAAACCGCAGCACCCGGAGGAAACCCACACAGACACGGGGAGAATTTGCAAACACCACACAGACAGTCACCCAAGGCTGGAATTGAACCTAGGACTCTGGTGCTATGAGGCAGCAATGCTAACCACTGAGCCACTGTGCCGCCCTGCATTCACAGAAACCTTAGCTTAATCTACAGGATGTTGCTTCCCAAGTAAGGTGTATGCTTTTCATTCAAGCTGGTGACCCTGCTGACCAATCTCACCTCAGCTGTCTTTTTCCCTCTGAACACATGAAGAAAGCTCCATCATCAATTAGCTGAAGGGACAAAGATCAAAAGACAAAGTGAGGCCCCGTTTGGAATCTAAAGTCAATCTTAATTCTTGAGAAAAAATCTCTTAGAAATCTTAAGAGTTCTGAATATACTTCCATTTCTAAAAAAAGTATGAGAAATGTTAAGAAATTGATACAGCTCATGGAAAGAAGGTCACAGATCTCATTATCGTTAGTCTAATACCTAGAACATGGCTGCAATGCTAGAAAAAAATTCAATAACCTCACTAGAGTTTTCAAGGCAAGAATTTACTTGCACCAAGTCAGGTGCTTATACAACAAACCTTGGAGGCAAGATTAGAGCCGATGTCCATATATGGTGATTTACTCGGAACAGATGTACGAGCTAAGGAAAGAGGAGCCATGCCAGAATGTTGCTCTTCGAAAGACAAATACTATAGCAGAGGTCTCAGAGACTGACTTTATAAAGTCTCAGCCTCTCAAAGAAACAACCAAGATACATACAAGGAAATGCCCACCAGTGAACTTGTGCATAATGTCACAGAACATGGACAACTGAATTCCAACTTGCAGAATGCAGAAATAACTGGGCCAAACATTTGCCACCAGGGTTTTGAAGACACTGTTGACAGTGGCTTCTAAATAGAGTGCACCTTCACTCCTACATTCTGTTCTACCATTTGCCACTGACCCAGTGCTTCTGTCTAACATTCTGACAACTCCTTCCTCAGTGGTACATAGAAAGGTGGAGAAGACAGCCCCATACAGTCCACCACAGTTCCCACAGTTATCTAAAAAGTATTCTCAAAAGAAACCAAGTAGTGTTTCACCTTCCAAGCTAGTCACTGAGGAAAACAAAACACTTCATTTGAGCACTAAAACATGCACAAAAGCTGGCAATAACAGCATTTGGTAATTTTAAATGGGCAATGCCAATATAGTGAAAGGATGTTTATTTATTAAATTGGCATTTATTTCTATGTTTGGTATTGGTGTTTAACCTCATTTATTGTGTGCTTTAACTTTGAATGAATGAGATAATTCACTCTGTCTGTTAAACTTAGCCATTCTTTTGAATGTTATCCAAGATTTAAATTGTTTTAACAGAGATCTTTAAAAATATGGACAGGTTTGACAGGTATCATAACCGTGAGTCAGAACCCTGTTAAATACTGTGGCCATTTTTAACATGTAATTCCAAACTTTTTCGTTTAGAAAAGGCTGATAATTTTCAACAGGAGCCATTTTTTGACTTTAAGTCATTGTCTGGAGAGAGGAACCAATGCAATGTCTCATTTACAGAAGTGTAGAGAACATTGACGGGACTGAGCAAACTCTACGACAATGGATGAATGGACACCCCACAACAATCACAAGGCATGGGTGTTCCCTCCCAGTCGGGGAACACTTCAACGGTCTGGGACATTCGGTTTCAAACCTTCAGGCGGACTTCAGGACAAGCAACAATGCATAGTGGCTGAACAGAAGTGATAGCAAAGTTCTGTACCCATGGGAATGGCCTCAACTGGTACCTTCAGTTCATGTCACACTACTCACTCCTACATACTGACACACCCATGCAGAGCCTCTCTCTCATATGCACACACTTGCACACATATCACCTCCCCCCCAACACATGTACCCTCTCATACATGATGGGATATGTGCACATATGAGAGAGCGCTTGCATGAGAGGGAGGGTCTGTATGGCCGTGCAATATGTAGGAGTGTATGTGTGATAGTACAATTTAGCGTAACATGAACCGAAGGTCCCTGTTGGGGCCATTCCCATGGGTACCGAACTTTGCTATCAGATTCTGCTTCGCCACTCTGTGTTGTTTCTTGTCCCAAAGTCCACCCTAGAGGATGGTCACCTGAAGGTCCAAGGCGGAATGTGCCTGATTGCTGAAAGTGTTCCCTGACTGGGAGGGAACACTCCAACCTGGTGAGATTGTTGTGGGGTGTCCATTCATCTGTTGTCATACAGTCTGCTCGGTGTCACCAATGTACCATGCCTCAGGGCACCCTTGCCTGCAGTGTATGAGAGAGACCACATTGGGCACATACATGATGGGGAAGTGTCCCCACGTGTATATCGTGTTGATAATCTGATACTCTTGCACACATACCCCATCACACTCTCACACACACTTAAAAATCAACCAAGCGCGCGCGTGTATACACACACACAAAATCCCACAACAGTAGGTTATAATTTTGTCCATTCCAGCCTAACACCATTATCTTCAAGTCATGAAAAGTTCTTATGTCTACCAGTTGGGTTTGACTATTAGTATGCAGAGATTACAGTCAAAACGCCAACCCTACTTGACTGCCTTACAGGTAAAGATTCACTCTCTTATTGCTAGAAAGCAACCTGGCAATAAGAAACTGGACATGAGCTACAGGGAGAGGCTGAACAGGCTGGGGTTGTTTTCCCTGGAGCGTCGGAGGCTGAGGGGTGACCTTACAGACGTTTACAAAATTATGAGGGGCATGGATAGGATAAATAGAAAGTCTTTTTCCCCCAAAGGTCAGGGAGCCCAGAACTAGAAGGCATACATTTACGGTGAGAGGGGCAAGATATAAAAGAGACCTAAGGGGCAACTTTTTCACAGAGAGTAGTACGTGTATGGAATGAGCTGCCAGAGGATGTGGTGGAAGCTGGTACAATTGCAACATTTAAGAGGCATTTGGATGGGTATATGAATAGGAAGGGTTTGGAGGGATATGGGCCAGGTGCTGGCAGGTGGGACTACATTGGGTCGGGATATCTGGTCGGCATGGACGGGTTGGACCGAAGGGTCTGTTCCATGCTGTACATCTTTATGACTCTATGAAGGCTAGAATTAATCATGGTTTGAAAAGGTATCAGAAGTACAGAATCTCAACCAAAACAAAAGATGATATCAACATCAATGCTATGACTAATTGCTACTGCAACAAAATTCAACAATTCTCTCTTTGTAAACAATTCAAAGACAATTCTATGTAACTTTTTTTTAAAAAAAGATTTTCCTTTTTGGACCTATTTCTTGTTTCTAACGTGCGTGTGCATTGGATGAATATTTCTTCCCACGTGCCAGAATTAATAATTTTTTTTGTTAATTCAAGAAAGCCTGGATAAAGTGGCTTCTTTTTAAGGCATTTGATTTAGGATGTAGTATCTACAAAGGTTCCTTTTTAAGTTAACCTTGTTAGAACCAAAGGAAATGAATGAATAAAAGCAGAGCTCATTCATCCCTCCTTACCCAGTAATTTGACAGTGTGGGGCTTCCTCTGTGGATCCATAATGAATTGGGGAACCTCACCAGCAGTCTGGTCAAAACATAGGGCAGATATGGAGTAGTCAATACTAGAGGCCATAAATGAAAGATAGTTACTATGGAATAACAACAGAAGTTACTGGGAAAACTTTGAAGTTTTGGCGGTTCTAAGAAATGGTCATTGGACCCAAAATGTTAACTCTGCTTTCTCTCCACAGATGCTACCAGATCGGCTGAATTTCCCCAGCAATTTCTGTTGTTTCCGATTTCCAGCATCCGCAGTTGTTTTTATTTTTGTTTAGAATATGGAATATGTACTGTAGAAAGTGGTTGAGCAAACAACTTTAATACTTTCAAAAGACAACTAGATGAACATATAAAAGGGAATGGAAAGATATGCTGAAAGGTCGAATGGTCACACTACCAATGGGAAAGAGATTCACGGTAAACACGAGCAGACTAGTTGAACCTAACGTGCTGGTTCTGTGGAAAATGTGTTAAGTAATTCCAGGAAAACTGTATCAATCCTGTTCACTTATTGAAGTCCACATAAAACAAACTGATTTGTTGTCATAGTTGTGTCTCCTTTGAGGAGTATTTTTAAACCTGTCACCCTTAAAAGTCACAGAATGCATAAAGTGGCATGTGAGATTACAGTATCAGAATAAAGGGTCTAATTACAATCCAGTAGCATCACAGCATCACTAAGTTTAGATATTGAGCACAGGCACATGTTTAGTTGTAGGAGACAAAGATTCCAACAGATTGACAGAGTAGAATATCGACTGCAAACAATTAATTTGTCCAGTAAGGAAACAGACTGCCACTCTCGTCACATTCCCTACTTAGATATTTTCATTACTTACCTAAAATCTAACATTCATTAGGCATTTGAGAATTCAGAACTGTAAAAACAAAACCATCAGGAAGGATTACTATTGAACTCATGACAAAACTGCTCAATGCAAATATGAAAAGTAAACTGAGCACAATGGCCAGTTTGTTTTCTGCTTGACGGTGAATAAACCTCCAGTGCATAAACTAGGCCTCACTTCCATGTAGATCCAAAGATAAAAGTAAGTTTTTAAAAGTGAGAAGAGCTCCAAAATTGTACTGTTCCACTTTTCTCCAAGCGTTTATAATACTCCAATTACTTTGATTACTGTTCACAAATTTGTCAATAAAGGACTTGAGTGAGCATAAGTAATAATACCAAATCAGCCACATATTATTTTACGAAACAGACCATTCTGTTTAATTTAAACAACTCAATGTGCACATCAAAATTACAGCATTTAAGTGAAGCACCGGTGTAACTTTTACTTCAGTGATAGAAGCTAGAAAACGCTCTCTGCTCACTTCAGTACAACTTCATCACTCCTTCCTCCACTTTACAAGCAATCCTGCTCCACACTCCAACAAGAGACATTTCAAGATTAAACTGCAGGGCTAGTATTTCTCTAAGAAAATTACTTTGCATTCATTGTGGTTTTCTGATATTAAGTGCAACATAACCAAATAGCTTTAATTTCCTGCAGTTATCCTCACATACACGAATAGGTCTTGGAACATAAGTGGTGGCCAGGGGGAGGGAGATGGAGGGGGTAGTGGTTTGGTATTAGTCGCACAAAAACTCCAGCAAAGGGACTTTGAAAGCAAGGTAGGGATAGCTTGGCAAGGGAAAATTCCTTAAGACAGGGGACTGGGGACTGAAAAAGTGTCCACTATTGATTGGTTAGCAGTGCACAGAATCAGGTGACTGCTAGATACAAGGGTGCGATGAGACTTCACACAGCAAAAACAAACATGCAATTGACTGTGAATGTAAAGTTGTATTCACTTCAACATTTGTAACCAGTGTGGTGCAGCTTGCATACTAAAAAGGTGCACATTTACAATATTCCATGTACAGAATTGCAGTTAGAATGTTACACAAGTCTGAGCTATGTAGACAATGGCAAGGTTTGTAACAAAATTGGACAAGACGTCCAGCAAGTCATCTCTCAATGTCAGGAGAGTCATGCACCATCTTTTATGCTTTTGCCAAGTATCAAGGCACATTTGTTGTTAGGCAGGAGTGAGTTGCCAATTAAGGGAAATTATTGCTTGTTAATTGCCTTATTAATATTGAGCATCCAACATTACCAAAATTTGTGGAACATGATAATCGTCGAGAAATCTTGGCACAGAAATCAGAGCAGGTATCCAATGACATCAACTCATTGTTTGGTCTGAAGAATCTCAGTTAGTTAGGCCCAAACAGCAATTCAAGGCATAATCCATAGGCACCAGTGATACGTACTCCTCATCCGAGGATATTGGAATCCAAACTTGACAACCACTTATGGCCATCCACTTACAGGCCATTTAGGAAGCAAACATAAATAGCAGGGCACATCAAGTAACATTGAAAGGCTACAGCAGAGACATTTTATGCGCAGAGATAAGCTTCCAGCTGACTGATTAAAACAAGGTTACATCACAGAATCATGGTGCTGATCACAGAGTGCCTAAGCGAATCCTTGCAACATCTGTACCTTGCTTTGTCATGCCTGTTAGATTTTGGCTCCGGCTCAAGTGTTGTATTAACAAGCTGAATATAAATCTGACTGCAGGAGTGGGGTGAGCAGTTTGATTTAAAGAACAAAGGCACCAGTCAACAAAGCAGCAATGCTGGAAACTGGGTGGAGGCTAGTCTTCTGACAAAGAGCTGCTGTCAGTCAAGAGTCCTGGTATTCTCAGCCAGGGACTTAGTCCAGGGGCTTTATCACTATCAGTCATCAGCTTGGGACCTTGGCAATTAAATGACAGCGAAAAGATGATTTTGAGGTTAGCGGAGTGGGGTGGGGGGGCAGAACAATGTCAAAAGTGGAAGGGAATTCAACACTGAGAGAGGGAGTTGGTTTTGGGCGGGGGGCAGTGGAGAAAGAGTGCACAACAGAAGTCACAGAAAGGATGTTCATTGGCTGCGACAATCACCATGGCCTCCACAGGGAAACCTCAGAGGTGCCATCCAGGCATAATTTAGGTGTTACGTCCAGATTTGGGGACAAGGAGGTGACGCTCAATGTAATGTATCTCAAGATAGGGTCGGGGTGGTGAGGAGTGGAAATAGGCGGCTTGAGTAGCACAGGCCAAAAAAAAAGTGTGACGGGGTTGATGGGGAGGGGCACCTGGTGAGAAAACAGGGCCATGTGGTCATGATGTCTACTATAAACCACACTCCCTATCATTTTCCATTCTCCCAATGCGTAACACAACTGACAACACCCAGGGTGGTAGGAGTCAGTATCACTTTGATGGATTAGAGCTCAGAATCCACACAAGTTGGACATTAGCACATTGAAGGAGAAATTTCATGGAGCACGCGTTTGCAAACTCCAGTTACATTTCATTTGTAAACATTTCTTTGCACATATGCAATTAATGCAGATTGAACATGCTAATGTGCCAAGGTCAAAGGCAGACTGTACATTGCCATTGGAGCTGCTCAAAATAATACTGTCATTTCAGTGATGCTAAACCAGCAGCAATTGGGGGTGATTGCTGGCCAAAACCATCCCATGTGTGTAACTTCCAAGGGAGCTATGGAACAAGGGAAGGAACATTGCTGCATTGCAAGGCATACAAGTATTACCGAATGGGTGCAACAGGACTAAATGAATGCAGTAAAAGTTGGAATGGTCAAGGTGGGTCGACAATGGGCAGAGGTTCAGAGCACAGCAGAAATCCCCTTTCAGATATAATGTGTTGGTCACTAAGCTCGTATAACACTTTCACCAAGGTGGTTACTACACTGACTAGGATCATGACAAATTAAAGGACAGGACTGAAGTCTGGAAGAGTTTGGGACCAGATTGATATGCAGTTCCACTAAGTGTCAGCTGGCCACATTGACTGTCAAGGTCAAGACACCATTATTAATTCATAGTGTGGGTGCAAACTGCAGCCTATATTAGTTTCTTGAGAAATCCCTTTGGCTGTCAAGGAAGACTCATGTTTGGAGTTTTTGTTCAAATGAGATTTTGGTAACCAATTGGCACTGGAGACAAAGTATAGGGAACTCAGTCTTCAGATGGGATTTATTTAAGGACAGGCAAACAGTGTGCCTTGTGGTTAAAAATTAAGGTGAGAGAATGGGATGGCACGTGCAAGAATGTGTCAAGGACTTGCAATTAGCAGCATGGCTTTGTGGCTACTGCACCATTATGCTGCTGATGAGGAGTAATGATGACTCAAATGTTTGTCCAGGTACACAATGCCTCTCAAAATGGCCAAACACAAGGGTTGCCAGTCTTTCAGCAGACATCTGGTGAGTGGAAGTTGTTCTGGAAATGACACAGGGATGTGTATATAATTGGACATGAGGGGCAGCAATAGGACCAGGGTAGGTAATCAATGAGTTGTGTTTAGTAAAATGCAAGAAATCGCGCTGGACATGGACATGAGAATCACTCCAAAGAAATTGGGGGGGGGGGGGGGTGGAAAAAGGGGGTTAGAAGTTGGGGAGGCAATGGTACACTGGGGAGACCAAGCAGATGCTATGACTTTGGATGAATGGACACTATGCAACAATCACCAGACAGGTGTGTTCCCTCCCAGCTGGGGAACACTTCAGCGGTCAGGGACATTCTGTCTTAGATCTTTGGGTGACCATCCTCCAAGGTGGATTTCAGGGTAGGCAAGTTTTTTTTTTATTTCAAAAATATATTTTATTCATAAAATAATTTGATGGTCTGTACAGTTGTCATACCATACATACAGAAACATTCAATTTCTTTGCATACAGAGATCAGAATTTATCATTTGTATACACAGGTCTGTATATTTATCAATCATATATCCATATACTTAGCTGAGGCGTCAGCAGCGTCGAAATCACTGCGTGGGCCCCGTTCTTCTTAGGCAGGCAGATGTTACACAGTGGTCTTTCCCCACTGTGCCTTGGCGGCAGCTGCCCCAAGCTTCAGCACGTCCCTCAACGCGTAGTCCTGGACCTTGGAATGTGCCAGTCTGCAACACTCAGTTGGGGTCAACTCCTTCGGCTGGAAGATCAACAGGTTTCCGACCGCCCAGACAGCGTCCTTCACAGAGTTGATGATCCTCCAGGCACAGTTGATGCTAGTCTCGGTGTGCATCCCGGGGAACAGACTGTAGAGCACAGAGTCCCGCGTCATGGCGCTGATCGGGATGAACCTCAACAAACACCACTATATTTCTCTCCAGACTTCTTCTGCATAGGCACATTCCAGAAGGAGGTGTGTGACAGTCTTGTTTCCCACCAGCCTCCCCCCCCCCCCCTCCCACACACAGCCACTTCGAGGGCAGCGTGCGGTGCGGGAGAGAGTCCAGACATGCATAAAGGATCTCACAGGCAGAGCCTTTCTCACCACCAGCCAAGCCATGTCTTGGTGCTTGTTGGAAAGTTCTGGCGATGAGGCATTCTGCCAAATGGCTTTGACAGTCTGCTCAGGGAACTGCTCTATAGGTTCCGCCCTCTCCTTTTCCAGAAGGGTCTCAAGGACACTACATGCTGACCACTTCCTGATGGACTTGTGGTCAAAGGTATTTTTCTTCATAAACTTCTCCACGAAGGACAGGTGATACGGAACGGTCCAACTACTGAGAGCATTCCGCGGTAGTGAGGCCAGGCCCATCCTTCGCAACACCGGGGACAGGTAGAACCTCAGTACACAGTAACACTTGGTGTTTGCATACTGGGAATCCACGCACAGCTTGATGCATCCACACACAAAGGTGGCCATCAGGATGAGGGTGGCATTGGGTGTATTTTATCCCCCCGTTGCTCAAATCTTTGTACAGCGAGTCCCTTCGGACCCGGTCCATCTTTGATCTCCATATAAATTGGAAGATGGCCTGGGTGACTGCAGCGGCACAGGTTTTGGGAATAGGCCAGACCTGTGCCACGTATAATAGCAATGACAGTGCCACACACCTGATGACCAGGTTTTTTCCTGTGATGGAGAGCAACCGTAGCTTCCATCTGCACAGTTTCTGCTTCACTTTGCTGATACGCTCCCTCCCAAGGCTTGGCACACACCCCAGCCCCCCCCGAACCAAATACCCAGCACCTTCAGGTGGTCGGTCCCGACGGTGAAGGGGATCAAGGATTGGTCGGCCCAGTTCCCGAAGAGCACAGCCTCGCTCTTGCCTCGGTCTACCTTGGCTGCCGAAGCCCATTCGAACTGGTCACATATGCACATGAGTCTGTGCACGGACAGCGGATCAGAGCAGAAAATGGCGACGTCATCCATGTACAGGGAGGCCTTAACCTGCAGGCCCCAACTGCCAGGAATACTCACCCTTCTCAGGCTCGCATCCTTCCTGATGGACTTGGCAAATGGCTCTATGCAGCACACGAACAAGGTGGGGGGGGGGGGGGGGGTGCGCAGCCCTGCCTGACTCCAGATCTGACTGGGAAGCTATCTGATTCCCACCCATTGATTGAGACTGCACTAACAATGTTGGTGTAGAGCAGTCTGATCCAATTGCAGATTCCCTCCCCAAAGCCCATTTTGGAGAGAACATCTCTCATATAAAGTGTGTGATATTCTGTCAAAGGCTTTCTCCTAGTCCAGGCTGATCAGACAGGTGCCCAACCCGCTGTCCTGCACATAGGCGATCGTATCCCTGAGGAGTGCGAGACTCTCAGCAACAGAACAGGTTTGGTCAGGGTGCATCACCGACCCCAGAGCAGACCTGACCCGGTTGGCAACTACCTTTGATAGAATTTTGTAATCCGCATTCAATAGTGAGATTGGTCTCCAATTTCTGAGTTCCTCCCTCTCCCCCTTCCGCTTGTAGATGAGGGTGATGATGCCTTTCCTCATGGATTCACTCATGGTACCTGCAAGAAGCATACTGACATACATCTCCAGCAGGTCTGGGCCAATCAAGTCCCACAGAGCAGAATAGAGCTCGACTGGTAAGCCGTTGCTTTCAGGAGTTTTATTCTTTTCAAAGGACTCAAGGACCTTGGTCAGCTCATCCAGAGATAGAGGCTGGTCCAGTCTCTCCCATGTTCTAAGACCTCAATGATGGTCGGTCGGCTTCGCATCATACAGACTGGCATAGAAGGATTTGCTGATCCTCATGACGTCAGCCTGAGATGACGTTATCGAGCCATCTTCTTCTTTCAGGCTGCTGAGCACAGAGCTCTCTTTGTACACCTTCTGGAAGGAGGAACGTGAGCACATCTCGTCCTGCTCCACTGAGCGGACCCTGGACCGGAAGATTATCTTGGAGGCCTCCAAGGCAAAGAGCGAGGCTTGCTGGCCCTTCACCTCCTTGAGGTCCTCTGTGACATCGACCCCCATCGTCTGCAGCAGGAGCAAGCTCTGCATACTTTCCTGGAGCTGTGACAGTTTTCCCCACGTCTCTCTCACCTCCTGAACATCTTTGAAGATGAAGAACCTCTTGATGTTCCCTTTTACTGCTTCCCACCAGTCCGCTGGAGATTCAAAGAGGGGATTCTCTTGAGCTCCTCAATGTTTCCCAGGGTCAATAGCTTTGTGTTCAGCTTCCACGTTCCCTTACCAGCCTGCTGCTCATCCTTCAGGATAGGCAACACCGCAAAGCGGCTAAGCAGAGGCTGATAGCCAAGTTCGGTACCCATGAGGATGGCCTCAACCAGAGACCTTCGGTTCATGTCACACTACAGGTGACTGCTACTACACTATATACACTCGTTCTCTCACTCTCTCACACACACACACACATACATAGGCTTATACTCCATCACACACACACACACACACACACACACACACACACACACACACACACACGCACTTTACCCAGCTTGCACACACACAAACAAACAAACACTTTCTCTCATGTACACGCGCACACATAAAAGTCTATGGGATGAATTTGTATTTGCAGAATTTTGTTTGCAGATACATTCTATTTTACTCAAATCTGCTTTGCTCAATCTGCAGGCAATCAGTCCATGCAATATTTTGTAAATTCCATTTTGAAAATAGAACCAGTCTGACTAAGATTGTGATGCAGACAGACTCTAACCTCACACCTTTAATGCAATGTCTGAGCTGAGATGTCACTATTTTAAAAAATAAAATTTTAAGTTATCTCAAGTATGTGACTTAAAAGTAGTTCTGGGATTTGCATGTTAATGAACCAAAACCTGCAACCCATTCTAAAGATGAAATACTTAACAGTAATCTAGATTTATCATTTCAGTTGTATGATGCTGCAATCTTTGCTATAAATTCTGTATTTTATGGTCCTATTCCACAACTACTTGAAGGAGCAGTGCTTCAAAATAAACCTGTTGGACTACAACCTGTAGTCGTGTGATTTTTAACTTTGTCCAAAAAAAAATTCATCTCACACTTGGTCAAATAAATATGAAATTCAGCCCTTCAAATCTAGATTTACTTTATACAACCTGCTATTCATAAACGTAACACTTTTAAAAACTGTTGCGATTATTTGCGGTTTTAATATTCTGAACATATTAAAAAGCTGTTATAAAAATGTTACATTCCCAGTGATATAGTGGTTTTACTGCAAAGTTTACATTATTGGATGTGCCTGGAGCTGGTGCATTGAAACACCCACAAATGAGAACCTCTGACAAACAGCGGAGTAGATTTTTGTTTAATTATCCCAAACTTCATGCTGGGCACAATCCAGAGTTGACAAACCAGAAATGAAGGTTATCAGACACTGCAGAGCAATTATCAAGGATAACTACGCACCCACCTTAAGTAATCCCATCCAAATAAGAGCAACAGGTGAGCTTCCACATCTAAGGGGCTAATTAGTGACCCACCAGTGCTGAAAGATCCACTGGTCCAGAGCTGGAAACTGCCAGCAACAATTTTCCTGGACAAACATGTAAGAGAGTCTACATTACTCCTCATCAGCAGCATAATGGCACAATAACCACAAAGCCATGCTGGTAATTGCAAGTCCCTGACAGAGTTATAGAGTCATAGAGATGTACAGCATGAAAACAGACCCTTCAGTCCAACTCGCCCACACCGATCAGATATCCTAATCTAGTCCCATTTGTCAGCACTTGGCCCATGTCCCTCTAAACCCTTCCTATTCATATACCCATCCAGATGCCTTTTAAAATGTTGAAATTGTACTAGCCTTCACCATTTCCTCTGGTAGCTCATTCCATGTGTGTGAGAAAAAGTTGCCCCTTAGGTCCCTTTTATATCTTTCCCCTCACTCTAAACCTATGCCCTCTAGTTCTGGACTCCCCCACCCCAGGGAAACGACCTTGTCTATTTATCCTAACCATGCCTCATGATTTTATAAACCTCTATGAGGTCACCCCTCAGACTTTGACCCTCCATGGAAAACAGCCCCAGCCTGTTCAGCCTCTCCCTATAGCTCAAATCCTCCAACCCTGGCAACATCCTTGTAAAGCTCTTCTGAACCTTTTCAAGTTTCACAACATCTTTCTGATGGGAAGAAAACCAGAACTGTACGCAATATTCCAACAGTGGCCTAACCAATGTCCATTACAGCCACAACATGACCTCCCAACTCCAATACTCAATGCTCTGACCAATAAAGGAAAGCATACCAAAAGCCTTCTTCACTATCCTATCTACCTGTGACTCCACTTTCAAGGAGCTATGAACCTGCATTCCAAGGTCTTTGTTCAGCAACACTCCCTCGGACCTTACCATTAAGTGTGTACGTCCTGCTAAGGTTTGCTTTCCCAAAATGCAGCACCTCGCATTTATCTGAATTAAACTCCATCTGCCACTTCTCAGCCCATTGGCCCATCTGGTCCAGACCCTGTTGTAATCGGAGGTAACCCTCTTCACTGTCCATTACACCTCCACTTTTGGTATCATCTGCAAATTTACTAATTGTACCTCTTATGCTTGCATCCAAATCATTTATATAAATGACAAAATGTCAAGGTCCCAACACCAATCCATGTGGCATTCCACTGGTCACAGGCCTCCAGTCTGAAAAACAACCCTCTACCACCACCACCCTTTGTCTTCTACCTTTGAGTCAGTTCTATATCCAAATGGCTCGTTCTCCATGTATTCTATGGGATCTAACCTTACTAACCAGTCTCCCATGGGGAACCTTGTCGAATGCCTTACTGAAGTCCATATAAATCACATCTACCCCTCTGTCCTCATCAATCCTTTGTTACTTCTTCAAAAAACTCAATCAAGAGTTTTGAGAGACGATCTCCCTCGCACAAAGCCATATTGACTATCCCTAATCAGTCCTTGCCTTTCCAAATACATATACATCCTGTCCCTCAGGATTCCCTCCAACAACTTGCCCACCACCGATGTCAGGCTCACTGGTGTGTAGTTCCCTGGCTTGTCCTTACCATCCTTCTTTAACAGTGGCACCACGTTAGCCAACCTCCAGTCTTCTGGCACCTCACCTGTGACTATTGATGATACAAATATCTCAGCAAGAGGCCCAGCAATCACTTCTCTAGCTTCCCACAGATTTCTAGGGTACACCTGATCAGATCCTGGGGATTTATCCACTTTTATACATTTCAAGACATCCAGCATTTCCTCCTCTGTAATATGGACTTTTTGCAAGGTGTCACCATCTATTTCCCTACATTCTATATCTTCCATATCCTTTTCCACAATAAATGTGATGCAAAATACTCCTTTACTACCTCCCCCATTTTCTGCGACTCCACACAAAGGTCCTATTCTCTCCCTAGTTACCCTTTTGTCCTTAATGTATTTGGAAAGACCCTTTGGATTCTCCTTGATTCTATTTGCTAAAGCTATCTCATGTCCCCTTTTTGCCCTCCTGATTTCCCTCTTAAGTATACTCCTTCTTTCTTTATACTCTAAGGATTCACTCGATCTATCCTGTCTACACCTGACATATGCTTCCTTCTTTTTCTTAACTAAATCCTCAATTTCTTTCGTCATCCAGCATTCCCTATACCTATCAGCCTTTCCTTTCACCCTGACAGGAATATACTTTCTCTGGATTTTCATTATCTCATTTCTGAAGGCTTCCCATTTTCCAGCCCTCCCTTTACCTGCAAACATTTGCCCCCAATCAGCTTTTGAAAGTTCTTGCCTAATATCAAAATTGGCCTTCCTCCAATTGAGAACTTCAACTTTTAGATCTGGTCTATCCTTTTCCATCACTATTTTAAAACGAATAGAATTATGGTCGCTGGCCCCAAAGTGCTCCCCCACTGACACTTCAGTCACCTGCTCTGTCTTATTTCCTAACAGTAGGTCAAATTTTGCACCTTCTCTAGTCGGTACATCCACATCAGAAAATGTTCTTGTACTCATTTAACAAATTCCTCTCCATCTAAACCCTTAACACTATGACAGTCCCAGTCTATGTTTGGAAAGTTAAAATCCCCTACCTTAACCACCCTATTAAATCAAAGAAATGTTGGTGAGATACTGAAGTGCAGTCCATGTGTCTGAAAGCATATGAAAATGGCAGTACGCTTATGCTTAAATTTACATGAAGCAATCTACCAATTAAAAGTAATAATCATTGCACCATAATTCTAATGTCCATAAAAATTTTTTACCAAGACTGATAAGCTATAGCGTAAAATGCAACATTCAAATGCAGCCCATTAAGATAAGTTAAACAGCCACTGAAATTACATTTGCTCTTTCCACCAACTTATTTTGAATATTCTTAACCTCAATGTGGAATTTGCTGCCAGATGGCATAGAACAGGTAATTAGCTTGTGAATCATTTGAAAAGGTTAAGAGAAGGACTTGAGTGATGACTCAAGGAGTTATACTCAGTTAGTAGCTGAGCTGTAGATACAAGGTATTATCCAGGTTTAATCCCTGGTCAACATTGCATTATCTAATCTGTAAGGAGTAATAGAAGCAGCACAATTGTTCTGATACCCCACTGCAGCACTAAGTGTGTACTGCTCCTGGGTAGGCCATTATCAAATTGAAATGTTAAACAAGGCCCCATCTGCCTGTTGGGGTGAATGCAAAGAATCTCATTATATTATTTCCAACAGAAGCAGGATAGTTAATCCAGGTAGTTAGCACTGCTGCCTCACAAAGCCAGAGAACCAGGTTTGATTCCAGCCTTGGGTGACTATCTGTGTTGAGTTTGGACAGGTTTTCACCCAGTGCTCCGGTTTCCTGCCACTGTCCAAAGATGTTCAGGTTAGGTGGATTGGCCATGCTAAATTATCCCAAAGTGTCCAGGGCTGACCAGGCAAAGTGGATGAGCCATGGGAAACATCGTGTTACAGCAACAGGATTAGGAATGTACTGGGTGAGATGCTCTTCATGGGGTAAGTACAGACCTGATGGGTTAAACTGCGTCTTTCCACAATATAGGGATTCTATAATTCTAAGATTCAGGTGTCTTGGCCAAAATGCATTCAAACAATATCACAAAACAAAGTATCCTGCTGTTATTGAGATGTAGGAGGTGTATATATTAGCTGCTGTGTTTTTTACGTTATAGAAGTGACTAGATGTTCAATGCACTTCATTGGCTGTAAAGCAATTTTGAGCAGTCTGGCAGTCTTACAAAACACAAACAAAAGCTTTTTTTTTGCTGTATCTTGTTTTGAGTTCGATAGGGGAAAAAGGGGATTGCAATGGGAGTAGAAAACTCCTCCACTGGAAATACACATGCATAACAAGTCCACAAAACTTTGGAAACCTCAGGTCTAAAGAAGAGTCATGCTGGGCTCAAAGTTTTAATGCTGTTTCTCTCTCCATACATGCTATCAACACTGCTGAGCTTTTTCCAACCTCCTTTTTTAACCTCCCTAGATTTCTAACATGCATAGCATTTTGTCTGTGCTCAATGATCATTTGCAGCTAATTTGTAATGTACAAACTTAATGCAGAGTGCACACTACTACAGCTTAAAAAGCCATAGACTCCCTGACAGCAAGGAAAATTCAAAAAAGGTAGAATACAACTATCGCTACTCAAGTATGGAAAGCCCACTCATTACTATAACCTCCTTTGCTGGAGATAAGACTAGGTTGCACAGGATGTGTTATGACGTAAACACTACCATGTTTAACAAGATCAAAGGCAATTGAGGGGAATTGCAATTACTGGGCTTTTGCCAGTGTTATTCAAACAAAGATCCCATCACCAGCCACAGAACGTACCCAGAGGTAGAATGTGGCTTCAGTTTACACAAATTATAGTAGGCAAGTTGGCAGCTTCAGAACTCCAGAGGAGCAGTAAACAGTACTCAAACAAAACTTTGTTTTGTGGATCGTACAAAAGCATGGGACACAGTGAGCGGATACTGGGGTAAACTGGCGATCATGTCAATGTAGCTTTGCCATTCAAAATGGTACTTTTGTGATAATATCCATCATCCTACTGGATAGGAAAGCAGGCTCAAGGGACCAAATCGTCAATCCTGCTCCTAATGTGTTTGTTGATATGACACTACATTGGTTGCCCACACAAGCACCAGCTCCAAATGGTCAAAGACTCTCAACTCCTACATTTGTCACTATATTTGTACTATACTTGTCCTATGTTCTCCCTCACAGAGTATGAGAAAAGCCATTGATTGCTATGGGACAAGGTGCTGCAGCATAACTGCTAAAGATCATCGTCCACCATTCACTCTGGAATCAGAAATTCTGTATCTCAAATTTAAGGTGACATACAACTTAATTAAGTTACTCAATGGAGAGCTCAACACCTGCAATGGCAAGGCAGTCAACAACTTTCGCCAACTAACAAAATGGGCATGAAGAAACAATAAATTAATTGATGTTTATCTACATGGCTTGCATTCACAGCACATAACTGTATGGAGAGACCAGGACAACCCTCACAGACTCAATAACATTCATCTCCTGTGTCTATGGCACATCCAGATGGAAAGCTAAAAATCATCTCTCACTGATTAAGGAAGCCACATTCTTGGATCAGAAAATTGAAAAGGTGAACTAAAGATTAAGCACCTTTAAATAGGAAATGCAAGAGAGAAACCAAATACCATACAACGTGTTTGTAATATTAAGGACACAACCTCAACTATACATGCACAATGATCTGAATGACCTGTCCTGCCGCAATTTATTTAATACCACAAATATCAAGGTGGTGGACAATAGGATTAAAGTGAAACATTTTTAAAGCAATATAATGAACACCTTTCTCAATTCAGAACTTTTAAATTGATCAACCTCTAAGATACAATAGCTCGTGTAGGTCATTCAAGATTAGAGTGGTGCTAGAAAAGCACAGCAGGTCAGGCAGTATCCAAGGAGTAGGAAAATCAATGTTTCAGGCAAAAGCCCTTCATCAGAAATGAGGCATGGAGCCTCGGGAGTGGAAGAGGAAGTAAATGGGCAGGTGTTACGTATTCTGTGATTGCAAGGGAAACCTCAGTGGTCTCCACCTGGAGGCTCCCTGCCTCAGTCCTGAAGGGCTTTTGCCCAAAACATCGATTTTCCTGCTGCCTGACCTGCTGTGCTTTTCCAGCACAATTCTAATCTTGATTCTGATCTCCAGCATCGGCAGTCCCCATTTTCGCCACGTAGGTCATTCAGCCCATCACATCTGCTGTGCTCTTCAGTGATATCATGGCTCATCTGATAGTCCTCAACTCTGCCCTTTAGTTTTAGACTCTCCCACAAAGAGAAACTAATCTGTCAAATCCCTGAAGAATTTTGTAAGTTTCAAGAAGATAGGTGCTCATTGTTGTAAATTTCAATGAATACAAATCCAACCTACTCAACCTCTCCTCATAAGACAGTCCCTTCATATCTGGGATCACTTAGTGAATGTGTTCTGCACTATTTCCAATGCCAGTTTATTTTTTCTTAGATAAGGGGGCCAAAATTGTTCATAGCATTCAGTTGATTTAACTTTTGAGAGGTAGTTTGTTGAATGTCTTCTGGAAATCCAAATACAACATATCTACTGGTTCTCCTGATTGATATTGATTCAGGCACTATTCCTCTTTCATGAAAAGATGCTGCCTCTGCTTGTTTAGATTATCATTTTCCAAATGGCCTGCTACTGCTTCCTTAATATTTTTCCAACAATAAAACAAAAGAACTGCTGATGCCGTAAATGAGACACAAGAACAAATTGCTGGAGAAAGAAAGTAGGCCTGACAGCATCTGCAGAGAAAGCAGAGCTGGTGTTTCAGGTTCCGTGACCCTTCCTCAGAACTGAAGGTGTGTCTGGGCCTTTGATGGTGAGGAGGAAGTAAATGGGCAGGTGTTACATATTCTGCGATTGCAAGGGAAAGTGTGTGGTGATGTGGGGGAGATATTCAGAATAGACAAGGAGTGGATCCAAGTGTCCTGGATGGAATCATCCCTATGGAAGGCTAACGAGGGAGAGGATGGGTATATGTATCTGGTGGGGACCTTCCTGCTGGAGCTGGTGGAAATTGTAGCTCATGATCCTTTGGATATGGATGTGGTAGGATTGTAGTAGGATGAAGGGGGGAGCGAAGATTGGGGGTGAGATCCTAAGTGTGGAGATATGGCTGAGGGACCTATCAACCACCATGGCAGGGAATCCTCAGTTGAAGGTGGACGACTACTTTGGAGGCCCCTTTGTCAAATGTGGCATTACCACAGCAGATGCAGCAGGGAGGGAGGAACTGGGAGAATGGAAGAGTCTGTTTACAGGTAGTAGGGTGACTGTGTCAAGGTAATTGTGGGAATCTGTTTGCAGTGAATATTGGTGGTCAACCTATCTCCAAAAATGTAAACAGAGATGCTGAAGAAGAGAAGAGTCAGAGATGGACCAGGTGAAGGCAAGAGCAGGGTGGAAGTTGGAAGTAAAATAGATAATTTTTTTCCAATTTCAGCCAAAAAACAGAATGATTTCCCAGAGAAACAGTTGTGGTTGGGGGCTACAGTAGGACTAGAAGATGGAATGTTCCACATAGCCCAAAAAGAGACAGGCATAACTGAGACCTATGTAGGTACCCATGGCCACTCCTTTGATCATAAGAAAATGGGAGGAGTTAAAGGAGAAGTTGCTTAAAGTGAGGACAAGCTTGGCTCGGCAGAGGAAGATAATGATGGATGGGGACAATTCAGGTAATTTTTTCCAGGATGAAGTAGAGTGGCCTCAGACCATCCTGATGGAGGATGAACATGTAAGGGGATTGCACATCCATGGTAAAAAAAAGTGGAGATTTTCAGTCAAGTGAAAATTATGAAACTGGAGCAAAAATGTCAGAAGTATCAACAATGTAAGTGGGAAGGAACAGAACAAGGGAGAGAAAAAAAGAGGTAGGAAGAGGTGGGGCTTAAGCAGGCAGAAACAATGGTCCTGCCCAGACAGTCCTTCTTATTGGTTTTGTGAAGGAGATAAAAGCGGGCTGTGTGTAATTTGGGGACTATAAGCTTGGATACACAGTTCCTGGAGAGATCACCAGATGAAATATAGAAGTCAATACATCAGACAACAAGATTGGAAGGCTTAATACAAAATCAAGGTTAGATTTGAGAGCATTGATTGGAGTCAGTGCAGAAGGAATGAATAAGGAGTGCGGAGGCAGAGAAACATTATGGCATTAGTTCTCAATGAACAGGTCGAGTGCAGGTAAAATGCCAGAGGGGGAGAGGTCCAGGTGGAGGGACAGCATCAGAAGACAGCAAAGCAAATTATTGGATGGGGAGAAGACTCTAATCCAATGTCTGGCTCAGATTACCCAATGTGGATTCCACTCAGGTTTCATCCCTCATACTTTGAATCCACCCATGATCACAGATATCCTTCTTTCATCCTTAGCAGGATATATTTTTTGCTGAGAGTCATGACTTACATCTTTAAATAACTGCCACTGCTTGCTTACTGTTATCCCCGCTAATCTATTTACCCAATTCACTTTAGCTAACTCTATCCTCATTTCATGATCACTACGTCCTCGAAGAGCTTTTACTCAGAGGTTATTTATTAAACTGGCCCAGTTACCCATAATTAGATCCAAGATGTAATTCTCCTAGTTGGCTCCATGACATGTTACTCTCGGAAACTATCCCTAATACGCACTATTAATTTGTTCACGTAGCTACCCTTTCCAATTTGATTAACCTAAACAACATGAAGATTAAAGTCACCCATAAAAGTATTGCTCTATTCTTTGTACATGCTCCAATTATTTGTTGATTTATAGCCTTTCCTACAGAGTGGCTCCTGTTTGTGGGTCTCTTCTCCTACTAACATCTTCATTCCCATGCTGTTTCTTACCTCTCTTCAAATGAATTCTACATTGTTTGAGCCCAGATCATCTCACAACTGTCATTTCATTTATTAGAGAATGCTACCCCACTACCTTTTCCATCCCTTGTGTCCCACTGAACAATTAAATTTCCCCCAAAGTTAAGTTCCCAGTTTTGATCTCCATGTAACCATGTTTCCTGAATGGGTATGCAAGCATCTTAATTTACCTCTATATACACTGGCAGCTCATCTAACTTAATCAGAATGCTTCATGCATTAACATACAAAATCTTTTTCAGCTTGTTCTGTTATCAAATTTCCCTACATTTTTAGGGCGCTTGGTACAATATGATATTCCTTTATTCTGCTCCTTTCTTTTATTTTCTCAATCCTATATTCTTAGATTTTATAATTTCCCATGCAACCTAAACCCACCCATTTTTAGTTTAAAGAGCTATCTCCTGCCCTATTTACGCAACTCACCAGGACTTTGGTCCCAGGATGATTCAGGCAGAACCCATACCATCAAAACAGCTCCCTCCTTCCCTGTCCCATGAATTCAAACTTGAGCCACACATTTACCTCTTTAATCTTGTTGACCCCGTACCAATTATGATTAAGACCTGAACCACAAACTGAGATCACTACCTGTTTGGTTCTGCTTTCTGAATTAGCCCCTAGCTGCTCATATTCCCTCAACAGAACCTCATTCCTCTTTCGACCTATATTGTTGGCACCAGTGTCAACCATGACAAATGAATCGTTCCTCTCCCAGTGCATGTTTCTCTGCAACCCAGATGAGATATCTGGAACACCACACCAGGCAGGTAACACAGACTTCAGGACTCTGGATCCTGGCCATTAAGAACATCTCTCCGCCCCCATCCCCTCTCTGGCCTATCACCCTCACCTTAACCTCCTTCCACCTAGTGCATTCCCAATGCCCCTCCCCCAAGTCCCTCCTCTCTACCTTTTATCTTAGCCTGCTTGGCACAGCCTCCTCATTCCTGAAGAAGGGCTTATGCCCGAAACGTCGATTCTCCTGCTCCTTGGACGCTGCCTAACTTGCTGCGCTTTTCCAGCAACACATTTTTCACCACTAAGAACAATGTTTATTCCCCAAATTATTCCAATGACCTAACCTGTTAATTGTTTTTTTCCACTGATGCCACCAGACCAGATGGATTTTTCAACAATTTCTGGTTTTGTTGGATTTCCAACATCTGCATTGGATTTTTGTCAGGCAACAAGCTGAGACAGGATTTCCATGTTTTCAGGGTGTGAGGAAAGAGAATGCCTTCTGTTGCCAAGCCTGAGCAATGCCATAATGAATTTTTAAAAAACAGCTTTACAATGTTGCTACATGAAACAGCAGGCAACAGATTCTCAAGCCTGTGTAGCTCAGTGGATGTACAATATAGGGAGGAGACAAAACCATTAACTTCAAGGACATGACAGAGATACCAGTTCCTTTCTTCAATACTGAAAGCATAATCTTAGAATATTCCTTCTCATTACATTTTAGACAGCTGGTCACAGTTAGTAACTGTTTGCTTTATCCAACTGTTTCCATACTAACTTTAACAAAAAATGAACATCAGAGCAATTTCTTTATACTGATGAGATCACATCCAAGAAAAACAATAAAACTGCAGTGAAGTTTGAAAAAAAACCCCACAGCAAAAAGTAATTTGTTGCTCATTCTCCAGTCCTTCCTATTACTGAGATATTGACATATGGAAACAAGTAAATTCCAAAGTACATTTCCATAGCCAAGAATCAAGCAACCCTTCCGAGTTTATGTCATATTGGCACAGACAATCTTTGGCATTCTGTGCTTTTGTACAGCATTGATCGCTCACTCCTTAAATCACTACACTCACTTCCTCCTCCTTTTCACATTTTTCTATGTTGCAAGTTAACTTCATTCCTTCATGATCTAAATTTCATCTGCCTTAGTACTGGCATCACAATTTACACCTTCCAACTCTTAAATCTTTCCTTCCATTAAAGATTTGCATTTCAATTGCAGTTTTGTAAAGAAAACACATCATTTTCCTAACAGATACCATAAAAGAAATTACATCCCAACCACATTGGTATTTCCAATGTACACATTTGGATGAATACAGGTTCAGAAGATTTTTATTCCACACATTCTTTCATACAGTATTTCCTACACATTGAATTGAAACAGTGTATTTTCCCCTCGAGTCCAGATCACCCTGCATGCCAGCATTTCAATAGTTTGGTGTTTCTTGGAAGAAAAGCTACAAGAGGGAATTTTTTTTAAATTTTAAAATTCACTCATGGGATCTGGACCACTATTTATTGTGCATCGTTAGCTGCCCTCAAGGTAGTGGTAGTGAACTGCATTCTTGAACTGCTGTAATCCACATGATGTCAGTGGACCATTCCGGAGGAAATTCAAGGATCTTGACCAACAACACAAGGAATGGGAATATATTTCCAAGACTGGATGGCGAGGGCTTGGAGGGGAGCTTCCATGTGGTGGAGTGTCCATCTATCTGTTGCCCTTCTCCTTAGAGATGGAGGTTTGAGAAACTACTGTTTAAGGACCCTTGGTGAATTTCTGCAGTGCATCTTGTAGGCACTACATACCACTGCTACAAAACATCAGTGGTGAAGGAAATGAACTTTTTTTCCTGGATTTCCAACACAACGTAAGGCGATAAGGCAGTGAGTTCCAGCCTCCAGCTCCATACATCAACGAAACCTGCACTAGTTGCCAGAAACAAATTTGGGCATAATTTTGAATGTCAATGTCCCAGCATTATTCCCTGATAAACATCACTTCACATTTTTTTAGTCTGAGCAGCTCCTCAGAACATTTTGAGAGGGGGAGGGGAAATCTAGAGCTAAAATCTGCTATGTTTTGGCTACAATTTGTTGTCCAGTTCAGGCTATGATCTGCAAAGGTGTGTATGCAGGACACAGCAAGTTATTTTTTGGGAGTTTGCAATCTACATATTTCTGGAGTAGCCCAGTCTAGCCACTTCCTTTACCAGACAAAAATCTGTGTTTTTTGATCTGTCAAATAAATGCCTGTCTACTGCCAGCATTTGCACTGCGCATACTCCAAATACTGCTGTGCACTGAACATATCCACGGTTCTTCACTGCAGCAACTGATGAGTAATATGCATATATGCCGTAACAAAAAAAAAGCTGTTTTGGCAACACCACATTTACCATTATCCTGGCATTCATTGTATAAATACCAATACCCTAAAAGATTCCTTTGTCACAAGATTATTAATTAGATTTTTCATGTCACATAATGCTCAGTCTAAAATGGCCCATGCCTTGGTTGCTCATCAAAAGTGCTTTCAGGATCAATCTCAAAACATGCCAGGAATCTTTCCTCGAAACTTGTTCTTTAAGGTTTACCCACTCCATATGTGGACTGAAGTCACCCATGACTACTGCATTTCCCTCACTTTATGCACCTCAAATTTCCTGATTTATGCCATGTTAAGTCTTACCATTACTGTTGGAAACCTATAAACCTCTCCAACTAATGTTTACTACCCCTTGTTGTTTATGAGTTTCATCCAAACCGATTCTACTATTCTTCTGATTAGAGATCTGCTGCTTACTAATACATTGATCCAACCTTTTGTTATCAGCTTTATACTACCTCCCTTCCTTTTTCCTCGAACCTTCTTAACTACCAAATACCTTTGAATATTCATTTCCCAGTCTCAGTAACCCTTGCAGCCACTTTTCCATAATGGATTTTTTTTTCATATCCTTTTACTTCTACTAGCATGATCAAGTCATGCAACTTCTGTGAATGCTATGTGAATTCAGATAGTGTGTTATCAAAGCAGAATTAAAAGCCCTATCCTGTATATTGATGCTAGGAATTGTTTCTGCTGCTTCCACTTCCCATGATAAGCGGTTTTAATTCTCTGAACTCTTTGTCAAGTTCCCATCCAGCTGACAAACTGGTTTAAACCTTCCCCAATAGCACTAACAAATCTCTCTAAACAATTAAAAGGTTAGCCCTGGTCTTATGTTTCCTTTTCTCAACTTCAGAGTACTTTAAGGAGGTGGTATTCATATTGATTTCACAAATCTGTGTCATGGACGAAGACCCCCTGAGATTCACCCAGTATAGTTTGGACAGGAAAAAACATCAAAGCACAGTGCAAGGTTCATAGTGACCTCTCATGTTTGTCTGCCATAAATTAAGTTTCCACCTTCCTTTTTGTCCAGCCTGAAGTTAGACATTCTGTGTAAAAATAGGCCAACACAGGAGGCCTGTTGAATTTTAAAAGAGATTGTGAATTCCCTGAGAGTTGTGAATGTCCATATTTAATGTAGACTTGATACTGTTGGTGGTTTAAATGCCAAGTACCACAACTTGAGGTAGCCATTTCAATAGCTTGCTTGGATCCAGTTTTTAAAAGTATTGAAAAGACCTGAAAACTCATAACATGGGATCTCTAAATCGAGCATGATATCAGCGTAGTACAGTTCCTTTCTCCATGTGCTCATACCATTTCTTCCCCTCTAATCAACCTGTTCAGAGATGTTATTACACACCTCTGGAGCAGGTGGAACTTGAACTCAGGCCTCGTGGTCTTGGGTAGGGAGACTGGCACTTTGCAATAAGAGTGGCCTTGTAGTTTCTCCTTAAATGCATATTTGCCATTCAGCTCAAGTACATGTGCTGGTGACATCCTTGTTCTACCCATGCTATGCTCTCTATGTCTACGGCCACTAATTTTGAACTCCCCAAAAGTGGAAACATATTCTCTAGAAAACCTTTCCATAATTTTCAAGCCCTCTGTTTGTTTAAGCCATTCTCAACATCTATTACTCAGAGAGAAGAAAAGACAAGACTGGTGTTAGTTTCCACACTGGTATTATCCTTGTACATTGTTTTTATATTGCGTTCAAGTCACTTTGATCAGCCTTCAGTCTCTCAAAATGATGGTCTGCCTTGGTCAAGCATCACGAAGCTCAGGAGCCAAATGTTGCCATATTTGTTTCTCTCAATGGGCTGGAAAGGTGTAGGACTCACTGACCTGTGTTGTTCTCTTGCATCCTCTTCTTAGTTGGGCCAGCATTTATCACCTGTCCCCAGTTGCCCTTGAGATGATGGTGGTGAGCTGCCTTCTTCAATTTCTGCAGTCCACATGCTGTTGGTCGATCCACACTTCCAGCAGGGAGGGGATTCCAGGTATTTGACTGAATGACAGTGAAGGAATGGTGACATATTTCCAAGTTGGAACTGGAAGGTGGTGTTCCCATGTATTTTGTCACTTGCTGTTTCTCCACACATTCAGTTTGAATGCAGCAGCTGCAACTTTTGAAATGCACTTCGATTTCAGCATCAAATGGCAGATTCCTGGTTATTCAATTTGCCCAGTGTCTTTACACACTTTTGATAATTTGCAAACACATAAAATAAAGTAGTCCAAGAGGAGTGTAACTAAAATTCTGTACAAATTAAACATCCCTGCTGTACTTTTCAATTCTACTTTGCGACAAATGAATCAAGTGGTTTGCTTGTTATTTAATATTTCATAACAACCCATTTGTTAGATATAAGTCAAAGTGAAGAGAACTTTAAACCAACATTGTTGAATGCAAGTCAGAGGAAGATAGTACTCTGTCCGGTCCACACCTTGCATTACTGCATTCATTGGTTGATTGTGGCCACCAAGATACAAGAGGTACATACAAATGCTGGTGCTAATGCAGTGAAGGCCAAAGCATTGATTATGAAATCAGAGAGATACTGAGAAAGACTAAAGAGACCAAAGCTTCTTGAAAAGGATGTACTTGAGAAATTACCCAAGAGGCATTTAAGAAAGTAAATGGTCTGGAACACAATTACTTTGAATGAAAATTAAGAGACTGGCTCCAAAACTATGAGTAACCTATCATTGCAACAAATTCAGTCAATTCTTATTGAATTGCCAGTTAAAAAAGAAAGGGTCAAAGAATAGTAATTATCAACCACGGTCTTAGTGAATGGTACAGCAGACTCAAGGGGCTGAATGGCCCACTTCTGCTCCTGTCTTACAGTCTTAGGAATAATTATAATGTATCAACAGTACATATTTATAAAGGAGTGGGATTACAATTACTAAATGAAGCTGGATGCATGCTCATGTGATATTCTGACCACATGACATCTAATTCATGTGACATCTGGTAACATGACTTGATTTCAGCTTGCGTGATAAATACATGGTAGTTCAGTCTTGTAGGAGGTTGCTGACAAAATGAGGTGACTGAAGCTGAGAATGGGAAGAAAAGAATGCCAAGAACCACTTCTCCACTCTGGAAGGTTGTGCTTTGCTAAGGTATTGACAGCTGTGATTTCTTTTAAGCTTTTCACTGCTATATAATTGTTAAATAGACAATTTCAAAAGGCATTTCAGAATTTTGCTTCCATCATCTTTATTCATTCTCATTGAGCTTGTTGCTATTGTACAGTTTATAGAGAAACAAACACTGTAAAATGGTCTTACGCGATATTGGGAAAGGCCTCAGGAATTTACCATCCAGTGCACCAAGATAAATTTTCATCGGCCAGGATGTCCGGAGCTGTGGAAAGTACAAATACTTTTAATACAATTTCCCATGGAAAGAATTTCTAGTTTAATAAAGAAATCAGCAATGAACACATATGACAAAGGCACTGCATTTTAAAATTCAAATTACTGGGAGATGCAGCAAAGAGTCAGACAGCCATAAAGATGTACAGCAAGGAAACAGACCCTTCGGTCCAACTCGTCCATGCTTAGCAGATATCCCAACCCAATCTAGTCCCACCTGCCAGCACCTGGCCCCTATCTCTCCAAACCCTTCCAATTCATGTACGCATCCAGATGCCTTTTAAATGTTCCAATCGTACTAGCCTTCAGACTTTCTCTGGCAGTTCATTCCATACACGTACCACCCTCTGCGTAAAATAGTTGTCTCTTAGGTCACTTTTATATCTTTCCCCTTTCAGCCAAAACCTTTGCCCTCCAGTTCTGGACTCCCCCACCGAGGGAAACGACTATGTATCCTATCCATGCTCCTCATGATTTTATAAACCACTATAAGGCCACCCCTCAGCCCAAGCCTATTCAACCTCTCCCTATAGCTCAAATCCTCCAACCTTGGCAAAATCCTTGTAAATCTTTTGAGCCCTTTCACATTTCACAATGTCCTTCTGACAGGAAAGAGACCAGAATTGCATGCAATATTGCAAACATGGCCTAACCAATGTCCTGTATAGCCACAACATGACCTCCCAACTCCTGTACTCAATACTCTGACCAATAAAGGAAAGCATTCCAAACGCCTTCTTCACTATCCTACCTACCTGTGACTCCACTTTCAAGGAGCTATGAACCTGAACTCAAGGTCTCCTTGTTCAGCAACACTCCCCAGCACCTTACCATTAAGCCTAAAAGTCCAGATAAGATTTGCTTTCCCAAAATGCAGCACTTCGCATTTACCGAAATTAAACTCCATCGGCTACTCCTCAGCCCATTGGTCCATCTGGTCCAGATCCTGTTGTAATCTGAGGTAACCCTCTTTGCTGTCCATCACACCTCCAATTTTGGCATCATCTGCAAATTTACTAACTATACCTCTCACGCTCACATCCAAATCATTTATATAAATGACGAAAAGTAGAGGACCCAGCACCAATCCTTGTGGCACTCCAATGGTCACAGGCCTCCAGTCAGAGAAACAACCTTCCACCACCACCCCCTGTCCTCTACCTTTGAGCTAGTTCTGTATCCAAGTGGCTAGCTCTCCCTGTATTCCATGAAATCTAAACTTGCTAGCCAGTCTCCCATGGGGAACCTTGTCAAATGCCTTACTGAAGTCCATATCGATCACCTTCACTGCATTCATCAATCCTTTTAGTTAAAAAAACTCAATCAAGTTTGTGAGACATGATTTCCCACACAAAGCCAGGTTGACTATCCCTAATCAGTCCTTGCCTTTCCAAATACATGTACATCCCATCCCTCCGGATTCCCTCCGACAAATTGCCCACCACCACAATCAGGCTCACCAATCTATACTTCTCTGGCTTGTCCTTACTTAAACAGTTGCACCACGTTACCCAACCTCCAGTCGTCCGGCACCTCACCTGTGACCATTGATAATACAAATATCTCAGCAAGGCGCCGAGCAATCACTTCCCTAGCTTCCCAGAGCTCTAGAGTACACCTGATCAGGTTCTGGGGATTTGTCCACTTTTCTGCATTTCAAGACATCCAGCATGTCCTCCTCTGTAATCTGGACATTTTGGAAGATGTCACCATCTATTTCCCTACAGTCTATATCTTCCATGTCCTTTTCCACAGTAAACACCAATGCAAAATACTCATTTAGTACCTCATCCATCTCCTGCTGATCACCTTGCTGATCTTTGAGGAGCCCTATTCTCTCCCCAGTTACCCTTTTGTCCTTAAATGTATTTGTAAAAACCCTGTGGATTCTCCTTAATTCTATGTGCCAAAGCTATCTCATATCCCCTTTTTACCCCCCTGATTTCCCTCTTAAGTATACTCCTACTGCCTTTATACTCTAAGGATTCACTCGCTCTATCCTTCTATACCTGATATATGCTTCCTCCTTTTTCTTAACCAAACCCTCAATTTCTTTAGTCATCCAACATTCCCTACACACAAGAGCCTTTCCTTTCACTCTTGCAGGAATATACTGTCTCTGGATTCTCGTTATCTCATTTCTGAAGGCTTACCATTTTCCAGCTGCCCATTTACCTATGAACATCTGCTCCAATCAGCTTTTGAAAGTTCTTGCCTAATACAGTCAAAATTGGCCTTTCTCCAATTTAGAACTTCAACTTTTAGATCTGGTCTATCCTTTTCTATCACTATTTTAAAATGAATAGAATTATGGTCGCTGGCCCCAAAGTGCTCCCCCATTGACACCTCAGTCACCTGCCCTGCCTTATTTCCCAAGAGTAGGTCAAGTTCTGCACCTTCTCTAGTTGGTACATCCACATACTGAATCAGAAAACTTTCTTGTACACACTTAAATTCCTCTCCATCTGAACCCTTAACAGTATGGCAGTCAGTCTATGTCTGGAAAGTTAAAATCCCTTACCATAACCACCCTATTATTCTTACAGATAACTGAGATCTCATTACAAATCTGTTTCTCAAATTTCCCGCTGACTATAAGAGGGTCTACAATACAATCCCAATGAGGTGATCATCCCTTTCTTATTTCTCAGTTACACCCAAATAATCTCCCTGGTTGTATTTCTGGGAATATCCTCCCTCAGTACAGCTGTAATGCTCTCTCTTATCAAAACACCACTCCCCCTCCTCTCTTGCCTCCCTTTCTGTCCTCCCTGTAGCATTTGTATCCTGGAACATTCAGCTGACAGTCCAGTCCATTCCTGAGCCATGTTTCTGCAATTGCTATGATATCCCAGTCCCATGTTCCTAACCATGCCCAGAGTTCATCTGCCTTCCCTGTTAAGCCTCGTGCATTGAAATAAATGCACCTTAATTTATCGGTCTTACCTGATTCTCTGCTTTGTCCCACCCTGCCCTGTTTGACTTGCTTCTTTTATCATCTGTACCAGTCTCAGATTGATCTCTTTCCTCACTATCTCCATGGGTCCCACACACCATCACCACCACCACCCCCACCACCACAATTGCTGAAATCCCCCAGAATAGCTCTAACAAATCTCCCTGCCAGTATATTAGTCCCGTTCTAATTCAGTTGCAATTAGTCGTTCTTGTACAGGGCACTTCTACCCCAGATGAGATTCCAATGATCCAAAAGTGTGAACCCTTCTCCCATACACCAGCTCCTCAGTCATGCATTCATCTGCTCTATCCTCCTATTCCTACCCTCACTAGCTCCAGCACCAGGAGTAATCCAGATATTGCTACTCTCTTGGATGTCCTTTTTAAATTCCTGCCTAACACTATATTCTCCCTTCAGAATCTCATCCTTTTCCTTTCCTAAGTCATTGGTTCCAATATGTACAAAGACCTCCTGCTGGGCCCTCTACCCCTTGAGAACATTCTACACCATCTTGGAGACATCCTTGATCCTGGCACCAGAGAGGCAACACACCATTCTGATTTTTTGCTTCTAGCCACAAAACGTCTGACTGTGCCTCGGACTAGTGTCCCCGAACACACTTTATCGATTGGAACCTGACGTACCACTCATTGCATTAGAGGTAGTCTTGATGCCAGAAACTTGGCTGTTCGAGCTACCTTCCCCTGAGAATCCATCACCCCCTACATTTTCCAATACAGCATACTTGTTTGAAATGGGGATAGCCACAGAAGACTCCTGCACTACCTGCCTATCTGTCTTACCTTTCCTGGAGTTAACCCATCTATGTGACTGTATCTGCAATTTTTCTTCCTCCCTATAACTGCCATCTATCACAGCCCCTTCCACTTGTAAATTCCTGATTGCCTCTAACAGTCTCTCCAACCGATCCATTCAGTCTGATGGGATTTGCAACCAATGACATTTATTGCAGATATAATCCTCAGTAACACGTAAGCTCCCTAAAAATTCTCACATCCAACAAGAGCATATTATTCTAAAGGCCATTTTTTGCTTCTTCTAATCTACAGCCACAGAAAATAGCACTGTCTTATTCCTCTACAAAACACTGCTCCAGCTTAAATAAATACTTACGGCTTATATTTTTAAGATTAATCAAAAGACATATCTCAATATAACATAATCAAGAAAGAACCCACTCTACAGACTACTGCATACTTACTGTAGGGTCACACTTAAAAATATTCACACAACTGTTTCTGCGCTGTGCTCTCCCAAACAAATTCCTCCAAGATTAGTTGTGAATTCCATTGTTTGCTAATTTTCTCAGATGCACTCAGATGTCCAGCAGTAATGAATTCAAACAGCAAAGTCAGCAACTGCACAGGTTCACTGCGGTCTCAGGGAGCAGTATGGGTCTGACTCTCTCTCTCTCTCTCTCTCTCTCTCTCTCTCTCTCTCTCTCTCTCCAAACCCACAATGACCTCACTATGTGCTGCTTTTGTCTGTTTCTCTCCCTTTTATAAAGCGCTGTTGTTTTGACTTTTTTTTTCTCCGAAGTTCCAAAACAATGCAACAGCATATAAAACAGTAATTGCTGCTCCTGGAATGAGGAAATCACCTCCAACATCTAAAATATCTCAAAGGAGCAGCCTGTTGCAGCCAGAAATTTTTCCCATTCTCCATCTTGAATTACCCAGAATCCACAACATCCAAATAATTGTAGCTGTCCTTTTAGCATTAGAAACTTTTTAAAAATTCTGTTGTGGGATGGGAGTGTTGCTGGTTGGCCAGCTAGCATTTTTATTGCCCATTGAGAAGGTGGTGTCAGGATGTCTTCTTGAACTGCTGCAGTTCATATGCTGTAGACTGACCCACAATGCCTTTAAAAAGGAGTGAATTCCAAGATTTTGACCCAGCAACATTTAAGGAATAGCAATATATTTCCAAGTCAGGATGGTGAGTGGCTTGGAGGAGGAAGCTGTTTAATCATGCACCACCATCCATGACTAGATGTGGCAAGATTGCAGAGTTTAGACTGATTTGTTGATGCGTGATTGCTTACTTCATCACTTGCTGTTAATGCTGTTTGACACAAAACTAGTCTTGTTTTGTAGCTTCACCAGGTTGACAACTCACTTTTAGGAATGCTTGGTGATCCTCCTAGCACACCTTTCTGCACTCTCCATTGAACCGTGGTCAACCCCCTGGCTGGATGATTATGGTTGAGTGTGGAGATGAGCTGGACAATGAGGCTGCAGATTGTTTTGGAATATGATTTTGCTGATTGTCCACAGCATGGATGCCCAATCTTGAGTCATTGATCTGTTCAAAATTTATCCCATTTAGCATAGTGACACACAACATTGCACAACACAATGCAGCATGTTCTCAATGTGAGGGCAGGACATGGTCTCCACAAGGACTGTGTGGTGGTCATGCCTACTGATGCTATCATGGACAGATGCATCTGCAGCAGGCAGATCAGTAAGGATGTGATCAAATGTGCGTTTCCCTCACCAGCTGCTGCAGACTCAAGTCAAGAGGAGTACTGGCACACTAAGTGAAGGGAAAACTGTTAAGGGGCAGAAACACGGTTAGTCTGCCTTTCAGGGCTGTCAGTCAGAGTCCTCTATATATTAGGATTAAACAGAATGTCAGATACCTGATTATCTTGGCCCGTTCTGCCCTGTGGAAACATGCTTATCCTGGAATGAAGGAGATTCAGATATTAAGGGAGATGAAAGTGGATGGTAATTTTGAACTGCATCCCTGCAATCAATCTTGTAAACTTGCTCTGGACCACATCATCAGGCAGAACAGAGGAATGGTGGATTGCACAATTGAGGCTTGGGGAAAGGTAACAGTGAGTGAAGGAAGCTGTTGCAGGCAGTAATGATAATCGCAAAGTATGGTTCTTGTGGGCAATGGGTACAGCAGTGGAAACAGCAAGCATGAGGTATCAGAGAGGTAGTACTTAGGCTGGCTGTGTGGACGGTGTTCCTGCATTGCACTGCATTCCTCCAGATGGGGAGGCTGAACTAGCATAGATGGCAGCACTGATTAGGCAGTCATCGTTTGGTATTGTATCTAGATTAGAGTGGTGCTGGAAAAGCACAACAGGTCAGGGAGCATCTGAGGAGCAGGAAAAGCAATGTCTTGGGCAAAGGCCCTTCATTGGAATGAAGGCAGGGAGCCTCTGGGGTGGAGAGATAAATGGGAAGGGGATGGAGGCTGGGAAAAGGTAGCCAAGAGTACAATAGCTGGATGGAGGTGGGAATGAAGGTGATAGGTCGAAGAGGAGGGTGAACCGGATAGGTGGGAATGAAGATAGGCAGGTAGGACAGGTCACGAGGATGGTGCTGAGCTGCCATGTTGGAACTGGGGTAAGGTGGAGGGAGGGGAAATGAAGAAACTGGTGAAGTCCACATTGATGCCCTGGGGTTGAAGTGTTCTGAGGTGGAAAATGAGGTGTTCTTCCTCCAGGCGTCAGATGGTGAGGGAGTGGTGGTGGAGGAGGCCCATGACCTGCATATCACTTATGTATTACACATATTTGCTGCACTAAGTTTTGGGATGTTAGAATACTGGTCATGTACACATTTGAATACTTCAAACTGTGTAAATCTTTGCATTTTTGTGGAACAAGCATTATTTGTAATGAACTAGATTTTATTATTTAAAGAGATCTGGCTGACACGTTCTTAACGCTAAACAGCATTTAGTCTAAAATCATAATTGGCCATATCACTACACTGGTCAGATGTAAAATTTGTCATGACCAGCGTAGAAGTGAAACTACAGAGGAATTGGTGCAGCCCTTCCAACTTTGGCCACAACATTTTTAATGTTTTTGTTTAAATCATGTTTCAAGATCCACAAGATGCATTCTATTGCTCAAAAAGGATAAGGAAGGGGGAAATAAGGTACATTAATTTAACAATTATCCATGAAGGACTACAGGCATCTCTGGGAGAGAGAAATGTGAAGAGATATCCTTCAAGCTATAAAGCAAGGGCCATGGCAAAGACATAACCTTGCATGAACTACCACTGGAGGGAATGGACCCGCACCATTGTGGTCATTCTGCATTACTCTCTACTTACCTAGCCAAATCAAGCTAACTGACTCCCTCGTGGAAATGGTGTCGAGTGGTGTGCAGACGGGGTTGGGGGTAAGCGACCGGGTATGGGGGCAGGGTGGGGTTGGGAGCGGGGGCAGGGCCTCATGCACAGTGTGCTGCTAAGTCTCCTGAACAGGGAGCAGACTTCACAGAAAACTCCGAGCCCCGGAGAAAATCAATTAGCCGAATAATTAATTATCCAAACGAAATAGTACCCGCCCATCTCGCTTGGATAATAGAGGTTCCTCTGTACTATCCTGCACCACACATTGACAAAATCCCTACATTGTAACAGTGGACAAGTAAAGACTTCTAACAGACACAGAATTATAGAAAAATGATAATCTGTGCTGAAACAATTTCACCATGTCTGTGCTAGCTTGCTTAAGTAGCAATTCACTTGGTGCTTCTTCCCCCACCTTTCCCCTCTTAAGTTTACTCCTACTGTCTTTATACTCTAAGGATTCATTTGCTCTATCTTGTCTTTATCCGACATATGCTTCCTTCTTTTTCTTAACCAAACCCTCAATTTCTCCAGTCATCTAGCATTCCAAGTGCTCCAGCAGTACAAGAAGCTAGCTCACCACACATTCTGAAGAATAAGTTGAGATGGGAAATAAATTCAAGCCTAACCAGCAAAGTCCATCTCCCAAGAATTATTTAAAAAGAAACCTTCAGGTGGCTCCTATAATTGTAGTTTCATTTTGAAGTCATTAGATGACAAAACGGATGCTGAGGCCACTTTTGGACTACTGTGCCCTGTTCTGGTCACCCTGCTATAGGAAAGATATTAGAAATTGAAGAGAATTCAGAAATGATTTACAAGGATATTATCCCAAGGAGAGTCTGATTTATAAGGCAAGACTGGCTATGCTGGGACTTATTTCACTGGAGACAAAACAAAAACTACAGAATGCTGAAATCCAACGTCGACAAGGAGGAGGCTAGAAGAACACAGCAAACCAGGCAGCATCAATAGGTGGAGAAGTCAATGTTTAGGGTGTAACCCTTCTTCAGGGCTTCTTTCATTGGAGCGTAGGAGGTTGAGAGGAGACCTAAGAGGTTTATAAAATCATGAGGGGCATTGATAAGGTGAATAGAAAAAGGTCTTTCTCCCAGGGTTTGCGCGTCCAAAACTCAAGAGCATAATTTCAAGTGAGAGGAGCAAGATTAGAGAGATGTGAAGGGCAGCCTTTTCCACACACAGGGTGGTTTATATAAAGAAAGTAGTACATGCAGGTACAGTTACAACATTTAAAATACATTTGGATAGGTACATGAAAAGGATATGAGCCAAATGCAGACAAATGGGTCTAGTTTAGTTTGGAAAACTTGTTTGGCATGGTTGAGCTATACCGAAGGGTCTGTTTCTGTGCTGTATGTTTTCAATCCAATAATATAATTTCACAGTAAGGAGCTCAAAACTGCACAATGCAATCCAGAAATAGCCTCACCAAATGCTGTAGCAAAAATTCCAAATTTTTATACTCTATTCATCTTACAATTAACACCAACATTTTACTTGCTTTCCTAATCACTACTATAGCCGCATACTTCTGATTCACACACCAGATGCCCAGAACCCTCTGAATCATTGAGTTCTGCAATCACTTTTCATTTAAACAATTATTTGCTTTTTCAATTTCTTCAAAAGTGGATAAGTTTACATGCCCCCACAATTTATTCCACCTGCCAAATTTTGTCAACACATTTTCATTATTCCAATGTTGACTATGTCCCTCTTGACAACTCACTTTCCTAGGTCATTAGACTCTTCAACTAAGTTGGTAATTTTGAAATAATTAAGAAAATTAGTTGACTGACTGCAATATACCATGAATCTTAATTTTTTTTCCACATTTTAACAATCGTATCAATTCCCTTCCTCCATACCAGAATGGAAGAATACCGCAAAAATTTATTGTAGAGAATTTTCCTGACATAACAGGTACCATTTCATCATCATTAAATTTATTTGCTCTGATTCTTTGCTTACTTTGAAATGATTTGTGCCATTTATCAATTCAGTAGCAGCATGCTTGCCTGAGTCAGAGGTTGAATTTTCAATCCCTACTCTAAACACTTCAGCATACAGCTGAGATTGACACTCTCGAGCTAAACGGAGGTGGATGCTACACTGTTAGAGGTGCTGTTTTCAGATGAGATGTTAAACTGAGGCTCCATCTACCTGCTTAGGTGGATATAGATACACCTTTGGCAACATTCTCCAGGTGTCTTGGACAATATTTTCTCAATTAACATCACTAAAAACAAATGACCACGTTAACTGACAAGCAGTCACAGGGTTCAGTGTTGGGGCCGCAGCTGTTCACGTTATATATTAATGATCTGGATGAAGGGACTGGGGGCATTCTAGCAAAGTTTGCCGATGATATGAAGTTAGGTGGACAGGCAGGTAGTACTGAGGAAATGGGGAAGCTGCAGAAGGATCTAGATAGTTTGGGAGAGTGGTCCAGGAAATGGCTGATGGAATTCAATGTGAGCAAATGTGAGGTCTTGCACTTTGGAAAAAAGAATGCAACATTGACTACTTTCTAAACGGTGAGAAAATTCATAGAGCCAAAGTACAAAGGGATCTGGGAGTGCTAGTCGAGGATCTCTAAAGGTAAACATGCAGGTTGAGTCCATGATTAAGAAAGCAAATGCAATGTTGTCATTTATCTCAAGAGGGTTGGAATATAAAAGCACCGTTGTGCTATTGACACTTTATAAAGCTCTGGTTAGGCCCCATTTGGAGTACTGTGTCCAGTTTTGGTACCCACATCTCAGGAAGGACACACTGGCACTGGAGCACGTCCAGCAGAGATTCACACAGATGATTCCTGGAATGGTAGGTCTAACATGTGAGGAACGGCTGAGGATCCTGGGATTGTATTCATTGGAGTTTAGAAAATTAAGGGGAGATCTTTTAGAAACTTACAAGATAATACATGGCTTGGAAAGGGTGGACGCTAGGAAATTGTTTCCGTTAGGCGAGGAGACTAGGACCCGTGGACACAGCCTTAGAATTAGAGGGGGTAAATTCAGAACAGAAATGCGGAGACATTTCTTCAGCCAGAGAGTGGTGGGCCTGTGGAATTCATTGCCGCAGAGTGCAGTGGAGGCTGGGACGCTAAATGTCTTCAAGGCAGAGATTGTGACATCAAGAATTTAGCAAGGAATTAAGGACTACGGGGAGAATGCAGGTAAGTGGAGTTGAAATGCCCATCAGCCATGATTGAATGGCGGAGTGGACTCGATGGGCCGAATGGCCTTACTTCCACTCCTGTGTCTTATGGTCTTATTTAACTGGAATTAAAATGTGACCTTATTATGCATAAATCAGATACCATGCTTCATACAGAACAAAATCACAAATACTTAACTAGCTTAAAGCACCCTCAAACTTCCTGATGCAGTATAAAAGTACTCTGTAAAGACATCTTTTTAAAAAAGTCATTTCCAATTATTTCTAACATTTTCTCATTCTCTTTACCTGTGATAACTCACTGTTTTTCACTGTTTCCAGTCATAACTTCCCTTTGTTGCATGGTGACCAGATTTACACACAGTCATTCAAGTGCTATCTGACAAATGAATCAGGAAGCTTTACCAGAATTTCCCCGATTTATAATTCAGAACGGTCTCTCCTTTTAATTTTTTTGCAATATTGTTTGGATGTTGAAAGTGACATCTACTGACATGTAAACCTTTGATCAGTTTGCCAAGGTTAGTTCAATTCCATGTTCTGTACACTTTGAGTATTCTTACAACTTAGAATCAGAAAGTAGAGAAATGCTCTGAGCTTCCAATCCCCTTTGGTAACACCCAATCTACTTTAGCCCAAACTGCTCAGTATGAAAGAAACAGGATCAGATAAAACTCCAGAATTACATTCTGCCTAATCTGAAGTGAAACATATCTGAAGATTAAAATTTAAAAACCACAGAAGAGCAGGTTATAGTCCAACAAGTTTAGTTGGAAGCACTAGCTTTTGGAGCACCGCTCCTTCATCAGCTGGCTATGGAGGCTAAGGCGATGCTCACAGAATGTATAGCCAAAGGAGTCTAGCGGCATGGAGATGTGATAAATAATCTTTGAATTTAAGATTGTTTACCGTATCATATCTCCATGACAATTGACTCCTTTGGCTATAGATTCTGTGAGCATCACCTTAACCTCCACAACCTGATGAAGGAGCGGCACTCCGAAAGCTAGTGCCTCCAAATAAACCTGTTGGACTATAACCTGTGTTGTCAGATTTTTAACTTTGTCCACTCCAGTCCAACACCAGCACCTCCAAGTCATGAAGATTAAATTAGTAGAATTAAAATCAATAGGAAGTGGCATTTATATTGGGGGCAGCATTACTACACTAACTTTCCGAACAGCAGTACAAACCTGACTCATGCCAAACACAAAGTTAGCAAATCTACATTTGCCATGCAATCAGATGTGAAACATCCATATGTTAAATGTATTAGCTTCAGACCAAATTTGCTTCATTGTTGCAAGGAAACAATTACAAAACATACAGGATCCCACTTAACTGTCCATCAAGGGATGTGGCAAGGCCATTATTTAATGGTCTTCTCTAACTATCTAATTCCTTGAAGACTGCTTAGCCAATGGCAATTTACATGGCAGTTGAGTCAACACTGTCATTGAAAGTCTGGAGTCATACAAGCAGCCAAGAGTCTGTCATATTGTCACATTGTCACAGACTGAGTGAGCATGGTAGTTCTCTCTCCTTAAAACAGGACATTAAATGAATGAAATACATGTGTTATTGCAGTAACCTGATTCCTCCATGATCAATACTAGATTCTCAATCCGAATTTATTTAATTAGTAATTTGAAATTCCCCAAATGCCAGGGTGGGATTAAGATCTTTAAAGAAATGGCTGAGTCATAAATAAATTGGCATAAATTTCCCAAAATTTGTTGAGTTCCGGAAAGGCTCCGAATGAAAAATCGTAGACATAAAATTTCTATTCAAAAAAGGAGAAAGGCAGAAAACTGGAAATTTCAGGTTGGTTAGCTTGATGTCTTTCATAGAGAAGGTATCAGAATGGATTATTGAGGAGTTATAGCTAGGCACTTCAATAAACGCAAGGTAGTCAGGGAATGCAAGTATAGTTTTGTGAAAGACATTATGTTTAGCCATTTATCAGACTTATTTGAAAGTGCAATATCCTGTGAATAAAGAAACATCTGTTGATTGCCAACTGCCTTCTACAAATCTAAGTACAGAACCAAAGAACTTGTTGCTTGCAGGATTGCGCAATTTTGGAACACTCTTCTTTAAAAGGTGGTGGGAGTGGGATCATTGAATATTGAAAAGGTAGACATAGTTAGATTCTAATTAGGAAGAGGAAATCAAAGATTATAGGGTCGGGAGGGGGCGGCAGTGTTGTGAAATGGGAGTGTAAAATTCAAAACTCAAAACAGATCAGCCATTACATGTTTGAATAGTGGAGCAGCCACAAGGAGCAAAATAGAATTTCTTCTCCTAAACAATATATTTGAATATGCATTCATGTTCCTCGAATATTAATTCAGGTCTCTAGATTACTCGTCCTGTAACAGTACCAATAACATCAAGTAGCTATATGAAATAAACAGGTTTCTCAATGGGGAAGATCCTTAAAAGACACTTGGCAATTGGCAAAATGGTTCATTCACATACTTGCAGTTGGTGAGAGGCAATATACAGATCTTCTCTAACATGATGCCTTGCAGTGAACTCCACCATAGGAGGTTAAATGTCTAAACTAAGGTTGAGACCATGCTATTACATATTCATAGTTCCCAAAGTACAGAGCTTGCCACAACTCAACCACTAAATTGAATTAACAGCATCTTATATGAACAGCATACCTTACTACCATTCATTTCTAGAACTGCTTGCAATTGGAAAAGCCAGGTCAAGTGTTCAAACCCTAATAAAAAGGTTGAAAAATTCAATAAAACTTTATCTTGTACTTAGTTATACACTGCTACAGTTATTACATCCTCAACATTCAGCCAACTTATAAGCTTGTTTATGATACAGTAAACTGACTTATGGAACAGACCAAGCAAGAGGAATGATTCAAGTTACACAAGCTAGCAAACCACAGATATAAATAAGTTTCCAAAAATCAATGCACTACTAGAAGATTTTGCGTTACGTGAGAAACATTAACTCTTCTCACCATGATTGACAGTAGCAGGGAACCAAAATGTTTCCTATTGTATGGTGTATATTGCTCAAAATCCAAAATACCTCAAATAGCTGCATACAAATTTGATAAGCAAATTAATAAAATTTCAGCACATCATATGAAACTGTTCAATTGTGATTAGAATTCTTATTACATGACGTCTTAAAAAAAAGTGAGATGACAACCAATATTTCATTAATTTCACAGAATGAATCCACTTTTTTCTGGTACAGAGAGGAGACCGCGTAGCTTCATAGAGATGTACACCACGGAAACAGACCCTTCAGTCCAACCTGTCCACACCGACCAAATACCCCACCCCAATCTAGCTGCCCTCCAAATATGATGTTTCGATGCGACTTATTGTAGTCTGCTATTTTTTGATGACAATGCTGGACTTTTAGGTCGGTGAAGAACAAGCAAAACAGATAACCATTTGCTGAAAAATGTAATCATATAGGAATCGATAACTAGTTTATTCAAGTCAAGCCACCTGAGTCCATGAACGAAAGCCAAACATATGACCAAATACCATCAAGCAGGCAAATTGAAAAATATTAAATGTTCACACAGCCAATTAGCTAAATATAAAGATTTAACCAGCAGGCCTTCACTTGTTGTTCAAGATTTCTAAATATTGCAACTTCCTTGTGTTTATAGAATAAAGATCATCATTAGGGAAAATATATAGTTGAACAAATGAAAAAATGGTGTGAAAAACATAACTTGGAATTTTGCGCAAACCCTTAAGCTTGGTATTAGAATTTTCAATTGCACAGGAATAAAATTGTCCGTGGAAAGTATTTTGAGAAAGCACTATCGCTAGCTATATAAAAATGTATATTCATATACATATTGAAAAAATAAAGCTTCAAAATAAAAAATAGTTAAAGTAAATAAAAATAAATACGGAAGAGATTGCTATATAAAAATAATAAATCTCAACATTCTCCAATTCCAGAAAATGAACATGAAAGAAAAACAATGCATATCTAGTTACACGTTGAGTTAGTTACATTTCTACAAAATGTTGTGTACAGCTATCTTCCTTTTGCCTCCAACTATGTTAAAAGATTTTGCTAAGGTATTAGGACAGTATCCAGTAGAGTACATACCTCCACCACACTATGTTAACTCAACACTGTTGCAATTATGAAGCTGTCAGCACATCAACCAGACAGCAAAAGCTTATCTGTAAACCTGAAAAAAAAATTTAAGAGCTTCCATCTCACTGAGGTAGCTTCAGGCCAATCCACATCCAGCAAATTGCCCTAAAATATGACATTTGGGACAAATTGCACTACAATAGTGAGAGATTCAACAACAGTATAAATAAACAAGCCACGATATTGTAAAATAAATAGAGTAAAAATTTATGTATCTTTGAAGAAATCCTATCCAGATCTTGACCCACAGCAAAAATCCTTTTCCACAATCAACCTACCCCGCCGCCCCCCCCCCCTCATCCATCCCCACCTTAGGCCATCCCTTATCTGTGTACCACCTACTCTGAGCTCCATCCACTAGATTTTTTGACATAGAAATAGGTAAAACATTACTCCTGTCACTGGAAGTGGGAGGAAGTAATGAAAATAAAATTTGACTTAGTAGTCAAAACAAAATCAGTAGCTCCGATACCATGTACTTCATTACATAATGGTCCCTATTATAAAACACCAAATTAGCTGGTTTACTGCCAGCAATGAGATAAATGATCTACTGGTAAAACACAATGAGAGTTATTTTGTTTTGAATCAAATAGAAATACTACTTACTTTCATATTCCAAATTGATGTCTAATTCTTTTCTAAATGAACAAAGAAACGAAAAAAACTGCAACATACGACAGTTAACAGATTCTCATAAAACGTTTGCACTCGTAACTGAAATGGAGATAAACTCACTAAATGAAAGATATGCTCAAAGCATGTACTGAAAAGCAAGACATCAAAATTCTTCCAAGAAACAGAAGAGAAACTGGAGGCCAAATTACAGCCTTCAAAACACAAAAATACACACACTTCTGCCAACTTTGACAAGCATGAAATACTTCATTTCCTTATAACACATTATAAAAGGGTAAACAAATAACAGAATTTTCACAAGCCTTTTACTTACTACTAGCACATTGTGTAGTTCTCAGATTCACTCACAAATCATCATATGGTAAAGAGAAAAGCAAATTTTCATTATTAAAGGAAGGTAACTTTGACAGAGACCATTTTCAAAGATTCAAGTAGCAGATAAATTCTTTGTGAAGATGCACAAGATTGAACAGTACTGGTTTGCAGGTGCATTTTATTTCTAAAGAGCAATCAGATTTACTTTAGGTTCTCTATAATATATAAACCTGCAAGACACACGAATTACAACGAAATGTACATTCACAGTAATTCTTGACAGCCATAAAAAAACTAATTAGTGAAACAGGAGATGGGAAGACAAATTGGCAACTCCTCCATTGCACCTTCTGTTACGTTACCCAAATTTCCACAAGAAATACTGTAGCTTTTCTTAGCATTGAAATTTTGGTGAGGTGCCAAGTCTTCCACTGAAGCACATCAGGATATCCACGCTGCCTTGTGTTTGTATACACAGATTCAATTACTCTACAAAAACAATGAAAACTGCGTACATCAGAAAAATGTATTTGAAATAAACAAATATGCACTGATTGCATACATTTCCTGTTTAATAGAAATTGCTCCACCAGCTTTCTTGCAGCCAGAACATTGACAAAACATTACAATACAACCATATCAATGGATTCAGTACATATTGAATGTGGTTTCTGTCATGAATTTTTATACTACAACAAATCACAAAATAACACCTTTTCATTCAATCTTGACTGTGCTATGATGCAAGAATGCAGAACCTTCATTAGGTAGCCACCAAGTTGAGGAAGGAGTCAAAAAGATGGAATAGGCAAGAACATAATTACTAAAGTATTTCCTAATATCCACACGTGGCAGTATTGACAGAGTTATAGAGATGTATAGCACGGAAACAGACCCTTCGGTCCAAATTGTCCAGGCCAACCAAATATCCTATCCCAATCTAGTCCCACCTACCAACACCCAGCCCATATCTCTCCAAACCCTTTCTATTCATTTACCCATCCAGATACCTTTTAAATGTTGCAATTGTACCAGCCTCCACCACTTCCTCTGGCAGCTCATTCCATACCCGTAGCACCCTCTGTGAGAAAAAGTTGCCCCTTAGGTCTCTTTTATATCTTTCCCCTCTCAGCTTAAACCTATGCCTAGTTCTGGACTTCCCCATCCCGTTGCCTATTTACCCTATCCATGCCCCTCAAAATTTTGTAAACCTCAAGAAGGTCACCCCTCAGCCTCCGACACTCCAGGGAAAACAGGCTATTCAGCCTCTCCCTATAGCTCAAATCCTCCAACCCTGGCAACAACCTTGTAAATCTTTTCTGAACCCTTTCAAGTTTCACAACATCTTTCCGATAGGAAGGAGACCAGAATTGAACGCAATATTCTACAGCTGCAACATGACCTCCCAACTCCTGTACTCAATACTCTGACTAATATCTACCTGTGACTCCACTCTCAAGGAGCTATGAGCCAGCACTTCAAGGTCTCTTTGTTCAGCAACACTCCCGACGACCTTACCATTAAGTGTATAAGTCCTGCAATTGCTGTCTTGCTTTCCCAAAATGCAGCACCTTGCATTTATCTAAATTAAACTCCATCTGCGACTTCTCAGTCCATTGTCTCATCTGATCAAGGGTGGCACAGTGGTTAGCACTGCTGCCTCAGCGCTAGAGACCCGGGTTCAATTCCCGCCTCAGGCAACTGTCTGTGTGGAGTTTGCACATTCTCCCAGTGTCTGCGTGGGTTTCCTCCAGGTGCTCCGGTTTCCTCCCACAGTCCAAAAATGTGCAGGTCAGGTGAATTGGCCATGTTAAATTGCCCGTAGTGTTAGGCGAAGGGGTAAATGTAGGGGAACGGGTCTGGGTGGGTTGCTCTGCAGAGAGTCGGTTGGGCCGAAGGGCCTATTTCCACACTAAGTAATCGAAACAAGATCCCGTTGTAATCAGAGGTATCCTAGAAATGTATTATCATTTTCTGATTAGATTAGATTCCCTACAGTGTGGAAACAGGCCCTTTGGCCCATCAAGTCCACACCGACCCTCTGAAGAGTAACCCACATAGACCCATTTCCCACTGATAATGCATCTAACACTATGGGCAATTTAACATGGCCAATTCACCTAACCTGCACATCTTTGGACTGTGGGAGGAAACCGGAGCACTCGAAGGAAACCCACGTAAGCACGGGGAGAACGTGCAAACTCCACACAGACAGTTGCCAGAGGCTGGAATTAAACCCAGGTCCCTGGCGCTGTGAGGTTGCAGTGCTAACAACTAAGTCACCGTGCCGCCCCTATACACTCATGTGAAAATAGGTTGTGTATGGCACAAAGAAACTTTTCAAGAAAGGAATATAAAACTACTGATAGAAAAAAATGACTTAAATTTGCATTAAATCACTTTTCCGGTGTCATAACACCACTGAACAGGCGGATTAGAAAATATGCACAGCGTGAAGGTGCTCAGGATTCACATGCTGGTCAAAAGGCGATTTTCACCATTCCACTGGTGCTTGAAACTGAATATTAGCATCTCACAAGTTTAATGATTGCATTCATTACAGACAATGAAATGGGAAGGGGTCAGGGACAACAGGCACTCCATTTTGAAGGAATACAGTGATCATTCAACTAGTGCAGCCTGTATTCTGTGGACTTAATTATGATAATAAAAGTAGATAATTGTGAACATGAAAAGAAAACTAGCGCAGCACCTTCAAATTGTTGCGCATCCTGAAGTTGAAACTGAAATGAATGGAGACATGATCCTTGTTACTTCTCTGCATGGAGAAGCAGGTTTAGCCCTCATCTTTAGGGTTATATCACCAATGACTCAAAGTGAAGTGCTTTTTTCAGTCTTCCTGTTCCTAATGTAGGAACTTTACAGAAAATCCCACGCCTTCTCACTAGTGAGATGCTGATCACTTTTGGCTGCTTTCCTAACAGTGAAAAAGGAGGATGGAGTGTACTGGGGCTGACAGCAAGTCCAGGAGCAGCAGCAGGCCATCAGAGAGGACCAGGAGCACCTGGGTCAGGGAGAAACCACAGTAACAAGGCCTTTCAGAATGCATTACGTCTGCAGGACGACCAAAGATTTTCAACTCCCAACTTCCGTTCCTGAGGATAAGCAAGGTACAGTGTTGACACAGGCTCTGTAGACTACAGGACACTGGAATGGAAGTAACTGTCTGCAAAAGAAGGATCCAAGAGCTGCAGAGTGAAAGGTTGCCCTCTCTAAGTGACTATGAAGGAGCCAGCCACTATGAACTTCAATGTGACTGGCTTATACTAGTGGCAGGTGACGTATGAGGATCTGTCAAATATACATCCACAATACATGATGTCATGAGGTTGAAGGTGTATACTGTACCTTTACGAGACAGTGAATGCTGTTTTGCACAGAGCTTAAAAACACCTGTCATATGACTAACTAGCAGTCTCAGTGCACTAGAAAATTGAAAATGTAATATTTGGCTGTGAAATAGATAGCCGAGTTGGTTGCTATTTTGACAATTCAAATGTAACTAGTTGAAATTATGCCCCAGGGTACTAAAAAAAAAAGAGTTTGACTTTATTGTTTTGTCAACCTTGAACCAATGCGACGATCCAACATTTGGTGTATAAAACAGTAGGAATTTTGAAAGTCAAACAGAGTAACGGCCATTGAGAAAGACTGCCATTCAAAAACTCTATTTTCTTAAATGAAAAATATTTGCAGTAAAAGCAAAACAACTCAGGGAGACCTTCAGCCAAAAGAAAAGACACAGATGATGACAACCACTGCATAGTTTTAAAATCAAGTTGATATAATTTTGATAAGTCTTTTTATTGAACAGTATATTGTTATAGAGTTGGAGGCAGATAATAAGCAGTTCAGAGAAAAGAGTGCTTAGAGTTGTGAACAGTTGTTGTTTAACATTCATTTTTAGATTTAAGAAAGAAATTGATATTCTCTTTAAATAGCAGAATTTGGGAGTTGTCGGTCACTCATATTTTAACAGATTACAAGGCAAGGTGAGCTTTTCTGAGTGTTTGGTTTAATTAGCAGAAAGGTTTACTGCCATGTTGTAACAATCAGAACGGTGACCAATGACATACATGTGAGACCATACTGGTTAGTTTCATTGCCTGATGATAAGGTTACTTCTGAAGCCCAAGCAGTAGGAGTCAGAAAATTAACTGGCTTTCTATCGGTGAAGGATGCCATCAACTGCAAACACATGGTACCAGGGCCATATCAGAATGTTGCAGAGTTCATCAATAGCAAGGCATTACATTTCGGTTTGATCTGCGATCAGTGATCCCTTCAGGAGGTGTGTCTCACTATTCTGGAAGCCCTTCATCAGGAAGGCTTTTGCCCGAAACGTCGATTTCGCTGCTCGTTGGATGCTGCCTGAACTGCTGCGCTCTTCCAGCACCACTAATCCAGAATTTGGTTTCCAGCATCTGCAGTTATTGTTTTTACCCAAACTAGACTGTAGACTAGTCATGTCATCTTTTGGTTTGCACTGTGGGACAAATTACAGCCTCTATTATTATATTTGTGTTCCACTTTGGTGGCCATAAAAAAGCTTATTCCTGAAATTGTTCAATTGCTTGCCCCTTTTGAGGACAATGACAAGATGTGGATCTACAGTGGGCTTTGGAGGCAGGAGTAGTGGTGTGGTAGAGAGGGCATTTACATGGATCGCAGCTATGGACAAGTAAACTGTGAGATGTGGTGGTTAAAAAGTGACAATTGAGAGAATGAGTTGTTTTTTGCGAGGGAATGTCAGCAAAACTACCTATGTGCCATGAGCAGTAAGCTTTGTGACTGCTGTGCCAGGGAGAGGTATGCTGGATGCCTGTTCACATGCACAGCCACCTTTCAAAGATGGTATAGGCACATGGAATGCAGTCATTGGGTAGATTTCTAAGGAGTGATGGGTTGTTCTGAGAATGGTGTGAGATAAATGGAGATAGAATCAGATGGGTAGGAAAGGTAATTAGTAAAGCACATTTGGTAAGATATGACAAGAAATCTCACCGGGTCTCAAGGTGAAAAACCCTCTAAATAATACAACACAACTCACTCTTCACCAAAACAAAAATTGAGTCCATGGTGATTTGTCACTTTAAAAGAATATATCATGCCAGTTTTAACTCTACTGGAGTGTGATAATGGAGCTGGTACACATTCTCATGTAAATCAGCCTGTATTCAAGCATTACCATGCTGAGACAGTCACAGTCTAAGAATTCTATTCTCGTCACTTGTTTTGCAGACAAGACCCTGTCTCAGAGTGCTATAAACCAGTTAACAAGGAAACCGGACAAAAGGACTCATCCTAAATGCTGAAACTCAAAAATTGAAAATCTGATCCACATTTCTTTTGAAAATTAGTCTTTTGAAAATTAGTCTTTTTAAACTTGGTTCCCATTTTTAATCTCTGTGCAAGTCACATGTTACTAATTCTTCACACACTTAAACTGTTTGGTAATTTAAGGAAGCCTGGTTAAATTTTTGTTTTAAAAAGCAGAAGTTCATTTGCTTTTCAGGTGAAAAGCATCCACAAGGGAAAGGATCAACGGTCCCTTTAAGCCATTCCAATATGTCCACATGACGACCTGCATCAGCTTGGTGGCTGATTTTCTTCCCAACTACATGAGAGTGAATGCTAGAAGGGATTTTTTAAAACGAATGGAAGGTCTAATTCTAGAGCGAACTATACTGTAAACAAAAAAGCCTTGGGAAAAGTTGATGAGCAGAGAGATCTGGGAGGTCAGGTCCATTGTACCCTGAAGATGGCTGCGCAGGTGAGTAGAGTGGTCAAGGTGGTATATGGTATGCTTGCCTTCATTGGATGGGATACTGAATATAAGAGCTGGCAGGTCATGTTAAAATTGTATAAGACTTTGGTTCAGCCACATTTAGAACACTGCTGAAAAATGTGTTGCTGGAAAAGCGCAGCAGGTCAGACAGCATGCAAGGAGCAAGAGAATCGACATTTCAGGCATAAGCCCTTCTTCAGGAATGAGGAAGGTGTGCCAAGCAGGCTAAGATAAAAAGGTAGGGAGGAGGGACTTGGGGAGGGGCAGAGAGGTCGGGAAGATGATTGCAGGTCAAGAAGGTGGTAAAAACAATGACTGTAGATGCTGAAAACCAAATACTGGATTAGTGGTGCTGGAAGAGCACAGCAGTTCAGGCAGCATCCAAAGAGCAGCGAAATCGACATTTCGGGCAAAAGCCCTTCATCAGGAAGGTGGTGCTGAGTCCAAGGGTTGGGACTGAGATAAGGTGTGGGGGGCAGGAAGAGGAGAAATGAGGAAGCTAGAGAAATCTGCATTCATCCCTTGTGGTTGGAGGGTTCCTAGGCAGAAGGTGAGGTGCTCTTCATCCAGGTGTCTGTTGCCATGGTCTGGCAATGGAGGAGGCCAAGAACCTGCATGTCCTTGGCAGAGTGGGAGGGGGCGTTAAAGTGCTCAGCCACGGGGCAGTTGGGTTGGTTAGTGCGGGTGTCCCAGAGGTGTTCTCTGAAACGTTCCGCAAGTAGGCGGCCTGTCTCCCCAATGTAGAGGCGGCCACATCGGGTGCAGCGGATGCAGTAAATGATGTGTGTGGAGGTGCAGGTGAATTTGTGATGGATATGGAAGGATTCCTTGGACCCTTGGAGGGAAGTGAGAGGGGAGGTGTGGGCGCAAGCTTTGCATTTCTTGCGGTTGCAGGGGAAGGTGCCAGGAGTGGAGGTTGGGTTGGTGGGGGTGTGGACCTGACGAAGGAGTCGCGGAGGGCGTGGTCTTTCCGGAACGCTGATAGGGGAGGGGAGGGAAATATATCCTTGGTGGTGGTGTCTGTTTGGAGGTGGCGGAAATGACGAAGGATGATACGATGTATCTGGAGGGGAAGTGGAGAACATTGTCAACCACGTCGGAGGGGAAATTGCAGTCTTTGTTCGTTAATGGAATTGGTCCTCCTGGGAGCAGATGCGGTGGAGGCGAAGGAATTGGGAATATGGGATGGAGTTTTTACAGGGGGCAGGGTGGGAGGAGGTGTAATCTATGTAGCTGTGGGAGTCGGTCGGTTTATAGTAAATGTCCGTGTTGAGTCGGTCGCCCGAGATAGAAATGGAGGGGTCTAGGAAGGGGAGGGAGGAGTCCAAGACGGTCCAGGTAAATTTGAGGTCAGGGTGGAAGGTGTTAGTAAAGTGGATGGACTGTTCAACCTCCTCGTGGGAGCACGAGGTAGCGCCGATACAGTCATCAACGTAGCAGAGGAAAAGGTGGGGGGTGGTGCTCGTGTAGCTGCGGAAGATGGACTGTTCCACATATCCGACGAAGAGGCAGGCATAGCTGGGGCCTATGCGGGTGCCCATGGCTACTCCTTTGGTTTGGAGGAAGTGGGAGGATTAGAAAGAGAAGTTGTTCAGAGTGAGGACCAGTTCAGTCAGTCGAAGGAGGGTGTCAGTGGAAGGGTACTGGTTGGGTCGGCGGGAAAGGAAGATAAGGCATTGGGGACCAGGGAAGCAAAAATCATGGAGGAGGTGGAGGGCATGGGTGGTGTCCCAAACGTAGGTGGGGAGTTCTTAGACTAAGGGGGACAGGACCGTGTCGAGGTATGGAGTGATGAGTTCGGTGGGGCAGGAACAGGCTGAGACAATGGGTCGGACGGGGCAGTCGGGTTTGTGTATTTTGGGCAGGGGGTAGAAACGGGCAGTGCGGGGTTGTGGGACTATGAGGTTGGAGGTGGTGGATGGGTAATCCCCTGAGGTGATGAGGTTATGGATGGTCTGGGAGATGATGGTTTGATGGTGGGAGGTGGGGTCATGGTCAAGGTGTCCGCGAGTTGGTGTTTAGCCTCAACAATGTAAAGATCGGTGCGCCAAACTACCACCGCACCTCCCCTTGTCTACCGGTTTGATAGCGACGTTGGAGTTGGAGCGGAGGGAATGGAGGGCTGCACGTTGCAAGGGTGAGAGGTTGGAGTGGGTAAGAGGGGTGGACAGGTTGAGGCGGTTAATGTCGCGGCGGCATTTAGCTATGAAGAGATCGAGGGCAGGTAAGAGGCCAGCACAGGGTGTCCAGATGGATGAGGTGTGTTGGAGGTGGGAGAAGGGGTCATCAGAGGTGGGCGAGAATCCTGGTTGAACAAGTAGGTGCGGAGGCGAAGGCGGCAGAAGAATTCTTCGATGTCTCGCCGCGTGTTGAACTCGTTAATCCGGGAGCGTAGGGGGATGAAGGTGAGGCCTCTGCTGAGAACTGATCTTTCATCCTCAGAGAGGGGGAGGTCTGAAGTGATGGTGAAAATACGGCAGGGCTGAGAGCTAGGACCTGGTGTGGGGCTGGAGCTGGGAGTGGGGGGGGGGGGGCAGGGTTAGGAGTGTGGGTGGAGATCAGCATGGGGGCGGAGATTGGCACAGGGGTGGAGACGCATGCGGCGTGGTCATTGTGCAGGTGAGTGACGTCACTGGGGGTGGACGTAGATGCAGCGACGGCAACTCCAGGGGCAGAAGTGGCTGCGACGACAGCAGAAACGGTGTTGTTCCCGGTGGCTGTGGACCCCGCATTTAGAACACTGTACAGTTCTGGTCGCCACATTATCAAAAGGATGTGGACGCTTTGGAGAGGGTGCAGAGAGGGTTTACAGGGATGTTGCCTGGTATGGAAGGTGCTAGCTATCAAGAGAGGTTGAGTAGGTTAGGATTGTTTTCATTAGAAAAAAAGGAGATTGAGGGGAGACCTGATTGAGGTCTACAAAATCATGAAGGATATAGACAAGGTGGATAGAGATAAGCTTTTTCCCAGGGCGAGGGTTCAATACTAACATGTGCTCAAGGTGAAAGGAGAAAAGTTTAAGGGGGATACACGCATAAAAGTACTTTACACATAGGGTGGTAGTTGCATGGAATGCGTTATCAGCAGAGGTAATAGAGGCAAGAACGGTAGATTCATTTAAGGTGCGTCTGGACAGATGCATGAGTAGGTGGGGACCAGAAAGATCCTTAGAAACTGGGCAATAGGTTTAAACAGTGGATTTGGATCAGCACAGACTTGGAGGACCGAAGGGCCTGTTCCTGGGCTGTAAATTTTCTTTGTTCTTGTTCTTCAATACATGTGCCTTCTGCTGCTTAGGCCTGAAAGGTTGTACTCTGTCCATAGAGTTCTCTACCACAGTTCTTTCTTTAAGTCCCTCATTAAAATAGAATTCTTCAATTAAGCTTTTGGTCATCAGCTCTATGTAGCTTAGTCTCATATTCTGTTTTGTGTTGTTATGAAGCATACTGGGATATGTTATTATCTGAAAAGATGTAACATGAAAGGCTTGCTTCATTGTTCCTGTAAAACAAATGCAATTTTTTAAATCTCTAAATCTTCGATCCGTTTGTTTAATAATTGGAGAAAAAAAACTGGATAAATTCTCTTTCAATGTGTCTGGTGCATGGACGTTACGATTACATATGCATGGTAAAGTGATCACCCAAACCTTTGTCAATCAACAATCCAATACCTCCTATAATTTTCACGTGTTAAGAGTTTTATCAAAAAGTTTGAAGTAGATTTCTGAAGTAGATTATCTGATGAACACTTAAGTAACCCACAGACCTCAAGCCAGTTTTCTTCTACTATCTAAAATGGAGGACAGGACTTTTAAACTTCTACAGCAAGACAAATATTGTATGTGCAATGTAAATACTTGCAATCTTGCTTTGCTTAGCTTCATTTACTTCAAGGTAGAAGGGATAAAGACTTTTTATAAAAAAACCAAAGTTTAACACTTTTTCAAGGGAGAGAATATTTTCAAGTCAAGGAATAAGCACGTATAGCTGAAATCTTCAGTGTTGGTGCATTATTGGTCAATATCAGGTCAGCAGATGCCCTGGAGCATAACCAATTATAAACAATTTTAATTTATCCATGGCATGTAATGCAAATTATTGATAGTTTTAAAGTAGAAAGCCTGCTTTCGGCTTACAGCCTATTTCTTTTATCAAATTTATTGAGAAAGCCACTGAGAGCAATTGTTCAGCTATCAGTACGTCCCATTAACATGATAGGAGCTTTATACGTGATTTCTTGTGACCTATTGGTATACAGAATCTGTTTAACCAGTTTCCTCTCCGTTCTTTAATATATCATGGAGATGGATAGAAAGCTAAAATAGAGCATAATGTTTTCCACACATCTTCCTTTTCCTGAACGCACAGCCTAACCTACCCACAAGTCCCTTCCTTTAACCTATAATTCACATCATGCCATTTCTCTAGCGTTGTGATAAATAATTTCCTCTCCAAATAGTCTACCTTAAAAATTGGCATATTGATGCATCACGGAAAAGGGAATTGAGGTATAAAAAGCAGTCAAGGCTAAGTAAAGGGTGTTCAGTCAAAACTCACTCATCTATTTTACCAGCTCAATGAGGTTGGTTTCTACATCTTTGCCTCCATTATCTTGCTTTGTAATTTTACTAAATTTCCACAATACCTATTGATATTTATTATTTAACCAAATCACCACTGAAACAAGATTTGAACTATTAGATTCTCTATCTTACTTTATACAGAGGAACCTCAATTGTTGAAACGTCGATTATCTGAACAAGATCACAAGGTCCTGATGCTTGGCTAAACTGTGTTAGTCAGCATTCGATTATCCGAACAAAATACTCCCCACCCATGTCGTTTGGATAATCGAGATTCCTCTGTACCCTACTTAATACCAAGTATGTCTTTAATAAAGTTCTTCCCCCAACTGTTTTTTATACAAATGATTTAGATACGAACATAGGAGGTATAGTTTGTAAGTTTGCAGATGACATCAAAATTGGAGGTGCAGTGGACAGCGAAGGTTGCCTCAGAGTGCAACGTGATCTTGATAAGAGGGGCCAGTGTGTCAAGGAATTGCAGAGTTTAATTTAGATAAATGTGAGGTGCTGCATTTTGCAAAGTCAAATCAGGGCAGGACTTATACACTTAATGGTAAGGTCCTGGGAAGTGTTGCTGAACAAAGAGACCTTGAAGTGCAGGTTCATAGTTCCTTGAAAGTGGAGTCGCAGGTAGATAAGATAGTGAAGGCAGCATTGATATGCTTTCCTTTACTGGTCAGAGCATTGTGTATAGGAGTTGGGAGATCACATTGCGACTGTACAAGACATTGGTTAGGCCACTATTGGAATATGGTGTACAATTCTGGTCTCCCTCCAGGATGCTGTGAAACTTGAAATGGCTCAGAAATGATTTGCATGGATTTTCCAGGGTTGGGGGATTTCAGCTATTGGGAGAGAGACTGAGAAAGCTGGGACTGTTTTCCCTGGAGAATCAGAGGCTGGGGGGTGATCTTACTGAGGTTTATAAAATCATAACTGGCATTGATAGGTTAAATAGATAAGGACTTTTCCCTGGGGTGAGGAAGTCCAGAACTAGAGGACATAGGTTTAAGGTGAGAGGGGAAAGATTTAAAAGGGACCGAAGCGGCAGATTTTTTCACATAGAAGTAGGTGCATGCATGGGATGAGCTGCCGAATAAAGTGGTGGAGGCTGGGACAATTACAACATTTAAAAGGCATCTGGATGATTATATGAATAGGAAGGTTTTAGAGGGATATGGGCTAAGTACTGGTAAATGAGACTAGATTAAGTCAGAATAGTTGTTCGGCATGGACGAGCTGGACTGAAGGGTCTGATTCCATGCTGTACATCTCCATGACTGACTCTCATTTCTTGTTTCTTCCCCAATGATTTGACTCTTTCCAAGACACCTCAGTCTTTGAAGTCCATACTTCTCTAGAGAAACATATTGTAGAAAACACAATAAACCACTACAATGACACTGGCCCGTGCAGGAGAGTGCTGAAGGGCACCACCTGACCAATCTTGACAAAATCAGTCAGAAACCTGACAGGCTGTTCAATCATTTTTCACCTTTCTACCAGTGTCTGGGGTTCCAGTAGCAGGGGTCACTACTGATCAAAGGATCTCCACAGTCCTAGGATATAGGAACAGATATCAGTTTTTAGGCCCATAAGGTCTGCTCTTTCATTCAATCATGGTTGGTAGGTTTCTCATCTCCATTCTCCTGCCTCCTCTGCATAGCCCTTCCTAGTCAAGAACCTATCCCTGCCTTAAATACACTCAATGACTTGGCCTCCACAGCTTTCCAAGTTCCACAGATTCACCACCCTCTGCGATAGGAATTCCTCCTCATCCATCCATGCACTTCAGAAAGTGGAGTGAAGATTTCAAGCAACCTATGTCAACAAGGCAATATCTTTAACAAAACTTTGGAATTACTCCAATCACATGCAAACAAGCATATAATGAAATTAACTGGAAACAGATCTTTTGATTTCATCTCTTTATTCTTTCATTTCATCTACTTTAATAACTTGGCACAATTCCAATTAATTTTAGTTGGCTTTCCAAGTGACCATGCTACTTCAGCTTCTACAACCACAATATTCTGTACCATATCAGCAGGCTCATTAGCCAAACTTCAACAAATATTTTTTCCTCTACTCCGGGGATCCAGTGGAATGACAATCTTAAGAGTACAAATATGCAGAAAAATTGCTTTTTCTCCCCCATGCTGAAAAAAAACAATAGATGCTCAGACAAACTATGTGCTCCCTCTTGTGTTCTATGCAATCCCTTTAAGTATTGACCTAGACTGTTTACTACATACGTATTTTCTATTAAGGATTCCCCTGAATAAACTCTCCATGAGTTGGAATCACACCTGGCATATAGAAGATACTTGTGGTTATCAAAGGTCTTGGAGCTGAGATAACTGATACGCCATCATTAGTTCCCTTGACCCAATCTTCATATGCTTTATCAGTGATGTTCCATCAATCATAAGCTTAGTAGTATGGGATGTTTGCCCATGATGTTCAGCGCTATTGAAGCAATCCATGTTCAAATGTAACATCTGGACACAAGCCTCATTACTAATGAAGGGTTTATGCTCAAAATGTCGACTCTCCTGCTCCTCAGGTGCTGCCTGACCTGCTGTGCTTTTCTGGTACCACCCCTCTTTGACTCTGATCTCCAGCATCTGCAGTCCTCACTTTCTCCACACAAATGCTAGATAACGATCATCTCTAATGAGAGAGAATCTAACCATTTCCCCTTGACATTCAATGTTGCTGCCATTACTGAATACCCTCACTATCAACATCTTTGGAGTTACCAATGATTAGAAACTCAGCTGGACTCACCACATAAGCACAGTGGCTACAAGAGCTGGTCAGAGGCTAGGAAGACTGTTTAAAGTAACTCAACTCTTGACTCTTCAAAGCCTTCCTTCCACCATCTATAAGACAATCAGGAGTACAATGGAATACTCCCCAGAAATCTTCTATCATTAGCTGGTCTAACCTAAATCTGACTCCAGATCCAGAGGCTGACTCTTAAATGTCCTATGAAATAGCCTAGCAAACCAGACAGTTGTCAGCAGCTTATGACCAACACAACAACAGGTGAATTCTAAATGCAAGCTCGAGGGGTTGATTAGCCAACTGCTGCTCTTATCTTCTATGTGTCTGTGGTACTACTAGTGTGGATGGCCTATTTGTAGAAAGAAAAATGCATAAGAGATACGATCGCAAGCTGGCAACACAATAGCAAAATTATATGGCATTTATCAACTCTACAGGCAGTTAGACTGTCAAACTGCTCAGGGCAAGGAAAACAGGATTAGAACAGTAGATATTTTTCTGAAGAATTCCACAACTTATCCGGCTTGAGGCATGTTTCCAAATGACAAACAAGCTTCTAGTTATTAGTTTAGTAGAATTAAAAGGAAAACCGAACTTCATCAGCCTCGACATAGAACAGCCGAAGCAAGAAAGGCAATATTCCCAATAGATTGTGAGAAGTTATAACTGATTTCAACAGTGCAGCTGGCAATGTCAGTTGGTTCAGTCATTGCATGCACATGTTTAAAGTGCATTTTCTTTTCCCCCAAATTGCTGCAATCCCAACAAATTTGCTGAGCATTTTCACTAATCAGTACAAAATGATTCTGCTTATGAACAATTTCCGACTCTGGCACTACTCCTGAAAATTGCAATGTGGCATAATTTCCCCAGTGATCCGAAGCCCCTATCAAAACAATATATTGCAGGCCTTCATCAATTATTGACCAATAGTCCCACTGTCCCCTCTGGCAGTACTCACCAACAATAATAATTAGTTCAAGGCACAACAAATCATGTTTAAATATAATGAATTCTGCACACGATGACAGTCTACAAAATATCATACAAGAATTCTGTCAAACCAGGAAAACCTCATAACACAACCCACTTTCAAAAGAAAATTACTCAACATTAATTTTAATGAACAAGGTCATAACTTAAAGGGGAGACAAGTACCAATTTACATAGGTATAGTAAAATTCCTAGACTGAATCAGTGCAACAGCTGCAGATCTGAATGATGCCCAAAAACAATTAATAGTCAGATTTTCCCAAATAACAATTCTGATGTCTTTCCTCACTCAGTACATTCAAACCAGTCCAACACCTAACCCATACCTACAACACTTCCTTCGAGGCTTCCATCAGACCACAGATAGGTTTTGGAGTCAGTCATTTTATGTAAAAAACGCTGATAATTTTGGAACTTTAAATGTAAAGCTATGGGTGCGCAGCCAGTGTACAAGCTGGCTCCTCATTGCCGGAGTTTATTTATCCAGTTGCCAAAGCACAGCCCTCATACAATCGGCTCTCTATTGGGCATAAAACTACTGAGACTCAAAATGTCCACTAGGAAAACTTACTTTCACTGGTTCTTCCATGTGCCACTTTTGAGAGAATCCTGGTTGCTTCTATACTTGACTTGCAGCTAGCCGTGCACGACTCAGGCTCGAGAGAACAGGTCAGAACAAGCATGGGTCTTGCACAATACAAGTTGAACACACACTCACAGATTGTGCATTATATCTTTCATGAATTTATGCATTCACACTGCATTTTCTAGATTACATCAGATTTTTTTTATGGTGAAGAGGTTACATATGAAGAAAGTACAGTTTTTTTTCAGAAAACCCCACTAATCTTTTAAAAACTAAAAATTAAAATGACAATTTTTTTTAAAAGTTACTTTTTAGTCACTTTTTGGATTCCAGCCAGCTCTAACTTTGATTTTGATCACACAATACTCACGGACATTGTGCCAAGTTAAACACTTCAGGACTGATTCTATTCTTAGTCACCACAGAAAGCAGCAAATTGCAGGAAAACCCAATATCATCGAGCACTAAAAATACACATTAGCAGCTAAGCGACAATACAGTTATTGGTTTTCCAAGCATTTGGGGCAGCAAAAAGTATTGAGGCAATATTGTGACCATGTGGTCTGCGGCTGTTCCTTGGCTCAAGGATGGCTAGTCAATTTGCAGAACTTTGGGCATATGTGGCAAGATATCACACATGACAATGGGCTCCATTTTGAACAACTGGTAGTAAGCTTTTCCCAGACTTCAATGTCAATGATGCCATGCTTCAAGAAGAACTTCAAATATTTTCTAATCATTTGCTCTGTTCTCCCTGAAACAGCCTTGAAAGTTAAGGAAACAAAAGCTGGCAGGAGGGGTGCTTGGACACAACATCCAGTCCGTCAGAGTAATTTTGCAAGAGCATTGCTGGAATCCTTGTAGAGAAGGACACCAACATTTCTTCAATATTCCTCCAACTCATGGAATTTTGCCAGCAATATGTAATGCTGCAACAGCATCCTGTTCTCACTGTATTACAACAGTGTATTGCCAACAACTGCTTGAGCAAGACTCATTATAGTTGGTGAAATGTTGAACTGGCACAACTGATCCAGTATTGGATCTCCTCAATGGTGGCCTTCTCAGAGATGTGGCCGCAAGATATGCAAAGTGTTCAATATTCCAGAATGATATAACTCAAGCAATCACCAGAGTGCACATGCCTTTCCAACATCAAGATAGCAATACGCAGAGGAATTGATTATGTACTGATTTTATCGCAACATAAATGTTATGGCATGTTAAACTGTGGAAGTTTTACTTCAATTTACTCATATGGAATTCCCCAAAACTTGAATAACTTGAGGATGGAAAAAAATAAATCAAAGTTAACATTTATTGAAACAAGTGCAGCTACTGTTCAAAGTAGTTATGTTTTAAGAAAAATACACCAGAACCAATATTCTCATTTTTTATAAATTGTATTTCAGTGTTACCTCTAAAGATAAACAGATTGGACAGACAGCAGTATTAGAGTTGTTAGGAGACACATTTACTCCAAATTACCACACATATTTTCCATGCACAGAAATTACTCTGTCACCAAAACAGCAAGATTTCCTGAAGTATGGCGGATACATTTTTTTTCCACAGCCACATTAACAAACCTACAAAACATATTTTTAGCCTGAGAGCAAGGAGGAACAATGTTCCATGGGATTTCCCTGGTTGCTTTTCTCAAGGGAGGGCTTGGTTAGCTGATTTTTAGAGACTCAAACTATGATGTAAAAGCAGCTGTTGAGTCACAAGCAGACAGTTTCATGCTTCATTATTTAAATTTAGCGACGATATAGGATAGTACATGAAGCTTCTAGCCACTAACCTAACAATGCTGATTGACAGTTTAAATATAAAAGCCAATGGCAGATCAGGAGGGAAGTGTGAAGGGGACAAAGGTTTTTTTTATAAAAACAGTTCTAAGTTATTATTCAGCTGCCTGGATTTCATCTTATTGTCTATACATGCACAGTAACCATTCTTAGATAGCTATGAGGATTGAATTAATTTGACTAAAATGGCAGTGAAATGAATGAGATGAAATGGAAAGAAAATGTTTCCCTCAACCCCATTTTGATATCAATATATCCCAGAGCAGTGAACTGAACCCAATCCAACAACAATTCTTTCTCCTTCCAATCAAAGTTCAATTTTTCCATCAGATCTCTGAGACACACACTTGCACAGACATGCATGTTGCAAAACAGTGAGTTGCATTGCTGGAGGCTCCTGTGTGGGCAGGATTCTATGCTTTCCCACAAAAAAAGGTGTGCATAGCCCTCAAGATAGTAAATCATCACCTTTATTTACAGGACATTTTGCTGACTAATAAAGTGATTCATCACTAGTAATTGATAAGTTACTGTGTATCAAAATATTAGATCAAACCTGTGCCTCATAAATCCAGACATGTTTAGAGGAGCACCATTTACTAATGCTCAACGTCAATATTTTTGGCTTCCAGCAGGAAAGCAAATTATGGCTAATTTACAAAACTGAGCTACATCTGGAAGTAACTCTATAAAAAGAGTTTATAACAAATAACTAGCATGATTATTTTTCTCTCAGATCTGTCAGAGCTTAAATGTAGCCCCAAGAAAACTGATTTCCCCTGACATTCCCAAATGGCAAGCTATGTATTGAACCTTGGGCACATTCCTAAAAGAGAAATTTCTGATATATCCTATCTTCACCCAATACACACAACACTTTACTTCAATATGACAGCGCATGGACATTAACTGGAATGCCCCAGCAGAAACATTTTCCAACATTCAGCACTAAAACATTAGGGTATGTTTAATTGTTTAATCTAAATGGGCAACTTTGCAGTGTAATGAAAACGACAATTCCAGTAAATAAATCTGGCGTCAACGTGGAGATTGATTTGCAGTTGAAATGTTGAACGGACTGACCATGGAAGCAGTGGCAATAGATAGTGGGTTGAAGCACGCAGAAGATTTGATGGCAATTTGAGGAAAGCATCAATTGAGGTACACTGAATTTACTCGAGACCCAGATGGATGGCAGAGCCTTCCATCCTGTGCTTTTAAAAGGTCTTAAAATGTGCCATGTGGGTGCTCTAAAATGTTTAACCGTACCTGTAATCTGCTAGGTTTAAAAAAAATCAGAGTTGGAACACAGTTTTGGCATAATGTTGATCTAAACACTGCATTAGCATGAGCAGCAGTATTGGGGGCAGTCAGTCCAGTAGCAGCATCTACATTTTGGTCAATTCGATTTGTCATCAGATAAAGATGAAAGTCTGGAATTGTTTGGGCAAATGACCACTCACATTGCCATAACGAGTTCATGTAAATTGTACGGGAGTTGAAAACAAAAGCAGAAAATCAGCCTCATTCTTGCTCTTCAGATTCCAGCATCGAAAGCAATGCCAGCAGGTAAAAGCTGAGAACACAAGGCAGTTCAACTCACAAACCTCCATTACTTAGGCTCAGCTGCTGTCTTCTGGTGAAGAAATACGTACCCTTCAGGCTCTCTGCCTGTATTCCTGATGAAGGGCTTTTGCCCGAAATGTCGATTTTACTGCTCCTCGGATGCTGCCTGAACTGCTGTGCTTTTCCAGCACCACTCTAATCTAGACTCTGGTTTCCAGCATCTGCAGTTATTGTTTTTACCTGAAGAAATATGGGTCTATGATGGGAGATTCCTGGAAATCCAACTTTCAACATTTCAAATGCATTTAAGCCTGATGTTTGGTCTCATTATTTGTGATACAAACAACGGTCAGGAGTTGAATTGTGTGGTTTGAATAATTTGGAATATGGGTAGCACCCATTATTAAGCAAGACAAACTCAGCTCCCAGCCTTCATTAATTACAAAACAGATGAAAATTCTCAGAATTGGGCAATCAATTTTTGAAATCCACACATATCTGTCAAATCAAACTAATATACTGTAAGCGAAATAACGTTTCAGAACTCTTTTGAAAAGCATTATTCAACCCAGACTTCTACAATTACAATAAGGTAAAAGTAAAGTCACCATAGCCTTACTGCTGCTCTCTGATTATAGAGACATGATTGGTGGTGATTTAACCAGAGGGTCACCACACCTCAGGCGAGGGCAGAGACTGAGGAGCTGAGCCCTTCATTGGCAAACTAGCTACCAACCAACTGAGCTCACCAACCTCCAATTACAGTCTATTTCATTGCTGTTTAAGAGATCGTGCTATGCACAAATTAGAATCAGGGGCAACACGGCTGACAAGCGATGACACTTCCAAAAGCTAATTAATTCCTTTGTAACACAGACGTCCAGAGTTTGTCAAATGCTCCACATAAAACACAAATAACATTCTAACTTTAAACTTCTCCCACAACAACTTAGTTTAGTCCTTTAATTGTTTTTCTCTATTTTTTTCCTCAATACTATAACTAACGACAAAGTACCTTCTACATTAAAAGGCCCTCGTGGCAAATAGAATTGAATGCTGGAACATGGGATACCATTCACTTTGAACCCAAGGAAAATAGATCAGACTCTCTAAACAAGGGTGAAACAGACTCGCTGTAACCGTATCGTATTTATCCCCAAGATGAGTTTCCTAATTCCTCCCGTCTCAGCTCATCAGCAATTGAACACCTCATTCATGTTATCTCTGGGCCTGACTTACCAATGCTTTTTTTAGTTGGCCTTTGGTCTTCCAACAACTTGAGCTCATCCAAATGGCTGCTGTTGTGCCCCAATGCTCATCCAGCCCTGCATCTCCAATATTTCTGAACTCTTCCAGTTCTGGTCTCTTGCCCATTCGAATTTCACTTACACTACTACAGGCAGTAAGACTGTGTATGCCAAGGTCCCAAGCTTTGGAATTGTCTCACTAATCCTCTTTGCCTCTTGCTTTTTTTGAAAGCTCTAAGATTATTTTTGACCAACACTTTGTTCTCCATGTTGTTTGATTTCCAATTATCACTTTATATCTTACTACATTAAAAGGAGAGTTGTTGCTGCAAATGCTAAAAAATTAGGAATTATGGAGTAGAAGACTCAAACTTCAAAAAAATTACTAAAAGTGAAGAGATATGAAGAAAAAACCTACTGAATTTTGTTTTGTCTTAATGGAACTGGAACGACATTATAGTTACATCGAACTCTCATTCAACTACATTTAAAGCACCATATTCAGTTTTGGGCATTGTACCTCCAGATGCACATATTGGCCTATGATGGGATATAGTGCAGATTCACAAGAATTACAGCAGCACTAAGGGTATTGAAGGTGGTCTGGACAAGACTTAATTTTCGACATTCCAGTAAACATAAGGACTGATCTAATAGAGGTATTTAAAATGATTCAAAAGGATTTAGTTGGGTGAAGACAGGAAAAATACTTCCTCTGATGACAAAACCCAATCAAGGGGATATAATCACAAAATTATATGGTACTAGATATAAATGTTCTCACTAGGTAACTGCAGTAGTTACAAATACCAAAATCATTAACCCTCAGGTTATCTTCCTGCAGGGAAACTGTACTGAACAGGGATAAGAATATTTTCAGATTAGACAAATTCCAATGCACTGCACAAAAATATTCTCACAATGCCCAATGTCATGTACTGTTCATCTATTGTAATATGGCATTTACATTAGCTTCAGTGATGCAAGAACATGTCATGAGTAACATAATACTGAATAAATTAAACTTCTATTATAGGCCCTGATACACACACAACCATAGGCACTTGCATGTCTGGGTTCAATTTCAGTAATTCAGATGTGACCTAACATGCTCCCCTCCTGTCATGCTGCAAGAAGTCAGCGAGTATGAACGAACCTGAGACTGTTGCAAAGATGTGGAGCCTGAGAGGAGACCACATGCTATAACAGCTTAAGTTCCACGAACATGTCTCATAAAAGTTATGCAAACCATGAGACCATATACGTAGGAGCAGAAATAGGCCATTCAGCTCATCAATACTGAGCTGCCATTCAAAGACATCATGGCTGATCTGATAATCCTCAACTCAAATTTTCTGCCTTTTCCTCAAAATCCTTACAGATCAAAATTCTGTCTATCCATTCCAGCCTCTAACATACTTAACAATCCAGCCTCTCCAGCCCTCTGTGGTAAAGAATGTTTCAGATTCCTATTCTAAAGAACTTCCTCCTCATCTATCATAAATAGGTAGCCCATTTTTTCTGAGGTGGCAATGTTCGAAAGAATGCATTCTCAACCTATTTCTGGTTTCAGTTGCTGCATGGAGACATTCAAATTGGTGTAAAGTGGTTTGTGTTGGCATCAATTGTTCTTTTCGAGCTTGCATTAAGTGCAGAAAAGATCTAACCTTAATTCACTTCAACCCTTTGCAATACAATCCAACAATTCAAGTGTTTATGTTGTACTTCTGCTTTTTTTTAATTCTAGTTTTCATACATAAGATAGTGCCAGAGAATGGTGACTTTGTACACTTTCCATTATACTCCTGTACTTGAGTATACGCGACAATAAAACCTAATTCTAATTCAATTCTGCCACCAAACTTAAACAAATGTACGCTGAATTGTTTTTTATATCTCTAAGCAATAAGTATAATGCTGCATTTGAAGTGCTTATGCACATTAAAAGTGCAAGAGTAGTATAAGCAGATACAAATATAGTTACAAAAAGTGCACCAACCACCCTCCCTTCGCAAGAGAGAGGTGCATTGTAAAGTGGTCTATGTAGAACAAACACTTCATTTCAATATGATAATGAGGTCACGTACAAAATGTAATGGGTATACATTTTCCCATCAGTGATGCTACATGGTATTCAGTATGCTTTGTAATAAACTACAATTACTCAGTATAATTTGGCAGGATGCACTTAGAACCAGTAGAGTCTATTGAATCAGTACTTGTGATCCATAAAAGCAGCCTCATGCAACATTTATTTTAAAAGTGAAAATTGTATAAGCCTATTCCATAAAAATTGCAGAATATTCTGCAAAGTAAAAGTTTCTGAATTAAATTAAAAAGATAAAGAAAATTATCAGAGAGTTAAAAAGTTAAGATTTGGCTCACCCACTAAAGTATACAGCAATGCAAAACAACAAAACACAAATGACACCACACCGACCAAGCTAAGTGATCAAATTCTTTTGACAAAATTATAACAATCTAAAAGTAAAAGAATAAAATAGTAAAATAGTAAGTCTTTGCCAGTAGTGGTGGTTGAGGCCACTTGGAGAATATTAAAAGTTTTTGCTTTTTTGATAAGTGTATCTTTTGTCTAATGGGTCATTTCAAGCCAAACAGATATTTGCATTTAATCCAGTAAAGTTATGTTGGAAATTAAATGCATTGCCTCATACATACAATTTCAAGGGAAAGGTGAAGCCTACACTAGTTCACAAAAAAAAATGAAAACTCCAAAAATAGAAAATTCAGTAATTTGTTAAATGCTTATTTTTTACACCTGGTTGTGAATACTTTTAATTATTGTTGATAAGACAAATGAAAATTAGCTGGAGCCAACTAGGATAGAATGCTTGAAAGAAACATCCAAAAATAAGAGCAAAGTGGAGTGCTGTTTCACAGTAGGAAACTTGCAGCTCATTCGACAATAGGTTACTTTACAAAACAAAGTAATTCAAAAACAAAACCAATCAGGATTTAAATTTTAATGAGGCATTTGCAGAACTCGTCTAAGTAGGTTTTCCATGGCTTTAATTCCAGGAGAGAAGTGAAAAACCACCACGTTTATACCACAGAGTCAGAGATATGTAGCACGTAAACAGACCCTTCCATCCAACTCCAGACATTCTAAATAAATCTAGTTCCATTTGCCAGCATTTGGCCCATATCCCTCTAAACCCTTACTTTTCATATACCCATCCAGATGCATTTTAAATGTTGTAATTGTACCAGCCTCCACGACTTCCTCTGACAGCCCATTCCACTTAAGGTTTTGTAACAAAAGGTGACATCTCAGCTCTGACAATGCTCGAGAAGGGATGACTTACAAGAAGTCCTGGGATGCACTGTCTGAGCCAAGATGTCAGCTTTTGTTATAAAACCTTAAGCTATCTCGAAAAGGTGACTTAAAGGTAGTTCTGGGATTTACATGTTAATGAACTGAAACCTGCAATAGATTCTAAAAGATGAAAGACTTAACAACAATCCAGGTTTGTTCAATATATCATTTCAGTTGCATGTCACAGCAATCTTTTGCTATAAATTCTGTCTCTTATGGTCTTGTGCTCCACAGCTACCTGAAGGAGGAACAGTGCTCCAAAAGCTAGTGCTTCCAAATAAACCTGTTGGACCACAACCTGGGGTGGTGTGATTTTTAACTTTGTCCACCCCTGTCCAACATCAGCTCCTCCACATCATTCTAAAAATGCCCATTTATTCCAACTTTGTCTCTTATTAATTAACCAATCTTCTATCAACACTAATATACTACCCCCAATACCATGGGCTCCTAAAATTATTAATTAGCCTAACCTACACCTTATCGAATGCCTTTTGAAAACCTAAATATCTATTGGTTCCCCTTTATTTATCCTGCTTGCTACTTCAGAGAATTATCAAGCATCTTTTTCCTTTCGTGAAACCATGCTGATTCTGCTTGCTTACGCCATGCATTTTTAAATGCTTTACTATTATATTCTTTACAATAGATTCTAGCATTTTCCCAATAACAGATGATTAAGTTAACTGGCCTATAATAATTTTTGTTTTAACACTTTAAATTCAAATACAACAAATATTAAGCCACCATTTCAGTATGTCATGCCCGTTTTAGCGAGCGCTAACCATATAAATGGTGGTGGAACACAATTAGTTGTGTCAGCATCCCAGATTTAAAAAGGCTGAATATTTATTGAGCTACTACCTAGGAACCAATGAACAAAACTTAATAATACAGTAATCATTTAAAATCACAGATTGGACTCAAAGAAACCCAACAAATTCTGAATATACAAGTTCCTTTTTTTTAAAATTGTACAAGGATATATTGTACTGAAAAGTAAATGTTTCAGTAATTTGAAAATGTAATATATACCTCAACAATAGCAAGGACAGTTTAACTTTACAACAGTACTTTATTGGCATTAAAATGGTAAATCAGTATGTATATGCCCGTCTTCTTCCATGTACCCTTCCAATGTTGAGTCCTCTACTCTGAAAACTCAATCCTTTCCATGGCTTATAAATAGATAGTTTTTTTTCTCCCTGTCAGCATACAGTAAGACTCCAGAGACACTGGCTGATTAATCTTACCTGCACTTTTTAATGATACCTACTTGTACAGAACTTGTTCCTGCAAATAAATTCAACAATGCAAAAAGAAAGCTTCAGAGAAATATTTGAACTGCTTAGATAGGTTATCAGCATTTCTAGAAGATAAGCCATTCTGCTTCTGGTAACCAACATTGCCTACAATGTAGTTTTAAAGGTAAGGAGGTTTATAGAATAGGGGGTGTTAAAAGGATTTGGTTCCACAACTCTGCCCCCATCTGGGAGCTACAAATCTTCTTGAAACTCACTTCCTATCCCCATCTTGTTCAATGGATTTCAGCCTTATCATTTGAACATTTGCCCATTATGGCAACTCAACAGTTATCATTTAATCTTCCTTCCTATTTGCTACAATTTAATATTTTCTCTTATGGGCAAAGGTCCCTATATTTGGAGAGGAAGAATTACCGGAAACATGCAATGAACAGTGACAAATCACAGCCTACTACACTGAACCAGAAACTCTGCAATAGCAGGATTTTAAAAACAATGAATTACCAGGTTGTAATTCTAGAGATCAGTCACATGTTGTAATAGTCAGCTTCAGCTTATCATGAACCTCCCACTGTATCTCTCATTTTCCTTTTTGTCTTCCTTTTCAAAGCTCTTGTTTACTTCAGCAATCAAACTGGTATCCCACAGGCATGCACCATTCTCTGCCTACCTACAGAGCTGGATTTTATTCATGTCCCCTTTTCATATGAAACCACCTTGTGAACATACTACTTGGTTGAAGCATTTGTGCTTTGTTAGTTCCTAAAATCATTACATACAATTATTCTGAAGAACTTAAATGGACTTCTCAAAATTGGTGCTCCAGCCTTCAACGTGTTGCACAACTCATGGAGCATGTTGTACGGCACAAAGACACAATTACTGAGCGATTCAATACTACACAAATGTCAGACAGCAGAACATTAACAAGAACCCCATTCGCTTTCATCTGTCTCCATCGCACCTACAAATTCTAATTCATTCTTTTGCTCTTTTACAATATTCTGTGTCACTAGACTATTAGTTGGTCATACTAGTCAGAAACCCACTGCTTAGCTTTATTTTCCTTGTGGTTCAAATGCAGTGACATCTGGCAAAAATGGGAGCATTGCAGTAGCAAAACATTAAAATCAGAAAGAGATGGAAATTCATCAACAACTTCTTACTTTGCTATGAACATTCAAAGTCACAGCAATGTATCGATGACAGTGTCCAAAACTGAATATACAGGCTCAAAAAGACCTGGTCAATTAATGCATTTAATAGCCAGATGGGCGACGCTGATTGGCTTCAGCAGGACCAAAAATTTGTTAACAAAAGAAAATTAAGAAGAGGGGAAGCACAGTATATAAAGTAATCGAAAAGGATTCCCTTGGTGCAGTGGTAGAAACCTCACACAAAGCCAGGAGGCCTGGGTTCAAATCCCTCCTATCCCAGGAGGTATGTAATAACATCTCTGAACTGATTAGAAAATATCTGAAAGGATTAATGTTGGAGACAGAATTAAGCTCCACCTAATGGGACTATGTGATGAGAACTTGGGTGGCAAAACCTACAGGTCTTTTAGGGTGAAGACCTATATCTCCCAAAAGCTTTTGTAATAATTTTTACTCAATTGCTATCATTCAATAAGTTTCATTTTGTTTTAAGAGCCTCTCTCATTAAGTTTCCTTCACCACTATAAGCCCTTAGTCCCAGTCGAGAAACAGAACTGTGACAAACTACCCCAACAACTTGGCATCACAATTCATACAATAGGAAAGAATACCTTGAAAATTATTCTTAAAAAAGGCTTATTTTATCACAATCCAGGTTCTATAAGTTTAAAAGGGGACTAAACCAGCACAAAATAGATTTAGATTTTTAAAAACTCAAAAGGTTATAAATCCAAAACCATCACAGTTGAAATACACAGCTAGTCTATCTGAAAAAGGAAAGATTGGCTAGCAATTTGGGTAGAGATCTCTCATCTAAACACCAATCTTTCACCCCTTTGTAGAATGTTCATAAAATTATGTGGCGCATCCAGCATTTCTAATTTATAAAAAATCAGCAATTGTTCGGTAAATGGGAGGAATGGAATTCATTAGCTATCCCTCTCCAAGAATAGGGAACACCCAGGAAAATGTTGCAATTCAAAAGACAAGTGACTGAAATTTGCCCTCAGGAATTTGAAAGAGCAAATGTTCATAACCAACTCTGCTTCATGTTACAATTTTCTTGCACACCCAGACAGCTTTAATTCCAGTGTAGCACATTACTGAACACAACCCTAGACAGGATATCAGATTAAACTCATTTCTACTTGGATACACCTCCATCACAATGCTAGTTATGATTATGCTGTCAGTTTATGTTAATCATAAATAAGCATGCCATGGGAAACTAAAATATCACACCAGGACAAAAAGAACATTAAGAGGTTCAAGCACCGAAAGTTCCAGTTTCATTCAATTGGTCACTGTCATCAGAAGGTTAAAGACTCACTCAAATGCAGAATGTTACCTGACATTTCAAAACAGGAATGTCCCACTTTTAAGTTAAGCCTTTAAACCAAAGCTTGTCATTCTTAACAGTAATCCTTGGGGATTAAAATATCAGATGATATTATTAACAAGAGCAACAAGTTCTTCTAATGTCCAGCCAATATCTTCCCTCAAACATCATTTACCACTTATGCAAACTTATTATGGAAAAGAGTAGTCTTCCAAAACTGATATGTACACACTGGCTATTGGGACCTTGTGCCCAGTGGTAAACGTAATCCTACCTTTGGGCAGCAGGTGTGGGTTTAAGTCTCACCTGCTACAGGCGAGTCCATAACGTGTCCAAGCAGGGGTTTATTTTTTGGTTTTCAACAAAAGTGTCAAGCGAAATGCAAATCGATCAGTCGAGAAGTACTTGGAACTATTCAGTAAATTTAAAGGATGCTACGTAAAATTGGTCTTTCTTATAGCTAATGGACACTCCAATCTCAGTTGACTTAGCGACTGCTGAATACGGACATCATGTAACAAAGTGTGCAAGTTTTCAAATAAGTGACATTGATTTCTAAATCTCAAAACTGGCAGGAAACGTTCTGTAGGGGAAATAGGTTAACTCCCTAATCAAACTCAAAATCCAAAAATGTTGCCATAACATTAGAAGAACTTTTTCAATTTTGATTCTTTTGGTACAGGGAAGCAAGATTAAAAAAAAAACAAATGCACTTTATGCCACGACACTTCATAGCTGTTCAATCACCTAATAATATTCAACATGCAGCTACTTGTTATGAGGGCACAATAGTATTTTACAATGATACACATTGTTTTGGCAAATTGATCCCAGATCAAGCTTCTGACCAACACAAAGTAATTGTTGCAACCTTGAAATCCAGCTATGAAAAAGAAAAGGAGGAAAAGGTGGGGGAAAACAAATCTGCATAAAATGATTCAAAAAAATTTTGCATCACCAGTATTACATCATCATCAACACCAGTGCATTAGTCAGGGGTAAATATAGAGTAGGGTAATGGGTCTGGATGGGCCACTCTTTGGAGAGTCAGTGTCGACTTGTTGGACCAAATGGCCTGTTTCCACACTGTAGGGAATTTAATCGTCATATGACTCATGCAAGATTGCATGGCAAAATTGTTACAAGTACCATGAACACGGGAAACACATTCATTACAACATTTCACAGAAAAATGATAGATATTCAAATTCAGTTGTCTCCTATAGTCAATATCAAAAAGTTTAACAAAAAAGGTTTTAACTTCTTGCTTCCACTTTTTGTTACTTGTAAAATTTTAAAGTTAGTAGTCAATACTTCTACTTCCATCATGTGTACCAACAAACTAAAAAGGATTTTAAAAAGCTTAGTCCTCTCCAAACCAAATAACCCCCAGTATAAAAGTAAAAGGCTGCACATTCTGGTTACTAAGCCATATGTTACATCTGTTCAGTTCATCAATCTCACTTACAAGTAGCAAAAGGTGACAAGCAGAAGCAACCTCACCCTAGAAAAAATAGGAAACTACTTACAAAACTAGTTAGAGTCAAAGAGATATACTGTACAGCACAGAAACCGACCCTTCGGTCCAACTTATCCATGCCAGCCAGATAATAGTATTATTAATTACACAAAATAGGGGGAAAACTCAGCAGTTCCTTCCAACATGCTTTGCATTTACTATAGCTCTATTATTTATTTACACCATAGTAAAGCACTTAGTTTGTTCTTCTCAACACTAAATTAAATATAAAATTGGTGGTGTCTGTTATCAGTGTAACATGTATGGAGCAGGGTATGGAGGCATACGCAGTAAGATTTGATTTAAACAGTATTGCCTGTCAAAACTCACTCTAAGCTTATAAGAACAGCCACTTAGACCATCTTTGAAGGTAAAGACTTGGCATTTCTATAGTTCCATTCATAGTGTCGCAGAGTCAGAGATGTACTGCATGGAAACAGACCCTTCAGTCTAGCCCGTCCATGCCGACCAGATATCCCAATCCAATCTAGTCCCACCTGCCAGCACCCGGCCCATATCCCTCCAAACCCTTCCTATTCATATACCCATCCAGATGCCTTTTAAATGTTGCAATTGTACCAACCTTCACCACTTCCTCTGGCAGCTCATTCCATACACACACCACCCTCTGCATGAAAAAGTTGCCCCTTGGATCTCTTTTATATCTTTCCCCTCTTACCCTAAACCTATGCCCTCTAGTTCTGGACTCCCCAATCCCAGGGAAAAGACTTTGTCTATTTATCCTATCCATGCCCCTCATAATTTTGTAAACCTCTGTAAGGTCACCCCTCAGCCTCCGACACTCCAGGGAAAACAGCCCCAGCCTGTTCAGCCTCTCCCTACAGCTCAAATCCTCCAGCCCTGACAACATCCTTGTAAATCTTTTCTGAACCCTTTCAAGTTTCACAACATCTTTCTGATAGGAAGGAGACCAGAATTGCATGCAATATTCCAACAGTGGCCTAACCAATGCCCTGTACAGCCAGAACACGACCTCCCAATTCCTGTACTCAATACTCTGACCAATAAAAGAAAGCATACCAAAAGCCGCCTTCACTATCCTATCGACCTGCAACTCCATTTTCAAGGAGCTATGAACCTGCAATCCAAGGTCTCTGTTCAGTAACGCTCCCTAGGACCTTACCATTAAGTGTATACGTCCTGCTAAGATTTGCTTTCCCAAAATGCAGCACCTCGCATTTATCTGAATTAAACTCCACCTGCCACTTCTCAGCCCATTGGCCCATCTGGTCAAGATCCTGTTGTAATCGGAGGTAACCCTCTTCACTGACCACTGCACCTCCACTTTTGGTATCATCTGCAAACTTACTAACTGTACCTCTTATGCTTGCACCCAAATCATTTATATAAATGACAAAAAGTAGAGGACCCAGCACTGATCCTTGCAGGACTCCATTGGTCACAGGCCTCCAGTCTGTAAAACAACCTTCCACCACCACCCCCTGTCTTCTACCTTTGAGCCAGTTCTGTATCCAAATGGCTAGTTCTCCTTCTATTCCGTGAGATCTAACCTTGCTAATCAGTCTCCCATGGGGAACCTTGTCAAACGCCTTACTGAAGTCCATATAGATCACATATACCATTCTGCCCTTATCAATCCTCTTTGTTACTTCTTCAAAAAACTCTACCAAGTGTTTATATTTGATACCAACTACACAGCAGCACTATCACCTGACTCCACCTCTGCCTCAGTTCAGCTGGCGGAGAAACAATTATCTGTTGTCGTCTCTGGACTTAACTTTAACACACTCCCAACTGGCCTCCCACATTCTTCCCTCCACTACCGGAGGTCATCCAAAATTCTGCCGAGTCTTTGTTTGCACCAAGTCACATGAACTCAAAACATGGCTGCTCATTGACACAAGGTTACTATTTAAGCTATACCTCAACTTTAAAATCCTAATTCTAGTTTTCAGATCCTTACATAACTTCACCTCTCATCAACTTGAATTTCCTCCAATCCCACAGCAATCCAATAATCTAATTCTCTTTCCACTTTTCAGACTCTCTTTAAAACCCTTATTTTAAAGGGGTGAGGTCTGCAGCTGCTGGAGATCAGAGTTGAGGGTGTGTTGCTGGAAAAGCACAGCAGGTCAGGCAGCATAAGAGGGGTGAGAAACTCGATATTTTGGGCTGGAGCCCTTCTTCAAGAATAATGAAGGGCTTCAGCCCGAAACGTCGATTTTCCTGCTCCTCGGATGCTGCCTGACCTGCTGTGCTTTTCCAGCAATGCACTCTCAACTTAAAACCAAACTTTTGTGCATTGCTGTAAGATTGCTTTATGTAAACTTGTAATGTTCCTGTGGAGTGCGTTGGGATGTTTTATTACAAAAGAGAGCAGTAAGTAAAAGTTATTGCTGTTGTGAAGATACTGCTGCAGTGCTGTGAGTTGGGGAGCTTCAAGATTTTGACCAAGTAGAAAGAGAGAATTTGAGACACCTGACTATGTCAGGAAAGAGATCTGGAGTCAGACTTAGCAGCAAATGGTCATTTCTAACACCTTCTACCCTTGTTCTTCGGATTGAAGATCACCAATAAGAGATGCTGCCCAACTTCCAATTGCTCATAGGTAACACGTACTGCAGAAGGGGCATAGTGGCAGTCATGTAGAAAACCTTCTCCTAAATGTTATCAATTTTCAAATGTTGCCACTGCTGCTCAGCACTCCCACATGCAAATGGAGTGTGTTCCATCACACTCCCAACATTAAAGTATCATGATAGTAAAAATTATTTGTGAGTCTAGAGGTGATCCATTCAATATAAAATTCAGAGTCTCTAGCATGCTGTTGGCAGTACAAGAATAAGTTACTAATAACAACCAGAAACGTGAGCATTCTACCAAAAACCAATAAACTGTCTTCTCTTAGATTAGTGCAAAACTAGGAAATTCATTGCAAAAAATCACTAAAATACATGGCAAATTTTGAACACTGACAATAGTTTACCAGAACATAAAAATGTAACAAAGCACATACCTAATCATATTTATATCAACATAATTCACCCAAGAAGCATATTTGCTATGAGGGTGTGTTGCTGGTCAGGCAGCATCAGAGGAGCAGGAAACTCTATATTTCGGGCCGGAGCCCTTCTTCAGGAATAAAAAAGGGCTTTGGCCCGAAACTTCAATTTTCCTGCTCCTCAGATGCTGCCTGACCTGCTGTACTTTTAAAGCAACGCACTCTCAACTTAAAACCCTTATTAAACCAAGTTTTTGTGCATTGCTGCAAGATTGCATATTTGCACCAAAAGCACTTAATACCTGTTGCTAATAAAAAAATCCCATTTCTGATTATTAGGCAGCATTAAGATTTCCCAATACATATACACTCAGTGTCACATAGTATGGAAGCAGACCCTTTGGTACAACTCGTCCATGTCAACCAGGTATCGTAAACTGACCTCATCCCATCTGCCTGCATTTAGCCCAAATCTCTCTCTAAAACGTTCCCATTCACGTACCTGTCTAAACATCTTTTAGATCTAACTGGACACGCCTCTACTACTTCCTCTGGCAGATCTTTCCATACACACACCATCCTTTGTATGAAAAAATTGCCCCTTGGGTTCCTTTTAAATTTTTCCCCTCTCACCTTAAACCTATGGCTTCTAGTTTTGGACTCCCCCACCCTGGGAGAGAGACGTGGCTATTGACCTGATCGATGTCCCTCATGATTTTATAGATCTCTATAAAGGTCACCTGTCAGCCTCCAAAGCTCTGGAGAAACAAATCCCAGCCTATTCAGTCACTTCTTATAACTCAAACTCTCCAGTCCCAGCAACATCCTTGTCAATTTTTTCAGCTCCCTTTCTAGTTTAAGAACATCTTTCTTATAAGCAGGGCAAGAAGAATTGTACAGAGTATTCTAAAAGTGGCAACACCAGTGGTTTGTACAACTGCAACATAATGTCTCAACACCTATAATCAATGCTCTGCCCAATGAAGGCAAACGTACTAACTGCCTTCTTCACCATCTACCTGCAATATCACTTTCAAGGAACTATGAATGTGCTCCCCAAGGTTCTTTGTTTGGAAACACTCCCCATGAAGTTACCATTAAGTGTATAAGCCCTGTCCTGATTTGCCTTACCAAAATGAAATATCTCACATTTATCTAAATTAAATGCCATCTGCCACTTCGCGATCTATTGGCCCATCTGATCAAGATTTCATTGTATTCTGAGATAACCTTCACTGCCCACTATACCACCTATTTTTGGGTCATCCCCAAACTTAGCAACCATACCCGCTATATTCTCATCCACATTGTTGATATCAATGTGGAACAACAGTGGACCTAGAATCAATCTTTTCGGCACACCGTGGTCACAGTCCTCCAAGATGAATAACAAGCCTCGATCACCACCCTGTCTTTTACCAAGCCAATTTTGTATCCAACTGGCTAGCTTTCTCTGGATCTCATGTGATCTAATCTTACTAACCAGTGTACCATACAGAATCTTGCAAAAAGCCTTGCTAAAGTCCATGTAGACAATGTCTACCTCTCTGCCTTCCTCAATCTTCTTGATAATCTCTTCAAAAAAACTCAATCAAATTTAAGAGACATTATGTCCCATGCACAAAGCCATACAAACTATCCCTAATCAGTCCCTGCCTTTCCAAATGTATGCAAATTCTGTCCCTCGGAATCCCCTCCGACAACTGACACCACCATCACACTCACTGATCTATAGTTACCTAGCTTTTCTTTTCTGCCTTTCTTAAGCAATGGCGTATTAGCCCCCTCCAGTCTTCCAACACCTACCCATAGGACTCAGTCACCTGCAGCCTCATCATTAAGCTTAGAATTCAGGGAACGGTGTATATATTAACAGTAGCCCATTCAGCTCAGCCATTCAATTAGAAATAAAAGAACCTACACAATCCACAACTCCATATCTATACACGCCATATCCCTCAATAATCCATCATAAAGAGTACCTCGGAGAAGATATTAAGCTTCTCTGCACAGCAAATAAGACTGATTTGATCAGAGCGGCCTGAAGATGAAGGAATGATTAACTCATCTGCAAGGAGTTTCTGAACTGGGAAAACTACCAAGATTTGATGGAAAGAAAGCAGGTCTACAGATAAATGAATACCAAGCTCCAACAAAAACCCATAGCTTAAAGAACAGATGGTGGTGGAAGGAGTGTAGAAAATCCAAGAACTCACCCATGATGAGTGTGGATTCTGAAGTTCAGTCTAGACCAATGTGCCAAGTAACCAGAACTACAAGCCCCCAACTGAACCATCAAGATCTACAGTAAGCCACTGGATAATGTGGATACATTTTCATACCTAGGGAGTTTCCTTTGTGTAAGGTAGACATCAGCAGATAAAGTTCACTATCGCTCAAATTGTGCCAGTCAACCTTTAGCCTTGAGAAAGGGTACTTGAGGGACCAAGACCTCAAACTCTAAAGCAAGCTCATGGTCTACAGGACATGCCTGCCATTCTGTAAGCAAAGACACAGAATGTACAGCAGACATTTCAATTCCCGAGAAAAGCATCACCAATGATGCTTCCTCAAAATCCCAAAAATCCAATAGCAGGACAGGTGCTCCAAAATCAGTAATAAAAACAGAAATTTCTGGAAATGCTCTGCAGGTCTGGCTGCATCTGTGGAGAGAAATTAGAGTAACATTTTGGGCCCAGTGACCCTTCCTCAAAACACCTCATTTAGCTCCAAAGTCCGTTGTCTCTCTCCGCCTAACATCCACAGCACTGATACAATGGTTACTGTCAATCATCTGTTTTAAAAAGGCCCTATCATGCAGACTTCCAAATTAGGCCCTTTACTTTGAGTTCTCTCACAGTAAGCCATTAGCAGTAGGGCAGAGAAAACAATTTCAAGAATGTCCTCAAAGCCTCCAATGAAAAATACAATATCCCTACTAATTCAGATGAATGCCTTACGCAAGACCACCCAAAATCCACTACAGGTACCAATGAACTTGGAGCAATAAGGCTAGGTAGAGGCCAAGCACAACTGGAAGGAATGGGCAAAAACCTGAGCAAGCCACCAATTTGTCTCTTCAAACACTATGTGCCCCACCTGTGAAGGGACTGCAGATTCAGCATTGGAGTTGTGGGTCCTATGGTCTCTTAAACAGAACAGAGAGGAAAAAGCTGTCCTTAACAAGATGATTAACCCAGCTTAATCTTGAAATCTCTAATTATCTGGGCACCCCCTTTTAGTGTGATGAATTCAATTTTTGTGCGAGCCTGCTCACAATTCCCAATTTTCCTTCCGCTTGGCTTCTCAAGTGCAAGATTATTTTTCCTCATTCATGACCCTAAACCTTCAAGATATTTTCTGTACCTCCTATCTAATCTATTTAATATTTTTAACACCTTTTATCAGATTACCCCTATAGTTTTAGACTTGGGGAAAGAAAAAGGAGGCTCAGACAAAGTAACAAAATACTATAAATATCTCAGCACTCAGAATCAGACTATCAACCAATAGTGCATTAGACCATAGAACATAGGGCCTGTTCTGTGCTGTATTGTCCTTCGGCCCACGATGTTGTGCCGAACATTTGTCCTAGCTTAAGCACCTATCCACGTACCTATCCAATTGCCGCTTAAAGGTCGCCAATGATACTGACTCTGCCACTCCCACAGGCAGCGCATTCCATGCCCCCACCACTGTCTGGGTAAAGAACCTACCTCTGACATCCCCCCCCCATACCTTCCACCCTTCACCTTAAATTTATGTCCCCTTGTAACACTCTGTTGTACCCGGGGAAAAAGTCTCTGACTGTCCACTAACTATTCCCCTGATCATATTATAAACCTCTATCAAGTCACCCCTCATCCTTCGCCGTTCCAATGAGAAAAGGCCTAGCACTCTCAACCTATCCTCGTACGACCTATTCTCCATTCCAGGCAACATCCTGGTAAATCTCCTCAGCACCCTCTCCAAAGCTTCCACATCTTTCCTAAAATGAGGCGACCAGAACTGCACACAGTACTCCAAATGTGGCCTAACCAAGGTCCTGTACAGCTACAGCATCACCTCACAACTCGAATTCAATCCCTCTGCTAATGAACGTTAATACACCATAGGCCTTCTTACAAGCTCTATCCACCTGAGTGGCAACTTTCAAAGATCTATGAACATAGACCCCAAGATCCCTCTGCTCCTCCACCTTACTAAGAACCCCACCATTAACCCTATATTCCGCATTCTTATTTGTCCTTCCAAAATGGACAACCTCACACTTGACAGGGTTGAACTCCATCTGCCACTCCTGAGCCCAGCTCTGCATCATATCTAAGTCCCTTTGCAGCAGACAACAGCCCTCCTCACTACCCACAACTCCACCAATCTTCATATCGTCTGCAAATTTACTGACCCATCCTTCGACTCCCTCTTCCAAGTCATTAATAAAAATTACAAACATCAGAGGACCCAGAACTGATCCCTGCGGAACTCCACTTGTAACTGGGCTCCAGGCTGAATATTTACCATCAACCGCCACTCTCTGACTTCGACCGGTTAGCCAGTTCTCTATCCAACTGGCCAAATTTCCCTCTATCCCATGCCTCCTGACTTTCCGCATAAGCCTACCATGGGGAACCTTATCAAATGCCTTACTAAAATCCATGTACACTACATCCACTGCTCGACCCTCATCCACATGCTTGGTCACCTCCTCAAAAGAATTCAAGACAACTTGTAAGGCAAGACCTACCTCTCACAAATTGATATAAAAAAAGTGCCATTTTCTTAGTAAGCACCATTGTTCTGGAAGATTGTTGGTTCCTACACATAACAATGCTCCAAGTCTAAATAAGCAGCCGTCAACATCCCAGCTAAAATGAGTCGCATCCCATAAACAGTGACACATCAAACTTAAAACACTGGTGGGTGGAGGAAGGAGAAAAAAAAAGAAAAATCACATCAGCCACCATTACAGTACAAAGCTTCACAGACAAGTTAATACATACTTAAATATTACCTCTAGGAAGAATTATACATCTCAACTGATACAATTTAGCTTTGCTAGGCTAAAATGGTAGCTAGGAGAAAGTGAAGACTGCAGATGCTAGAGATCAAAGTCGAGAGTGTGCTGCTAGAAAACCACAGAAGGTCAGGCAGCATCCGAAGAGAGGGAAAATCAACGTTTCGGACAAAAGTCCTTCATCAGGAATCAACTGAACATCTCAACAGAAACCAAGAACAATTCCTGATGAAGGGCTTTTGCCCAAAATATTGATTCTCCTGGTCCTCTGATGCTATCTAACCTATTGTGCTTTTCAAGCACCACACTCGCGACTAAAATGGCAGCTAGCAAACAGGAATAGGGAGCGAAGGAACCCAGAGTTTTGTTGCCAAGCCTGGTAAAAGGGAGGGTCTTTAAATTATATTTATGGCTTTATTAAAATGGATAGAACATGTAAATACCATATCAAGTGAAGATAGACAGTCAAAAGAAAACATTTATTGGTAGACCATGAACAAGCTTCCGAATCTAAAAGCAGAGTCAGGCTGAAAACAACAACATGCTGTAATGAGGAAAACTTCTGTCAGACAAGCTTGGGATTGACAGCCTGAAGCAACCAGCTTATAGTTAAAATTGAAGAGCTTCAAGACTACCAAGTTGTCAAATTTGCACATTCAAACTAGAAAACAAACCAAGTCATGAATTACCCGAAAATATCTCAACAATTTTAACTTCACTTGTGAGGCCAAAATTCCTTTACTTGTCATGATTATGGGAGGCTCTGGGCAACTTTTCTTTTGTATAATAACTAATTTTATACTGAGGTGTAAAATATAAAATCCAAATGGACTGCACATTGCAACAGAAACAAAAAACAATTCTGTTGTTAAATAAACTAGTGTAAAAGTCAACCCCTTCCTTTTGGTCAAAACAATCTTGTATTTTCCATATATCACATGTAAAGGTCGACCCTATTATATCGCATTATAAACCTCTTCCAAAAGGAAATTGCATGTTCCCATTAACCCACTCAAACGAAGTTGCATTCATTCATACCAGTAACTCAACCCATTGCTCTGTTTACTATATTGCATCTCTATTCAGCCCACCATTTACTAGAGCACATTTTGATTCATTCAGACTGGTACTAAGTCCATTGGTACTTACCGCACTTTGCTCACTATACATCCAAAAGTTAATATTGTTAAAAAGTTAATCATTTTATCTGTGCCATTATATCTGAATAAAAGTGAAATATATTAGCTACAAATATCTTTAATTCTTTGACAAAATGGTTAATGTTGCTGAGGTTCATTATGTATGAGTGTACATGGGAAGGAAGTAGAAGAATTTGACAGTAAAGTTCAAGACGCTTACACATTCAGAATTTAATAAATGTTTCATTTTAAGTGTGCCATTATACCAGGCCATGACGATGTTGAACAGTGCGATTTTGTAGGATTTCAATGAATCTTTAACAGATTAAATTTTTTGTACAGGGGTATGTATAAATAAAATTTACTACCAGTAAATCATTCTTGTTTCTCTTGCTTTTATCAGGTAATTACCTTTCCCGTAATTCATTGCGCTCTTCTTTACTGGGATCAGTTGAGCGATGCACGAATTTCAGCCCCTCAAAACTAGTGCCTGTGTAATAGTCGACCCTATAAATTGAACCTTTAAAAATAGTCTAAAAAATTTGATGTTTACATAAGTACATATGGTAAATTGATCTGGATTTTAGCAATGATCACTTTTTTTGTTTACAAGTATTTATTCATTTAGTCCTTGGGATCAATGCAACAAATTTCTCACTTTTCAATATGTCATTCAATTAGAAAGCAGGGCTGCAAAGTCTTAACACATTGAAGAATCATCAAAATATGCTCTTGAACACAAGACACAGCAATAAAACAGAAAATAATGGAAACAGTCAGAACATTGGAAAGAGGAACAGTAAAAGTTTCAAGGCAATACTAACCTTTCCTTAAAGCCTGTCACCGTGAACACCTTCTAGTTCTAAGTGCGGATTCAGAGCAAGTACAGGGAAAGTCTGTGATAGAACATCTGGATGTGAAAGGAGGAGTGAAAAGTGAGATGGGTAAAAGAAAAATGATAGCACAAGGCAAAAGGGGGTAATAAATGACCAAATAAATAAACAGAGATAGGTTTAGAGGAAGAATAACAGCAGGACCATTATCAACATCCCTTACCCAAGAGATAGGAGAGTTGGACCTAACATAAACCAAGAAGATGATGTAATCTTGACTCCTGAATAAATAAGAACTTTTCTTCTTATGATTGAGGCAAAAGGTGAATGGAGCTATGGATCAGAACAGCTTTGAGACGGCGAGTCAGCGTTTCAGAAGAGAAAAGATTAAGTGTATGCATGTGGCAGCTGATGCAGCACGTACAGCTCTTGAACTGGCAAAAGCAATGGTTTGAGAAATGCTGAATTTCATATAGATATCTGTAATCAAGTGGATTTGAAACATGAAGTGTGGAATTTTAGTTGGAATGCACAAGTAGTAACTTGGAATACATTTGCTCAGAAATGAATCAGTGAAAGCAGGCTTTAGGTGATTCCCAATTAAACAAGAGAAGGAAATGAGAAGGCAAAATAGTAAACAGGGCAAAAAAAAGGAGACTTAACAATAATCTAATCAGAGATAGGAACAGAACTTAAAGTGTAAAGTCCTGAAAGAGAAAAGTAATGAACAAACTGTATTGAAACAGCTTGGGTTCACACATGAAGTTGAAATGCAAATAACAAAGACATTAACATTTATTCACAAAAGGAATTACAATGTAAGGCAAATTGTTAATTATGTAGCAATTTATCATGCACACCTAACAACACAAATAACGACTGAAGTAGGGCCTTCTCATGCAAACTAGCAGGCCTCAAAGTTCCTTTTCAAAGTTTGGATTTTTAAGTTTCCCTAGCAAAAGCCAACAGGACAGTGAGATCCTATGTTACACATAGCAAAGAAAAATTTTCTTTTGGCAGAATTTTCAATTTTAACTATTTTATATAATTAGGTCCAAGAGTTGAATCAAAAGCATCAAAATAATCAAAACTGAGCCATGCTGATTCTTGGTACACAACAGTGAGTCACCTGCTGTTTGTATTTGTGCTGCTGAATTCGGCTCTTAGCTATCCAGAAACTCATTATACTTGGCTTTTGTGTCCATGTAGAAGTTTGCTATCGGATTTAGCAAGCTAGAACTAATGCACTGTCAGTGTACCTTCACTGGTGTCCTGGACTTCAAAAGGTGAGGGCATTTGGATTTCAAAACACGTTGGAAAATCATCATGTAGGTAGATAAAGACCCCATGGCATTTTGTTTTCAGGAGGACTCATAGCTACTTATAAAATTAATTACGGGCTAAAATGTGTTGGTTTGATTCGAGTGGGTATCAAGAGAAGAGGCTGAATTATTGCAAAATTTTGTCTATTCCTTTATGAAGCAGCTTCATACTTATTTACAATAAAGTACTTTAAGATATCTCAATACAAGCTCATTCAGTTCAAATGCTCCTATTATTTGAACAATATTCTCAAACATTCTTCAAAAATAGTACCAACATCTGGAGTTTACTTTTACTTCAATAATACTATCACAGTCTGAAGTCTCAAAGCTGTATAGCAGTTAAATATTGCAGCATTTTAGATTGCTTCACTACTGTTGCATCCCTTTCACACAGGTTGAAGTTTTGATTACAGAATACAATAGAACTTTTTTTTAAATTGTCATGGGTTGTGGGCACCAGTGGCTAAACCAGAATTTATTTCCCACCCACATTTGCCCTCAGAAATCTTGGTTAGCTGCTTTACGAACCTATAGTCCTTATGGTGCAAGATACCTACAATGCAGTTTTTTTTTAAATGGGGGGTTGGGGGGGGGGGTGGAGAAAGAGTTTCAGGAATTTGACCCAGCAACTTTGAAATAACAATGATAATTCAAAGTCTGGAAGGTCAGCAGCCAGCAGTCAAAATAGCAAGTGAAGTGATTTGCATGCAGTGGTTGCCCTTGTCTTTCTAGATGGTAGAGTTCATAGAATGAAATGCACCAAATGAGCTTTGGTGAGTAATGCAGTGCACCTCATAGATGGCACACATTACGGTCATTGTGCACTGGTTTTGGAGAGAATGATTATTTGGGTGTTGTTTGAGCTGGATTCACCTGAACAAGTCAGGAGTATCCCATCAAGCCTCCTTATTTGTGCTTGCAGATAGTCAGTACGAGAGTCACACACTACAGGATTCCTAGCCTCTGACTGCTCTTGTCACAATAGTATTCATTATAGTTAGTCCAGTGCAGTTTCTGGTGTGTTGATAGTGGGGGATTCAACTATGATAAGACTATTGGATGTCAAGGGGAGACTGTTAGAGATATTTTTCCTAAATTGGAGATGATCATTCCTTGCATAGCTTAAATGTTACCTGTCAATTATCAGCCTAATCACTGAATCCCTTCAGTGTGGAAGCAGGCCATTCAGCCCATTGAATCCAACCCTCCAAACAGCATCTCACCCAGACCCATTCCTTTGCCCCATCCTTGTAACCCTGCATTTCACCTGGCTAATTCACCTAACCTGAACATTCCTAAATACTATGGGCAATTTAGTACAGCTACCTAAACTGTATATCATGGACTGTGGGAGGAAACTAGAGCATCCAGAGGAAACCCTTGAAGATACTGGGAGAATGCGTCTCCACACAGACAGCAACCTGAGGGTGGAGTCAACCAGAGTCCCTGGTGCTGTGAGACAGCAGTGCTAACCACAGAACTACCATACTGCCCACCAAGTGTTGACAAGGTCTTGTTGCATATGGACACAGACTAATCACATTTGAAGTTAGAATGATGCAGGTCATTAAACATCCCCATTTCTAATCTTACAGTGGAGGGAATTGATGCAGCAGCTGAAGATGGATGGGTTGAGGATACTATCCTTTGGAATATTACGAGAGAGAGAGAGAGAGAGAGAGAGAGAGAGAGAGAGAGAGAGACAGAGACAGAGACAGAGACAGAGACAGAGTTGATTCACCTTTAACAACCATCATCCTTTGCACTGAGTACAGCACGAACTCGTAGAAAACACCTCCCCCTCCCTCCCACCACCACTTGTACTGCCCCTCCAGTTCCCATCAACTCCAATTTTGTTTTGTCAAATGCTGTCCTGATGTTAAAGGCAGTTACTCTCGCCTCCCTTTGGAAGTCAGTTCTTTTGTACATATTTGGACCAAGCATAGTCCAAAACCAAAGTCCAATTACACATTTATCTAACCCTAACCAGCTGTTACTTTTACAGAATCAAGTTATTGATATAACTTTACCAAATATTTTGCTTCACAACACTCCTCTCGTTCTCTAAATGAAAGTCTATTTTTGTTGCCAAGCCACAAAGCAATAAAGCAGCATGCTCTTTAACCATAGTTAGGGGAAGGAGGCAGTCCCAGAGATTACCTCAGACAGAAAAAGGATCAAATCCAGGCTTTTGGAATTAATTTGATTCATTCATTAGTCATCTAGCTAACTGAGTTAACCAGCGCTCCAACTGAACTCACCTGTGACAAACAAAGCACAGATATTCCAAGGAGTAAACGCAAAATCCCTGCAAGTGTTATGCAATACATTACCCACTTTTCATGTAAATAATTGTAAATCCAGGATGTGGTTAATTATGTTTTCCATTAGGAAAGAAAGTCTTGAGTGCAGTTATTGAGTATGAGTATGTAGATGTGTATTGCAATATTTTGAGATAGGGTAAAATAGCAAGATGAGAAGCAGAATGTGCAAGTGTTTTCTTTAAAAATTATTTGCGCGCTTCAACTTCTTTTGCTCCTGTTGAACTGGTTCATTCCTAAAAATGCATATGCAATTCGCGTCATGCCTCTTCCTTTTGGATGACTTCATACTAAATGTTACTTCTTTGGAGACAGCACAACAAAGCGTGAGCCAGAGTCAAAATTCTGGAATACCCTGCCTAACAGTATTGTGGATGTATTTGAATCATAGACTGAAATGGTTCAAAAAGGCAGGTCATCACCATATGTTTGAGGGCAATTAGGGACAGGCAATAAATGTTGGTCAGTCAGTGACACCCATATCCCATGAGTGAACTAAAAAGGATAAAATCCTAGCAAAAGTGGGAAAAAGAGGTAGGGTATAGAAAAATTACCAGGACCAGAAACCAGAGAGACAATGGAGATAAAATAAAGTGAATAGAAAAAGAGAGAACGAATATCTAATCATTGAAGAACTGAGAATACGTTGATAGTAAAAATCCATTAGTTAAGATACCTTACCAAGTGTGTTGCAAATATTAACTATTTTCAGCAGCTTGTTCAGAAAGCACAAATGTTTAAAACTTAAGCCCAGAATAAGATCAGCCTGGTTTTATCTGGTTGACACCAGTTGCCATGTGCACAGAAATAAAACACTCAGTACAAACAAGTGACAATGTGCGCAAATTGAAGCTCATGTGTCAGAAATTCAGATCTAACAGTGAATATTCAAAGAAGCTTATTTTGAAAAAAGTGTACTAGGTTATTAAATCATTTAATAGTTAACATGTAATAACTATTCTACCATTTCAATACAAAATGACAGTCACTTCAAACCACATGTAAAGCAAAATATCTCTTGTGTTGAAAGCAAATGGGATAGGTGATGGCCTAGTGGTATTATCGCTCTATTATTAATCTAGAAACACAGCTATTGTTCTGGGACCCAGATTTGAATCCTACCATGGCAGATGGTGGAATTTGAATTGAATACAAAAGAAATCTGGAATTAAGAATCTACTGATTGTTGATTGCCAAATAAAAAACCTATCTGGTTCATTGATGCCCTTCAGGGAAGGATATCTGCCATCTTCATCTGGTCTGGCCTACATGTAACTCCAACTCCACAGCAATGTGGTTGACTTCCAACTGCCTTCAGAAGTAGTCTAGCAAGCCATTCAAGTGTACAAATCTTTACAAAGCCTCAAAGTAATGAAACCAGACAGAATACCTGGCAGCAAACTAGGCACCAGAAAAGACAACAGCAGAAATACCCCTAGTGACCCCGCAAAGTCAGTCATCGAAACATCTGGGAGTGAGTGCCAAAATTGAGAGATCTGTCTCAGACAAGTCAAGCAATAGCCTGTCGTAGTCATACTGATGGAATCATACCTTACAGACAATGTCCCAGACACTACAATCATATGGGCAAAGAAACCTCCTGCTGATTACCACGTACCATCATCCCTCAGTTGATGAATAGGTACTCCTCCATATTGAAACACTTAGAGAAAGCACAGAAGATGGAAAGGGCACAAAAAGTGTACTCCGTTTGGAGGATCTTAATGTCTACCACCAAGAGTGGCTCAGCAACAATAGTACAGAGCAAGCTGGTCGGGTCCTCAAACGATATAGCTGCTAGAATGGGCCTGCATACTTGACTCTATTCTTACTAATTTGTTAGCTACGGATGCACCTGTCCATGACACTATCAGTAAGAGAGACCACCGCAAAGTCCTTGTGGAGATGAAGTCCCACTTTCAATATTGAGAATAACCTCCATCATGTTACGTGGCACTATCACCTTGCTAAAGGGGACCGACTTCGATCAGATCTAGCAACTCAACACTGGGTGCTGTGGGCCATCAACAGCAGAATTGTACTCCAGCAAAATCTGTAACCTCACAGTCCAGTATACCCCCACTCAACCATTACCATCAAGCCAGAGGATCAACCCTGGTTCAATGGAGAGTGCAGGAAGGCATACCAGGAGCAGCACCAGGCAGCTCACCACTACATTTGAGGGCAACTTAGAGATGGGCAATCAGTGTGGCCAGCCACCGACTCCCACAGCCCGTAAACTGAAAAAAATTTTAAAAACAAATAATTTACATCTCTATTTCTGGTAGATGCTCTCAAAAATGTGTCCAATTCACTGCAGGATGAGAGAGGGTTCAACACCATATATGAGGAACAGAATCTGCTATATCTTTTTAATCCTCAAACCATCCACCTAATCTTTTTCTTAATTAAAGCATTGCTATCATCTTACAATTCATGCCATGGCTCCCAATCTTTCCAACCATCCTCTAAGTGTTTACAAATACTAATTACAAGCTCAACAGTCTTTCTCCAAAATAAAGTTAATTTGTCAATCTTTTATTAAAAATAAACCTGAGTTCAGTACATCCCAATCTTGGTTAAATCATGCATCCAAACAAATTTATTAAAACATGGCTATTATTTCAGTGCTTTCACCAGTAACCTTATTCTACATCTTGGAATATAAATCATCTGGACCTTATCACTTTGAGTCATAGCATTTTACAGGCTCTCAAAACTGCACATTTTCCTTTCCCAAATTTTTAAATGGGACATTTAACAACAAAAGTTCAAGTCAAAATAGATGCGTTTATGTCACTGCCTCAATCATGTTTGAAGCGAATAAGTGACTGTGATCCATTTTAACTAATTCTTTTCCATCTATTACATTTTGGTGGAACAAAAATCCTGCTTTTATTAGGAGACTTTGCTGTCGATCTGATCAAGGTTCTGACTCAAAAGTTTATACAAACCCTACCTTGTTAGCTGTAAAATAGATTGTGTTTGCTGTAAATAATGCAAGTCCAACCTCACTTTTAATTTATTGAACAACCATGATGTCGATATTCAATGCACTTTAAGGTTTTAAAAAAAATTAACATAACTTTTACATTGAGAGTACATAGTTCAATGGCTCTATATTCTAGATTTGATTGCTATTACCACATTAGTGGAAGATAGATATCTGCTAAAGATATATTTTGCTATGTTCGAAAGTTATGTGGTTTGACTGTTAGCAGTTACTCTCACTCAGATTACATTTCCAAAAACAAAAGCATAACACATTCTCCAGAAATACTGCATTGTCAGTGAGGCAAGGAGAAAAGGGTTTCCTCCCACAATCCAAAGATGTGCATGTTAGGTGAATTGGTCATGCTCAATTGCCCATAGTGTTAGGTGCATTAGTCAGGGGTAAATATAAGGGAAATGGGTCTGGGTGGGTTACTCTTCAGAGGGTCGGTGTGGACTTGATGGGCCGAAGGGCCTGTTTCCACACTGTAGGGAATCTAATCTAAAAAAAATAAAAGTTTGATATCCTTCAGGTTTAAATATTAGAATAAAAGCAAGATGCTTCATTACAACCAGGGGAAGAAGGAAAGAATGCAAAACAAGAAGAAAGGTTACCAAACAACAATCTTATCAATGGACACAGCACCAGAATATGGGATACACATATGAAGTCAATCTAATTAGAAACTGCTGGAGCAGAGGAATTAGAATAATTTAGCAATTATTTTTCTGATTGGTGGCGCATAGGAAGCTAAAGCATATTAGTTTTTGTAGAATTATAGATATCATTGTGCACGTACTGGACCTAATCAGGTTCATGTACCTAATTAGTTTATTACAAGGTTACAAATGACCATTTAATTGAGGGGAGAAAATTATCAGTTACAAAGCAATTTTTAAAAAATTATCAAAGAATACAGCTTTCAAAAATGATCCACATCTATCCTTCTCTAGAAAGACATTTATGAATTCCAACATTGGAAAAAAGGCTGTTTAAACTTGTCCTCCATCAAGCTAGTTATACTCGTTAAGCAAATTTATTACTACACATAGTCCATGATTTTCCTTCTTTCATCTAATTTCTGCCACTGTAAGAAATCCTGGAAGTAAATTCCACAGCCCCAGAACAAGGGACTGTCTCTGTCTCCTCTCCTTTATTCTTAATGTCTGCAATCTCTGAATGACTGGAAGAGTATGCCTCTCATCAACATTTCATCAGCGTTATTTTTAAGAACTTACTTCATAGAAATCCTTAATCTCTATATGCCAATAAGAATGCTAATTTTCAAGCCAGTTTCTAATCTCAGTCAGTACCATGGTCAATATGTACTGTATCATCTCTGAAGGCTCAATATCCTTATGCTGTGCAACACAACATCGCAGTGATCAAGCACTGACTTTCATTCCCGTTTACATTTTTATTCTACCTCTTATGATGGTTAAGTAGAATAATTCTCTTTCCCTTGCACCCCCACTCAAAAGAAAATTTAACCTGAAGCTTAAGTCTTAAAGGTTTTATGGAAGTTGTGCTGACAAATGAATCTGCTTCTTCACAGAACCAAGCCAAATTCCATTCAGTAATTCAATTACTATGATTAAGATTGCTCAGAAAGTACAGCACCTTAAATCATTGACATCTAATTCTGCCAGCCATGTTTTAGCCTATTATGTTGTTTTCTAACAAAATAATGGTCCTTCGTAGCTTTCTTAGGTTTAACTCAGTCTAAGAATTAACTATATCCCCTATTTTAATATTGTCTTCAAATCCTGATGTCACTACTTCTGGGCCAATTTGCTAAACCTACATAGTTTCAATATGATGGATTATAACCCAAATTACTACCAGATACATTCAACATTTAAACAAGATTTTACTTTAATAAGATCTACAAGCTAGGAATGGCTGATAAATGTAGACCCTGAAAATAGAATTCACTGACTGCAAAAAAAAATCTTATGTGATTCCCTGGAATATCACACCTGAAGTGTGTCAGGGAAACTTCACACAGAGACTTATAAAGAAAGAGGAGTTGCACCCTCTCAGAAATGCAAGAACGTTGGTTGATAAATTCCTGTAGCCCAGCCCCAGTTTCAGTAGGTTACGAGGCTAATGAGCTAAAATGGATTAGTGTGCTGTGAAGATCAGAACTTGAGTGCAGCCATTAAACATCGATGTGCTGCAGCAAATAAATGCTCTCTCTTGCTCCAAGTGCTGAGCCAGGCCAGTTAGTGAAGTCCCTAACAAAAACAAACCAGGACAAAAGCCTGTCAACTAATTTGTAGGCCAAGAATCTCAAACTCAACTGCTTCACTACCAATGTCAGTGTTACCAGTATCATCCAATGAAATTATCATATATTTCAACCATCTACTCTTCAAGGAACTGAAGAAATTGATGCATATCTTTTAAACTGTTACCTCTTTGCTCAATTTACATTCCTAAATCGGTGTGCATATCATTTTTGTTTCATTGTATTTAGTACATAATAAATGTGCTCTTTTCTTAAATTCAAGAAAGCCTGGTCAATTTGGTTCGTTTGTTAAACAAATATATTTGAGTTAGGAAAAAGGTAACCACAAAGGGAAGGGAACCTTTCTACAATTGCCCTTGCTGTGGACTACCGAGCGAAGGCTTCAAATTGTCAGGGTGAGCCAGCTTATCCTTCCCTACATTTGAAAATATCAATCCTTCCCAGAGTCATATGAATTGAGCAGACTTATCTAGGAACTAATTACAACAATAGTGAATTAAAATTAGGTTAAAATTATACTCTACAGCATATTACTACCCACTACTTTCAGTCACTCGGAAAATTGCTCTTAAGCTTTCTTACCAATGTTTAAGTCAGTTTTCTATTTGGCTATTAATTCCATACTTCTTTATCTTCTCTAGTGATCACCATGTGGTACTTCATCAAAAGCTGGCCTTAACTTTCATGTGTGATACCTCTTCAAAATAATTAGTTTTGTAAAATGCACTGCGTCCTTTGAAATCTTTTCCTACTACTTGCAGCTTTTTTTTGTCTAGATTTATAATTTCATCCGAAGAGACTTTAACCAGTTTAAGTTAATTAGGGGAACCTCAGATGATTTATTCATTTTATATGGTGTTACTTGTATAGATTCATCATGTTGTCTCTAGAACTTACTCATCACCAAGGTTTTGAACAAGGGCATAATTTTACAATTGTCTAGTCTGCATGCACCATCCGAGTCTAAAGATGACTGAAACTTTATGGTCCATGCCTCTGCAGTTTGCACAACTCTTGTTCAGAATTTTATTTTCTTTATCCCTTCATGGAATGTGGGCATTAATGGCAAGGCAAACATTTGATGACCATTTCCTTATTGCCCTTGAACTGAATGTCTTACTAAGCCAATTCAGAGAGCAATTAAGAATTAACCACATGGCTGCAGGTTTTGAGTCATACACAGGCCAGTCCAAGTAAGGATGGCAGATTATTAGTGGCATGATAATGAATCAGGTGGTGTTATACCACAATTGATGATAGTTTCATGCTCACCATTACTCAGGTTAGCCTTCTTTTATGGATTTATGAGCACAAGGTTCAGAAGGGAAGGGTCAAGCAAGTAAGACAAGCAAAGTAGGATCACAAAGAGAGTCCATAAAAGGGGAAATCCCAAAGTGTTCAACTGGCATATACAATAGGAAAAGCATGGTAAAAAGGAGGAAAGGAGCTAATTAGGAATCAAAAACATGCAAGCGGGAGCATGGCTGAGGTATTAAATTAATACTTTGCATCCGTCTTTATCAAGAAAGTAGATACTACCTAGCCCATGGTGATAAAGAAGGAAATTCAGTCACTGGAAGGGCTTCAAATTGATAAGGAAGCATTGGTTAAGCCACTGGTACTTAAAATTGACAAGGTTAAATGATATTAAATGAGATGCATTCAAGATTATTTAAGGAAGAGTTGTGGAAACTGCAGAGGCACAGTCTATAAATTTTCAGTCTTCTTTAGACTCTTGTGGTACACGCAAACTGGACAATTGTAAAATTATGCCCTTGTTCAAAACCTCAGTGGTGGATAAGTTCTAGAGACAACATGAAGAATCTTACCAGAAATTTGCCAAGTATAATTTTTGACAAGTTTCTCTCCTCTACATCTAGCGGGTTTTCTTATATACTCTTCCTAAAACTTACCTAATTAAGTATGCACCACACTCTGTAATACCTCTTCATTAGTACACTCTCACTCACCACATGTGAAAGTACTGGCCACTGCCAGGACCTCCAAGGATTTACAGCATTGGTACCATTTTTAAAGCCTAGTGGCACACCTAGTCAAGCATTGACCATCCACAGTTGCTCTTCACAGTTCCTGTCCATTGCCCCAGATTGGTTGGACAGAGCAAAATTTGCACCAGGCTTTGCCAACAATGAACTAGAAAGTTATTGTTCTAATTTTCATGTCAGGAATGGTTTCTGTCCAGCAGACAGGAGAATGGGAAACCGCACATTAATGAGGCAGGATAGATCCAAAATTGGTTAAATCAATAGGAAACTAAGCAATGGTTACAAAATATTTTCTGGGCTGAAGGAAGGGTTATTGTGAAGATCCTCAGGGGTCAGTATTGGGACCCTGACTTCAATTTAGAGTCAATTTCATCCCAAATACCACCAAGTTAGAGTAGTCACTTGAGGGTGCAATAAGAAGGCTCTTTGCTGATAAGTTTTATTTAAGGCAAAGTACAATTATGATTTGAGTGAGTTATGCTGTATATAATAGTGATGTGCATACCCTCTATATGATATTTCTATTACTTACTGTGTTTTTACTTTGATTCTGTGGATCTCTTGATTAACTGGAACATTTAATCAATCAGCATACTCCTGGTCCCATAGATATTAGATGATAAAAGGTTTACAGAATACTTTATAAAAGGTGAAGACTTTGCTGTATAGGGAACAATTTCAAAGTTTGTGGATGACACAAAACTTGGAAGCATTGTAAATTGAGAGGTGGACAACATAGTACTACAAAGGAGATTGACAAGTTAGTCGTAATGGGAAATAGGCGACAGTTGAAATTCAATGCTGAGAGCTGTAAAGTGATAACTTTGGTACAAAGAACTTGGGAGACACAACATACATTTTAAAATGAATGTGCTGGTTCAAACCGACTTGGGTGCATTTGCACACCAGTCCTTAAAAAGGTGGTAGGATCTGGATTAGTGGTGCTGGAAGAGCACAGCAGTTCAGGCAGCATCCAAGGAGCTTCGAAATCGACGTTTCGGGCAAAAGCCCTTCATCAGGAATAAAGGCAGTGAGTCTGAAGCGTGGAGAGATAAGCTAGAGGAGGGTGGGGGTGGGGAGAAAGTAGCATAGAGTACAATGGGTGAGTGGGGGAGGGGATGAAGGTGATAGGTCAGGGAGGAAAGGGTGGAGTGGATAGATGGAAAAGGAGATAGGCAGGTCGGACAAGTCCGGACAAGTCATTAAAAAGGTGGTAGACAGGTGGAGGGAGCGGCTAATAAAGCCTACAGGATCCTCAACATTATGAAGAGGAATGTAGAGTACAAGTGCAAGGAGGTGATATAAAACTTGCAGAACATGGAGTTGGACCTCAGCTGCAGTATCATATACAGTTCTAGATGTCAATAACATATGAACACTGGGGAAGAGTTCAAAAATTTAAAAGAACGATTCCAACAATGAGGAATGTCAGTTTGGAGGAGTTGGGACTGCTTCCCTTGGGAGAAGACAATGCCAAGACAGGATTTGAAGCTTCAAGTCATGAAGGGTTGGAAGGAGTAGATGGGGAAGAATAATTCCCATCTCTAAAAGAATTGAGAGTAAGATGGCAAAGATTTAAAGCAATTTGCAGTAGAAGCAAATGCAATAGGAGAAAAAAAACTTACGCACACTGAATGTTTAGGATCTGGAATGCATTGCCTGGAAGTGCTACAGGCAGGTTTAACTGGGATATCCAGATGATTGAATAGAAAGTGTGCAAAGTTACAGAGAAAAGGCAGGAGAAGAGCACTTAGTCCTAACATTTATCTGGAGAGCCATCACAGAGATTACAGCCTGAAAGGCCTCTTCTGTACCATAAAGATTCTGTGAATTTAAATACAAAATTGTTAAAAATCCTATCACAAATTCAGTGTCCTCAGATTAGCCAGGGCATCACCATTGGGAGATTCTCATGAGACATCAAATATAAATACCATTGCAAACTAGATGGCCCAAATAGCCTAATTTTATGCTTGTATGTTTGTGTAATTCTATTAGATTAGCACCAGATCCACTGAGCCCAACTGTAAAAGCCCAACCTCTTACTGAAATGTAATCAGCTAATTCTGCAGAAAATTACATTGAAATAAATGCCAATTGCCCCATCATACCCAGCTCAGTATCTGTATATGTGCAAGACCAAATGCTGATATACTTGTGGAAGCAATATCCCCATTAAAACACAGTTTCAATGAGAGACCTCTCTTTTTTTGTTTAAAAAAATGCCTGGTCCCTTTACATTTTTTGGAATGATTTAGCACACTCAATATTTATTACCAAAATATCCAATGCAGTAACTTGCTGCACAGTCATGGTCTTCAGTGTGAACAACAGTTAGATAGATGTACAAGTTACAGACTGGAGCAACCAACAGAACAGGAGAATTTATATGCAAGAAACACAGTCAAACTTATCCCGCGGATGGGGATGGGTAGTAGTTGAATCTTAATATTTAAGAACAGTCTATATAGGCGATTGATGAAAAAGTCAAAATAAAAAGGATGTAGAATATGCAATTAGTGTAGCTCATGAGAAGAGTGAACACCAGAGGGTCCATGAGCTGAAACAACCAGTAATGCCATAACACATTCTGCTCAAAAGCGGTTGGTGACCTAGCCATTTAGACAAATCAGTTAATAATAGAAAGCATGTTTCAGAAAAGGGTGAAGTGAACAACTGTTGACAGGATAAAATATACTGTTGCTAGTCAAAGGACTTAAGACTGGAAATTTAGTCATTTAGAGAGAAACTGTTTATTGTGATTTATATATACAAGGTGGTACAGCTACCTGGAAGCAGATCACTATTTTAACAGTTCCTGAAAATTGGACTTGACCACAAGTTGATGCAAAGTAAGTTGTCAAGATTCCAAACACACAGCAAAAATACGTTTGCATGATAAAAAAATCTTAACAGCATTATTTTTCCTGGCCATGTCAGCTGACCCCCATCACAGCCACACCTCCAGTTGGACAATGTGCAAAAATTGTCAAATAGCTAGAAAGATAGGGAATAAAACACACAAACATTCAAAATAGGTTCAGTCTGAATAGAAATCAGAGGTAAAATAACTTCTTGTGACAGAAAACTCTTCACATGCAATATTGTCCTGCAACACATATCCAGCTACTGTTCTCATCTACATTATAATCATGCTTTTCTTAACTACAAAAGTCAAGTTGTTCAATGAGATTATAGTGACACATGTTCAGATGGAAGGCACTTAATATCTTAATTCAAATGATATCTTGGCAATACATATTTCAAGGTTTCTTCTCGATCTGCCTTAGCAGTATCACTCTGACACAAATGAGGAGGATGTGGTTACAAGTCAGTCTGGAGGCTAGAAGCCATAACTGAGGAGAATATTCCATTCACTGCTGAAAAATATTGAATTGTCAGAGGTGCTATCTTATTGGATATTACATCAATATTCCCTGATATCATTGGCAATGAAAAGGATCTTTCAGCACTATTATTCAGATGGCCTGACTAAAACCTATTGTTCAACTATCACCAAAACATTAATCAGGTAGCTTAACTCATTATATTTTTGTGGGGTATTGCTTTGAATTAATTAACTATTGCACTTAAGTTGCTGCACTGACTACAACTTATATTTTAAAAATTCCTTAGCTTAAAATAGTTCAGAGTAAGTATGAAGGGTAGCACAAAAATGCAAGTTATTTATTTTATTGTCACACAAGAGAAATGTACAACAAAACAATTAAAACGAAAACACAGAACTGAAGATGATTCAAAATAGTAATAAACATTAAATGATTATTGAAATCCTCGATTATTTGAGGTTGCAGAGAGATCCAGTTAGCTAAGTACTTATACCAGTTAAGCTGTTAAATAGTTTCTATATTTGAATAGCTTCGGTCAAATAGGTCTCAGCCCTTTTGTAGTATATAAAGAATAGGTAAAAGAATCAGTTATCATATACGAGACTTCTTAAATAAAGTACTTTTAATTCCGTCCAAAAGAGCAACGCCTTGAAATACTTTATTTTATCCATCCACTAGTAGACAGTAACACAAGGATGACCATCATATGGGAAAAAAAACAAATATTACAAAATAAATAGTACTGAGGTTTCTGAAAATACCTGTACAAATTGGATTTTCATGGTCATCAAATCAACACTGAGAATATAATTCAATGTCATAAATCATGTAATATATCAATATCAAGAGTGGTCAACATGATGCAATTTATGGCCTGTACATAAAGACTAGTGTGACATTTGCAAAAGGCCTCAGGGTGGCAGGAAAGATTTGGAGTTGAAGTTGGAGGTGGTAATATAGCATGACACACAACCTTAATAGGGGTCGTCCTCCCGGTCTTATCAATCAGGTGTTTTTCAGCATACAGTTTCGATGCATGTTTCAGTTACATATGTTCTGAGAAATGATTGGGCAAGCATGCAAACGTGGTTGCCATGGAGACAGATAGCACATTCATTGATGCTGACACCAAACAGCAAAGCATTTTAGTCTTCTGCTATGCGTCAGTAGCATAAGGAAGTTTGTCAGCAGGCACAAGAACGGTCTTACTGTAAAAATTGTTTTCTTTTTATAAAGACATTCATTTATATTGAATATTCAATACAAAAGGAAGTATTTTCCCTGAGTTAGTTTATTTGGCAATGTGCTATGGTGATATTCAACAATGTCAGAAATGTGTTCACAATGTATAGCCTGGCACAAACAAATGTCCTCCCAAACCTCACTGGTTCTGTCTTTACAACCCGCAACACAATATTCATTTATTTCATTAATCAGCTGGGTGTGCTTATGTCATAGCACATAACAGAATACGCTTTCTACACAGCAGCAAATGCACCATTCAATGCCTGTAATGTCATGTGAACAGGCGTTTTCATAATTTTCTTTAAAACTAATCTTGGAATAGACCACTAAGAGGAAAGAAATGTGCCAATTAGGTAACATAACTCTGCCACAAAGAATGGTCAAGGTAATTAGCCAAGATTTATTGATGGTGATATGCTAGATGAATGAGGGAGAAAGAAATAGAAGAATAACGCTGATGGAATTCAATGGAAAGGGGTGAGAGCAATTTCTTGTACAAGATATACACCAACATAGATCTGGTGGGTCAAATGGTCTCTTTATATTCTGGAAATAGCTGTAACACCAAGCACTATCCAATTTAAAAGCAGAAACAAGAAAGTTATTTTGCCAGAAAGGCAATGGCAAACATTAAAAAAGTACATGGGTGAACTGCAAAGATCATTCATTACTGTTTGGTGCAAAAGTAAAATGGGAAAGGTGGTCAAACTGTAGCTTAAAAGAAAAATTAAAAATAGCATTAGATCAAAAGGTACAGGCATGCAAATTTGACAGAAAAATCAACAGATCTGAGGATGGGAACAGTTTAGAATTCAGCAAAAGAGAACAAAGGGATTGATTTAAAAAGGGAACAATGAGAATGAGAGAAAGCTTTCAAGGAATTTAGAAACTGACTGTTAATGTTTCTATGGGTATATGAAGAAAAATGATTGGTGAAAACTGCAGGTCCCCTACAGTCAAAAACTAACAATTTGCATTGGGGAACAAAGATGTCTGGCCAACTAAGCACATATTTTGATTCTGCATTCACAGAGGAGAACACAATAACATACCAGAAAGGTTGAGGAACACTGAGTTTAGAGAGAGGGAGGAACTGAAGACAATCAGTATTAGTAGGGAAACGATGTGGGGAAGTTGATGGCTTGTAGTTCACGGGAATGCAAGGAAGACAGAGGGTCAACTTGAACATGGAATACTTTATTCTGTGTTCTCTCAGCTCCACAGTCAGCTTTAGACTGCCTCCCCTACCTCCTGCTTCTGGGTCACCTGACCTGTTCTCTTAAAAAAGGCAGCATACGCCCAAGTACATGCATTACACTGCTCCCCCTTCATTTCAATAATCCATTAACATCATGTATACATTTAACAATCATAGCTATTATTCAGGCATTGTAGCTAACATATGTACACAGAAATATGCAAAAAAGAAACATGGAAAAAGACAACTCAAACACAGTCTACACTGACATGATCAGTCTCTTGGGGTGATGGTGGGGGACAGAAACATTGTCAATTCTTTGAAGACTATCTCCCAGGCTTTCAGAAACTTCTGTTGTTTCATAGGTATGGCTGATTGGCTGTTGATGCCCTGGTATGCTGCTGTTGTCTCCTCCTTTGGCATGGCCAACCCTGGCTTGGTCAACACTAATGGTCCTTGGTTCAACTAGGACCAGCTTGCCCATGAACCTCCACGAGTATTAGTGTGATCTGTTGCTCCACTGACCCCATGAAAATTGGCATGAATTCACTACCATGATGATTGAGGCCATTTCCATGGATGGCAGGCAACAGCAATGGCACTTACCTTGCTAATGTGCAGGGTTCACATGGTCATTCTCTCTCCTCAATCTGGGAGCCCACCTTTGGCCATCAGAAATAGCTCTTGGCTATTTTTTTCATTCGCACCATCCCAAGGTGGCCTGGTGCACCTGTTCTAACACCATTCCTCAAAAGGGAAAGGACAACAACTCTCATTCCCCACATTTGATGCAAACAATTCCCACCTCCCAGAGGCAAGGACACAATTCTGGGCAATTTCTATAACAAGCCCTTCTTCTCAGGACTAAATCCATCACAAGGGTCAAGACCAGGTCATTCCAGGTAAAATTTTGTACCTGACCTCGGCAAGTTGTGTGCTGGTACAGTGCCACACGCCAACTGCAGTGGCAACTTCTGATCAAGAGTTAGCAGTTCCAACTTATTTTTTATTAAGGCTTGCTTCACCTCCCGGTAAGCCGCCTCATATTCCTGGGTCTATTTGAACAGCTGCACCTTTTCTCAGCAATCGATAGTGCTTTTAGCATGGTTGTCCAGATCAGATATGAACCGGTTATAGTAATTTACAAGCCCCAAAAATCATCTTAGTGGAGACTCATTCTCTAGTGGGCCTTCCTGATGTCCTCCATCTTCTTGAATGCCTTGTATATTCCCTTGGCATCAATACTGTACAGTCTTTTAAAAACACAACTTACATTTCTCCCTTTTTATTTTTGGGTTGTGCTCCAGCAAACTTTAAAAAGTTTCTTCGAGGTTTTCAAATGCTTTTCTCAGAATCCAGCAACCAAAATATAATCCAGATAACACTGGCCCTGTGGAATACAGCTGCCACTGACAATGTCAAAAGGAATCTGCTTTTAGCGGAACAGACCCTTGTGTGTCACTATCAGCAGCAGCAGCTGATACTCCTTGATGACCCCCATATGTAAGCCTGAAGCAGATCTATTTTTGAGAATGTCTTTCCCCCAGCCAATCCACTGAACAGGTTCTCAATGAATGGAATTAGGTATTGATCCACACACAGGGCTGACCTCAAAGTCATCACAATCCACACTGTGCCATCTGTTTCTAAGACTAGAACTACTGGGGTAGTCCATTCACGAGTGATTACTAGTTCCAATGCTCCCAAGTCCTTGAGCTGCTCCAGTTCCACCTCCACTGGATAGCTTATAGTACTGGACACTCCTTCAGACTCCTTGGACAAGCCACCTGCTTCAATCAAAGTTTAATTTAAACTCCTTTCATTTCCCCAAGGTTCCTTTGCAGACATTTTTATACCTGTCCAAAGTCTTTTGCAAACTTGTTTAGAGTCCACTAGCCTATTAACCATGAGAAAGGGAGGACTGCAGATGCTGGAGACCAGAGTTGAAAAATGTGGTGCTGGAAAAACACAGCAGGCCAGGCAGCATTCAAGGAGCAGGAGAATCGATGTTTCGGGCATAAGCCTTTCTTCAGGAAGGGCTTATGCCCAAAACATCGATTCTCCTGCTCCTCGAATGCTGCCTGTGCCTATTAACCATGCCCAAGCTAATTTTAATTTCTGAAAACAGGAGCATCCAAATAATGCACACCTTTCATCAGAAACAGAAGCAGTTTGGTACACTGGTCCCTTAGCTTTACTTTTTCCAGTATATAGCACTTCAGTGGCACCACTTGCTCCATGTATGTTTGTTATGCAATCTTGGTAGACATCAATGACAATGCCTTTAAACCTTTCCTTATATTTTGATTAGGGAGTCAGAGACATTGCTGCACCCATGTCCACTTCCAATATTTACTGTCTTCCCCTCCAATGTGTGAAGAACCCCAGAAACCTTCAGCTTTGCCGTGAACCGACAGGATGTTTAACCAAAGCTCTGCCAACTCTAGACTTTCTGCTTCTCTGCAGACCTAGCTAACTTCCTATTTCCTGGCTGGCAGCATGTTCTTTATGCCTTGTCCTCTGAATTCTCTCCTTTAGAAACCTCTTTGCTTGTGTGAAATTGCTAGGTGCAAATCAAGCAATGTAGCCCACTCGCGTACACAGCAGCACTGGACTGGAGTTCAATTCACTGATTCCTTGTGGCCACTCTTACCACATTAACAGGATTCTACACTGGTACCACAATATGCTGATTTTCTGCTACTTTAGGCACCAAGGTGTCGTCACACAACTGATTTGCTTTGCTGCCGGCCAACTTTTTCCAAGGGTGCCTTAATAAAAGTCTCTCCTTGTTAGAGACTTTTGTGTTTGGAGGTCACAAACCAAACAATTCTGCAAGGCTTTTTGGAAGAATCCTTCAAATTTGCAATGTTCCACTAACCTCTAAGACAGCCACAAATTGGGCTGTGTACTCTTCTTTGTGCTGTATAAAAACTGAAACCTTCTGGACTATCAGTGGCTTTGATGTAAAGTAACTGCCCAAAGCTTCGCATAGCATGTGGTATGCCTTCTCCATGGATTTCTCTGCTTTCACCACTCTTCTGGAAGGTCTTGCTCACAAACGATACTCAAGAAAACTGACAGCTCTATATGTTTAGATACTTTGTTTGCCTTTAAGTATGCATTTAAAAAATAAGAGGATCACTGTACAGAATTCAACTTTTATCTTTTCATCAAACTAGCCTGTTGCTCCAAATTGGCCCACAGTTTTGTTTTATCCCTTATCCCCCCCACTTGGGTCTAGTAGCTGTTCTCAGCCATTCTCAGCCAGAGTCCCCAAGGTGAATGCTCATCCTCACCGACTGCATTAGCATGCCATTCCTCCTTGGCGTTGCTCACAGCCACAATCCCTTACAACTGCTCTCCTCAACAACTTCGGTTAGCTTCCAACTGAATACTTCCCTCTCCAGCCATCAGCTGTGGCCCAAGTCCCTTCATGACTGCCACTCTTGGCACACTCCCCAGTGTGTACCATTCTTCCCTGGTGTCAACCACAGCCTTTGTCCCCTGGCAACATCACCACAATCCCATGCCATTTCCAAAGTCCAGTTGACGTCCTTCCTCCTGACAAAGAAAACGCTATGTTGGCACACATCTTGTGGGCTAGATCCTAATTTATCCCCTCTATTTAAGAAGAGAGACAGAGAGAAAACTGGGAATTGTAAACCAGTCAGCTCGAGCAAAATTAATGTCATTTACAAGAATACCACGCAAGGACTGTAACAAAATACTACATTGGACAAACAGTCAGAAAACTAGCCACCAAGATTCATGAACACCAACTAGCCACAAAAAGACATGACCCTCTCTCACTAGTATCCTCACATACGGATGAGGAAGGACACCATTTCGACTGGGACAACACATCCATCATAGGACAAGCCAAACAAAGGCACACACACGAATTCCTAGAAGCATGGCATTCCAACCGGAACTCTATCAACAAACACATCGAGTTAGACCCCATTTACCACCCCCTGAGAAAAGGAACAGGAAGTGACTTCACCACAGGAAATAACATCACCGCCGGAAATAACATCATCCCAAGAAACCCAAACATATAAATAGAAAGCAGGAATTTTTAGCATTGCTTCGCCCAAGGCCCACTGAAGATGTTACCTAGTAGGGTAACAAAATGTCTGGAAATGAACCTTGCAGCTCAGCAAGCAAACCTACATCCAAAGAGTCACTGGACCTGAACATTAACTCTAGTTTCTCTCCATAAATGCTGCCAGACTTGTTGAGCTTCTTCAGTCCTTTTGTTTTTGATACCATTCACTTTCTTCAACACCTGCTGCATCTGCATGCTTAATTTCATCAGCTTGTGTATGACAATCTCAGGACTTTCCCAATCTATCAACATTCAGGTACTAATCTGCCTTCCTGCCTCTGCTCCTAAAGTGGATAACTCCACATTTATCCACATTATATTGTATTTCCTGTGTATTTGCCCTCTACTAACTGTGTCCAAATCTCGTGAAGCATCTCTGCATCCTCTTCATAATTCATCCTGCCACCCAGCTCTGAGACAACACTTATTCTAAATCATTAATATATATTGCTGATAACTAGAGTCTAAGCAGTGATACCTACAACACCTCACTAATCACTGCCCACCACTTGGAAAAAGACCTGTTTACTCAGATTATTTATTTCCTGTCAGCCTCCTGGCTCTCCATCCATGTCAGGACACTAACCTAATCCCATGTGCTTTAAATTGTACATTCTGATCTCTTTTGGTGGGACCTTATTGCAAGTCCAGATAAACTACATTCACTGGTTCTTCCTCATCATCCGCACTCGATACATTCTCAAATGAATTTCAGTAGATTATCAAGCATGTTTCCTAAACCAATGCCGTTTGATCTTGTCACTGTTTTCCCAAGTACCCTGCTATTAAACATTTTATCATAGACCCTGGGAATTGTTTGATTTCCTTTCTCTAATATTACAATTTCACCTAATTTATCAAATTCCCCTTCTCCTTCTTGGCACTTTCATACATCCATTCCTAAATCCCAAATTTTATATTGTGCAACCACCAGCAGCCATACTTCGAACTTGAAGCACTAAATTCTGAAATTCCCTTCCTAACCACCCCCCTCTTTAGGATGATATTATGCCTTGTGGCTTGGTGTCAATTTTAAAAAACTTGTCAACCTCCTTTTAATATCAGATTAGATAATCTGGCAATTTGAAATCAAGTGGACTCATCATACTTTTATTACTTTTAAAGAAAGCACCTTAGATTTTCAAATCCACCTGAGATACCAAGACAGATTGCTTAATCGATAAGTATTACTACGAATACAAGTACAACTTGCCAAGAAAATGAATATATTCCTCAAATTACACCAATTAAACAATAGCGAGATGCTATGCATGAAATAAAATTCATTATTAAAAATAGTGAAATATTTCCCCTTATCAGACTACAAATGTCGTCTGAAGATGTCGAGTAGCATTCGCTCCAGATACTAAGATAGGAATCTGATATGACCCACTTAAATTAAATCTCCACAACGGGGAGTTCAGTTAATGAACGGTTTCTAGGCCACACAACCACAATGAAGACCAGAGAATTTAAAATATGTTTCAAGGCTTCTATTGTGCTGCTTGTGTCAATTCCAAACACAACTGTAACTTTAACATATAGTGCACTGTGAAACGTATTAGAATGAAATTTAGAATGAGTTCCCTCTCTTGTAAAACTGATACACTCTAAATCAATCTTGGAATGATTTTTTTAGCCTTGCCAGCTTTAAAAATTCTTTCTTTGGTCAAGACAGGGCTCTCTAGCACCTGACTGATGCAAGACTGTGGGTCTGCACTGGTTGACAACCTGCAATGACTTGTTGCTAATCCACCTTGCCACGTCTCTCCTAAAATGACCATTCTGTGTATGCAATCCCAACTAGAATATCAATTACCTTGTCAAACTGAAAGAAACCTCAAAGGAGTCCCATTTTATATCCACTTTACAATGGGATTGACCAAATAGAATTAAAATATAGCAGCACTGAATCGGATCAATTTAGTTAAACATAGTGTAATCTCCGGCTCCAACCTGCTGAAAGTTCCCTTCTATTTAGACAATTTTTAGGCTTAATTCTCCCTTCTTTTCAAGAGCATTGATAAAGGTCGTGTGGATCTGACCCGTTGTGGGCTCCCTGGAACTAGTGTCTTTGCGTACTATTTTATCCTGCCTTATGAAAGCAAAGTAAAACCTGCAACCCCAATAAATCTTGACAAAGTTTATTCCAAAGAAAAAGATGATGCATCACCTCTCAAAAAGATTGAGGAAGGAGCTCAATACAGTTGGAAATTACCTTTAAGACAGCTGTCATTGTCCATTTGTTTCCCCCACCCCCCAAGTGATCACTCTCTATTTTTAAACTCATACAAGAAAAAATTAACAAGTTGTTTGCAATTCATTCAGCAGAAGGCACTTGTTCCATCAAACTAAGCCTTACCCCATGTTCCTTGCTCTCCTCTTTGTAAACTAATTTCAGGAAAGTTTCTTAGATCAGCTTCAGACCTATTCCATAGGTAATAAGATACCCAATACATTTTAGTTGGGTGGCTAGGATGTCTTAAAAATGATCTGATTTATTTAACTATAGACTGGCTAAGACCCTGCAGTCCATAGAGAAACTCCATAGCATGCGCTGCAACTTCTAACTGTGATGCACAATTTGATATTTTGCAGATAGTGAGAACTGCAGATGTCAGAGTCAAGAAAATGTGAAGCTGGAAAAAGCACAGCAACTCAAGCAGCATCAGAGGAGCAGGGGTGTTGACGTAACAGGTTGGAACCTTTCATCGGAACTGGGGAGGAAAACTTCATCAAGGTTGTCATAACTTGGAAGTGCCGGTGTTGGACTGGGGTGGACAAAATTAAAAAATCACAAACCAGGTTTATTTGGAAGCACTAGCTTTCAGAGCACCGCTCCTTCACCATCTGATGAAGGATCAGCACACCAAAAGATAGTGCTTCCAAATAAACCTGTTGGACTGTAACTTGGTGTTGTGTGAGTTTTAACTTCATCAAGGTTGACATCCTTCGCAGAGGCTTCACAGTATTGTTTTCAGCAACTTGGAGATAGTGAGGACTGCAGATGCTGGAAAATCAGAGTTAATAAAGTGTGCAGGTGGAAAAAGCACAGCACGTCCAGCAGCATCAGATGAAAGGTTCCGACCTGAAACATCACCACCCCTGCTCCTCTGATGCTGTTTGACCTGCTGTGCTTTATTCAGCTCCACTCTTTATTGACATAATCTGACATTTTACCATGTTGAAAAGTGCGTATTGCCCACCCACAACAACAGCCTCTGCTCCAATCTTAACAGGGGATGTGAAAGAACTAATCATTAATAAAAAGGTAGCTGCAACACAACTTAGCTTGAACACTTCCTTAAGCTCCTTAATACTTGTTCCATAGTTGCAAGCCGGAAAACAAACATCATACAATACAGTTAATTTGATTAAAAGTTGGACACATTGGAATATTGGACAATTAAATCATGCAGAGAGTCAAAGATACGTTCAGCTCAGAAACAGATCCTTCTGTCTAACTTATTCATGCCAACCAGATATCCTAAATTAGCCTACTCCCATTTGCCAGCCCTTGGCCCACGTCCCTTTAAACCCTTCCTATTCATGAATAATCCAGATGCCTTTTAAATATTATAATTGTACCAGCCTCCATCACTTCCTCTGACAGCCCATTCCATACATGCACTACCCTTTGTATGAAAAAGTTGCTTTTAGGTCTCTTTTTAAATTTTTCCCCTCTTGCCCTAAATCTAAGCCCCGTAGTTCTGGGAACCTCCATTCAGGGAAAAGACTTTGTCTATTTACCCTATCCATGCCCCTCATGATTTTATAAACCACTATAAAGGTCACCCCTCAGCCTCCAACCCTCTAGGGAAAACAGCCCCAGCCTATTCAACTGCTTCCTATAGCTCAAATCCTCCAGCCTGGGCAACATTCTTATAGATCTTTTCTGAACCCTTTCAAGTTTCACAACATCCTTCAGAGAGGAAGGAGACCAGAATTGCACACCATATTTCAAAAGTGGCCTTACCAACATCCTGTACAGCTGCAACATGACATCCCAACTCCTATACTCAATACTCTGATGGATAAAGCAAAGCATACCAAATGCCTTCTTCACTATCCTGGATTAGTGGTGCTGGAAGAGCACAGCAGTTCAGGCAGCATCCAACGAGCAGCGAAATCGACGTTTCGGGCAAAAGCCCTTCATTAGAATAAAGGCAGTGAGCCTGAAGCGTGGAGAGATAAGCTAGAGGAGGGTGGGGGTGGGGAGAGAGTAGCATAGAGTACAATGGGTGAGTGGGGGAGGAGATGAAGGTGATAGGTCAAGGAGGCAGAGCAGAGGAAATGACCTGGGAGTTGCAGTGGGAGAGGGACTCCCTGAGATTCTCACCCATTGTACTCTATGCTACTCTCTCCCCACCCCCACCCTCCTCTAGCTTATCTCTCCACGCTTCAGGCTCATTGCCTTTATTCCTGATGAAGGGCTTTTGCCCGAAACGTCGATTTCGCTGCTCCTTGGATGCTGCCTGAACTGCTGTGCTCTTCCAGCACCACTAATCCAGTATTCTTCACTATCCTGTCTACCTGCAATTCCACTTTCAAGGAGCTATGAACCCGCACTCCCAAGGTTTCTTTGTTCAACAGCACTCCCCAGGATCTTACCAGAAAGTGTATAGGTCCTGCTCGGATTTGCTTTTCCAAAATGCATTTATCTAAATTAAACTCCATCTGCCACTCCTCAGCCCATTGGCCCATCTGATCAAGATTCTGTTGTGATCTGAGGTAATCTTCTTCACTGTCGACTAGACCTCCAATTTTGGTGTCATCTGCAAACTTACTAACTATACCACCTATGTTCAGATCCAAATCATTTATATAAATGATGAAAAGTAGTGGACCCAGCACCAATTTTTATGGCACTCCACTGGCCACAGGCCTCCAGTCTGAAAAACAACCCTCCACCACCACCCTATATCTTTTACCTTTGAACCAGTTCTGTATCCAGATGGCTAGTTCTCTTTGTATTGCTAACCAGTCTCCCATTGGGAACATCTCCTTTAAAATGTTTCTCACACCTTAAACATATACCCCATAGTATTTGACATTTCCACTGGGAGAAAGTGAGCACTGCAGACACTGACGATCAGAGTAGAAGAGTGTGGTGCTGGAAAAGCACAGCCAGTCAGGCAGCATCCAAGCAGCAGGAGAATCAATGTTTCAAGCGTACAGCTTATATTCAAAATGTCAATTTTCCTGCTCCTTGGATGCTGCCTGACCTGTGCTTTTCTAGTACCACGCTCTTCAAATTTGACATTTCGACCCTGCAGGAAAAATACTCCCAACTATTCACCCTGTCTATGCCTCTCACAGTTGTATATACTTCTATCAGGTCACCCCTCTGCTTCCGATACTCTAGCAAAAACAATCCAAGTTTGTCCAACCTCTCTTTAGAGCTAATACACTCCAATCCAGGCAACATCCTGGTAAATGTCTTCTGCTATCCTCTCCAAAGTGTGGCAATGAGAACTGCGCACAGTACTTCAAATGTGGCCCAACTGAAGTTCTGTACAGCTGGAACATGGCTTGCTAACTTTTATACTCAGTGCCCTGACCTGTGAAGGCTAGTATGCCATCTGCTTTCATTACTACCTTCTCCACTTATGTTATAACTTCCAGGGCCCTATAGATTTGCACCCCTAGTCCCTTTGCAAATCAATGCCTGCCATTTACTGTATACTTTTCTCTTGCAATTGATCTCCAAAAGCACATCACCTCACTCTTGTCCAGATTAAACTCCATCTGAAATTTCTCTGCCCAACTTTACAACTGATCTGTATCCCACTGTTGTATTCCACAACCGTCCTCACTATTCATAACTCCAACAATTTTTGTATACTAATCAGGCCACCTACATTTTCATATATGTTACAAAACAATAGGAGGTCCCATCACTGATCCTTCCACTTGTCACAGATCTCCAGTCTGTGAAACACCCTTTCACAATTACTGGATAAAAGCAAATTACTGCGGATGCTGGAATCTGAAACCAAAATCTCAGCAGGTCTGGCAGCATCTGTAAGGAGAGAAAAGAGCTGACGTTGAGTCAAAGCAAAGGGTCAGTTAGACTCGAAACATCAGCTCTTTTCTCTCTTTACAGATGCTGCCAGACCTGCTGAGATTTTCCAGCATTTTCTCTTTTGCTTCCACAACTACTGTCTGCCTTGATGACCAGGCCAATATTGTATCCAGTTTACCAGCTCACTATGGATTCCGTGCAACTTATCTTATGGAGCAGCCTACCACAAGTCAATTGTTTTAGTAAAATCCATGTAGGCAACATCCACAACACTGGCCTCAATCATCATCACTTCCTCAAAGAAAACCCAATCGGATTTGTGAAATAAGACCACACCTGTATAAAGCCTTCTGATTAGCCCTAATAACTCCATTTTAATCCAAAAGCAATTAAATCTGACCCCAATTATCTTCAATAATTTCCCTACTGCTAATTTAAGTCTCAGTGACCTATAAATTTCCTTGATGATCACTGTTGCCATTCTCAAACAAAGGAACAATATTGACTATTCTCCAGTCTTCTGGGACTTCACCTGTGGCAAAGATCTCTGTCAAGGTCCCAGGAATCCCCTTCCTTGCCTCTTTCAGTATCCTGGGATAGATCGCCTGCGACATTGGGGACTCATCCACCTTAAATGTTTTCCAAGACACCCGACACCACCTTCTTTTTTATACTGACATTCTTTGAATGCTTTATACTGCCAAGTGATGTTTCTATTCTGGAGAAATTGAAGGGTTTTCCTTAATGAAATCTAAAGCTAAACCCAAAGGTATTAACTTTGGTGGCTTCCTTGTGCATTGCAGCAAAGAGATCAAAATGTTAAGGAGTCATGATAAATCCTTGCTTTGTGTCACTGGTTACTGCAAAGGCAATAGAAATCTGGCAACAGAAACAAACATGCCCTGCTATGTCATTGTGAAGTAGCATAGAATTCTGATAAACTTGTTCTGAATTCCTATCCTAGAGAGGAAGCACTATGGACCAAGCATTGAGGTGGTTAAGGAAGTGTTCAAACTAAATTGTGTTGCAGCTGTCTTATCATTGGTCAGTGCTTTCTCATCGCCTATTAAGATTGGAGCAGAGGCTGTCGTAATGAGTGGGCAAAACACACTTTTCTAAACAAGGTTAAACATCTGACTGAGTCAATAAGGAGTGGAGCTGAAAAAAAGCACTGCAGGTCAAACAGCATCAGAGGAGCAGGACAGTTGACATTTCAGGTCAGAACCTTTCATCGGATGTTGCTTGGCATGCTGTGCTTTTTCCACCTGCACACTTTATCAACTCTGACTTTCCAGCATCTGCAGTCCTCACTACCTCCAAGTTGCTACAGATTTTGGACTACCAGCAGTTGACAAGTTGAATTGACAGGTTGACTTGACAAGTCAAGTTGACCACTTGAACCAATCTTTGACCTTTGCTATATTCAAGCTTTTTGAAAGAAAGAAAATTATAGCAAGACAATTATTCAATGCTTCCGAGCCATGCCCATAAGCTGATTGCAAAGGTCTAAAAGTCCTCAGCTGTGTAAGAAAATGCAGGATTGCTTGTCTCCACCCCCAAACCACAGTGGCACAACACAATGCATAGGCCATAGTAGTAACAGGCAATCTGAAAGAGCCATAGCTTTTAGACTTTCAATTCACATGGAGACATTGTGGCATCAGCCAAAATTATTTCAAGCGCCAGAAGTTCTTACGGGCTAAAGATTATTGCTTCAACCAATATGAGTGTCAAGACATAACAATTAAAAGCACAAAGAGACACAAAATGAAAACCATAGAATATAGAGGATTTAGAATGTATTGATTTTTAAGTAACGTTCCCCTTTATAAAGTGATACCTTAGTATCACTTAGTTGGAATACTGAGAAACTACAACGTAATTTAGTGATAATAGTGTCTGAAAATGACAATGTGATCAAACACAAGACGACTGACTCAGCAAGCAAACATCACCTCCTCTAGATTGCAACACCTCTGAGCTCACAAAATAATTTAAAACCTAATACGAGTTTTCGAACATCACAAAATTAAAATGCTGCCATCCCCTTTATTATTGTTTGGGGGGGAAAGAGTGTGAGTGGGTGGGTGTGGGAGGGTGAGTGAGGGACCAGAATCCGGGTGCAGAATTTCCAAAAATATATATATATATATTAGGAGGGGGGGGGGGTTGGGGAGAGGAGAGAGAAATCGCTGTACGGAAACAATAATGAGTCTTTAGCACCAGAACGCATCATTACCGCGCATGTTTACCAACAATAGCGAACACAACAAAAGCTATACCTAACAACTTTTGCAGCATGCAACCCTCTTTCCCCTCCGTCTCTACATACCCACCTGTGTCCAATTTACAGTCATTTCATTGAGTAGGTGGTAAGGTTGAGCATGGCGGGGGGGGAAGAGGAGTAGGTTGTTACAGTCATATGTTTAATCCAGATTTGGAGAAGGGAAAGGGAATCCACAGCGCCGCGTCTTTTAATATGCCAAAGGGCCATCCATCCTGTTGAAGTGGGTTGCTCGCAGAATCCCCCTTTCGGACTGTCCCCCTCCCCCTTACCTGGCGACCGTTGCACCGCTGCGCTCGCGCTCTCCTCCCACCGCAACTGCAGCCCCGCGCGCTGCCGCCGGCTCGCTCCCGTTCTCCTTGACGACCAGGATGTTTGGTGGTGGAGGAGGAGGAGAGGAAAGGGGAGCCGAGGTTGCGGGGGGGGGGGGGGGGGAGCCTGGAAACCGCCGTCTCGGATTGACTCGCGGCGCTGGCCAACCGCAGCCCGCGGCGGCGGAAAGGCGGGGCCGGCGGTCGGCCAATGGGAGTGAGGCCTGAGGGGTTGGTGGGCGGGGAGAGAGAAGGGGGTGGGGAAACACAGGGACGGAGCCTCCAGGTGAAAGGCGGGTCAAGGTGCGAAGGTTTCAGGTGGGCAACCCCGGGGGTGTCAAGCCAAGCCAGATGAGGTATCTTTGCCTGCAAACCCAGCACCTGAAATCCAAGGGGCCGTCCGATTCTCATTTTAGAAAAAGATACCTTTGAACAGGATATGTTTAAATGTAGCATTTTTTTAATTATTTCACCCCTCCCCGCCCATGCATACTTTTGCTCTCATCACCCCTCACCTTGACCACATCAATAAACTTTGCAAATGACAAATAAATCGAGGCTATTGCTCTCATCCACCAGCCAACCCCAGCCCTCCTGCTTCCTTCACCGATTTTCATTCAATCCTTTTATTGCTGACAATAGGAAGTAACGAGAATGTAATGGTTCAAGGAAACTATGTGCTCGAAAAAATTAAAGTAAACCCCCATTTATTATATGGATTATTTTGTTTCATAGGTCGGTTTCTGCTCTTGATAACCCTGGGAATCGCGCATTATTAGGAAGGGTGGCTGATTATTCGGAAAGGTGAGAAGAAAATGTAACACACTCTTTCCCCTCCCCCCGCCCCTTGGCCAGTCATTCCTATGAGGTTTGCCAACACCTCCATCGCTGATCCACAATTTTTTGTTTTGGATCACCAACCTGCAGCACTGAAGTGGTACAGTTCCTGGCGTTCTCATTTGTAATCCAGCCTCTACAGTAAACAGTTAAACATACTGCAAGATCGGAACTCAGCAACACGGTGGGCCAGTGGCAGGTGAACGAACACCCGAAGAAAGCTACGACCTCCTCCTAACCAGAAATATGTGTTGCAACCCAAAATGCAATTTGCATCTAACAAAAAGGGACGTGAACTGTGTTTGGGGAGGGGGGTGGGGAAGCTTAAATTACATTATTAAAAAGCCAGTGGAGAGCTCCCGACGTTTAGAGCTGTACCCCAGAGACAGAAGGCTTTAAATATCATTTTTCAGGTATTTACAAGAAATGTGCAAATGGAAACATTTTCTGAAACTAACAAGAGAATCCATAGCAGAGAAACTGGCCCGGCGACACCTTTTGTTTGTTTCGATTACACAACCGGCAATTTCATCAACAATTATTTATCCAGCCTCTTAAAGCTAACCGGTCCTGGTACAATACAGCGGCCTCAGTTCCACATTTCTGACTGACATCTGTTCATCTACTCAATCCCTCTGAAGCTTGATGTACTGAATACATTGATTTTACCCATCCCCCCCCCCCATTCGATTTGTAAATGGTGCCATTCACCACGCAACTATGATCTGTTACAACGCCGACCATTCAAAGGCTGGCCGCTGAATCAAATTTTTATTTAAAAAAAACACATATCTTGGATATGGGTTTAAAAAACTATACAGACCATCTGCTACTTCCTCTTGACAACCCACAGACCGAGAGAAGGATCCCTTCAAGCTGAGCACAAAGTTTTAGAGCCGTGAGCAGACGGGTTCCTCTCACATTCCCAAATCCCCAACCCACGTCCTCTGTGAATGGTAGAGAAAGTAAAACTCTGTGCGCGACTCGGATGCCACCGCCGAGGGCGGCGCAGTCAACAAAAGGGAGTGGGGTGGGGGAAGCTGCGGCTCCAGTTCCTTCACACATCATGTGCTCTCTCCCCCTTTTCATTATTTAAAAGATTAATGTACTTACCCGGCTTTTATTTTCCCACCCTTGGTGAATTAATCCCCGACTGAAGTTGGTGTCTTAGTTCCCAGGCGGTGAGCTAAGGTTGCTGGTGTCCCAATCAGACGCAGCACCAGGCACTTGGGGGGGTCTGCCGTTCAAGTGGGATGCGTGTACTGCTTCCCCTCAAACCACCGCTGCCCCAGCCCCCGAATGCAGTTGGAAGTTGTCGGAAAAAAAAGTTCAGTCCAATCCACTTCCAAACGTCTGAGGTCACTGCGGCAAAACGTCGCGATACTGAAGTGCAGGAGAGGGGATGGAGACTGGGATGTGTTGATCTTCGGGAATTTCAAGCTGACTGGGCCAGGGACGGAAAGTGTTCACTCTTGGCACTTTCTCAGCCAAGTTTGGTGACCAAGTCAGCAAACCTAGAAATCTGCATGTGTGTGTTTTGTAAACAGCGGGTGGAGACGCTTTGAGAGGAAGCATGTTTATTCTTTGTATTATTTTCATTTATAGAAAATCAGTTCACAAATATCGGGAGAGGCGATGGTAATCGGGCAAAATTGTTTAGTTTTATTTATGTGAATACGATCAACGAAGTCAGATATTGTGGTGAACCACGAGAGTGCACTTTTGGCAAAAGCGGAAAACGGGAAATCTGAAATAAAATCCAACGCTGGAAATACTGGGCGAGCCAAGGCAGCATCTGTGAAAGAAAAGAGAATGAAAGTTTCAGGCAAAGGCAGTATAGAAATATAATAGCTTATGAACGAATGAAGGGGGGTGGGTGGGCAGGAAGACAATGAAGCCTTTTCTCACTTAATGAGCCACTCATCCTACCACGGACCTTCCCTTTTTTCTCTTCCTCTTATATAAGAAATCAGGGTAACTTTCAGATATGATGTTCCAAGTTTTTTTTCCCCTCTTGGAGCTCTAAAGGTGAACTTTGTATCTATTTTTTTTAATTTCAAACATATACTTTATTCATAAAATACTTTGATGATCTGTACAACTGGACATGCCATACATATGTAAACATTCCATTTGTTTGCATGCCGAAAACAGAGTAATCATTCCTATTTACAGGTCGGTACAATTACATTTTTAGCTGAGCCCAAATGACTGCATGGGCCCCCTGTTCTTCTTTAGGCAGGCAGATGTTACATGGTGGTCTTTCCCCACCACGCGTTGGCGGCAACTGCCCCAAGCTTCAGCGCGTCCCTCAACACGTAGTCCTGGACCTTGGAATGTGCCAGTCTGCAACACTCAGTCGGGGTCAACTCCTTCAGCTGGAAGATCAACAGGTTTTGGACCGCCCAGAGAGCGTCCTTCACCGAGTTGATGATCCTCCAGGCACAGTTGATGTTCGTCTCGGCGTGCGTCCTGGGGAACAGGCCGTAGAGCACGGAGCCCCACGTCACAGCACTACTCGGGACGAACCTCAACAAACACCACTGCATTCCTCTCCAGACGTCTTCTGCGTAGGCACATTCCAGGAGGAGGTGTGTGACAATCTCGTCCCCCCCGCAGCCGAACTTTGTATCTAATTACCTTCTCGCCTCTCAGTTGACCCTATGCTGATGACTGTGACTTCGACTAGTTTTTTTCCCACATCACCACTACTAACTCTCTGTACAGTTCATGTAGTCATATAAGGTACCCTAGATAGCCAGAGTCAAACTAAAAGATTTGTGGTGATACCGTGTCTCAAAACATCCTCATGCATTTAGAGCACAATTAATTATTTTGAAATACTAGTACTACGTAGTCAAAGTCAGCAGCCATTTCATGCAGTTAGGTTCCTGCTGGCATTGGTTAAGCGAAAACAACAACAAAAGATAGTACTCTTTAAATGTAATATTCATTTAACGTTGAACTGAATATCTACCCAGATGATGTGATTAAATCTTGTGGTTTTAGTATCATTCAATGGTTTACCAAATGTTTTTCTCTGGCTAAATTATCAACTGAATCAAATAGTCTGACAATTGTGTGCAAGTTGAGTTTGTAGCTGTCTTGCATGGCTGGTAAGCTGTGCAACTATGACTGGCATTACTAAACCCAAAGCTGACATCTTTAAAAATGCACTTTCCAAGAATCCATATGATAGACTTACACTTCAAGAATTAGTTCACTTGGATATATTAAACATTGTTGGGTTGTATCCCCTGGAAAATGAGATGATTAAGGCAGAATTTGATTTAAGTTTGCAAGACATTTCAGGGAATTAATAGTCAGATGAGAAAGTATATTTCTTGCTGGCTGAAGTATCTAGAATCATTGAATCATCCAGCACAGAAGAAGCCCTTCAGCCCATTGATTCTGCACCAAAATGTAAGAAACCATATAAATGGGATTACATTTACCAGCACTTGACCCAAACACTTGAATGTTATGACATGCCAGAGAAGCATAGAGTTGTACAAAATGGAAACAGACTCTTTACCCAAGTCCACAAGCCTGACTACCCTAACCGACCCATTGTCTCAGCCTGCTCCTGCCCCCACCGAATTCATCTCCACCTGCCTTAATACTGTCCTATCCCTCCAGATCCAGGAACTCCCCACAGATTTTCAGGACACCACCCATGCCCTCCACCCCCTCCAAGACTTCAATTTCCCTGACCTCCAATACCTTATATTCACCATGACCATCCAGTCCCTCTACACCTCCATTCACATGACCAGGGCATTCAAGCCCATCATTTCTTCCTCTCCTGACGTCCCCACCAGTACTCTTCCACTGACACTCTCATTCGTTTGGTTGAACTAGTCCTCTACCTCAACAATTTCTCCTTTGAATCTTCCCACTTCCTCCAGACAAAAGGGAAAGCCATGGGCACCCACATGGGTCCCAGCTACCCTGTCTCTTTGTTGGCTACGTAGAAGAGTCCATCTTCCAGAGTTACATTGGCACCACTCCCCAACCTTTTCTCCACTTCATTGATGACTGTATCGTCGCCACCTCGTGCATCCACGAGGTGGTTGAACAGTTCATCAACTTCACCAACACATCCCACCCCTACCTTAAATTCACCTGGACCATCTCTGACACCTCTCACCCCCTCCTGGACCTCTCTATCTCCATCAACAGTGACCAACTTAACATTGACATTTTCTACAAACCCACCAACACCCACAGCTACCCGGATTATACCTCCTCCCACCCTGCCTCCTGCAAAAATGCCATCCCATATTCCCAAATCCTCTACCTCCACCGCATCTGCTCCCAGGAGGACTAGTTCCACACAGAACACACCAGATGGCCTCTTTCTTTAAAGACCACAATTTCTCCTTCCACGTGGTTGAAGATCTCTGGGACACCCACACCAATCAACTCCACCACTCTGTGGCCAAACTTTTCAACTCTCCCTCCCAATCTGCTGAGGACATGCTGGTCCTGGACCTCCTCCATCGCCACTCCCTTATCACCCAACGCCTGGAGAAAGAACGCCTCATCTTCCACCTCGGAACACTTCAACCCCAGGGCATCAATGTGGACTTCACCAATTTCCTCATTTCCCCTCCCCCCATCTTACCTCAGTTCTAACCTTCCAGCTCAGCACCATTCTCATGACCTGTCCTACCTGTTGATCTTCCTTCCCACCTATCCGTCCCACCCTCTGACCTATCACCTTCACCTCCAACTCCATCCACCTATTGCACTCTCAGCTACTTTCGCCTCAGCCCTACCCCCTCCCATTTATCTCTCCACCCCCGAGGCTCCCAGCCTCCTTCCTGATGAAGGGCTTTTGACCGAAACATTGATTTTCCTGCTCCTCGGATGCTGCCTGACCTGCGGTGCTTTTCCAGCACCACTTTAATCTTGACTTTAAACTCCAGGATCTGCAGTACTTACTTTCTCCTTTTTGCCCAACTCGCCCGTCAAATATCCTGAATTAATTTATTCCTGTATGTTAGTATTCGGCACATATTTCTCTAAACCCTGCCTATTCATATACCGATACAGGTGCCTTTTAAATGTTGTAATTGTACCAGCTGCCAACAGCTCCTCTGGCAGCTTATTCCACACAGACATGACCCTTTGCATGAAAAATTTACTGCTTAGGTCCCTTAAAGTTTTTTTCCCTCTCACCTTAAACCTATGCCGTCTACTATTGGATACCTTTACCCTGGGGAAAAGTCCTTGGCTGTTCATCATATATACACCCCTCATGATTTTATGAACCTCAAGAAGGTCACTCCTCAGCCTCTGAGGGGAAAATAGCCCCAGCCTATTCAGCCTTTCTCTATAGGTCAAACCCTCCAACCCTGCAACATCGTTGTAAGTCTCTTCTGAACCCTTTGAAGTTTCACAACATCTTTCCTATCGCAGGGAGAGCAGAACTGTACACAGTATTCCAACAGTGGGCTAGCCAATATCCTGTACAGCCAACTCCTGTTCTCAATGCAACGACTAATAAAGGCAAGCATACCAATGCCTTCTTTATCACTCTGTCTACCTGTGCCTCCACTTTCCAGGAATTGTGAACCTGCGCCCCAAGGTCTTTCAACTAGGAGAAAGTGAGGACTGCACATGCTGGAGATCAGAGCCAGTGCAGGCTAGTGGCAAAGCACAGCAGGTCAGGCAGCATCCGAGGTGTAGGAGAATCGATATTTTGGGCAAGGCCCCTTCATCAGGAATGAGGCTTGTGAGCCAAGGGGCTAGAGGCTCCTTTGGCTCACAAGTCTCATTTCTGATGAAGGGCTCTTGCCCGAAACATTGATTCTCCTGCACCTTGGATGCGCACTGACCTGCTGTGCTTTGCTAGCACCCCACTCTCAACCCCAAGGTCTTTGTTCAGCAAAGCTCTCCATGACCTTACCATTAAATATATAAGTCTGCTCTGATCTGCAGCACCTCACATATATCTTAATTAAATTCCATATGTCACCGCAGCTCATTTGCCCATCTGATCAAGGTCCTGTTGTACTCCGAGATAACCTTTGCTATCCATTACAATACAAATTTTGGTGTCATCTGCAAACTTACTAACCATAACTCCTATATCCACATCTAAATCATTTATATAAGTACTCATTAAAGTTTTAAAGGATGCAAAGCTATTCGCGTCTACCATGCTTCCAGGCAGTACATTTCAGACCATCACCATGTTCTGGTAAACAAGAGTTTTCCTCACAAACACCCCAAACCTCCTGCCCCTCATCACAAACCTGTGTCCCTTTATGACTTCAGCTAAAGGGAACGGCTGATCTTTATCGACTCTCTTCATGTCATTCATAATTTTACACACCTCAATCAGAGGTGGGCAGCACAGTGGCACAGTGGTTAGCACTACTGCCTCACAGCGCCAGAGACCCGGGTTCAATTCCTGCCTCAGGCGACTGACTGTGTGGAGTTTGCACATTCTCCCTGTGTCTGCGTGGGTTTCCTCCAGGTGCTCCAGTTTCCTCCCACAGTCCAAAAATGTGCAGGTTAGGTGAATTGGCTATGCTAAATCGCCCATAGTGTTAGGTGCAGGGTAAATGTAGGGGAATGGGTGTGGGTGGGTGCGCTTCGGCGGGTCGGTGTGGACTTGTTGGGCCGAAGGGCCTGTTTCCACGCTGTAAGTAATCTAATCTAATCTAACCACTCTTCAGTCTTCCCTGCTCCACCAAAAACAAATTAAGCCTATCCAACCTTTGCTCTTAACTTAAATTCCAACCCAGGCAGTATCCTGGTGAATCTCCTCTGTCCCCTTCCAGGGCAATCACACCCTTCCTGTATTGTGGTGACCAGAGCTGCACATAATACTCTAGCAGTGTCTCATCGAAGTTCTATAGAACTTCATTTGTAATCTATGCCTCAATTGACCTTTTTCACCGTAATACTAACATGCTCTTCCACCTCCAGAAAGCTGTGTACAAACGCTTCAATATTGCTTTGTTCCACAGAATTTCTCAGAGTCATGTCATCCATTGAATACTTCCTTGTCCGCAGCTTTAAAGCTAGAACTGGGGTTCACTGGAGGAGAATGGGAATCATTTCTACATAAAGAGGATGGTAGAAATTTGAATTCTCTCCTGCAAAAGGTAAATGATGATAGATCAATTGTTAAATTTAAATCTGAGATTGATATGTTTTGTTAACTAAAAGTATTGAGTGGTATAGGGGCCAAGGCAGGCATATGACGTTAGGGAGCAAAATAGTTATCTTACTGATTGGCAGAATAGGCTCAAGGAACTCTTACTAATTGGCAGAATAGGTTCAAGGAACTAAATGGCCTACTTGTTCCTATGTTCCTCAATGAAAACACTCACCAGCCCAGGAAGACTGAGGCAAAATATATGATCCCAACTGAGACCAGCAAGTGAAACCTTCTTGTCTGTAGTCTTCCATACCAAGCAAGGAAACAAATACTAGATAATTTTATGCAATGTTTAATATGTTTGCCATCTGCTAGTGTACTGTGTGTTACTGATACATGGTGTTCACACAGAAGGATTATAAAATATATTGCCTTGAAATATATTGATAAATAAATTGCCCTTAATTTGTCAGGAAAGTTTCTGGCTGGTATGTGTTTATAGAATTATAAATCAACATGTTATACATATATTATACCTGGGAATAACAAACAGCCAGCAGTAATACCCATCTGTCAGGATGTGGAGTAGCAGCTTAGAAATGGTTGTAGTTAGGCAGATAACAAATGCCTGTTTATGCTTCTGTGGAAGCTAAACTGAGTCAGTAGATGGGCCAATGTAAAGTTCAAGTATCATAAGTTCTCAGACATAAAACATTCACACATAAAATGCATTCCCACTTAACATGTACTTTTCCAGTATAAATTAAAAGTAATGCATGTACAAAAAGGAATGATAGACAACAGATACCTGACTAGGTTTTTCAACATCACATCTCCTTAATTAAAGTCAAAAATCACACAAGTTCATTTGAGAATGTAACTTTAAAAAAGTTCTGTAATTTACATATGAAAGAACTGAAACCAACATGTTCATTCGAAAAGATGACAGGCTTAACAAACAATCCAGGTCCTTTTCAGAATATAATTTCAGTTACATCACGCTGTAAACCTTTGCTATAAATTCTCTATCTTATGATCTATACTCCACGACCAACTGATCCGAAAGCTAGTGCTTCCAAATAAACCTGTTAGACTATAATCTGGTGTTGTATAACTTTTGACTTTGTACACCTCAGTCCAGCTCTGGGCATCTCCAAATTTTAATTAAAGTCATGCATGTTAGACATAATGGGCAGAATTTTGCGCTTCTTTTGGAACAGGAAGAAAGATGGGCACAGGAGTTTAATTGGGCTGGAGACAAAAATTCGGTATCCTGATGGCTGGATGAACTTTTGTAATTAAGTTCTACAAGCTAGTTAGGCAAGTCAATCTTCCCAACAGCAAGAGTTGAAGAGCCCATTTGTATGCATTTGCATGCATTAAAAGGCCACTTCATCAGAATTAATTTCTCCCCAACTGAAAGATTCATGTTCAGGACTTCAGACTAAGTAGTTACTGCTTTGTCCTTCTGGCAATACATTATTACAGCTAATGATTTTGATAGAATTCAGATGTCAGCACTCCAAGTTGGAGTGTGAGAAGAGTGGAGTAAAGGATGCATAAGAGAGAGAGAGAGGGTCTCACAATAGGGTGGTGCACAGTCTGAGGAAGACTGTGAGAATGTCAAGGGAATGGTGAGGCATTGTCCAGAAAAGGATATACATCTACAAAGATGACTTCAGTAGTAACAGGGAAAGAAATAAGGGTAAGGGAATGACAAGATGCTGTGGGTGAAGGATAATAGGGAGAATTTGGTGAATGTTGGGGGGGAGAGCAAAAATGTTGCAACTCAAAAGAAAAGTAAAATCATGCCATCCTTTGAGAAAGTATCTTCAATCACAAGATTTGGAGAAAAAGCCAGATGCAAAGTGCGAGGAGGCCATCTTTGGATGGGCAGGGTTAATGCAGAGAAATTGTAGATAATTTAGAGGCATCATAGGAATGATCAGTAAAGTAGATGGAGAACCATGCTCAACTGAGCTCTCCTTTCTACAGTCCAATACCCAAAACCAACATCACTACAACATAATAAGGGTCATATTCTCGTAATATTGCAACAATATCTAGACCCACGGTACCTTGTGGGATGATTGGCATCTTGTGAAGTAGATGAAAACAAAAAGGAAGGGTAAGAGTTACAAGCTTTAAGAGGTTGAATCAGGGACAGCTTCCCTGGTCAATGCTCATTACATCTAATGGGTGTCCTGTCTATGACGACAAGGGAAGACTAGCACAATGGTAATGTAGGATGTAGCACAGGAGCTCAGTATTTTATGAGAGCGAGCCAATGGACATTTTTCCATTACCCGAGTAAATGTACAGTTTCTCCATGCACATAAATGTATTGCTGGAAAAGCCTGATAAGATAGCCTTCACCAAAGTGGTCATGGGGGTGAGAAGGAGGCCAGGGAGCTTAGATGTCAGGGCTTAGCTTGAGCTTAAAACAAGAAAAATTTCAAAGAATATGTTCTCTAGATGAATTGATGCATTGTATTTACAGATCAACTGAAGCAGATATTACTGGTGGCAAAGAACCAAGGCAGCAGCAAAGGGAACAGGAACAGCAAAAACAATGACCACAGCAGTTAGAAATAGCTGACCAGCCTCCAGAGACACAAAATCCAGACAACAGTGATCATCGACTTGAAACGGAATAAACAGCTACAGTTATCTGGATTTGACTAAGGGTTAATGCATGAGGTGCTCTGAGATGTCCCAGCAGGTGGTTTCATAAATGTGCCACTTGTTGAATAAAGACTTTTGACTGCTAAGACTGGGAGGCAATGTCATGTTGATTGCCTCGAAGGTCACCTTGGCCTCTAACCTTTTATTTTCAGGTGGCTTATTTTAGGGTATCACTGTGGGATATTCCAGCCTGAAACTCACAAATTTATTCAGGAGGTCAGAGATGCTCTATTCCAAAAATCCCATGAGCTTATGACAATCTAATGAGATCCAGAGAGCCTGCCAGTCAGGGAATTGGGATTTAGTGTCATCACAGGATTCCCACTCTAACCTGTACACATGTTGCAATTAGAACTCCCTAGGATCATTTAGCTGTTTTGATCAACAGGAAACATTTCCAGTACATTAATTTGCAGTTAATGTGCGATCACACCAGACAAATCCTCGAGGTGTGTGCGCACAACCCAATGCCTACCACATTGCAGGCTCACAAATGACACAAGTCTTTAATGCATTGTATTAATTGCATGACTGGCTGTTGGACGACAAGTGATACCCCAGAGACCTGGACGTGGCATTAGTTAAGAATTCAGATTGCTGCTGAGGAGAAATGACACACATACTTTCACAAAAGCCACCATTGAGCAGAAAATAAGCCAACTGAAAATGAAATTCAGATGCTTAGTTGGCTCAGGCAGAATACTGCAATGTGTTGCAGAAGGAATGTCCAACATCATCATGGTGTGCTGTGCCCTCCACAACCTCACTCAAAAAAAGAGGGATGTCTCATAATGAAGAGATGGAGGACTGAGATGTCTCTCTTGATGAGGATGGAAGGATGATGATGGTCACATGGGACTGGATGTTACAGGTGGAATCAGAAGATCATAGGGCAATGGTGAATGAGACAGAAAGGCCCGTGCCAACCTTATAGCTATCAGATCCAGGGCAAATGAACTACTGTTACTTTTGTTTTGTTTTTCTTTTAAATCAGCTCACTGGGAGCCAGTTTCCAATTTGGGACATACATCATTGAGTTATTTCAGTTACATCAGTTTTTGTTTCCTTAAATAAAATGTCCTGTTTTAGTTTAGCACTGCTGACAGTGACAAGCCTTATATGCACTAATCAGTGTAGAGAGATCTAACCTTTCCACCAAAAGCCATCACCAATATCTGCATAACATCGCCCACTCCCATGGCCTCAGGGTCTTGGAAACACTTGTATTTATGGCCCTTGGCTCAAGCAAGCCCATATGCATGCCAACTTGAAGAGCACATAACTGTCTTATATCAGTTTGGATGCCTGCTGCAATTTACTGAGAACTTTATAAGGCAAATCTAAGAAGACAGGGTTGTAGGAAAGAGGAGCAAGAGTAGGTCAATTGCATCCTTCAGCATACTTTCCTTGCTCATGGCTGATCCAACTCATTGCCCTATTCCCTTACTATGCCTATAGCTCTGTGTCTTATTTGTTCTAGAAATTTCACATTATATTAATTGAGCATATTCAGGGACTGTATCTCCACTATACTCTGGGCAAGAAACTGCTACACAATATAACCATCCCTGCCCCTCAAGCAAATGATGCTCTCTACATCCTGTCATATATTGATTGACTGTTATTATGAAACTGCTTCCCCAGTTCTAGAGGCTCCAGTCAGGGGAAAGATCCTTCCTGCAGAGCCCTCTCAAATTTCTTTATGCTTCAGGCCCAATCTCCTCACTCTCACTTCATTAAACAATCTCAATGTCCCTGCAGTCAGTCTCACAAGTCTTTGCTACAATCTGTCCAAGGGAGGGCTGCTCTCCTTCGCTTTAGTAGAACCACCCCCATGGGGCAGACACATTACTAATAATGTAAAACAATAAACAATCTCTCGATAGAAGATCATCTTCACATTTTGGTGTGGAAAAATGCTCAATGTCTTCTAATCCACCAGTTATATCAAAATCTACCTGTTCAATGAAGCTACAACAAGTGCGTAAGGAGTGTAAGTGAACATATATTTATAAAAGTGCAAACTATATACATTAATTGAACTCCTGCATTACACATATGCATTTTATTTTTCTTTACCTATGACTACACCTAGATGCAACCCTGACATCCACAGCTGAGGTGGTAGCAGCCTATAGGCTTCTACATTGTTGACTGTGATGACATTGGTGGGCATCCTCATGGGGCCCAGGATCTGCTAAGTGTCTTCTGTACAAATGTAAGTGTACCCTCCTCAGTGTGACTTGCCATATGTGAAGAAGTCACTGGCAGAGTGGAGGTTGGGTATCAGGGCACCTCTGAAATATTCTAAAATAAAGATTCTGGTGTCCCTGGTCAGCACTGCTCCTGTCTACGTGTGCCCAATGGCATCTCCCTAGCACCTTGAGGTGAAGTGCTGCCTGGAGGATGTTCAAAGTATCTTATTCTCTTCTCACTCTTATCAGATGCAGAGCTCCCATAGCTACAGCAATGGAAAGCAGAACCAAGTTCATAAATGAAAGTCACTATGTATTCTTTTGGACCTGAGTCTTCAAGGTAGCCACTATTGTTTTCATGGAGACAGCCAGGCACTTACACAGCAGAGCCATGACATCAGACAGAGCATGGAGCCTTTCCAACTTTAATGGTAGTCTGCACCATGCTACTGCCTAATTTTCCTCAAACTATCTCTGCATCGCCAATGGGTCTCATTTAGAAGCTCATCGTTTACATGAGACTGAGCAGCAACTTGGTCTCCAGAATATCAGTGACCTCTGTTGTTGCTTCTTCTGAAGACTGTGGACCTATACTATTCTGTACTCTTCCGACTGTGTCCCAGAGCCTAAACTAGATAGCATATCAACAGAGGTCAATGAATCTGTGCCAGTGGAGAGTGCAGATGAGTGAAGTGCTGTGCTTCCTCTGAGAGTTAGGAGACATCCTCCCTAGAAATGTCAGAGCTGGAACTTAAGTATAACTTGAGGCGGATGTGTGGGGGTGAGACTATCTGTTCTTTTCTTTTCTAGTACCTGTAGTAGAGAAGAAAAACAATTAGCTGCTGAATATGCAAATTCCTTTATCGAAACAATGTTCTCTCTGTTCACACATCTGACAACAACAGACTGGAGGCATCTTCATGAGCTTCCTATGAAAGAGTTATCTCTATATCTACACAGAACAGATCATAATCCTCCCCTCTCAGCTCTGCAACTTCTTCCTTGAAAAAGGTGAGGATTCATATATCTGGTAGAGTGGCACCTTTCCAGTGGATTTGGACCACTTCTTCCAGTTATGAATAGTCTTCTTTTGCAGACAGACAAAGAGAAAGATTAGCATTAATTTCAATAGGTGAATAAGCAATTCTGAAGCATGCATAATCATCACAGCTTCTGAGCCTCGTCGAACATTGACAACATGACGTGGCTTTCACACATCCAGTGCACTTAATTCATTTACTGCAGACTCGCATGTGATCCTCTTCTATGACATGCCTCTATACAGGTACAGTTAGACTGTGTGAAGGTCCTATGGTGCAACTTATTGCAGAGCGTAAGAAATCATCTAACTTGTTCCTGCACTGCAGCCAGGTTTGTCTGTCGTCTCCACAGGGGTGCTAACCTCCACTGCTACCTTCATCCAGGTCAGCGTGGTTTGATGGGATGGTTCATTAAACGGTTAATTATACCATTAATCTCATAGTAGCTACAAAGCATGTGCAGAAGGAGCTATGTCATAGTAATATCATATCATGTGGAACTGGAGATTAATTTTCTAAGATTCCAAAAGATGTTCTCTCTTACCATACCTTGTAAGTAGTCGTGTTTAATAAAGCCTTTTAAGATTCAATCAGTTGAGTGTGGACCTTATCTTACCACAGGAGGGCTCTTGCTACCATCTCCAAGTCGGAGAGTTGTTTTTTGTGAGCAGCCTTGAGAACTTGCAGCAAGGCACTACTGAACTCTGGAGCCACTCACTGCCTTCTCTGAGATATCTCTGGGAGACTTGAGGGTTCGGGTGCATTGATCTTTAAAATATCACAAACAAGTACAGAAAATAATTGAGAAAGCTAATAGAATTCTGGCCTTCATATCTGGAGGACTCGAGTACAAGGATGCAGAAGCTATGCTTCAGTTATACAAAACCCTGTTTAGACCCCATTTGGAGTACTGTGAGCGGACCTAGGCACCAGATCTTAAGACGGATACATTAGCTTTGGAGGGAGTACAACATAGGTTTAGACAAATAATAATTGGACTTCAAAGATTAACTTATAAGGAGATATTATACAGACACCCCGATTTTCTCTAGAATTCAGGAAGTTAAGGGGTGACCTCATCAAAGCCTTCAAGGTATTAACAGGAAAATACAGGGTAGATAGAGATGAACAATGCCACTGTTTTAGGCTTCTAGAACTAGGTGCATAGTCTGTCAATTAGAGTCAGACCATTCAAAAGAGATGTTAGGAAGCACTTTTACACACAAAGAGTGGTAGATGATTAGAACTCTCCTCATAAACAGCAATGGATGCTGGATAGTTGTTAATTTTAAATATGAGATAGATCATTTTCTGTTTAGCAAAGGTGTGAAGGGACATGGCCAAAGGCAAATATATGAAACTGGGCTACAGATCAGCCATGATCTCATTGAATGGTGGAACAGGCTCAAGGGGCTGAATGGCCTACTCTTCTTCCTTTGTGTGGGCGTAGTTGGAGCTGATGAGACCTCCTGGCTTGCAGTAAGTGAATGGCTGCTCAAATGTTTTCTTAATTTACACCGAACCTTGGATTTCAAAAGGTAGTATTCTGGGGTGGGACAACTTCTGTCGGCCCACATCACAAGCTTCGCTATTCTCCTCAGGCAGACATATGTAAGCTGTATTGCCCCGAACGAAAGTAATTCCCATCCCCACATCTGACGCCATATAGCTGAAGATTCTACCCAATGGATGGGAAGTTGATGGTTTTTCTGAGGTGAACTGCACTGTCGAATGCTTCTGAGTACTCTAGATAAGAGTATCACAGCTCCCGTGTCACAGTATGTATCAGAAGACTGTCACAAAGCCCAACCAGCTGATGCAATGCCAGGCAGGTCCCAGGCATCATATTCACTTGTCAAGTTTCAAACATTGCATGCTCAGCAGCAAGGTAGATCTTGGACCCATGATCCTTCCAGGGGGAGGTATCCAAATTACAGATCACGTAATTATTAAGAACTTCTGCCAATTCAAAGCAACTTGAAGTATTTTGGAGTGCTGTTGCAGGTGTAGTGGTGAGCTGATGGATTTGCTAGAGAGTGTTGTTGCATCCTTGATGTGTGAGCAGAGAATTGGGTAACCTGTCACTCAAAGGTTAGATAGAACAGGAATGAGGACAGTAGAGATGGTGCCTCTGGGACTGTAGCACAACAGGGATGGGGAGCAAACCCTGCTCGGTACCCTCTGCCAATTTGAACCTGAACTCCATGCTTGTTAACACTGATAAGAGACTTTTAGGTATCTAGTCAAGTGCCTCAACTTGATGTACCCTCATTGACATTCTCCAATGCAGCATCCCATTAATATCCCCATACGATCCTTGACAGCAAAATTCATTCATGATTTCACCCTGTGGTGAAACATGAAATGAACCATCTTCTCCCTCTAGCCTAGCTACTGCAACCTCATGCACAGCCTTCTCCCCATAGCATTGCTGGATGAGGAAATGTTGAGAGTTGAGAAGGTGCACAAGGCAGAACGATGCCATCCTGTGTTGCACTGAAGGGTCTGTTTCTGTCCACCTCTATGACTATGACTCTGTAACTCAGGAGATGCAGGCATCCTTATCTTCTAATTGTTCTGCTCTGCTCTTTTCTATTCCATACCATCTCATCCTACAAAAGGGATGGAAGAATGTCAAAGACTGTGTAATATTGTCTATCGATGGTGTACCTACCACAGCTGAGTAGCTGTAACTATGTGCAGACAGGGAGGGATAGCTGTGAGGCTAGCAGCATTGTGAGAGTGAGATGAAGTATTGGAAGTTAAGTGCTAGTCCTCAGTTTTGCAATGTTGAAGGTTGTGTGCTGGGACGTAGCACTCTGAGCAGCCTGAGAAACTGATGGTGCAGAATAAGAAATGCCATAAGCAGATGCATTCACTGACTTTGACCATTGGAATAAAGCTATTAGCCATCTTGTAGCACTGTTGCCAGTTCCTCATAACCAGACTCCCTAGCTAGCTACTTATATTCCATTCTGAAAGTGATAGAAAGTGAGGACCGCAGATGCTGGAGATCAGAGTCAAAGAGCATGGCGCTGGAAAAGCACAGCCGGTCAGGCAGCATCCGAGGAGCAGGAGAGTCGACATTTCGAACATAAGCTCTTCATCAGGACATTCCTGATAAAGAGCTCATGCTCAAAACGTTCACTCTCCTGCTCCTCAGATGCTGCCTGACTGGCTGTGTTTTTCCAGTGCCACACTTTTTGATTCTGAAAGTAGTGTTCTATTACCAGACAGTAAACAGATAGAACTGGAACCAAACATACACGTGCTCACATTTTTATTTACAGAAACAGACTTACAAACATTTAACTCCCAATCAAACAGTTTCAGACTGTTACTATACAATACTTTTCTTCATATACCTGAAGTGTTATCACACAACCAAAGGGCTTATCCCAACACTAAATCACTCATGGCAATTTTCATCAATTAACATTTATTAATATTAATCAATCACCTGTCTTCTAACTGTTTAATGTATGTGCAGAACCCACTAGAGGAATGCAAGAATACCAAACTGTTAATATACAGATACTTTCTAATGAACCTGTTCAGAAGTGTTATTACATGCCTCTAGAACAGATGGGACTTGAACCAAGACCTCCTCACTCAGAGGTAGGGACACTATTATTATCCCACAAGAACCTCTCTTTGTCACTATACATTTTAAATATTTTTCCTTTCTTTACATATTTTTCTAATCAATCTGTTCAGAGATATTATTGCACACACCTCTGGAGCAAGTGGGACTTGACCTTGGCATCCTGGTTAAGGTGTAGGGACATTACCACTGCACCACAGAGAGCCCACATATATGAAGTTGGAAGTAGTTTTTTAATTAACCTATTTAGACATATTACAACACACTTCTGGAACAGGTCTAAACACATTGAACCCAGGTCTTCTGGCCCAATGCCCCTTACTGCCACTATACATAAGAGCCCTAATTAATGCCCACTACCTGAATATAATTAAATACTCAACTATCGTACAACTAACAGAAATATCTGAGGGTCTTCACTGTGGAGCAATGGCATATCTCCTCTAACACTATTATCTCCTATGTCATATGCATCATCCTGGAATTTTCTCTGTTTTGGTGTGCCATTTGTCATATTTGAAATTCCAGCAATATGGTTCACTGCAGCTCCTCTTTAAGAGATAGACTGTTTGTAGGAAGAAAATGCTGGCTGCACCATATGCTCTTAACATAATAAAGTTTGGTCCCTGCTGAACACAGAGGCTGCTGGCAGCATGAGAAGAAAGGTAGCTGTGAGGAATGGGAAATATTCTTGGTAGACAAGGGGCTGTAAGGTTATTGGGAATAGGTGGGAATGTGGAGTAATCAATGCTGATTTTTTAAAATGGCAGAACAAGCTTAAGGTTCCAAGAGGACTATTCTTGTCCCCAATTTGCATGTCTATACATCTTTGTAAATCATCTTGCCCATACAATGGGCATGTGATGAAGGTTCATAATATTTTGCTATTGTATGGAAACCTCCCTTCTAAAGTGCAGAAATTATGCAGACGATTAGGCTTGATTGATATTTCTGTATTTTTTTGATTAAGAAGGAAAGGGTTAGAGTGGAATCTTATAGGTGTCTGAGTGACGTGAATTATGGTGAGATGTGTGACAGAATCAGGCAAGAAACGGAGTAAGGCCCATCTTGATATAGGAACAACTTGTGCCTTTTTTTATGCTTTTCACAAGTGACATGGCAAAATCATCAATGGGCAGTGGCAATTCACCAACATTTTAAAGCAAGCTTCATGGCACCGGTCAGATGCACTCACATCTAAAGACTTGGCATCCGATATGCCTCGGCCTCTAAGAAATGTCACGGGACATCTTCAATCTATATAGAGGTCACTTAGAGTCACATAAATGTACAGCATGGAAACAGACCCTTCGGTCCAACCTGTCCACACTGACCAGATATCCTAACCTAATCTAGTCCCATTTGCCAGCATTTGGCCCATATCCCTCTCAACCGTTCCTATTCATATACCATCCAGGTGTCTTTTAAATGTTGTAATTGTACCAGCCTCCATCACTTTGTCTGGTAGCTCATTGTATAAATGCACCACCCACTATGTGAAAAGGTTGTCCCTTAGGTCCCTTTTAAATCTTACCACTCTTACCCTAAACCTATGCCCTCTAGTTCTGGACTCCCCCACCTCTTGCTAACCCAGGGAAAATACCTTGTCTATTTATCCTACCCATGCCCATAATGTTCTTATAAATGTCTATAAGGTCACCTCCTCAGCCTCCAATGCGCCAGGGAAAACAGCTCTAGCCTATTCAGCCTCTCCTGTAGCTCAAACACTCCAACCCTCACAACATTCTTGTAAATCTTTTCTGAACCTTCTCTCATTTCACACCATCCTTCTGATAGGAGGGAGACCAGAATTGTATGCAATATTCCAAAAGTGATCTAACTAATGGACTGTACAGCTGCAACATGACCTCCCACTCCTATACTCAATGCTCTGACCAATAATGGAAAGCATACCAAACACCATCTTCACTATCCTATCTACCTTCGACTCTACTTCAAGGAGCTATGAACCTGCTCTCCGAAGTCCCTTTGTCCAGCAACACTCCCTAGGACCTTACCACTAAGTGTATAAGTCCTGAGTGTGGTGCTGGAAAAGCACAGCAGGTCAGGCAGCATCCGAGAAGCAGGAGAATCGACATTTTGGGCATAAGCCCTTCATCAGGAATCTGATGCCCAAAATGTCGATTCTCCTGCTCCTCAAATGCTGCCTGACCTGCTGTGCTTTTCCAGCACCACACTTTCAACTCTGATCTCCAGCATCTGCAGTCCTCACTTTCTCTAGTATATAAGTCCCACTCTGATTTGACTTTCCAAAACGCATTTAAATGCTACATCTGGGCTGCACTGCAACTATTCATTGTAATGCTGCTGCAAGGACTCTGTGCTCAGGGACATTCAGCATCTCTGGGCCCTTTGCTTCCTCTCATAACACTCACACTTAGCTACGTAGATGCTCATAACATCCTGCCTTTCATTAACTTGTCTTGCCTTTTTGCACTTTGCGTCCACAGCTTAAGATGCCAGGCTCATAGCACTTTTAGAAACACAAAGCAATTTATATGTTTAAATTGTGTGCAGGTTACTTTCAGAGAGTGAAGCAGGTCAGTCAGGGAGAAAAGAACTCTGTCTCAGCAGAAATGCAGTTTCACAGTCTCTGAAACGGTTCGGGCAGAAGAAAATAAGTTCCAAGTCACTTAACGTCAGTAACAGAAAATCTCCAGAAACTGAATGCCATGGAAGAGGTGTTTCAGGAACTCCAGTTAAGAAATAAATCAACTGTGTTAACAGTCTGTTTCATGGTCTCAGAAAGTAATAGCATTGTGTGAATACAGAGGAAACAACAATTCCAGCTGTTTCCACTGAACATGTAACAATATGACTCTTCACTGAGGTTTGAATATCTGTGAGATTCTGGAGAAGGTAAAAGGATTTAATCTTTATCTCAGATATTTGATGTAAGACCACTTCAAATAATTTTTCTATGGTGTAATATTATACATACTTATTCACTGCATAATAAATTCATGTATTCATTTGTTTAAAGTATATTGGTGTCCTCTTGTGAATATGACCAGTAACTGACCATCACGGTAAACAAATTGCTAAAATAAAACATATGGTCTATTGAACCTGATTTCACACTGGGATATGACTTGTCCAGTATTATGATTAGCTGGGATCATAATAATGTAAATTAAGAGAAAGTACCATTCCTGGAGTACTGATAAAGGATTAACCTCCTCCAATTTAGCATTCCACTCTCTTGATTACTGGTCTGCTATGGTGAATGCCAAGACCATTCAAAACCTGAAAGTTTTTCTGGCTTCATGTTAAGCTATTTTGGCACAATTCACATCTGACTTAATGTTGTTGATATTTCTTTAATGTGCAGTACTTTATACTTTACTGTTTTAAGTTCCATTCTAATATCTTGCCTGTTTTTAGTCAACGCGCTTTTTAATCTCTGAACTGTCTCCCTAGGATCCATTGCCATCAGCTTGATATATCATCCACATTGCTCACGTTTTCTCATTTGTCTCAGGAGAAATATAAAAGCAACTAAAAATAGTCCGAAGGACTGTATTTACTACAGACTTTACTTGTCCTATCTCTTGCCTAATCAGTTAGGCTTTGAGAGTGACACTCAAATAACCTTCATGCATTGATCTTTCCAACTTACTTCAGACTGAGCGTCTATAGCTCTTCAGTCTGCCCTTGCATACATGTAGCTTGACCTGAACCAAATGCTTTTGTAATTGTTTATTGTGCACAACTTACTCCCTGGTGAAAAGAAACACAATTTTTCACTCAGCTTTCATAAGTATGCTAATAGCACCTGATTTTATCTCTCCATACCATCAACTATTATTACTCCAATTCCTCTTCTGGTTACAATTGCATCAATTGTAACCAGCCACACAACCTAAACTAGATTGGGCTGAAATTTGATGTAGTGCTTAACCCCAAGATGCTTAAACCTAAGGTTACTTCTCATCTACATGGGGTCATAGAATGTATCAGCACAGAAACAGACCCATCGGTCCAACCCATTCATACCAACCAAGTTTCCCAACTACACTAGTCCCACTTGCCTGCATTTGGCCCATATTCTTTTAAACCTTTCCTATTCATGTATTTGCCTAAATACCTTTTAAATGTTGTCACTGTATCTACATCTATCACTTCCGCTGGCAGTTCATTGCACAAATGAACCACTATCTGTGTGAAAAAATCCCTTTTAAATCTTTCTCCTTTCACCTTAAAACTATGCTTCTAGTTTTGAACTCCCAAGCCCCAGGGTAAAAAAACCTTTGCTATTTACCTTATCTATATGTCTCATGATGTTATGAACCTCTATTAGGTTACCCCTCAACCTTCTATGCTCCAGTGAAATAAGTCCCTTCTTGTCAAGCCTATCCTTAACTCAAACCCTCCAGTCACAGTAACATTCTAGTAAATCTGTTCTGCACTCTCTCCAATGTAATAAGCTCCTGCCTATAGCTGGGTGACCAGAACTGTACATAGTACTCCAAAAGTGGCCTCATCAACATCCTGCAACATGACATCTTGATTCAGATAGTCATTAGAGCAGCACAAGCTAGAATTATGTGTCAGGACCCTGTAGGATCCCAGACATATCAGATACCATGGGAATTATCCAGGAAGTTGAAGATTCTGATCAGCAATTCCTGTGCATTTTAAACTCTCCAAAAACAACCTTTGCATTGGAGAATTTGGGTGACTCCACTTCTGTTAAGAATACTCAGAAAAGGTTAAACAATTAAACACTTAGACTAACTCCTGGGTAAGTATTAAGCTGACTGCACCCTCCCTTCCTCCTCCCCCACCTACGCCAGTTGACCTACCACATATAACTGTAACTGCACCATCCTCAATCCCTAACACTCCAGGACCCATGACATCACATTCCTCTCATCAAACCTCTTAAATTCAACACGATTCCCCACCACTGCCTCACTCTACCTCACTTCCAGGGACCCTCCACTACCCTGAAGTTGCAGAATTTAAAACCCTTTGTTAGACACCAGAAGGTAACTGTCTTCTATCAGAGCTCATGACCACACTTTATGGAGAGATTTATTTCAGTTGACCATAAAATCATAACTGATTACTATCTCTCCACATTTATATACTCTATTATCCTGAATTAATATATTCATCATGTATTCCTTCATTCCGTTAGGCATTTAGGCATCCCTTCAGACTTTATTGGGTGGTAACAATCTCTGGCTCATCGTGTCACCAGCATGTTGTCAGACCAAGAATCCCACATTGCCTCTGAGCCCTGTACCCACTGATAGCCAGTGCCACGCCCACCCTGGGCGGGCCCTGACCCATGCATGATGACCTACCCAAATTACTCCAAAACTAACCTAGCATCCCAGCCACCAAAGTGGCAGCCTACCCAACTGGCACCCTACTTATCTGGACTCTATGTATCTGTCGACCAAACTACTTGGCACCATCCTAATAACTCACAATAGCATCCAGTCCACTTGGACCCAAATCTCTGAATCCATAAACACCCTAATTCAACACTCACTTTATGCACTTACCCACTCACAGCAGCTGTCCAAGAGTCTAGTTGTGCTACTGGATGTTTAAGTCTTAGCACACAGCAAGTGACTGCTGTAAAAGGAGGCATGTTTTGAGATCCTCCAACCATCTGGCACTTGGGGGAAGTTTGATTTTAGCTGTACTCAGCATTTCTGAAGGAATTCTCAGCTAGATTTGTGGAGCTCAGTATTAACATCAATCCAGCTGTGATTGTTGCTCTTTGGAATGTCCAGGTCATCCAATCAGTCACTATTGTTCAACGCTAGATTATAGATTGATTGCCTCCTTATTCTTCAGTTCTTCAACCAGTGAGCCTTTAACCCAGTACTGAGTGAGCAGAAATCTCCACTAATTAAATATTGGGAAGACGAAAGTCATTGCCTTTAGGGTCCAGGGAAACTCCACTCCCAAGCCATCAATTCTATTCCTTTTCCTTACCAGTGTCTGGGTTTGAACCAGAATGCTTACAGCCTTGGGGACCAAGCTCTGGTCATACATCAACACCCACACTAAGAGCATTCATTTCCACTTCTGAAATAATGCCAAATGTCATCCCACAGCTCACTCACCTACTCAGAACACTCGCTCATGTTTTTGTTCCTTCTAGGCTTGGCTATTGGAGTCAGCATCTGGCTAGCCAACCAATCTTCCCTCCATGAATTTGAGGTCATCCAAAACCTTGCCATCTATGTCTTTACATGCATCAAGCCCAGTTTAGCGGTCACTCAGTCCTTGTGTAAAGTCAGGGTTGCATTCCTGTTAGTTGCACCTTTAAGTGAAAATATTTGAAGTAAAGCTTTGATTCCCACAAACTAAGTTGTATAGGACATTCCTCAGCAGAAAAATAATAAAACAGTGTAGCTAATTCTCTAAGTTGAACCACTGTACTTGAAATGACTAAATTCCAACATTGGAAAATGAAATATCTGTTAAAATAAATTTTAAAATTCCAGCAGAAAAGAAAAATTCAAAATTTCTATGGAAGACCCTCCAATTGTGGAGCTGGGGGCCATTGCATTTTGTTTGTGTTGGGGGCAGATTCGGTCATCAAGCAGTGGGCTGCCTGCTGAGGCTGATGCTTCTTCTGAGTGACTGCCTGGCGGCGTCCTTTTTCTGGGAGTGGTAGCTGACAGCAACCCTTTTTGCTGACTGCCACCACCTCCAGGATCCATTCAGGCCTTTGCTCAGCGGGTTGCTCCTTGTGGTCGCGATGGCATTTCTTTTTTGGCCAGCACCTTGGTGATAGGGTGACTGCTGAACTCAGTCCTGCTGGTACCTATGGGCCAAGGGATGAGCTGCCAAGTATCCCGAGGGACAGTGAAAGCCACTTTCTGTGGGGTGTTTGTGGGGAATGCTATCGGACAGATGGCAGTTCTCGGACCTGGTTGGTGAAGGGTCCCTGTTCCGGATGTTGTGGATGCTGCAAATTGGAAGGCTGAGAGTTGCCTCAAGTCTGCAAAGGGGAAAGGTCCCACCAAATGGCACAATACGCATCATATAATATACTGTTATAAATGATGATATGTTAAATCTTGCGACGCTGAACAAGGTTACAAGTATTTACCGAAACGTCATCCCTTTTCCTCAACCCAGCATTCCTGCCCAATCTGGTGAACATGGCTTTTAAATGTCCTTATTCCATCACCCACATTCCTGCCTGCATCTCTTCCCTTCTGAGCTAAAAATAGCATTGAAATCTGCGACATAATATCTTCTCTGCTCTATCTACCCTAAACCATCCAAATCAGTAATATACTTTCATGTGAAGAGTGTTATATAAGTGTAATTACTCTTATTATACATATTCTGATCTACTGTTTCTATTCCAAGCACTTTGTAAACTGATTTACAAGACAGAGTGCTGTTATGCAATGCAATGTGGAAGTCTGTCAGTGGCATGATGTGTAGCTGCAGACATTAGCCTCAGATTAAAATTATGCCTTCTGAAAAAATAACTGTAGCTAACAGTCAAATGATTTAAATGCATGAAACATTTGTAAATTATCAAACAAGAACAAATATTGCAAATAGTCAAAAATGAAGGTAAGTTATGTATATACCATATTCTTGCTGCAATGGCAGGTATAAACAAATTTTTCTCTCTGTAAACCTGTTTCAATATTTGCATATCTCCTCTTTGCAATCAGTACCCACTAAAAGCTTTGTAATAATTTCTGAAATGTTGTACTCAGGATAGATTGAAATCACTCAACTCTCCCAAAATGAATTAACTGAATTGTTATAATGTGAGACAAGTAATGAAGTGCAGCCAACGAGCTCTGCTCATGAAATAATGGCTGGAGATGTTCTTGTAGTGGACAAATGATGTTCCATCATTCATCAACTAAATTTAGGCAGTTTCATTACATCCTAGCTACAAGGATTTCATTCATAATTATGGCTACCCTGAGAGTAATGAACATTTTCAGAGTTTGAATTGACTAGTCACCTTGCTCCTGAGTTGTGTGGGAGTGAAATAAACCAAAGGTAAATAAACTGCTTGCCAAGAAATTATTTTGGATAGCAACAGATAGCAATAGTTGTGAAAAATTTAACACAACTCAATATGTAGAAAATATCCTAAGATTCAGTGCAAAGGAGGAGAGTTATTGGCAGCAAATAATGCCTGAAAATTGTTGATTATTGAAAGCTGACATGAATAAATTAATTTTGTAAAGGTTTTGAAAAATACAAGGGAGTTAGTAATCCATAGGACATTGACAAGAAGTTTTCAAATATAACATTGATACGGTAAAATGTTTTGCCATAAAAGAAACTACGAATTGAGAAAAAACACAGAGGAGGCCAGACAGAAATTTAAGGAGTGTAAGAATAGAAATGTAGACTAGCATTTTCAAATGAGTGCAAAAATCATACTAAACCTTGAGAAATGAGAACTATCTAGATCAACAAGGATTAGGGGTGGAGTATTGGTCACATTGAGTGGTAACTTAATATGGGATAAGAGGATAATGGCAAAGGTTTGGATGACTGTGGGTTTAAGGAGGGACCAATAAAAAGAAGAACTGAAAATTCTTGATTTAGGAAATGAGTCAATGTATTTCTTGAGGTAGCGTGGGTGTAAGATAGGGTGCAGAAATAAGTGATCTTAGAGTGATAGAGTCATAGAGATGTACAGCATGGAAACAGACCCTTCGGTCCAACCTATCCATGCCGACCAGATATCCCAACCCAATCTAGTCCCACCTGCCAGTACCCAGCCCATATCCCTCCAAACCCTTCCTATTCATATACCCATCCAAATGCCTCTTAAATGTTACAATTGTACCAGCCTCCACCACATCCTCTGGCAGCTCATTCCATACACGTACCACCCTCTGCATGAAAACGTTGCCCCTTAGGTCCCTTTTATATCTTTCCCCTCTCACTCTAAACCTATGCCCTCTAGTTCTGAACTCCCCAACCTCAGGGAAAAGACGAGGTAAAAACAATGACTGCAGCTGCTGGAAACCAGTTTCTGGATTAGTGGTGCTGGAAGAGCACAGCAGTTCAGGCAGCATCCAAATAGCTTTGAAATCGACGTTTTGGGCAAAAGCCCTTCATCAGGAATAAAGGCAGTGAGCCTGAAGCATGGAGAGATAAGCTAGAGGAGGGTGGGGGTGGGGAGAAAGTAGCATAGAGTACAATGGGTGAGTGGGAGAGGGGATGAAGGTGATAGGTCAAGGAGGAGAGGGTGGAGTGGATAGGTGGAAAAGAAGATAGGCAGGTAGGACAAGTCCGGACAAATTATGGGGACAGTTACTGAGCTGGAAGTTTAGAACTAGGGTGAGGTGGGGGAAGGGGAAATGAGGAAACTGTTGAAGTCCACATTGATGCCCTGGGGTTGAAGTGTTCTGAGGCGGAAGATGAGGCGTTTTTCTTCCAGGCGTCTGGTGGTGAGGGAGCGGCAGTGAAGGAGGCCCAGGACCTCCGTGTCCTTGGTAGAGTGGGAGGGGGAGTTGAAATGTTGGGCCACGGGGCGGTTTGATTGATTGGCGCGGGTGTCCCGGAGATGTTCCCTAAAGCGCTCTGCTAGGAGGCGCCCAGTCTCCCCAATGTAGAGGAGACCGCATCGGGAGCAACGGATACAATAAATGATATTAGTGAATGTGCAAGTAAAACTTTGATGGATGTGGAAGGCTCCTTTAGGGCCTTGGATAGAGGTGAGGGAGGAGGTGTGGGCGCAGGTTTTACAGTTTCTGCGGTGGCAGGGGAAAGTGCCAGGATTGGAGGGTGGGTTGTAGGGGTGGCGTGGACCTGACCAGGTAGTTGCGGAGGGAACGGTCTTTGCGGAAGGCGGAAAGGGGTGGGGAGGGAAATATATCCTCGGTAGTGGGGTCTGTTTGGAGGTGGCGGAAATGTCGGCGGATGATTTGGTTTATGCGAAGGTTGGTAGGGTGGAAGGTGAGCACCAGGGGCGTTTTGTCCTTGTTGCGGTTGGAGGGGTGGGGTCTGAGGGCGGAGGTGCGGGATGTAGACGAGATGCGTTGGAGGGCATCTTGAACCACGTGGGAAGGGAAATTGCGGTCTCTAAAGAAGGAGGCCATCTGGTGTGTTCTGTGGTGGAACTGGTCCTCCTGGGAGCAGATCCGACGGAGGCGGAGAAATTGGGAATACGGGATGGCACTTTTGCAAGAAGTAGGGTGGGAAGAGGTGTAATCCAGATAGCTGTGGGAGTCGGTGGGTTTGTAAAAAATGTCAGTGTCAAGTCGGTCGTCACTAATGGAGATGGAGAGGTCCAGGAAGGGGAGGGAGGTGTCAGAAATGGTCCAGGTAAATTTAAGGTCAGGGTGGAATGTGTTGGTGAAGTTGATGAATTGCTCAACCTACTCGCGGGAGCACGAGGTGGCGCCAATGCAGTCATCAATGTAGTGGAGGAAGAGGTGGGGAGTGGTGCCAGTGTAATTACGGAAGATCAACTGCTCTACGTAGCCAACAAAGAGACAGGCATAGCTGGGGCCCATACGTGTGCCCATGGCTACCCCTTTGGTTTGGAGGAAGTGGGAGGATTCAAAGGAGAAATTGTTAAGGGTGAGGACCAGTTCTGTCTATTTATCATGGATAGGATGTAGAATTTGAAACCCATTTCTGTGATAAACAAAATGTCCATCCAGTTGATTCAGCCAATATTGCAAGATAATTTCCCATGCTGAAATGATAGTTTCAGTCATCCTTCTTGGTCTTTAAGTCAAATGTGGGATATCCAGAGCCAACTGTTGCTTAACATCAGATAGATATATTTTTATTAAAACAAAAGGATGTCATCAGTATAGCCATTGAAGATGTTTCTGTGTCTACACAGCCTGTCATAGATGGCAACAGATATTGTTGCTACTCGTGGTTGATGTCATCTTGAAGGTTTCTACATGGTTATTTTGCAAAGCTTTTGACAAGTCCCACAGCTCAGCCTCGTCAGAAAAGTAAAAGTCCATAGGATCCAAGGGCATTTGGCAAGTTAGACCCAAATTGTCAAGTGGCACCAAAGCATGGTGGTTAACAGCTGGTTTTATAGAAGCTGTTTCCAGTGAAGTTCCTCAGAGGTCAGTACTAGGTCAGTTGCTTACCACAGATTTCGACTCAGATATGAATTAGAAATTAACACTAGGCAAGTGAAACAAATGTTGGTTGTATATTTGATAGGTGAGGAAGGAAGTTGGAGACTAGCAGGAAGCAATCAATGGGTTGATCAGGTCATGGAATTCAATCCAGAAAAGTGAGAGATAGTATCTTTGAGGAGGTCACATGAATGCTATAATACTGAGACAAACAGAGGAAAAACAAGTCTTGAAATACATATTGATAGATTTCTAAAGGTATCAGGACTAGGAATTAAGAATATGTGCAAGGTTGGATAGTGGGGGTTGCTTTAAATGGAAAGAGGGGAAGCTGAGACAAGATGAAATTGAGGTGTACAGAATGATGTAGCACCAAAATAGACTGAATAGCAATGATTGTTACTCTTAGCCAATGGGTTATAACCAGGAGGAAAGAATTTAAAGTAATTGGCAGAAATATTAGAGGGGATTTGAAGAAAACTCCTTCACTCAGAGGGTGGGAAAGGTCTGGAAGTCATTGCCTGAAAAGATGGTAACTGTACAAACTTCTACTGCACTTATGAAATACTTTAATATGCAATTTGGTATTGCTAACAGATTAAAGTTAGAAAGTAGAGGTTGGCACTTACTTTTTTTTTGGCTAGCACAGATTTGATGGTCTTTTGCTGTGGAATACATTTTCTATTTGCTGCTGCTTTGGGAAAACAATCAACATAATCAAAGCCCCCTTGCACCCTGTTTATAATCTCTTTCACCCTCTTTCGTCAGGCAGAAGATACAAAAATTTGAAAACTTGTGCCAGCAGACTTAAGATCAGCTTCTTCCCTGCTGTTATCAGACTTATAAAGAGATGTCTCATGTATTGTAGTTGATCTTTCTCTGCATCTTCTTTGTAGCAGTAACACTATATTTTGCATTCTGTTCTATTACCCAGATATACTTATAGAGTCATAGATGTAAGGTATTGTCTGGTTAGCACGCAAAACAATACTTTTCTCTGTATCTCAGTACATGTGACAGTAGTAAATCAAACTAAATCAAATCAAATCAAATCAAATCAAACCTGTGTTTCACCACATGACCTCCCAACCTTTTCCACATCTCCAGTAGTTTTATTAATTAACTAAATTGTTCAAGGAAAATAATTTTTGCTGCCTCAACTTCTTTTTGTCCTATGCTTATCATGTCAGTAGTCAAGAAGGTAATCTTTCCATTTCTCAGGATACCTGGATTGTTGGCAAACCTCGCAGGGGAAGTGCTGGTGTAGTGGTAAGGTTGCTGAACTAGTAATCCAGTACCCTAGGTCAATTCCCCAAGAGCATAGGTTCAAATCCCACCATGTCTAAAGGCAACCATGAAACCATTGTTGGTTGTTGTAAAGAAATCTAATGACCTTCAGGAAAGGAAATCTTATCATTCTTACCTGGTCTGGCCTATATGCAGATCCAGACCCACAGCAATGTGGTTGACTCTTACTTGCTTTTGGGTAATTAGGAATGGGAGTTAAATGTTGGCCTAGCTAGCAATACCCACATTCAGTCAACAACAATAAAAAGCATATAGATGAGGATGAAGGGGTGGGTGGGGTGGGGTGGGGTGGGGGGAAGCAATAATGTATCCTTGAGTTTTGGTACAAGGAGGACTATGTGTATACAATGGGGTTAGGGTACCAAGATTATTCTATTGAAGTGAGCCATGGAGTGGAGTAAGTAACAGAAATCAATGTTTTAATTAAACTAACCTACACTTAAGAGTTTACACAGAAATAGGCAGTTTGGCCCACATGGCTTATATCTCCTCCAAGTTTCCTTTCATCTCACTTCATCAAAACCCAATTTGCATATCCTTCTGTTCCTTTTCCCTTGTATATTTAGAAGACATTTATGTAAATGCTGTCAAATATGCCATGTGATTCCAATCTCTTGCTAGTCCCTGGATAAGGAATTGTCTGATGAATCCTGTCTTCGATCTGTTCATGACTATCTTGTATTACGGTTCCTGGTTTCGAAAGTTGCCGTAGAATCATCAACTAGTACAAAGTTAATTATACACCATATTTACAGGTACAGTGTGTACTATTGGTGAACTTGGCCAGAGTGACTTTGGTGCAGGGTAGACACGGTGGAAGTCAGATTAGAACACTTTGAGCAGCAATTATAAGAATTGAGCATGAGGCTGGGAAGCAACAGCATTTTCAAGGATCTTGGCAGAAAGAGGAGGATAGTGATTGTATAGTGCAGCAGGGGATAGGTCTTGATAAGGGCTTTTGTCGTAAGGGCAATGATGGTAGTTTTAAAAAGTAGACAGACAGAGACTGAACATTTGGACTCTGAATAGTATTCATGTATTAGCATTTTTGCTGCACAACTTAATCAACTTTTACATTTTTGCACTCTATATCCCAGCAGCTCATAGAATATATATAACTTCAGACATTAAATCTTTAAAATTGACTTGCATGCCAGAACCAAAATGATTGAACATATTAAGCAACATTATATGCTAATTGTAGTGTGGACTTTCAACTGGATACAAACTAAGGCAACAACAGACTTGTAAGCAAGTCTTAGTTATATCCAATGCATTCAGTTTTCATCTGAACTTGACAAAGTCATTACTTAAACTTGAGATGGTGGAATGTGCTTTAGGTTGGGTGTGATGGTGGGGGATTGGGAGAAGGTTGGGGGGGGGGTGGGTGCAAGTTGGAATTGGGAGGTAAATGCCTACATTTTATGTAGATGGTTGTCCTTTTACAAACTAGATTTCTTCAGGATCTGATTTTTGGTTGCAAAGAAACTCGATTCCAGGAAATTATCATGTGACTGGGTTCTTGGGAGACTCTCAATCAGGAAATAAGGGTCAACAAGTTAAGTATAGGGGTGAGTATTTTCATTGTACAAAATGTTTTGTTTGAGAGTTTAGAACAAGTTGGAGTGAAGGAAGTATCTTTTTCATCAGAATTTATTTGAAATTCTGGGCATTGGCTCGCGGGGTTAAAACTTACAGTAACTGTAAGACTCTAATATAGCCAAGCTGCTAAGGGAAAGAATTTTAGATACAGACTCAAGAATTAAAAAGAATATTAGAGCCAAGAGTTGAATATGCTTCATATATTAGATGCTAATTATGAATGGAGGTTTATAAGGTTTCAATAAAGTTTATAACCTTAGGATAGCGAGAAGTGATTTGAAGGGATGACATTTCTGGAAGTAAACAGAAGGTCGAGAAATCTCAGTTCATATATAAACCATTGGCACACACCAAGCAGTTAGTCTTCCAATTTGTGGTAAGTATGTGACATAAGTTTTGGACAGTAAGTCAAATGGCTGAATGGGAAAATGGAATGATGATACATGATTTAGATAATAAGTAACTAAATTCATTATAGTGTTGTAATATTTAACACAACTGATTACTTAAGATAATGTATATTGATTAGCAATTATGTTAATTGATTTTGGTGTGGTAAAATGTTTTAGTTTTACACTGTGAAACTGTAGCATTTTGTTTTTGCAAATAGTTGAATTATTGGTCCTTAAAAAAAAATTACTAGCTTTCATGTAGCAAAGCAGTCACAGTGGAAGTATGAAAATATGTTGAACTGACTCATCACACCACTATGGACCAAAACAGACAGGCACTGGAATTCCTAGGTAGGGAATTGGCTGTTTTAACATGCAGTGCCAGTTCATGGTTAGAACTTGAAGGAGACCACCAATGTTCTGACCATTTGTAAACCCTTTAGAATTTCCGTCACTTTTAGGGGATGGACTCACAAAGCAAATTTCACAGATGGGTCAACATACCATGCAAAGCTTTCTCCATTATGATCATTGATTAATGCTGAGTAGCAGTGTCATCTTTACATCCTTAGCAGCTAGCACTGAGACAGACGATTCGGCTCCAAGATACAATACACGATATGGGTGAGATAGCAGTCCTGTGGGAAAAGGTTTGCAGCTCAGGTTAAATCTCAGTGCTGGCTGAGGTAGTCCCTAGGACTGCCTCTTTGCTTTGCTCTATAATGGTGCTCTGGCATAAGTTACAATAATTGAGCCTCAGTGGGCTGCCGGAAAGGGCGAAAGTAAACGACCACCCTGTATGCCCATTCACTGTAGCTGCCAAGATATCCAGATGTCTTGGATCTTTCCTGTTTCTGGGACCACACAGAAGCAGCCAAGAGAGAAAAAACTGATGGGGAGGAGGCAACTGCATGCACCCTTCCTCCACAATAATCAAATTCTTTAACATAAAATGAACTCTAAAGAAACCATTTACAGCTTAGACATAATTGAACAACAAGGAGTCTCATACTACTGTGGGGTGATGGTGTTGTGGTAATGTCACTACAGACTCAGAAACTCAGGTACTGTTTCGGGAACAAAGCTTGAATTCCACCAAGGCAGATGGTGAAATTTGAATTCAATAAAAATCTGTAATCAAAAGCTTGCCTAATGGTTGCCATATAACCATTAGCAATTGCAATAAAAAAACCATCTGATTCACTAATGTCCTTTAGGAAGGAAATCTGTCATCCTTGTCTGGTCTGCCCTACATGCGCTCTGTACTCAGGTGAAGTGGTTAACTCTTAACTGTCTGCTGAGCAAGTAAGAATGGGCAATTAATGCTGGTCTAGCTCGTGACAACAACAACCTGTGAATGAGGAAAAATGTCACATTATGAGAGGAAACAGATGTTGTTTTCCCACTATCAACGGTAGTGCCTAGTGTGGTGAAGAGGACATTGGATAAATATTTGGTTAGAAATGGTTGTGGGCAAATGAACTTGGGTTGTGGGGAGATAGTCCTACTGCTTAGCCCTAGATTTGGACATTAATATGCCTGTGTCCCGACAAGCTGAGACACTTAGTCTTTTAACTTAATCATAACAGGCCAGAAGACTCATGCTGCAGTATGTCTGTGTTGCATTAACAACAACAGGACACAGGGGACATTTATAGTTGGGTAACTGTATGCCTCCCATTGCTGGCACTCCCTCAGGGTAAAAATGCCTTTGTCTGTTTCCTTGCTTGCAAGATGTAGAAATGGAACATGATGTTTTAGTTTCTAGGCACTGAGATTGTCACTAAGCATTCACATGAATATATTTATGCCTTGTATATCTGGCATGATTCAACTAAGACATGGCATTCTTGTTTTAATAACTATAGAATTATGTCCCAGGATAACACACAAACTTTGGATCTTCACTGCATCAAATCTATAAAAATTTATGCTGAACAATTTTTTAAAAATATAATCATCCAGTTGTTTTTTCCTCATTCCTTTGGACTTCTGTCAGTTGTGCAATGTTCCCTGGTCAGTCATGCCTGTAGGATACTGTTCCCAGATCTCTGTTTGTTTTACTTTGTAAAGGAAGAGCTTGCAGCTACATGGAACATTTTCATTCTAGGGACATCTTAAAAATGGTTGACTGCCAATTAAATATTTTTGAAGTGCTGCCACTGTTATAGTGACAGAAAAAAATGGCACATTACAACGTCCCTTGAACATTAATGTGTTAAATGACCGAATAATCTGTTTTAATTAGGTTGGTTGAGGAAAGTATAAGCTGAGCCATCAGGGTAACACCCCTGTTCTTTTTCAAAATACTGCTGCAGGGCTGTACTTTGCATTCCCAAATCTGACGTGCTGACCCCACCCCCCACCAAACTGATAAACATTTTGTTGTAATGAATCTCAACCCAACATCATTGTAAAGTCTACAAGACAAGGGAAGGTTCTTGAGCATTGAGATCAACAAACCACCAGCCAATTTGAAATCATGAATTAGTAAGCTATTCAGCTTGCTAACAAACCAATCATCCTTGATTATTTCAATTGCCTCTGCATTTTTTAGGGTGTCAGACAGAAAACATTTGGGAATATTTTATGTCTTGGCATAGGGGTAGTAGAAAAGGCCTCACACACGAGGTCATGACTGAAAGTACCAACAGACTCTGCCAGGGAAAGTGGCAGCATCTGTATCAATTTTGGTGAAATTTTAACAATTTTTTTGTGTCTTCAATGGTTGTGAGATCAGGGGCCGTTACAATTCTGGCTGTGATGGTGACTTTAACTTTCTACTGCATGATGTTATCTGGCCCACAGTGTTGATTCTCAGAAGCCACAAGTTATATATTTACACATATTCAAAGTGTGAATCATTTTCCATTTTGAATGTAGCTGCAATAAAAATCCTTCACTATGCTGTGTTTTTTCAAACAAAATTAAATGAAAATAATAAGATTTGACTAAATTAAGGCACTTAAAAAAAGACATAAAAAACTAGCCTTCATAATTACTGCAAGGTTGGGAGAAAGCAAGAGAAAGGATTTCTGGTTGAGAAGCAGCTTTCTGTGCACCTATCATTGGCCTCCCTCATGCCAAGTGGTTACTCACCAGATATTCAATACTTGGTTGGATATGTGGACATGCCAAGGCCAGGAGAGAGCAGACCTCACAGTTTCCATCCCACCTCTTTCAGCCTGTTAAAAACATAACATAAATTATCTCTTATGCCTACCTGAGAAGCAGCAAGCGCTTTAGTTTAATGTTTCATACTCAAAATGTGAGCCTAAGGGTGAAGTCTGACCAGACTCTGTTTAATTCAACAGTTAGAGTACCACAACAACAAAAGGCTGACACTGGTAAATACCTGCTCAAGGTTGCAATAGTGAGGTCTTAGAACAATCCCACACCAATTGATTTTCACTCCCTCGTAAATGGAAGTTCTTTTGCCAGAAAGCCAGAGTGAAGCCAGGTATTGCAATTCCAAAAGGCCTGCTCAGCCTTTGGAAGTGCAGGAAAAAGAGCCAGAAATGTGACCAAGTGAATAAAATCAGATCCAATCTTGAGCCTTTCACACATCCAGGGCTGGAAGTGATTCCTACTCCAAGCTGTTGACCATAAAGGTAGAGCTGTGCCACACCATTCGGCTTAAGGACACAAGGCCCTGACAAGCTAAAATTAATACTTACCAGAGGAAAGCTTCAGCCCATTTGGGATATATTTCTAAATGTGAACAGATGCTTTTGGAATTGATTATTTTGGGGAGGAGTAGCTTTGGTGACTCTCCTGGGATCTTAGCAGAATTCACATTAAAATTTTACTGGCATGAGTTCTGTTAAGTATTGCTGAAAGCATATTGGATACTAGGATACCCTGGTGATGGGATTTCTTGTCATAGAGTCATAGAGATGTACAGCATGGAAACAGACCCTTTGGTCCAACTCGTCCTTGCCGACCAAATATCCCAACCTAATCTAGTCCCATTTGCCAGTACTTGGCCCATATCCCTCCAAACTCTTTCTATTCATATACCCATCCAGATGTCTTTTAAATAATACAATTGTACCAGTCTCCACCACTTCCTCTAGCAGCCCATTCCACACACACACACACACACACACACACACACACCAGCCTCTGTGTGAAAAAGTTGCCCCTTGGATCTCTTTTATGTCTTTCCCTCTCACCCTAAACCTATGCACTCTAGTTCTGAACTCCCCCACCTCTGGGAAAAGATCTTGCCTATTTATCCTGTCCCTGCCCTTCATGATTTTATAAACCTCTATAAGGTCACCCCTCAGCCTCTGACACTCCAGGGAAAACAGCCCTAGCCTATTCAACCTCTCCCTATAGCTCAAGTCTTCTAACCCTGGCAAAATCCTTGTAAATCTTTTCTGAACCCTTTCAATTTCACAACATCCTTCTGATAGGAAGCTGACCAGGATTGCATGCAATATTCCAACAGTGGCCTAACCATTGATCTGTACAACTGCAACATGACCTCCCAACTCCAGTACTCAATGCTCTGACCAATTAAGGAAAGCATACCAAACACCTTCTTCACTATCCTATCTACCTGTGACTCCACTTTCAAGGAGCTATGAACCTGTACTCCAAGGTCTCTTTGTTCAGCAACGCTCCCTGACCTTGCCATTAAGTGTATTAGTCATGCTAAGATTTGCTTTCCAAAAAAGCAGCACCTCACATTTATCTAAATTAAACTCCATCTGCCACTCCTCAGCCCATTGGCCCATCTGATCAAGATTTCATTGTAATCTGAGGTAACCTTCTTCGCTGTCCACTGCATCTCCAATTTTGGTGTTATCAGCTAACTTACTAACTATGCCTCCTATGTTCATATCCAAATCATTTATATAAATGATGAAAAGTAGTGGACCCAGCACCGATCCTTGTGGTGCTCCACTGGTCACAGGCCTCCAGTCTGAAAAGCAATCTTCCACCACCACCCTCTGTCTTCTACCTTTGAGCAAGTTCTGTATCCAAATGGCTATTTCTCCTTGTATTCCATGATATCTAACCTTGCTAATCAGTCTACCATGGGGAACCTTTTTGAACGCCTTACTGGCATCCGTATAGATCATGTCAACTGCCCTCATCAGTCCTCTTTGCTCCTTTTTCAAAAAAACTCAATAAAGTTTGTGAGACATGATTTCCCACATACAAAGCCATGTTTATTATCCCTAATCAGTCCTTGCTTTTCCAAATATGTGTAAATCCAGTCCCTTAAGATTCCTTCTAACAACTTGCCCACCACTGACATCAGGCTCACTGATCTGTAGCTCCCTGGCTTGTCCTTACCACCTTTCTTAAATCATGGCATTAATGGGGCTAAGTCCTGACTGCTGTGAGATACTAGGGCAGCAGTTATGGTTGTGTCATGGCTTTATTGAGCTGGTTGTAAGATTACTGCCTATCGTGAATACGTCATGGCTGAGGGTCAAATGATTACAGCAAACTAAGAAGGATGTTTTGTGCATGATCATATCTCTAGTCAAACATCCTCCTTTACAGGATGAACAAAAATAAAACCAAATTTGCATGCATTATCATTCATAACATGTTACCAAATTATGCACTATGCGAACTGTACTCTCATGCATTAACATCTGTTAGTCTCACTTTTGACAATTTATTTACACACATGGCACACTTTTTTCTTTTGAGTGTATGATGGTATGTACGTGGGTTGTTGAATTTTCATTGAACATCTGCTGGAGGAAATGAAGTGCTCCCAAGTTTTGCAACTTCTCAGCTGACTCTATTGGTTGTCACGGTTGCCTTAGATGTGTCTTTCTATTAGTTGTCTCAGCTGTGTCCAGCAAGACAACATTTCCTTGGTTTGATCTTTTCTGTCTCATTCTATTTGTCAAAGTGGCTGGCAAAAAGCTGTAAATAGTTTCTGACATATTTAGGATTACTAGTTGCTGAGTTAAGTGGCTTTAGCTTTGACTCTAGACCTTCAGTCTGTCATTGCATTGAGCTTTCAGGTTAATTTGTTCTCTTGTATCGAGTATTATTACATCACAGAGTCTCAAATTTATCTTCAGGGATTTCACTGTTGGATTGCCATCTGGTGTAACTTTACACAGTTCTGCAAAGCTCATAATGTTGCTAGTAACACCAGCGTCTTTCTCACATTTCATATTGTTGTAGGGGCTCTTGTGGTGCATGATACTGTACCTACCTCTGGGTCAGGAGACCCAGCTTCAAGTCCCACCTGCTCCAGAGGTGAGTCATAACATCGTTGAACAATATGAATGCAAGACATCTTCGATTGATGCTTTCATTCATCTAAGTGCCATTACAATAGGTATAAACCATTATCCACTGTCAGATTTAACATGGTCAACTTTCTTGAAAGCAAGCATTGAATTGCCCAAATCTCCTTCTGTCACCTTTCTAGCACCCACACTTGATTTGACAGAATCAGTATCAAGCATCTCTTGTAGCAATCATGTCTGTAGGCTTGTTTGTCTGCTTCAAAGCTAAACGTGTGCTTGTAAGGTTGTTTAGCTTGTTGGATCAGAGCGTTTTTCCCATGCTGAGATGCATTGTTATTTTAGGTAATGACATGCACAGTAGTTTCCACTTGTCCTTGGGCTTGATCTTTCTACTGGGCTGCTTCTCCATCTCACTTGTTCTCCAATGTATGAGCTATAGCTGTTGAGTTACAAGCTCAGAGCTTCTGCATATGTTGTAATTTCATGAGTCAAATTTTCTTCCCTTGGCAGTTAGTCAGATCTCTGATGCTTAAGATCATTTTATCTTTAATGAAAGCTTTTATCAGGGGCCTGAACTGACAGGATTCTGTGAGCATGGATTGATTTTTACCCTGATCCCTAATATTATACATATAGGACTGAATCTTTTGTTTTGGCAATGTGCAAGTTGCACTAGCTTATTGGACAATTATTTGCTGCAAGGCTTAATAAGTTTTCTCACCATATTTTACCAAACTTGCCTCATTAAAAACCTACCCCACTCCTGTGGCATCTCCCATATCCAAGTCCCACCCCATCTGACCACTTACCATTTCTGGGACAACTCACCACTTTCAAGATATCCTAGAATTAACTGACACCCTTTGGACTCATGCCATCTTTAAAAACCAGTTGTGTACCTGTAGTTCCTGACTGTTGCTCCAAACAAGGTAGATAGGGTGTAACTTGGCATTTGTTTTGTGGACAGGAAACTGGAAGTCCTGGTGGACGGGGTGGTACAGAATGCCACTATCATTTCACTGATACCTCACCCTCACAATATCACTGCTACTGTACAAACTCCCATCAAGCACATGTTCTACCACTCTCACTGTCACCTGTAACAGCTGCCCTGACTCTGTGACACCCCACTCCAACAACCCGATACCACCAACACTGCACTCACTTACTCGGGACACCTCCCCACATGCACCAAAAGTAACAGCTGTACCACTCACTTTCATCTCTCTTCATACCAACCTCTTTCTCATTCTCTGAATAAAACTGCCCTAGCAAGGCAAAAAGCATCAAGGTGGGTGGTGGGATGCCTGACATTCATTATCCCTTATGTAGAAAGCAGCCTGCCAAATGCCATTCTGAGCGACAGCCTGACTATGTCCAAGCCTCTAAAATGCCCTTGACTTACTGTGCCAAGGTCCTCCTGAACATAGGCTATTCTTCTGGACTTGACTGAATCCTGCTGACAACAGTGACAAACTTCCTGCCTTTATGGTCCACATAAAATGAAAGGTAAGAAAGAAGTAATGCAAGTCTGGTAGTTCTGGCTGAGTAGGGAAACCACGTAAAAGCAAGGCAATGTAGGGGTTTTGTAATCAGCCAGTCAGGTTCAGAGTGGGTGAGTGCCATGATATTGAACAAAGATGCAGCCTAGTCCAGTCCATGAGTTGGGTGTGTCTCCCTGAGCACACAATGTTCTTGTGGTAACATTACAATGATAGTTACCAATGTAACTACAATATTTTATTCATGCAGCAACACTCTGTAAATGGATTGGAGATGTGTCTTAAGAGTTCTTAGAAGTTTGTGCATGTCAGATGCCAATGTCCGTGGATGTGGAGTATGTGTGACTTGTGCCTGTGGAGTATGGCCTGAGATGATAGTGCCAGGTGTCCAGCATGGGTCTTTTGAAGCAAGCAGAAAGCACAAGTCTGCAAATAACTCTTCTATATCATGATCTCTCAATGCCTATTGTTTTCGGCATGTCTGGGAAGATAGGAATCTGAATATTAATGCAATGAGTTGGGCTGTTCTCAAGGTTTGTAACAAACAATCATTCCCTTAATTGGGAAATCATCACTTCCTGATGAGAATCTTGTCACACTGCTTATGAAAAGCATGAATGATGTTGTGAGATACTTATGTTGTCAAGACTGACCTCTTGCACAACTCTGCTACAAATTTTACCATGGTCTGCGCTGTTTATATAGAGTCATAGTGTCATTGTCATACAGCATGAAAACAAACTGTTCGGTCCAACCAGTCCATGCTGAACATAATCCCAAACTCAACTAGTCCCACCTGCCCATATCCCTCCAAACTTTTCCTACTCATATACTTATCCAAATGTCTTTTAAACATTGTAATTGTTCCTGCATCCACCACTTCCTCAGGAAGCTCATTCCATATGTGATCTACCTTTTGTGTAAAATATTTGTCCATTATGTCTTATTTAAATCTCTCTCCTCTCAACTTAAAAATGTGCCCCCTAGTTTCGAATTCCCCCATCCTAGGGAAAAGACAACTACTGTTAACTCTATCTATATCACTCATTATTTTATAAACTTCTACCAGGTACCCTATAAGATTCTGCCCACACTGTTCATAAGCTACATTCACCTTCAAGGCTTTCAAAGGTACAGCCTATTTTTTTTTCTGTTGTTCTTTGCTGAAATTTGGCAATAAAACGACAGCTACTCATAGCTGCTCTGATGTGTTAATCAAAGCTATTGCAATTTTATAAGTTTATCATTATGAGTGGAAAAACTGCCAGGCAGCTCTGCTTGACATTACTTTCCATTTTAACCAGGACTGGGAAAGGAACATCTGCAACTGTTGTGTCTTACCCAATGCTTTCAGCAGCAGCCTGTTTACTTGCTCCTTTCCTGTGGTTTTTAGCTGTTTTTCATCAGATCTGAATATTCCCATATTCCTCTTTTTTAAAGCTGTATTTCTATTCACCTCTTCAGATGATCTCTTCAATCTCAAATCCACTCTGACACCATGTTACAAGTTCAGAGGACAGCAATTGTGCTTGTTTGATTTCTTGGTTATAAGATGGCTGTCAGCAGGGGTCCCTCAATGCAAAGGTCGCATGATTATGACAGGTTGGAAAGACATTTGTACATGATTAAACTTCAGTGCAAGGTGTTAAGTTTTCTTTCTGAGATTTGCTTTACCTACTTTTATGCCTCTATCAAAAGCAATGGGCCAATTATTGTGTTTTTGTGTATAAAAGACCTTTGCCTACTGCTTTTCACTTTGTTTGTCAGTTAATTCATCAGTGAGTCAGCCAACACATCACTTATAACAAATTAAATATCTATAAGATCATGTAACCATAATCAAAAATGCTAGCTACCTACCATGTATTACTGTCATACAATTTTGATTTACTGTAATTTATTGCTTGCAAAAGAGTTGATAAGTTTTACCGCTTTGAATTCTGAAAACCAACAAGCTACTGATACATCAATTTTTGGTACCACTTGAGTACTCAAAGAGTGAAATATAGATTTCCAATCAACTGTTTTAAGTTTTTTTAATTAAGTGATTACATAATAAAACAAAGAAGTAAAAATAAATAGTTTCATGATATGATAGGGAAAATAGCTAGGTTCCTATTCCTTATCCATTTGTTCTTAGTGGAAAATGTGAGAGATTGGATTTGGCATGATTTGAAATGACAGCGATACCCTCAAGAGTCACAGGCCGCAAAATGCCCCAGGTTTTTTGACATTGTGGATGTAGCTTTTTCCTCTCTAACATACTTTTTAACTTCAACTGACACTTCCCATGTAGACCATGCTGTCAAGGACATTATCCTGTACGCAGGGAATAATCTCCAAAGTGTCTGATCCTTATAAGCAAATACTAATACAGACATACTGCAACATCAGTCTGGAGTATCTCAGGATGTAGGTATCTGTACGTAGACGACTCCAGAGGCTACTTGCTCTTATTGCTCACTAAGTAGGGATCTTCAGCTCCCTGTGTAATCTGACATTTGATTGGACACTGATGACCTGACAATAAGAGACACCATAATCTCTGTGGGAGCATTAAAATCCATCCATTGTGTCAGACATTTGCATTTCAGTAAAGAAGTCCTTACTGTTTCTGTTTCAGTACAGGTTAACTCAGAATATAATGGGTCCTTGATCAAATGGACGAGGACCGAGGAGTGGCAGATGGAGTTTTATTTAGACAAATGTGATGTGTTGCATTTTGGTAAGGCAAATCAGGGCAGGACTTCGACTGTAAATGCTAGGGCCCTGGTTGGTTGGTTGGTGAGTTGCCATTGTCTTAACAGACCAGAGGGCTGCTCTCTTATTAGAGAGAAGTGACTGGTGGTGATTTAACCTGAGGGCCACCAGACTTCAGGAGAGGGAAGAAATTGAGAAGGAGAGTCCTTCATGGTAACCTCAAACCAGTGATGAGAATTGAACCCATGCTGTTGGCATTACACTGTTCTGCAAACCAACAATCCAGCCAACTGAGCTATACCAATAGAGTCCTGGAGAGAGTTGTTGGACAAAGAGACTGAGGGATGCAGATGCATAGTTCCTTGAAGGTGGAGTCACAGTTAGACAGAGTGGTGAAAAAGGTATTTGGTAAGCTTGCCTTCAATGTTCAGTGCATTAATTACAGGAGTTACGGCTATATAACACGGTGTGGGCTCCAGGGAGAGGCTGAATAGACGGGGTTTTTTTTCCCTGAAGCGTTGGAGGCTGACAGGTGGCCTTATAGAGGTTTATAAAATCATGATGGGTATGGATAGGATAAATAGCCAAGGCCTTTTTCCCTAGGTAGGGAAGTCCAAAATTAGAAGACATAGCTTTAAGGTGACAGGAGAAAGAGGCCTCCACTTTTTCCCACAGAGGATGCTGCATGTATGGAATGAGCTGCCGGAGGCAGTGCCGGAGGCTGGTACAATTACATTTAAAAGGCATCTGGATGGGTATATGAATAGGAAGGGTCTAGAGAGTTATGGGCCAAATGCTGGCAAATGGGATTAGATCAGTTTAGGATATCTGGTTGGCATGGAGGAGTTAGACCGAAGGGTCTGTTTCTGTGCTGTACAATCAAGAACAATCTCAAAGCAGGGTGAGGAAGGCATGGCCAGTATGTTATGAAGATTATATGTCAGGCTCCTTCAAAGCCACAGCAAGTGATATTTGCAGCATCTTCCAGTGTATCATTCACTGTCGAATAAGGGAGGTAATTGAAGCTCTGAAATTAAAGACAGCTGAATACAATTCAGTCCTTAAGGATGCAGAGTCAGGGAACAATTTCTCAAAGATTGCTGGGTTCTCCATTGTACAGGTTATCCCACCAACTGTGTTCTGATTTTATGTCAACCCTGGGATGTATTTTAACTAGATCCACAACGTTCAGTTAGTATACAATCATCCACAGTTTATCATGCTAGTCAATACCTGATAATATAGCATCAGCCTGCTGTTCCATCTGCATTTGACAACCAGTGATAGGCTACTAAGTATGTTCTTTAATGACACGACTCATGTTTCCAGGGCCCAAATCATGCAGAAGTGGGCAGAATAGGAAAGCCACACACCCATAAGAAATGTGCTAAAACAGAATAATGGGACTGAAAAAAATCCTTCCATTGACTAAACTACTCTGGAGGAGTCCTATATACCCAACAGTGTGTGTTTCAAGCTGAGTGGTGATCTCCTCTATGATGCACACCCTTGCCATTAAGAGACAGCAACTCTTGATATCAGGTATGTAGCAACCAACTAGGGAAGAGAAAAATGAAGAAGAGGAGAAGAAGGTAAGAGGCAACAAAAACAGCCCTTTATACCAGATGGTTAAACATGACTCATTTGGATGCAATCCCAGTAACACTTCCTCTGGAGCAATTAGAGATAGAGTAATAGAGAGTTACAGAGTCATAGAGTCCGACAGCACAGAGACAGGCCCTTTAGCCCAAACTGGTCCATGCTGACCAAAATGTCCGTCCACACTAACCCCACTTCCCTGCACCTGGGCCATATACTTCTAAACCTCTCCTATCCATGTACAGAGGATACTCGATTATTCGAACGACACGAACGAGGAGTATTCCGTTCGGATAATCGAATGTTTGGATAATTGAATGCCAGATAACATAGTTTAGCCAAGCACTGGGGCCTTGTGATCTTGCTGGATAATCTAAAATTCAGACAATTGATTTTGTATAATCGAGGTACCTCTGTATTTGTCCAAATGCTTTTTAAATGTTGTTAAGGTACCTGCCTCAATGACTTCCACTGGCAGCTCATTTCACATGTGATGCTACCCACTGTGTTAAAAAGTTGCCCCTCAACTTCCCTTTTATTCTTCCCCATAACCATAAAATGATGCCCTCTAGTCCTTGATTCCCCAACCCTGAGAAAAAGACTGAGTGCATTCACCCTATCCATGTCTCTCATGATCTTATACATTTCTAGAAGATATCCCCCCTCAGTCTCCTATGCTGTAAAGAAAAAAGTTCTAGCTTGCCCAACCTCTCTCTATAACTCAGACCATTGAGTCCTGGCAATATCCTTGTAAATTTCTTCTATATTCTTTCCAGTTTAAAAACATCCTTCTGATAGTAAGATGACAAAAACTGAACACAATACTCCAAGTGTAGCCTCATCAATGCCCTGTATAACTGCAACATAACTTCCCAACTTCTCTCCTCAAACCCCTGACTGTTGAAGGCCAGTAAGCCAAAAGCCTTCTTCACTGCCCTGTCTACCTGTGACTCCACTTTCAGAAAACTCCAAGGTCCCTCTGTTCCATTACACTCCTTAAGTAATGGTGGTAAGACCTGACCTTGGCACATCCCATGAATAAATTTTGAAAAAAAGTAACATCAACCCAATTCTTCCTATGCTAGTCTAAAGGGCTATTCCATAATATGAAGGATCTAGAGGATGGACCACAGATAAGTTTCAGCAGAAGAGGTATAGGGAACAAATGTAGTTTATTACGTTAACACTTAGGGAGGTTAACTATTAGACAAGACACGTGCATTCATCTGGAAACTGTGGCAGAGTCCAACAGATTTTCTACCCAGAGTCTGTGTGACATTAGGCGACTGTGCAGAGCTGAGCATACCTCAGACACGAACTCTTTCATGACCATGACCCAACACAACAAACATCATATTCAACAACAACCCCCTCCCTTTATTATTGAACACCACAAGATCCTCTTGGCCACAAAGCATAGAGAACATAGAACATAGAACATAGAACAATACAGCACAGAACAGGCCCTTCAGCCCACGATGTTGTGACGAACATTTGTCCTAGCTTACGCACCCATCTATGTACCTATCCAATTGCCGCTTAAAGGTCACCAATGATTCTGACTCTGCCACTCCCACAGGCAGCGCATTCCATGCTCCCACCACTGTCTGGGTAAAGAACCTACCCCTGACATCCCCCCTATACCTTCCACCCTTTACCTTAAATTTATGACCCCTTGTAACACTCTGTTGTACCCGGGGAAAAAGTCTCTGACTGTCCACTAACTATTCCCCTGATCATATTATAAACCTCTATCAAGTCGCCCCTCATCCTTCGCCGTTCCAATGAGAAAAGGCCTAGCACTCTCAACCTATCCTCGTACGACCTATTCTCCATTCCAGGCAACATCCTGGTAAATCTCCTCAGCACCCTCTCCAAAGCTTCCACATCTTTCCTAAAATGAGGCGACCAGAACTGCACACAGTACTCCAAATGTGGCCTAACCAAGGTCCTATACAGCTGCAACATCACTTCACAACTCTTGATTCAATCCCTCTGCTAATGTACGCTAATACACCATAGGCCTTCTTACAAGCTCTATCCACCTGAATGGCAACTTTCAAAGATCTATGAACATAGATCCCAAGATCCCTCTGCTCCTCCACCTTACTAAGAACCCTACCGTTAACCCTGTATTCTGCACTCTTATTTGTCCTTCCAAAGTGGACAACCTCACACTTGACAGGGTTGAACTCCATCTGCCACTCCTCAGCCCAGCTTGCATCATATCTAAGTCTCTTTGCAGCTGACAACAGCCCTCCTCACTATCCACAACTCCACCAATCTTCGTATCATCTGCAAATTTACTGACCCACCCTTCGACTCCCTCTTCCAAGTCATTAATAAAAATTACAAACAGCAGAAGACCCAGAACTGATCCCTGCGGAACTCTACTTGTAACTGGGCTCCAGGCTGAATATTTGCCATCTACCACCACTCTCTGACTTTGAGCGGTTAGCCAGTTTTCTATCCAACTGGCCAAACTTCCCTCTATCCCATGGCCTGACTTTCCGCATAAGCCTACCATGGGGAACCTTACCAAATGCCTTACTAAAATCCATGTACACTACATCCACTGCTCTACCCTCATCCACATGCTTGGTCACCTCCTCAAAGAATTCAATAAGACTTGTAAGGCAAGACCTACCCCTCACAAATCCATGCTGGCTGTCCCTAATCAAGCAGTGGCTTTCCAGATACTCATAAATCCTATCCCTCAGTACCCTTTCCATTACTTTGCCTACCACCGAAGTAAGACTAACTGGCCTGTAATTCCCGGGGTTATCCCTATTCCCTTTTTTGAACAGGGGCACAACATTCGCCATTCTTCAGTCCCCTGGTACCATCCCTGTTGACAGTGAAGACGAAAAGATCATTGCCAACGGTACTGCAATTTCCTCTCTTGCTTCCCACATAATCCTAGGATATATCCCGTCAGGCTCGGGGGATTTGTCTATCTTCAAGTTGTTCAAAATGCCCAACACATCTTCCTTCCTAGCAAGGATCTCTTCTAGCTTACCAGTCCGTTTTACACTCTCCTCTTCAACAATACGGTCCCTCTCATTTGTAAATACTGAAGAAAAGTACTCATTCAAGACCTCTCCTATCTCTTCTGACTCAATACACAGTCTCCCACTACTGTCCTTGATTGGACCTACCCTCGTTCTCGTCATTCTCATGCTTCTCACATATGCATAAAATACCTTGGGGTTATCCTTGATCCTATCCACCAAAGATTTTTCATGCCCTCTCTTAGCCCTCCTAATCCCTTTCTTCATCTCCCTTCCAGCTATCCTGTATCACTCCAACGCTCTGTCTGAACCTTGTTTCCTCAACCTTATGTAAGCCTCCTTCTTCCTCTTTACAAGACATTCAACCTCCCTCGTCAATCAAGGTTCCTTCACACGACCATCTCTTTCCTGCCTGACAGGTACATACATATCAAGGACACGTCATATCTGTTCCTTGAAAAGTTCCACATTTCAATGACATCCTTCCCTGACAGCCTATGCTCCCAACCTATGCTCCTCAGATCCTGTCTTACAGCATCATATTTACCCTTCCCCCAATTGTAAAACCTACCCTGTTGCACGCACCTATCTCTCTCCAAAACCAAGGTGAAAGTCACAGAATTGTGGTCACCATCACCAAAATGTTCACCCACTAACAAGCCCATCACTTCTCCCGGTTCGTTACCAAGTCCAATATGGCCTCCCCTCTGGTTGGACAGTCTACATACTGAGTTAGAAACGCTTCCTGGACACACTGCACAAACACCACCTCATCCAATCTACTTGGTCTAAAGAGCTTCCAATCAATATTTGGGAAGTTGAAATCGCCCATGACTACTACCCTGTGGCTTCTGCACCTTACCAAAATCTGTTTCCAAATCTGTTTCTCCACATCTCTTCTGCTATTGGGGGGCCTATAGTAAACACCCAACAAGGTGACTGCTCCTTTCCTATTTCTGACTTCAGCCCATACTACCTCCAAAGGCAGATTCCCCTCGAACTGCTTTTCTGCAGCCGTTATATCATTTCTAATTAGTAACGCCACCCCCCCTCCTTTTTTACCACCATACCTAATCTTACTGAAACATCTGTAACCAGGAACCTCCAACAACCATTCCTGTCCCTCTTCTATTCACGTTTCCATGATGGCCACAACATCGCAGTTCCAGGTACTGATCCATGCCTTAAGTTCACCCACCTTATTTCTGATACTCCTTGCGTTGAAGTATACACACTTGAACCCATCTCTGTGTCCGCAAGTATTCCCTGTCAGTGCTACCTTCTCCACAGCCTCCCTACATTCTTGGACATCCTGACAAACAGCTTACCTACTTGCTGGACTACAAGTCCGGATCCCATCTCCCTGCCAAATTAGTTTAAACCCCCCCCCCACCGAAGAGTGCTAGCAAACCTACCTCCCAGGATATTGGTGCCCTTCTGGTTCAGGTGCAACCCGTCCTGCTTGTACAGGTCCCACCTTCCCCAGAATGCAGTCCAATTGTCCAAATACCTGAAGCCCTCCCTCCTACACCATCCTTGCAGCCACGTGTTCAACTACACTCTCTCCCTATTCCTTGCCTCACTGTCACATGGCACCAGCAACAACCCAGAGATGACGACTCTGTCCGTCCTAGCTTTTAGCTTCCAGCCTAACTCCCTGAGCTCCTGAATGACCGTCCTGAATGACACAAAATAAGCTTTCCAAAATGGATTAAAGAAAAGTTCAATGCATGCAACTAATCAACATATCACTCTTGTGCATTATTTAATTAAGGCCTGTCTTTCCTGCACCTTTACCTATCTCAACGCTGTTGCGCAATTGTTGTCCCATTGTCTGCATGTGTCTGGTGAAAGGCTGCTGAATTCCATTGGGAGAAGCAACATAACGCTCTGCAATATGATCATGAACAGCATTAGCCCTAGAATGTTTGATTTCAGACTGAACCATCTTGACATTGATGGCAGCCATATGTGTCGGCTGCTAGGCAACAGCGCACGATATGGAAGAAAAAATACTTCCATCCGAAGAGAAGCAAGCAACCAGGTTCTCCATGGAGTCACATTACTCCTCAATGTGGTACTTGAGCAACTTTGTAATCTGTTCCAAAAGGCTGTGTGGTCTTGCAAGAACCTTTAAGTATTGGTGTCCGCAGTCATGGCATTGGCAAATTGAGTTTACATAACAACAGTCTCTACCTCTATGGTGGCAAGTTGATGCAAGTCTTGAGCTTCAAGATTGGGAAGGTTCTGATCGTATTGACACTTTGCACAACTGGAATGGAAGCTGAGACAACAGCCATGAGACAGCAATAAGATTGGGTTCATAAATGTAATAATGAAGTCGATCACTAAGTTTCTTGCTGGAAAGGATAATCTCCAAACTCTGTATGTATAACTGTGCCAATTTGGTGCTGGGCTCCTCCTTGCTCCTTAAGTATAATAGGCATGGGCAGGCCTCTAAATTCATCAAACATTTCATTTTACTTGCTTTTCTGTACCCTGCCACATCAAAATCTGATTCTGAGCCCTCTATAGCAGAATGTGTCTCCTCAGTGGAACTGGTGCTACCCTTTTGCTCTCCTCATGCTTTATATCCCAACCTCAATATCCCAGTCACGGCCTCAGCTGTGACCACGCCAAGGATGGTAACACCATCTCTTCCATGGTTTTGAGGGCAGTGGGCACCATGTGTCCCCAGCCACTTAGAATTTGCTGACTGTGGTTGTGCAAGACAGAGAGAGAGAGAGAAAAACTTGAGTCAATGAATGGTGCTAAGGGTTGGAGTATGACGAATGGCATAGTTGAATAGCTGGAAGTGTGTGCAAGGAAAGAGATGGGTGTGTGACACTTGCAGCAGTATTAAATATACAAGGAACAGGAGTTCCTATACATATTATATATGAGTTGTGCTTAATCGATAATGTTGATAGGTGAATGAACAGGACAGGTGGATGGAGCAGCATGTGGTGCTAGCAGATTAAATACACGTACTGACCTTGGTTATAAGTATGTAGCTATTAAGCTCCTTGTTGCACTGCATTCAGGGCATTGAGACTAGCCTGCTGTGAAGGTTGTTTGCTCCCACTTCTGTGTCTCTGTCCTGCAGGGCTCCTATTGTCTGCCAGTGGGTAAATGACCTCACTCCTTCTGTCCACTACCTGCACCAAGGCCACCAATGTTGTGTCAGAGAACTTTGGAGAATGCTGTCAATGGCTTCACAGGAGGCTCCCAAGCACTGAGGATGTCACCTAGACAGGGGACGAAATGTTTGCAAGACAAATTCCCAGCTCGGCGAACAGAACCACAACAATGCTGTCTATTTTCATGTACTGTTTACATTATTCTTCCTGCTCAAGAACAGTTCTGGAACCCAGTTCCTGCAGCATCCACAAGGCACCTTGCCTTTAACAAATGCAGATTGTCTTTAAATAGTGCAGGATACCTTTGAGTGTGCCAGCCTCATATAGACATGGACACCCTGCTGAGGCATGCACTCACTCAACAGCGTGTTTAGTGCTGGGCTACCTGCAAGCATCGTTCAAATTGGAAGACAGCACAATTTATCTGCATTGGAAGGACTGAATGTAGATTAATCACACTGGGCAATCCCCTTACCCAATTTTCTTCCCCATCATCTTTTATGTTGTGGGTTAAAATTTATCTGAAGTGTTTTTTTCCATGACTTGGCTAAAATGACATCTATGAATACTTCATGATATTTAACTCACATTTCATATTAAAAGTGTAGTGATGCCATTTTGATTGAAACATGAAATCATATTCTCCCTGTCTAAATATCATCACATTTCCCTCTCAACATTTTTAAATTAAAAATCAGGATTGCACTTATTCTTCAGTAATATATACAATATTGTCAAACCATATTTAGAAGACTAAAACATTAAAAAAAAAGCAGCTGAGAGACTTGGAGTTCTTTCCGCCTACGCACCTTATGTCTCTTGAAATGAATCATCCCAGCACAGTATTATGCTGAGAACTGCTGTAAGTGGAATGCTGCAGCCTTGTGGAAATATTACCAAGAAAGGGCCCATTCTGGCTCCTAAAAACCATCAACCATTATTTTCTCTGCTGGGTCACATTCACACTTTCCCTCCATTGATCTTAAATAGCATAATTGTTTTTAATTTGCATCTAGTACTGAAGAAAATTCATCATTCAGTTTAATGTATGTGCATAATGTCTAATGCATTTATTCAAATTGCTATCTCACTTCTTGGTGATCCCCCCACATTAGCAAACTATAGTTTATTCTTGGTGTGTACAGTGCAAGTAAGATTTCTGCAAGCTTCAGATCCAGCCAACCAACTGCACAAAATCACATAATAAATAAATGGCTATTTATGGGAGCTTGCTGTGCACCAATTAGCTGTCATCTTTCCAACATTATAATAGTTTCAAAAAATGCTTCATTAACTGTTAAGCACTTTAAAATATCCACTCGGGGCGCTGATTAAATGCAGTTTATTTTCTCTTTCTTTAGTTAAAGGTTTAATGCTCACTATCTTTCTCTCCCCCGTGGATCTATATGCCCTTCGATTTACTCCAGTGCAATGCCCTCTATATTTTTCAGACCCTAATTTTGCACTCTGCATTTTGTTCCTCCCTTACCATTATCACCTTCATCTTCCCATACCACTGCCACCATTCTCAATCACCTCCTTGGTTTTTTTTCCCTCCTTGTGAGGATTGAACTTTGGTGCCCAATATCAATATGTGGACGTGCACCACAATAGGAACAGAACCTATACATAATATATATTGTTTTGCAGTTTCTATAGGTATAGAAGAAAGAGTATTAAAAGATGGCATAATTCACATGGGGCACTACTTAAGATGTTAATGTAATAGGAAATCAAACAAAAAGAAAATGAACACTCCAAATTTTCAATCACTTTCTCGAATCTTGCATGCATTTATTCCTTTGAGGCACAAAACAGAAGTATCTACTTAATTGACATAGGAAACAAAATATTTTATTAACGTGGATACATGAAATAACCTATTTCTTCATGAATTATTTATGCTTGCATTTACCAAGTCTTAAAAACATTCCTCTCTTGTTTCTACCATGGCCCACTTACCTCCTCATTTTATTTTGGCCAAAAGAACTAAATTCAAGAGGGGAGGTGAAAGCGACTGTTCTTGACATCAAGGCAGCAATTGTCTAAATGTGGCATCAGGGATCCCTGGAAATATGAATGTTGATAACCTGTGGAGTTTGCACATTCTCCCCGTGTCTGCGTGGGTTTCCTCCGGGTGCTCCGGTTTCCTCCCACACTCCAAAGATATGCTGGTCAGGTGAATTGGCCATGCTAAATTGCCTGTAGTGTTAGGTAAGGGGTAGATGTAGGGGTATGGGTGGGTTGCGCTTCGGCGGGTGCGGTGTGGACTTGTTGGGCCGAAGGGCCTGTTTCCACACTGTAAAGTAATCTAATCTAATCAATCAGAGGGAAAACTACCCTCTGGTTGGAGTCCTATCTAGTACAAAGAAGGATGGTTGCGATTGTCAGAGGTTAGTCATTTCAATCCCAGGAAATCACTGCAAAGGCTCCTAAGGGTAATATAATTAACCCAACCATTTCTCTCTAGCTGGGTCATCAATTATCTACCCTCTCTCATAGGGTTCGAAGTAGGGAATGTGAAGTGGGCTTGTACTTGTAGTTATAACTTTAGTAGAGCTATTGTAGTGCAGTGGTAGTGGTAGTGTTACTACCTCTGGACCATAAGGCTTGAGTCAAATCTAACCTGTTTCAGGGGTGTGTTAAAACACAGTTAAGCAGGTTGATTAAAAATATCTAGAGGTCAGAATACTTGATTCCCATTTGAAACTTTGCAGGTACTGAAGGCAGCCTGTGTCTATCTGTGCTCAGATCTGGACAAAATTTAAATTCAGGCTAAGTGGAAGGTTATAACATCTATGCCACATAAATGCAGACCATGACCACTTCCAGCAACAGAGAATCTAAACATTTCCTCTTGTCATTCATTGGCATTTTCATCATTGAATCTCCACTATTATTGTCAAGGAACTGAACTGATCTGCCATCTGTCACTGCAACAGTGACCCCAACAACTGATCAGAGACATGGAATTCCAACATCTGTAACCCATCCCCTGATTCCTAAAAGCCTTTCCAATATCTCCAAAATGCAAGTCAGTGATGTGGGGGAATAGACTCTCTTGCCTCTCGGACTACAGTCCTAACAACACTAGAGAAGGTCAGCACCACTTGGGAGAAGGTTATCTGCTTCTTTGGCACTCCATCCCCCACTAATGCATAATGGCAGAAGTGCATACAATGTAAAAGACATATTGTTAGAAGTCACCAAAGTTCCTTCAACAGCACCTTCCAAATCAGTGAGCTTCACTCTCAAGAAGACAAGAACATTAGATGCAAAGAAACATCACCACCTGCAAATTCTCCTCCAAACCACCCACCATCCTGACTTGGCATTATGTAGCCATTCCTTCTCACTGACTTCTCACTGGGTCAAACTCCTCGAACTTCTTCCCCAAAAGCACTGTGGATGTACCTACACCACATGGCTAGCAGTGGCTCGAAAAGGTAGTTCAAAATCACTCTGACAAAGGTGATTGAGGATGGGTAACAAATGCTGCCTTTGCCAGTGATGTCCATATCCCATGAAATAATTTTTAAAAGAAATTCTCCAAGTCTTTTAACGTCATTTCCATTTCTTAGGAGAACTGGACAAGTACGTTCACAATTTTCACCTTTACTTACCTCAGCACTATTAGATGTTTCCCATCCATTTCTGAAGACTTATCAATTTGAAATATAGCCTGATTTCTCAAATTGGCACTTGATTAATTTTTAGCCCATACAGCATCTCAGCTTTTGCTTGTGTCAAATTTGATTCTCGTGGTATTTTCCTTGCTATGGGACAATATATGGTACTCATTAGCACACTATGAACACACAAGCATAGGAGCAGAAACAGACCATTCAGACACTGGACAAAAGTGAGGATTGCAGATGCTGGAAATCAGAGTCTAGATTAGAGTGGTGCTGGAAAAGCACAGCAGGTCAGGCAGCATCCGAGGAGCAAGAAAAGCGATGTTTCGGGCAAAGGCCCTTCATCAGGAATGAAGGGCTTTTGTCCGAAATGTCAATTTTCCTGCTCCTCAGATGCTGCCTGACCTGCTGTGCTTTTCCAGCACCACTCTAATCTACATTCAGACACTGGACCATTCAATAAGATCAGTGCTGATCTATTCCTCCATACCGCTGACAACCATTGATTTCCTTGATAGTAAGATACTCTGTCTGCACTAAAAATACTTAATGACCAATAGTCTAACAGCTTTGGACTTTGAAGTCCTATCAAAGCTTAGCCCTATTCAAACAAATAGCTTCAAACATTGCAAGTGGCTTAAAGTTACTTGCTAGTGATCTACAATAATGAGATTGGAGATTCATTTATATATCTGTACTTCAGCCAGTTTCCCAAATGGTAACATCAGGCAAATGAAAGGATCTCCAGGTAGCAAATTTCTTAATTAGGTCCAAATTATTGCTTTTAATGAGGGCAAATTTCATTTCTGACTTTTGCCAGTAGCATATATTGACATCTTTATAAATATAGCAGATTTCAATTTCCATGTCTAGCTCTGGCATGAGACACCTTACCGCAAATTTATAAGGAGAAAGTGCATCCGCTGCACCCGATGTGGCCTCCTATACATTGGGGAGACAGGCCGCCTACTTGCGGAACATTTCAGAGAACACCTCTGGGACACCCGCACCAACCAACCCAACCGACCCGTAGCTGAACACTTTAACTCCCCCTCCCACTCCGCCAAGGACATGCAGGTCCTTGGCCTCCTCCATCGTCAGACCATGGCAACACGACGCCTGGAGGAAGAGCGCCTCATCTTCTGCCTAGGAACCCTCCAACCACAAGGGATGAATACAGATTTCTCCACCTTTCTCATTTCCCCTCCCTCCACCTTTTCTCAGTCCCATCCCTCATACTCAGCACCGCCTTCTTGACCTGCAATCTTCTTCCCGACTTCTCTCCCCCCACCCCCTCTCCGGCCTATCACCCTCACCTTAACCTCCTTCCACCTATCGCATTCCCAATGCCCCTCCCCCAAGTCCCTCCTCCCTACCTTTTATCTTAGCCTGCTTGGCACACCCTCCTCATTCCTGAAGAAGGGTTTATTCCCGAAACGTCGATTCTCCTTCTCCTTTGATGCTGCCTGACCTGCTGCGCTTTTCCAGCAATACATTTTTAAGTGCAAATTTATAAGTTGGAGTGATTGGAACAAGATTAGCCAGGTGGATCGCACAGAGTATGAGATTCCTGATTGGGGCTGTTAGCCTGTGTCAATCAGGGAGCTCTGGCTGACAAGTATAAACAGGAATCTGAGAGAGTCTAATCACTCTTGACATTGGCTCTGAGTTCGCTGGTCAGAGTCAGAATAAAGGGTAACTTGGTGACGGGATACCGACCTCTGCGTAGTTATTTCGTAAGTCAAGTGCTGAGTTCACGATTTTATAAAAAGGGTTCTGTAAAGAGGCATTTCCTAATATCAGTTCTAAATTTAGCTTCTATTAGCTTAAATCAATGTCTTTTGGGTATACTCTTAGCATTTAGCTCAAAGTAATAATACTCCTGGTTTAATTATTCATCCCTATCTTGGAATCTCCAGCAAGATCACCCTTTAGGCAGGATGAAAAGTCAGGTTTCTCCAGTCTTTGTGCAGAACTCAGATCCTTTGCTCTGGAAATGGATTTGTGGGTGTTTTCACCAGCATTTCAATGCCTTCCTTGTTTCTTGGCAACCAGAAATGTACAAAAATGCTGCGGTTAATAAGAGCTCTGCACATTTGATCACAACTTCCTTGACCCGTATTCTATTGCTGTTGCAATGTAATTAACATTCTGTTGATTTTGACAATTAATGCTCTACATTGGGTGGAAACATTGAATGTTGATGTGAGATTATTATCCCTCTTTCAGCTTCAACATTAACTATTCCAACACCAGTTGTTAAGTCCGCGTTGCTTATTCTATTATTCTCACTTGTCTCTGTTAAATCTCATTTGCCATTGTTCTGCTTGCTTCCACATCCGGTTCATTTAGTGATACATCAGCTACCATCACTGCCTATTCCAAGCATTTGAACATTTTATATTGAGTTTCTGAATGCAGGTCCTTTATCTAAGTTAGAAACAGTAGGAATCCCAGTACTAGTATCTGACTCAATACTTGACTCCACTTTTCATAACTGTCTAATCAATCCTTATTATTTTCTGCCACACAACCCAGTTATTATGTGTACCCAGGATTGACACCAAAACCCTAACACTTTGGTTTCATATTATAGCTACATATGAACAATGTTTTGAAAAAAAAAAGATTCGAAGGAATTTGTTCTCTTGAGATTTGTTAGTGGATGGGTTTGTGGAATGAAGTCAGTTTGTTGGACTGAAGGGATATACTTACCAGTACATATTGAACTAGGTAGTATCCTATTCTCTCACAAGAGGTGATTTAATGGAGATTGTTAAAATTGTGAAGAGCCTTGACTGAATAGGCATTGACAAAATTTTTCTATTTATCGAAAACCAGAGTCATATCGACACCAATAAATTCAACATGGAATTGAACAACTTCTTAAACAATAAGAATAGTTGGTGTGTGGATCACATTGAGTAATACAGATGCTTTAAGGGGAAACTAGATCAGATCATAAAGGAGAAAGGAACAGAATATATGCTGATGGGGTTAGATTAAGCAAAATTCTTGAGTAGCATATGTGCTGTCATAGATTCATTGGTCCGCATCGCCTTTTTCTGTGCAATAAATTCTGAGCAATTTAATTCTATGCAATATATTTTACTCTCTGAGATTAAATCTGGGTTTATTATTAAGCTAATAGGATGGAAGATTTCTCTGTTTAATGGCTGCAGGGTCCCAAAGTCAAATACATTTTCAGCAGATTGGTGCAGATCCAGAAGCTTATTTAAAGCATAGTATTGAAGCTAAATACAAGAGAAGTTAAACAGAAGTCTAGTATTACAAACTGAAACACCATGCTGGCTCACTAGTTAAGGCATGCAATTGGAGATGGGTAAAGTGAACTTTATCATGAATGCAGTTCACACATTACCTTACCTGAGAGTTTTCACTTTTGGCAATGTGTTCAAAAGCAGAAAAGTGTTTCATTCACTCTGTTGAATAATAAACAACATGTAAAGTTCAAAAGCATCAACAGTAAGTGTGTAAATAGGTCTTCAATCTTGCTGATCGAGATCAGTAACAAATGGGTTTACATGAATGTCTTTTGTCCAATTTTTGAATGAAAGCATTGACCTATTGAAAGTTATCATGGTAAGAATTGAATGGTGTCCAATTCAGAGAATGATCCTACTATTATGCACACTGTGCACAGCTAATGTCGCATTAGTGGCAGGATCATAGAAAGTTGTGTCCCTGGCCTTAGTTATTGATCACCAGGAAATTGTAGGTGTGGCACAGATCTAGACAAAACCTATTACACACTTACTCCACCTTATCTCACAATTACCGATTAAAAACAATGCTTAGAACTCAAAAGCGCTCTCCTTGAGACGAATGTTTTGGCAGCCATCTACTTGAGAATACTAACCACATCAAGAATAAAATAATACATATAATTGCAGTATTTAATACAGAATGCGAGGAACTATATGGTCAACATTCTTGAGTCAGTGCTTTGAAAGACCTACCCAATTATTGCCAAATCATCGAGTATTTTCCCATTGCTCTGCAATTTATTTCCATGCCTAGCATTTATCTAGACATTTATTTTGAATGTTAATCTTCAATCCATTGTGTGAACAACATCAGTCAGGAGGGGCATGGATAGGATAAATAGGAAGTTCAGAACCTGAGGGCATAGGTTTAGGGTAATAGAGGAAAGTTTTAAAATGGACCTAACAGGCAACTTTTTCACACAGAGGGTGATACGTGTATGGAATGAGCTTCCAGAAGAAGTGGTGGAGGCTGGTACAATTAAAACATTTAAAAGGCATCTGGATGGTCATATGAAGAGGAAGGGTTTAGAGGGATATGGGCCAAGAGCTGGTGAATGGGACTAGATTAATTTAGGATATTTATTTAGCATGGTTGGGTTAAACCGAAGGGTCTGTTTCCATACTGTACATCTCTATGATTCTGTGTAACATTGCAGCATTTCCTGTGATGATGTATATTGTGGCTCAATAGCATATCACTCAGTCTGACCTAATCATTTGTAATGCCAACTCTGATTCTACCCATTACATTACATCTCACTCAAATTTCTGACTTCAATTTCTTTCTTATAGGAATAACTGCTTTGATGGTTTCACTCATCTGCTCAAATGTGTCCTCAGCTCCTTTGGAGGAGTTTGGGAATTAAAATCCTCTCCATGGTCTCTCAGACTTTGATGGGCAGAAAGAGAACTGTCCGAGGACTCCAATTCAGCACTAATGCAGAATCGCTGGTCTGCAGGAGAATGACTTTGGAGGTCGCTTGAGTGTAAACAGTCACTCTGGCTTTTTTTCAGGATGTGGACTGATCCAGTATCTTTCTTCAACTTTCTTAATTTTGTGAATAACTGCGTAAGGTCAGCTCTGACATCTTTAGGATGATCTTCTCAGCTTTCCAGTTCCTTTGGTCTCTAAATCAAATGTAATGCAGTAGAGGCTCTCCTGCCCAAGTGTGAACAGCTCTAATTCAATATCAGTTCTCAGATTTCAGTCAGTTTCCTCTCTTGTAACTGAAGCATTAATGCAGTTCTAACTCCTGACGCATACATAGTGGCTGAAGAGAACGTTTCTCCAGTCATGGTTCAGTATCAGAAAGAACCAAGTCCAGTGCATCTGTGTCTAAGATAAAGTATATATTAGGACATCAGCATCATGGGCTTCCATATGGTTCCTGGCTATCTCCAAGGAATTCTCTGGATCATTGATATCTTACATATCATGGATCTTACAATATTTTGAGGAATTTTGTAGCTTCTTCAGTATCAGATTCTTGCTGGAAGTCCCTTTGTCTTTAAAAAGATACCACTTGGTCTCTGTGTCTTTTTTTTATCCTATAACACTGATAACAGTTAGCTGGAGTGTTTTTTATTCACTCCTGAGATGTAGGTGTCTCTAGTTGAGCCATTTGTTACTTATCTCCAGCTGCCCTTGAGAAGGAGGTTTCTTAAACCACTCCAGTAGACCCACAATGCACTTAGGGAGGGACATCCATGTGACAGTGAAGGATTGGCAAGATGTTTCCAAGTCAGCATGGTAAGTGGCTTGGAGGGGAACTTACAGTGGCAGCATATCTAATAGTTAGCACACACTGATGCTACTGATCATCGTGGTGGAGCGATTAAATGCCTGTTGCTGTAGTGCCAATTAAACAGATTGCTTTGTCCTGATGTTATCAAGCTTTTTGAGAGGTGCTGGAGCTGCACACATCCAGGCAATGGAGTATTCCATCACACTCCTGACTTGTGCCTTGTAGATGGTGGACATGCTTTGGAGTGTCATTTTGACTCATGCCTTTTTTTGCCTCTGTTTTAGCTTTTCAACCTGACATACTCTGCTGAGTCTAACCTTTTCGAAATATGATTCTCCTTGTCACTTTGAATTATCAATTAGTCTTGTTTCTTGTCCACAGCTTGTCTGCTCAGTTGAATTACCTTTGTTAATGCTAAGTCATTTCGCAACTGCATGTGGTCAGCCGACGTTTCTTCTAAGACTCTAACAACAACTCTGTCTCTGATTAGTTAATCTTTTAAGGCACTAAACACACAGTCTTATTCAAGTTTGTAAAGATCATTGATCAAATTATAAATATTTTTCCTCTTTTTGTTGGATATATTTATTAAATGTAGACCACTCGACAATAGTATTTTTACTTGCAGATTGAGGTAGACATCAAATGCTTTCAATACTTTGTCTTACTTTGTGGATTCCTTGCCTGAGTAGCCATGATTTGGAGGATCTGGTGTTGGTCAGGGTGGGACAAAGTTAAAGATCACACAACACCAGGTTATAAATTTATTTGGAAGCACTAGCTTTTGAGGCACTGTTTCTTCATCACTTGAAAGCTTCGAAAGCTAGTGCTTCCAATTAAATTTAGACAATAGACAATAGACAATAGATGCAGGAGTAGGCCATTCAGCCCTTCGAGCCTGCACTGCCATTCAATATGATCATGGCTGATCATTCCCAATCAGTATCCTGTTCCAGCCTTATCTCCATAACCCTTGACTCCACTATCTTTAAGAGCTCTATCCAATTCTTTCTTAAATGAATCCAGAGACTGGGCCTCCACTGCCCTCTGGGGCAGAGCATTCCACACAGCCACCACTCTCTGGGTGAAGACGTTTCTCCTCATCTCTGTCCTAAATGGTCTACCCCGTATTTTTAAGTTGTGTCCTCTGGTTCGGTACTCCCCCATCAGCGGAAATATGTTTCCTCCTGCCAGAGTGTCCAATCCTTTCATAATCCTATACGTTTCAATCAGATCCCCTCTCAGTCTTCTAAACTCAAGGGTATACAAGCCCAGTCGCTTCAGTCTTTCCGTGTAAGGCAATCCTGCCATTCCAGGAATTGACCTCGTGAACCTACGCTGCACTCCCTCAATAGCCAGAATGTCTTTCCTCAAATTTGGAGACCAGAACTGTACACAGTACTCCAGGTGTGGTCTCACCAGGGCCCTGTACAGCTGCAGAAGCACCTGTTTGCTTCTATACTCAATCCCTCTTGTTATGAAGGCCAGCATGCTATTAGCCTTCTTCACAACCTGCTGTACCTGCATGCTTGCCTTCATTGACTGGTGGACAAGAACACCCAGATCCCTCTGAACAGCCCCTTTACCTAATTTGATACCATTGAGGTAGTAATCTGCCTTCCTGTTCTTGCCACCAAAGTGGATAACCATACATTTATCCACATTAAACTGCATCTGCCATGCATCTGCCCACTCACCTAACTTGTCCAGGTCACCCTGTAATCTCCTAACATCCTCATCACATTTCACCCTACCACCCAGCTTTGTATCATCAGCAAATTTGCTACTGTTATTGCTGATACCATCTTCTATATCATTTACATATATTGTAAAACGCTGCGGTCCCAGCACGGATCCCTGCGGTACCCCACTGGTCACTGCCTGCCTTTCCGAAATGGAGCCGTTAATCACTACCCTTTGTTTCCTATTAGCCAACCAATTCTCTATCCAATCTAGTACTTTGCCCCCAATACCGTGCGCCCTAATTTTACTCACTAACCTCTTGTGTGGGACTTTATCAAAAGCTTTCTGAAAGTCCAGGTACACTACATCCACTGGATCTCCCTCGTCCATCTTCCGAGTTACATCCTCAAAAAATTCAAGAAGATTAGTCAAGCATGATTTCCCCTTCATAAATCCATGCTGACTCTGTCCTATCCTGTTACAATTATCCAGATGTGCCGTAATTTCATCCTTTATAATAGACTCCAGCATCTTTCCCACCACTGAGGTCAGACTAACTGGTCTATAATTTCCTGCTTTCTCCCGCCCACCCTTCTTAAAAAGTGGCACAACATTAGCCGCCCTCCAATCCTCAGGAACTGACCCCGATTCTATTGAACTCTGGAAAATAATCACCAGCGCATCCACGATTTCCCGAGCCACCTCCTTCAGTACCCTGGGATGCAGGCCATCAGGTCCCGGAGACTTATCAACCTTCAGACCTAACAGTCTCTCCAACACCAAATCCTGGCAAATATAAATTCCCTTAAGTTCAGGTCCTTCAGCCACTGTTACCTCAGGGAGATTGCTTGTGTCTTCCCGAGTGAACACAGATCTGAAGTACCCATTTAATTCCTCTGCCATTTCTTTGTTCCCAGTAATATATTCCCCTGTTTCTGTCTTCAAGGGCCCAATTTTTGTCCTAACCATTTTTTTGCCTTGGACATACCTAAAAAAGCTTTTACTATCCTCATTTATATTCTTGGCCAGTTTACCTTCGTACCTCATTTTTTCTCTGCGTATTTCCTTCTTACTAATCCTCTGTTGTTCTTTAAAAGCTTCCCAGTCCTCAGTTTTCCCACTTATCTTCGCTAAGTTATACTTTTGGACTATAACCTGGTGTTGTGTGATTTTTTTAAACTTTGCCTGAGTAGGTTATTGTGTGGACAGCCATCCATTGTATACAATAGCATATTGAGCTACTCAATGTGCAGCTTTGTAATGAGATCTGATGCAGTGTGTTATCTGTAAATCTTTGGTGCCAATCCAGCCACACCGCTGCTTGATTGGTCTAGTGACCTGTCTGCAGTTTCCCAGCAATGGCAGAGACATCTCTATGCCTGTTCTTTCATTCACTGCCAATAACATGCTTTGTCTTGCTAAAGGACATGCATGGAATCAGCCGAGGGAATGAAAATATTATTTTATTGAAGATACATATCTAACTGTGATTGCATTTTACTCGGGCTTGATCTTGCCACAAGGCTGCAACAGAAATATCATGTGACATTGTGTCTCATTCTGTCATGATGCATATACAGAGTATCACTCACATATCACAAAGTCAGACTTAACCCCTGATACTACAATTATTGAATTGCTTCTTTCAGGCAGTGCATTCCAAATCGTTACAATAAATTTGTTTTTGCTCACACTGCCTCTGTTTGATTGTCAATCACCTTAATTTTGTGTTCTATGTTTGCTGAATGTACAATTGAAATTCCTTCCTCCTTGATTATTCAATCAAACCTAAAACAAATCTTCCCTTAAACTTCTGTGCTCTAAAGAGATCTCAGGAAACCATTTTCCCTCCAATCTCCAGATTACTTAAATATTTCATCCTGAGTACCATTCTATCTAGTAAAACTTCGCTAAGGCCTTGATGTCCTTCCTAAGTGTGGACCTCAAATTAGACACAATGTTGCAACTGAGGCTTAACAAGTGTTGTACAAGGTTAGTATAGCGTCCTTGTTTTTAACTATGGCTTTGGTGGCAGTCCCTTGATTTCAGGATTGTGCCTACTCAGGATTGTGACTTTCTGTTTTACACCTTTAAATGACTGAACAGGCTGAACTGAGCTAGATTTCCCAATTTGCAACTTTGGGCTGTTCTGCCAGCAATGAGGCATTTTCATTTCAGGAGTTCACATATTTCCGCATTGTTTTGTTACACCAGTCCTGGGAATGATGATGCTCAAGCCCAGCAGTCAGCACATGGTTGTCTCTAAGTGCTGACGTTATTTGATCCAACTGGTCTGGAATTAGGTGTGTGAGGATTTTGCAGACTTGTATGAGCTGAACTTGGATTCCTCTTTCTTTCTGGATTGCTTTATGTCTAAGATATTGACCCTATTCCTCTTGGACTTTGTGATGTCTTGATGCTACATGAATATTCATCCCTGATCAAACAAGTCGATCCAGCAAGCATCAGTTGAGTGGATATAATAATACAGACAACACTTTGATCTTTGACCTGAACAATGAAATAATCCAGAAGGTGCCAATGTTTTGATTTAGGATGCCTTAGTGTGGTTTTGCAGTTATTCTTCAAGCAGAAGAGTTTTTGTTATAATGAGGCCATGCTGAGTATACTTTGTCAGAGGGTGAGCGCCATTTGCTTTATCGAATGGTTTAATCCAAGACATCAGATTGCAACCAACCCTGGCAATGAAGCCCCTCAGACAGATGATCTTTCTTCCTTTGGGATGACAGTGAGGATTTTAGGATAGCACTTTTCCTTTGCATCTTCATTGGAACCAAGGGTAAGGCCACAAGCACTGATGATGATGTCTGAGCTAAAGGTGAATTGTCACAAATCTGTCATTTATACAACTGAAGAATTCTGGCAGTGCATCCAACACCTGATGGCAAATCTAGCTCCATGGAGTCAAAGGATTGCCAGAGCACATAAACCTCTCCATCATGTCAACTTGGTAGTCCATAGAGAACATTACTTTTTGCCTTAGGATGCCTGTATTTATAAAGCCAAGGGTTCTGTATCCGTTTTAACACCCTATTCAATGAGTCCTGAGTATTCACAGTCTTGCATATATCGATATCAAAGTTTCTCTGTTGCTGCTCCCCGCTTTAGAAATTGCACTGCTTAGTTTATATAGCCTCTCCCAACTTTTCCTACCAGAATTAATCACTTCATAATACCTTACATTGAATTTTATCTGTCATGCGTCTACCCATTTCACATATTGTAACCACATGGTTAGAAACATAGGAGCTGCATAAACACTGTAATTTTCTCGAATGATTGGTGTAGGCCAATATAAATAGATGCTGCTTCGTGTTTCCTGCAGAATTTCTTATTTTTTTTCATTGAATGGAATTGTTATGACATGATTAATGACCACAAAAGGATTAGTTAAACAAAGGTAGCCAAAGAACCACACCAATTATGATGCCCCATTGGGGAATTAAACATGAAAAATTACAGTTTGATACAGTCTAAACCCATGGCATGATCATTTCTTTTGGCAGTATAACTTTTTAAACAAAGTTTTAAGTTCTTATAATATTAAATAGAAACAGCTGAGATTTAGTATGAAAATCTACATTGATGGAATATCTTCAGAAAATTCTGTTTCTCACGATCATTCCATATAATTCTCTTGCCATACATTGTGAAGGCATAATTAAATTATTATAGCTACTCCCTGGATATCAGTTATTAATGCGTAGAATCATTTTACTGTCATCAGTAATCATCTGACACTGAATCTGACATTATTTAAGTGTCACCTTTGATACTTGGAAAGTTTCATGAGGTCTAGCAAGATCTCTTGCTGTTTCTGACCAAACTCATTTCACAGACCTATGGAGCATCTCTCACCCAGATCTAGCACCAATCTACTACCAGTTATGCAAGGAATAATTTGCCACTCCCAAGACATCCAGGAATGGACCAGCACCCCTGGCAATTCGGTCACCTGTAAAAGGCCATTGCATGCCTGGACGCTGCCCTGAATGGTTCCTGAAATTTGCCCCAGTCATGGCAGAGAAGTGGAAATTAGCGTCTTGCTTTGTGGGCAAGGACCTGGAGATCCTGGTGGATGGGCTGGTGCAGATATGGGATGTTCTTTTCGTCACAACAGGCAAGGGACACCAGATCATGTCAGCCTGATCTGTGGTTGGCGCCTGGGTTGGTGTAAACTCATCCATTTGCTAGAATGCACAGCAACATAGAAAGAAGCTGTCTCTACTCTGCCAGTAGGCAAAAGTGAGGACTGCAGATGCTGGAAACCAGAGTTTAGATCAGAGTGGTGCTGGAAAAGCACAGCAGGTCAGGCGGCATGCGAGGAGCAGGAAAATCGACGTTTCAGGCAAAAGCCCTTCATCAGGAATAGAGGCAGAAGCCTCCAGGGTGGCGAGAACTTCCTGCTCCTTGGATGCTGCCTGACCTGCTGTGCTTTTCCAGCATCACTCTGATCTAAACTCCACTCTGCCAGTTTTTACCAACTCTGATACCTCACAGTCTATCTGTGCCACATCACCTCACATCTATACCACTCTCACAGTTGCCTGCAACATCTTCTTGCACTTGCTCTCACCCACCCCAATCTCTGAAAACGTTAGTTCTCATGGCTTCTGAGCTGCTGACACACTTGCTGAAGACACCTCTTTATTTACAATGTGCCATTCACTTGTGTCTCTTTTATTTCCTGTCACTCTCTCATTCCAAGAGGAAAACAGCTTCCTCTGAAGTCGGCAGGAGGAGTCAAAATGGTTGGTGAGCTGCCTGACACTCAACTCCTTGCCCTTATGTGGAGAGGATCCTGACTCTAATCAGCCAGAGTGGTTGGCTAACCAAGGGTTCATATCAGAGGCTGCCCTTCATGTACTGTGTCCTTACTGCAGCATTACAATTATAGTTGCCGGTACACCCTGAGCTGCAGGACTGAAATCCAGAAATGATCTTTATGTGGATCTGAGATGTGCCAAGAGGGTTCTTAGAGGCTGGCATGTCAAATGCCATTGTCCATGGATATAGAGAGCATATGGCTGGTGCTCATGTATCATGCCCTGAGATGTTGGTATCCAACATGGAGGTCCTTTGGAGTAAGCAGCAAGCTGAAGTCGCCAGGTATTCACTGTAACTTCCATATTGAGATTCTCAGTATTAAATTTGCTTGAGGTGATAGGATAGGAAACGGCACATTAATGAGACACAATGTGCAGCAAATCAGATAAGCCTTGATCCTTCTTACTAGTCATCTTGTTGCTCCCGAGCAAGAAACTTGCCTCAACACTTGGAAGATGCAACAAATTTTCCCAATGTCATGATAAGACTTGCTGATCTTCTCTCCATAGCCAACAGCATTCAGGCTGTTTCACCTATGAGATTCCACCTATTGACTCGTTCTGCATAATTCAGAGGCTTGTCAGGAACTGCAAGATCTTCTCCTTGTTCACTGATGTTTGATTTGAGTTTCCCATACCACATCATTCCAACAAATTGTTTCAAACATGGAAAAACAAAAGGCTACATTCCAGAGCTCAGTGACTGCCCTTGACATCATGAGAGCAGCTGACATCAAGGAGCTCTAGTACAATTAAATGGGAGTGAATGGTTAGGCTCAGTGCAAGCATAGAGGAAGAGGGTTGGAGTTGTTATTATCCAATACTTTTAGCCTCAGGACATCACAAAGGGATTCCTCAAAGTAATGTTCTAGGCCCAACCATCTTCAGTACATTAGCAATGCATTTATTTCCCTACATTATAAAGTCTAAATTTGGGATGTTCCCTGATGATTTCACAATATTGAGTTTTATTCCCAACATATCAGATACTGTACCAACCTATACATGCAACCAGAAATCTTTGGCAATTTTCAGGCTTCAGTTGAATAATTACTAAGTAATAGTCATGCCACATAAGTGCAAGATAGTGACCATTTCCAATGAAAGAAAATCTAATAATCTCCTATTGGATACAAAGGCATTATCATCACTGAATAGCCTGCCATCAATATCTTGAGGTTGCTAATAACCAGAAAATAAACTGGATCAGCATACCAAGGTTCCAAAACCAGGACTGGACTTGGAAATCTGACAGCAACTAACTCACCACCCAACTCGCCAATGCCTGCTCACTATTTACAAGGCATTTGTTAGGAGTGTGATCGAAATTTCCCCAATTGCATGGATGAGTGCAGCTCCAGCAACATTCAAGAAGCCCGACAGCATCCATGACATAGCACTCAATGGTAAATTGAAACCTTAAAACAAAACCTTAAACATTTATTACCATTACACCAATGCACCACACCTACAAAGTGTGCAATGTACAAGAGGTGTTGCAGAAATTTGTAAAGGCATCTTGGACAGCACTGTCCAAACCAATTAACTCCATCATCTTGAGGAAAAGAAGACAAGTGCTTAGGAACAACACCATTTGCAAGTTCTTCTCAAAGTCACACACCATCCTGACTTGGAATTATTTCAGCATTTCCTCATTGCCTTTGGGTCAAAATTGTAAATGCTTTCCTAACATCATAAGGAGTGGAATATTCAGGAAGGGAGCTCACAATCACCTTCTCAAGAGTAATTATGAATGGGTAACAAATGCTGGATTTGTCCATACCACTCAATTCCGATGAACAAATGAAACAAAAAATTCTTAGCAGAAGTTAAAGACCAAGGAATTGATGGCAAATTATTGGCTTGGTTAGGAAATAAGGTGAACAGCAGGAGGCAGAGTTTACGGATAATGCACAGGTGGTGTAATAGGTGGCAGGATGTGACTGATACTGTCTTGCATGAATCCTATTGGAATCTCATTGTATTAATTAATAACTTAATATTGAAATAGAGGGTCTTATTTTCAAATTTATCACTTCTAGTGGTTAGCACTGCTTCCTTACTGCCCCAGGGTCCGAGTTTGATTTCACCCTTGAGCGACTGTCTGTGTGAAGTTCTCACATTCTCCTTCATTCTGTGTGGGTTTCCTCTGGGTGCTCCAGTTTCCTCCCGTAGTCCAAAGATGTGCAGCTTAAGTAGATTGGCCAGACTAAATTGACCAGGGAATGCATAGGCTAGATGGATTAGCCATGGGAGATGTAGGGTTATAGGGATAGGGTAGGGGGCTGGGTGTGTGGAATGCTTTTCAGAGGATCTGTGTGGACTTGATGGGCCGTATGGCCTGCTTCCACACTGTAAGGATTCCATTGGATAATAGCAGTGTGCTATTAAACCACAGATTTTTGGCTTCATTTGAAGTATTCTGCTTGAATCCTCTCTTGTGAGATTGTCACGTTGGCTGTCCCTTGATTCAAAGATGATATTTACTCAGAATTGCAAGCTTCTGCTATAGTTCTTCACGTGCTTGAGTAAGTCAATTCCCGACCTATAGATCTTTAGGTACAGATGCTTGATGTCCTTGGAAATCACGGGGTTTACAGTGCAGGACTTGCAGGATCACAGCATATCAGTATCTTGCATTTAGCTACCCAGCTAATTTGGAATTGAGTGGCATGGACAAATCCAGCATTTGTTACCCATTCATAATGGAAGGATGGCATTTGAGCAGAAATAATTCAGGTGATAATCAGAAAATCTTCCTATTTGATTGAGGGGTTTTCTTCCTTGTCTAATTTCTTGGTATGTAATTGTCTTTCAACATGCTATTCATTTGGAAGTGGAAAGTTTCCAAATATTTCTGTAAAATGAGCTTATGTACAATGGATGGTCAGTTGGAAAATGAATTATGAAGCTGGAATAAGTAGTTATGTTAATTTAAGTCCAGCAGGATTTAATCCCAATCATAAAACAGTTTAACAGATTATGTCTCCTGTATTTACTGGGCACTCAGGAGTCATACTTTGTGTGTTAATACCAAAGTAACAGATGTTAATTAAACTCCAAATCCTGAATTTCTCCAGAAAATAGGTTTAGCAAATGCCAATATATCAAGCCAATGTAGTTTTTATTTTTGCTTGGGTAATTGCTAAGCAGAACTTAATGGAAAATAGGCAAACTTGGGATTGATTTGATTTGATTCAACTGTGGCTTTCAATCCAGCTAACTGTAGCTAGCAAAGACACAGAAATAAGTTGGCAGAGTTTGAGGTGTGAGCACAGCTGACGATTATCAGTACACAAACCAGAGCATTGCTGCCTCTTCAAATATAGCAACACCGTATCCCTGAATGGCCTGCAATCCTATTATCTCTGGCATGCTGCCCTCTTAATGGATACGGGGATTCATTTACTGCATGTGTTATCCTCAGCGCTCTCTCAGGGGGAGTTCAGTTGGAATCCATTTTATTGTGCAAAGCGAAAACTAATATTCATGTATGGAATGTAATTTTACAAAGGTAAAGTAAGGTTGCACACAATTGCTAAGCCAAGCAGAATTTTTTAAAAAGTCAAAAATTTTGGTAGCAACAGTTAGAAAAACAGAGAACTGTTTTAACACTTCTATTAACACCACGTTTATAAACAATCAGGTGCTGTGTTGCATGACTGACTGATGTATGTCAAACCTATGTCCTTATAATGCAAACTTTAATGCAGGGGAGATGGGGGTAAGTGATAGCTTATTGCTAGACAATTAATCCAGAGACGCAGGTAATGTTCTGGAAAACTGGATTTGAAACCCATCTGGTTCACTGATGTCCTTTTGGCCCTGTCCTTACCTGATCTACCTTACATGTGACTCCACAGCACTGTGCTTGACTCCTGATTGCCCTCTGAATCAGCATAGCAAGCCATTCTCTTAATGGGAGGGGGAGGGGGAGGGGTCTTGTGGCATAGTAGTGGTGTCCTTAGCTCTGACCCAGGAGACCCACATTTATGTCCCAACTACTTCAGGTGTGTGTAATAACATCTTTATCAGGCTGAGAAAATAATGCTACATGCTATTGTAAACTTCATATAGAGTCATAGGTTCATTGAGATGTACAGCATGGAAACAGACCCTTCAGTCCAACCCATCCATGCCGACCAGATATCCCAACCCAATCTAGTCCCACCTGCCAGCACCCAGCCCACATCCCTCCAAACCCTTCTTATTCATATACCCAACCAGATGCATTTTAAATGTTGCAATTGTACTAGCCTCCACCACTTCCTCTGGCAGTTCATTCCATACATGTACCACCCTCTGTGTGAAAAAGTTGCCCCTTAGGTCTCTTTTATATCTCTCCCCTCTCACCCTAAACCTATGCCCACTAGTTCTGACTCCCTGACCCCAGGGAAAAGACTTTGTCTATTTACCCTACCGATGCCCCTCATGATTTTATAAACCTCTATGAGGTCACCCCTCAGCCTCCAACGCTCCAGGGAAAACAGCCCTAGCCTATTCAACCTCTCCTTTTAGCTCAAATCTTCTAAACCTGGCAATGTTCTTGTAAATGGTTTCTGAACCCTTTCAAGTTTCACAACATCCTTCTGATAGGAAGGAGACCAGAATTGCATGCAATATTCCAAAAGGGGCCTAAGTAATGTCCTGTACAGCCTCAACGTGACCTCCCACTCCTGTATTCAGTACTCTGACCAATAAAGGAAAGCATAACAAATGCCTGCTTCACTATCTTATCTACTTGTGCCTCCATTTTCAAGGAGCTATGAACCTGTACTCCAAGGTCTCTTTGTTCAGCAACACTCTCTAGCACATTACCATTAAGTGTATAAGTCCTGCTAAGATTTGCTTTCCAAAAATGCAGCACCTTGCATTTATCTAACTTAAACTCCATCTTCCACTTCTAAGCCCATTGGCTCATCTGATCAAGATCCTGTTGTAATCTGAGGTAACCTTCTTCGCTGTCTACTACACCTCCAATTTTGGTGTTATCTGCAACCTTACTAACTATACCCCTTAAGCTCACATCCAAATCATTTATATAAATGATGAAAAGTAGAGGACCCAGCACCGATCCTTGTGGCACTCCACTAGCCACAGGCTTCCAATCTGAAAAACAACCCTCCACCACCACCCTCTGTCTTCTACCTTTGAGCCAGTTCTGTATCCAAATGGCTAGTTCTCCCTGTATTTGATGAGATCTAACCTTGCTAACCAGTATCCCATAGGAAACTTTGTTAAACACTTTGAATAAATTAGAATCAACATTACTCTTTGGAAATTGGTCAGACATATAAACTGAAACATGTTTAGAAATCCATATCTGCACAAGATAATTAGTAACTTTGTAGTAATAGCATATAAATTTCAGCTCAGTGATGGTACTCTTGTCTCTGCATCTGATGGTTATGGCCTGAAGTCCCAGGAAACTGGAAGTTAGCTCATACTTGAGTGTGATACTGAGACCGACAGGCTTGCTCTGGCATAGATGACTTCTTTTGGATGAGACAGAAAAATGAGTCCGTCTTTTCAGATGCTTCTAAAAGATTCTTTTGAGCATTATTTGTAGAAGAAGAAAGGCACTCACTTAATTTCCTGAATAATATTCATCCGTCAGTCAAGGTCACTATGACAGGTTATCTGGTGATATATTTCATTGCTGATTGTGGGACCTAGCCCTGTGTGTGAATTCATTGCTTTGGGAAGAGTTTGAGTTCTGACTGAATAACTGGACCAAATAGGATATAAAGCCCTGCTTTTTGCGAGGGACAGTGCTTTTGAAGAAGTCTGGGACCTGACTGATACCTGCAATGATGAAATTAATTTAGGAGAAATCTGGGAATATCATGGCCAGATGGGCCTGGTATCCATTGAAATTTAGAAGAAAGTGGGGTAATCTTAGTGAAGCATTTTATATTCTGAAAGGGGCTTTAAAGGCTGGATGCTGTGGGGATATTTCCCTTTATGGGAATGCAGTTTAAAAATTATTTCCATTTTAAGACGGAGATCACAATTTTTTTTCTGAGTCATTATGGGCGGCACGGTGGCACAGTGGTTAGCACTGCTGCCTCACAGCGCCAGAGATCCGGGTTCAATCCCCGCCTCAGGCGACTAACTGTGTGGAGTTTGCACGTTCTCCCCGTGTCTGCGTGGGTTTCCTCCGGGTGCTCCGATTTCCTCCCACACTCCAAAGATGTGCAGGTTAGGTGAATTGGCCATGCTAAATTGCCCGTAGTGTTTGGTAAGGGGTAGATGTAGGGGTATGGGTGGGTTGCGCTTCGGCGGGGCGGTGTGGACTTGTTGGGCTGAAGGGCCTGTTTCCACACTGTAAGTAATCTAATCTAATTTGTCTATTGAATACTGTTCCCTGGACAACATTGGAGGAGGTTTCATTGAATATCTTTAAACCTCAGTTAGATTCTTCATTAACAAAGTTGTTTAATGTTAAAGGAACAAGTAGGGTGGAAGCTTACTCTTGAGTTGAATTCATATGTTTATATGCAATGGATGCAGTACTAGACATACCTCAAAGTGAGATGTGAACCTCGTGAAGATAAAACAGAGGACTACTTGCATGCCAAGCAGCATAAGCAGCAAGTTTTGGACAGGTCTAAGGGATTCCACAGACAGCAGATCAGATCTAAGCTCTGCACTCCTGCCTCATTCCGCTGCAAATGGTGGTGGACAATAACAAATCACTGGCTGCACCTATATCCTCAACTTTAATCATGATAGAGCCCAGCAAAATCATGCAGAAGATCTGATTGAAACATTTGGAACAATCTATAGCTCGATGTGTCAAATAGATGATACATCTCAGATAACTCCAAAGGTCCCCAGCATGCCAGTCTTTGCTCAATGTGAATCAAGAAGTGGCTGATGGCCCTGGATATTACAAAAGGTGAAGGGGAGTCAGGTCTGGAACAAAGGAAATGGGAAACAGGTCCAGAGCAGGTGAAGGGGTTTGAGTCCCAAGTGCATCAGATCAGGATCTGGGGTTTGTAAGTGCTTGGGGAATGGGGAGAATGGGGGAAATGTAGTTAGGGAGGCTGTGTAACATTAAGTATGGGGTTAGTTAAATAGTTATTTAGGATTTAGACTGTGTACTTAACAGTCTAACTGTACATGAGAAAATATTTAATTAATTTCATAGAACTCTCACAATTCTCCGATATCAAATGGACAAATTTGGACGGTACCAGGTGTACAGGAATTGCCCAGCAGAATTTTCAGAATCAGGAGAATTTAAAGCAATTCTTTTGGAGTCTTCTGTGATGGGGATTCAACGGGGTCTCCATGCACAACTCTTAAATACGTTGGAATAATGACAGTCCTGCTATTGGGAAATCTGAGTTTATGTTTACGGTATTTTTATTGGCTGCTACAGATCACCCACAAAGCCACTTATAACAGATACAGGTCCCATGACTATGTCAAGCCAGAGTGTTCACTAAGTACAATTGCAGTTCTCCAAACAGATATGATGATGCAACAAGATTTAACATTTGACCATTTCGTCATATATATCGTCAGGGTCGCTGAAAATAAATCACATTTTTGTTGAAGCTTTTTGTCTTGCCCACATCTGGACATTTTGCAAGAATACTAAGAAATGTTAATACAAATATAAGAAACAAGAAAAAAAAACCGGAGTCCTTAGAAATCTAAAATCCGAAACACAGAAAATGCTGAAAGTAAACAATAGGTTTATCAAAAACCGCTGGGAGGGTTTAGACTAGTATGGTTTAAACTATAGGGTTTAAACTGGAAGGTTTTAAACTAGAAGGTTTAAACTAGGTGGTGGGAACTATAGCAGCAGAGCAGCTTTGCACGACTTTGAATTGCTGCTCGAACAATGTTTTATTAATTATCATTCTTTTATTACACTGTAATTTACAACACCACTGTGCCTATTGTCTCGATGTGTTAAAAATCACTGTGCTGTCTTACATGTTTTGCATTTCTTATGCACTTTGTGCCGCCCTGTGTATGATCATGTAGTTTGTGCTGTCCATGTAGCACCTTGGTCTTGGAGGAATGCTGACTTGTTTACTGTATCAGTTGCATATGATAGATATGACAATAAAAGCTATTCTTGACTCTTGACTCTTGAGGAGATGAGGACAAGGCAGAGGCTAAGAGGATGGTCAAGCAGGGCCAGTTTAATGCTTTATTGGTGGGACTATAGAATGTGTATTTAGTAAGCCAGAAAGGAGAAATAATGAGATTCTGAAGAACTGGGTAGAGTGTACAGCCAAAATTAGAGTTCTTTATGCAAATGCACAGAATGGAAGGAACAAATTAAATGAGCTGCAGGCACCTGCAGCAAAGTGTAAACTGTCTTTGTATCACAGCAAAGTGTAAACTGTGATACTGTAGCCATTATGGAGATTTGGTTGCAGGATGATCAGGAACTAAACATACCAGGTTATAAGGTTTACAGAAGGGAGATGGAAAAAATGGCAGAGGGAGTGGAGTAGCATTACTGTTTAGAAACAGAATCACTTCTATCATGAGGAAGGATGCAATGAGGGAAAAGCACCCATTGGAGACCATATCGGTGGAACTGAGGAACTGTAAAGGAACTTGTCGTGATTTGAATCAGGACCAGATAGATTTAATTGACTATGACATCCTTGATTGGAGTTGTTAACTTAGGCCAATCAGGGAGCCCTGGCTTACAGATAGAAACAGGAGGTTAACAGTATTGTCTAATGGACAAATGTCATTGTTGATGACTCTTTATATTTTTATATGTGAAACTGGGATTTGAGGTTTGTCCTCATGTCCCTGTAAACTGTTTGAACGGTAGGGTTTGGGGCCTGGCTTTGCTGCTCTTCTCCCTTGTAAAATTGCTGTCTCTTGTATGTAGCTGTAAATGTAACTGTTTGTTGTAAACTGTTTTTGTAATTTGTTTAATAAAATTAAAAAAAAAGAAATAGGAGGTCTTCTCAATCTAGGGGCTTTGAGCTGGCTGGTCAGAGTTCATGTACGTTGAACATGTAAATAAAGGGTGACCTGGTGGTGGGATACCAGCTTCTGTGCAGTATAACCACAATAGTTATCATATGTGTAGACTACCTAGTAGCAGCTCAGAATTGCTTGATTGTACAAATTCTGAAATTAGACAACTATGTAGTAAAGGCTGAGTAATATTAAGAGAGATTGGAAGAGACAGATAAGCTCCTGTCAGAAAGGTTGTGACTTTCGAGAGTGTGTCCAGAAAAGTTTCCTACAGCAATATGTCTTGGATGTGACAAGGGGACAAGTAATATTGGATCCAGTAATGAACAATGAGCCTAGTTGTTTGTGAGCATTTGCCTAATAGTGATCACAACATGAACGCGTTTCATGCAGCATTTGTAAGTGACAAGCAAAGATTGGACACTAGACTTTTGGATATAAGTAAGGCAGACGTAATGGGATGAGGCAGAGACTGTCCACAGTAAACTGATTTGGAGATGCCAATGTTGGACTGGGGTGTATAAAAACAAAAATCACACATCACCAGGTTATACTTCAGGTTTATTTGGAAGAACTAGCTTTCGGAGCGCTGCTCCTTCATCAACTGGGAAGCTCTACTAATAAGTAAAACAACCGAGGAACAGTAAAGGGTGTTCAAAGAAACATTAAATGCTATTCTGAAGCAGTCTGTACTGTTGAGAAGGAAAAGTTCCATCTCACAGAAAAAAACACGATGGACATTTAAGGAAGTAAGGGACAGCATAGGATTAAAGGATTTATAAAAACACAAAGAACAATACAGATCCCACAAAATGGAATAAATAAATACAAAGACTAACAAAGGATCACAAAGCAGCTTATAAGAATGGCTAAAAAGGATAATGAAATGAAAATTGCAAGGGACATGAAAGACAATCAGAAGAGATTTATAGTTACATAACGAGAAAGTGACTAGTTAAGAGTACTATTGACTCAAAGGCTGAGAGGGTGGATATTGTTAATGACCATGGGGAAATGACAGACATACTGAGTGATTATTTTGATTCAGTATTTACAGCAGAAAAGGAGAATATTCTGGAATGCCAAGAAATTAACAGAGGGTCAGGAACAGGGCCTAAATAAAATTAGCTTCAGTAAATCATCAATGACAGGAAAATTAATGGAACTAAAGAACAGCAAATCTGCAGGACCTGATAGTTTCCACTCATGGAAGTTAAAGGAGATAGGAGAACACACAGTCATGCCACTTTGCTCTTTAAGAAGGGTAATAGAGAGAAACCAATGAATTACAGAGCAGTTAGCTGATACCTGTGCTGGGTAAATTGTTGAAGTCTATAATCAAGGATAGTGTAACTGATTACCTCAACATACCAGTTAATCAAGGAGAATTGGCCTGGATTCATAAAAGATAGGTCATGCCAGACAAACCTCATTGCATTTTTTCGAAGAGGTGGCAAAGATGATCGACAGAGGTAAGTCAATGGATGTTGTTCATTTGGACTTCTGGAAGGCTTTTAATATATTTCCACACAAGGTGGTTAGCTAGGTTGGAGCCTACAGAATTGAGGTCAGATTATGGACATGGATAAGAAATTGGTTGAGTGGCAGGAAACACAGTTGGAATAATGGGTAAGTACTCAAATTGGCTGGATGTGACGAGTGATGTCCCACAGGGATCTGTGTTAGGGCCTCATCTATTCACAATATTCATTAACGACTTAAATAACTGCATAAAAGGTCAAATACTCAAATTTGCCAATGACACAAAATTGGATAGATGAATAGGCAAAGCTGTGGCTGATGGGTTTCACTATAAGCAAATGTGAGGTTATCTATTTTAACTGAGCAATGATGGAACAAGATTTTTTTTAGAAGGCACAGTAGATGTCTAATGAGATTTGGAGGGTCAGGTGCATAGCTGTTTAAAAATGCCACAGGTGCTGAAAATAGTCATAGAGTCATAGAGATATACAACATGGAAACAGACCCATCGGTCCAACCCATCCATGCCGACCAGATATCCCAACCCAATCTAGTCTCACCTGCCACCCAGCCCATATCCCTCCAAACCCTTCCTATTCATATACCCATCCAAATGCCTCTTAAATGTTGCAATTGTACCAGCCTCCACCACTTCCTCTGGCAGCTCATTCCATACATGTACCACCCCCTGCGTGAAAAAGTTGCCCCTTAGGTCTCTTTTATATCCTTCCCCTCTCACTCTAAACTTATGTCCTTTAGTTCTAGACTCCCCGACCCCAGGGAAAAGACTATGCCTATTTACCCTATCCATGTCCCTCATAATTTTGTAAATCTCTATAAGGTCACCCCCTCAGCCTCCAACACTTTGAGAAAACAGCCCTAGCCTGTTTAGCCTCTCCCTATAGCTCAAATCCTCCAACCCTAACAACATCCTTGTAAATCATGAAGACTAATGAAATGTTGGCCTTCATATCTGAAGGGTTAGAGTATAAGGATGCAGATGTATTGCGAGCGGATCTGGGCACCACACCCTAGGAAGGATATTTTGACCCTGGAAGGAGCTCAATACAGGGTGATATCGGATTTCAGGGGTTAAGTTATGAAGTGAGATTAGACAAATTAGGCCTTTATGCTCTAGAAATTAAAAGACGGGGTAGATAAAGATAAATCATTGCCAATGGTTGAAAATTCTAGAACTGGGAAAATAGGCTAAATATTAGGGCCAGATCATTCATGAGAGATGTTAGAAAACACTTCGATATGCAAAGCACAGTGGAGGTTTGGAATTCTCTACTTCATATACTAATTGATGCTAATTCAGTTATTCAACTTAAATCTGATATAGACAAACTTTTATTAAACAGGGGTATCAAGGCAGGCCTCAGATTAGCCATGACCTTATTGAATGGCAGAGCAGGCTCAAGGAGCTGAATGGCCTACTCATCTCCTATATTCCTAAAAAATCATAAAGATTATCGTTCAATGGATACACTTCCAGGAATGAAGTGCAAAAAGGTGAGTAAACACCTTTGGAGAATGAATAGGTTGAAAGGAGAAGATGCTGAAAAATATACCATAATCATTGAGAAATTATTGAGTTTCATGATGTGCTAAATTCTGCATACTGCTTGGTAGCACACCAATTAGAACATAAACAACCTCCCATCATCACCCCAACTCCCAAACCCCCCCCCCCCCCCCCCCCCACCACAAAAGAAATAATCTACCCTATGTAATATTGTATGTTTGAGAGCAAATTAAATCTGGCAATTGACAGAATCCAGTCAACCAGATTTTTAAACTGTCATTCCTTATTCTAAATTCCTAAAATTGGAAAGTTATCCTCATGTAATTCAAAAGACCGATATGTGTGTGTTAAATGGTCCAGTCTAGTCAGCTGTCACAAGACATGAAGAAAAATCAGTGAGCAACTATGTGCAAGAAATTCATGAGTCGATGAAAAAGATGATCAAAGCAGGACTGTAATTTGTTTGGACATTCTGTAAAATTCAGATGTCCATCATTTCTAGTAAATAAATTCTGTGTGATCTTCAAAAATAATGTGTTTCTTGAGTTACATTGGAAAGATTGCCACCATTTGGCAATTTGGAGGTGTTTAATTTCAATCTTAGTGCACAGGTGACCTTGTCAATAGTTATCTATCAGTCAAAATCATTCAAGGAGGCTGTCTGGTCATTGTTTGCTGTGCATATGGTGCAGGAGGAAGGGATTTAGATTCCTTGGGCATTGGGACCAGCTCTCAGAGAGATATGATATGTATAAGGAGGACATGTTACACCTTAACACATTTAGGACTAATGTTCTTGCTTGGACATTTGCTAGTATTTGGCTAGAAGTTAGTTAAGGGGATGGGAACCTAAGAGGGTAGTCACAAAAATTGAAAATAAAGCTGGTCAAGCAAAGTTGAAAAGCTATAAATGAAAGTGAAAAGTAGCAGAAGCAAGTCCCAAAAAGTTGTGAGCTTCTATCTGGAGGATTGTGTGCACATCTAATTTCCTTGTCTAAAGAAGGAAACGCTTGCCCTGGAGGGAGAACAGTGGAGTTCACCAGACTGATTTTTGGGATGGGGGACTGTTTTACAATGAAAGATTGATGTAATTGGGCCTGGGGTCTTTGGAGTTTGGGGTAATGAAAGGAAAGTTCATAAACACTTGCAACATTTTGAAAGGGATAGACAGAGTTGATGAAGAAAGTATACTTTTTTCCCTTGTTCTGAGGTCTGGAAGCATTGGACCCAGCCTAAAAATGAAAGGCTAGCCATTTAGGATTGTACTGAGGAAGAACTTGAAACCTTTGTAATCTTCTATACCAGGGGTTTGTGGAAGAACAGTCATTAACTAAATCGAAGCCAGATATTGATAGATTTCCATACGCGAATGATTTTGAAGGATTTGTGGATAGTGCAGGAATATGACATCGAGGTATATGGTCAGCCATGATCTGGAATGGCAGAGCAGCTCAAGGGGCTGAATGGTCTACCCCATTCCTAAGTTCCAAATTGGCAGTCATTCTTCCTGTTCGACATCAATGGACACATTTCAAAGAAGTATTTCATTGGCTGCAAAGTGCTTTGGGACTTCCTGAGGTTGTGAAACACAAGTTGTTCTTTAAAAGGTTCATGCAGAAAGGAATTTTGCCTAATCATCATTAACCCATTGCCAGTTAAACTAAACTTTGGTTAACACATAAACCAGTTCAAGTCCGTGGAAGTTGCACCTTTATATAGAAAGCAGATTGAGACATTTCTTACAATCTATTCAAAACACTCAACTATCTAGGATCAGTTTGAGTCAAACTGATGGAGTATGAAGCTTATCTGCCAATGCACTCTTGAAAATAAAAACTATGCTTTATTCACTTACAGCTCAAAGTATGCTTTTGAAGCATATCAATGACCTTAGTTATTGCAATAACAAAATACATAGCACAAAAAAACAGTAACTGATCAATGGACTACCTTCAAAGAAGAGATGCCCAGGGACAATAGAGGTACATTCCTTTGAAAGGCAATCCAGAACTTTGTGGATGAAACAAAAGGGATAAATTATGCTCAGGAAGAAAAGTGCTTGTGACAAAAGTAGACAATAGAATTGAAAACCAGGCTGAATAGAGGGTGGTGAAAAACTAAATTAAGGGAAGCAAATGGTCTCCTTCTGCTCTGTAGTATTTCTGTGATTCTGAGAAATTAAAAAAAATCAACTGACAAATTCAGTAGAAGTTTTTAAAAATGAGGTGATCCACATTCATCAAAGTCACGCCGTGTTTGAAAAGGAGATGAGGATGCTAATGGGAGAAAATACGCTTAGGACTTTGTTAAATGTAAATCTGAAACATGCATGCTGCTGAATTCCAAAAGCATTCTTTCTGGGTTTATGAGTAAGTTATTGACTTACCATGCAAGGAACAATTTTACCAAGATTAGAAGGATTACAGATCCATCGAGTGTGCTGTGGAGGAGAGAGATCAGCAGAATGTTGAAATGCTGTCAGTAAAATATTTCCTTGGCTTATTGTATAAAATTCAGAATTTATTCCCTGAAATCCACTTAAACATTTCACAAAACACATTCAGTTGCAGATACAACAGACTTTCCTCTCCGAACAGCATCCGTGGGTTCAGGATATTACCCCAGGTTGACTTTACTCCATATGCAAACTTGATTGCCCACAGCAGTACAACAGGCAGTCAACTGCGGAGGTATGTTGTCCAAAACTAGAACAGGAAAGTCTCCAGCCCCGAGGATTTTCTATGATCTGGAAACAAAGCTTTGGTGTCGAACTTGCTGTTGTTCTAGTACACTTTTTAAGTCAGTGTAACTATGATTCAATTACATTACCAGATAGGAACTAATGTGGAACACTGCATGATAGCTAGTCTTAAGTTGATCAATAATGTATAGTCATCTAAGTGAGAATGAGATGAAGAAAGTCTGATTTCACTGGTCGGTGTGTTTGAGTTGAGAAGTATGATAAGGAAACAGGATGGTAGGCTGACCCTGGTCAGTTTCTTAGGCCTTAGTGAAGTCAAACACAGAGTCTAAGATTTCTTCCAGAAGCCTTCTTAATAATTGCCTGTCAAATCACATAATAAGTAGGTGGCATCAAAGGACACTGGAATATTCATTTTCTTGGCAAAAAAAGCAGAAAAAAAGGAGAGGACATCTGTGACATTGGCTTCCCACCACGTTTGTGAAGTCTTAGGAACACGTGGGTCTCCCTCCAGTGGCAGTTTCAGAGATACTCAGCCAATGCAAAGGGTGAAGAAAGAACTTGCGTCTATAAACCAACTTATATGATCTCATGATCAATATGCTTCACAGTCTGTGCTGGGACGGCACAGTGGCTCAGTGGTGAGCATTGCTGCCTCACAGCGCCAGAGACCCAGCTTTAGTTTCAGCCTTGGGTGACTGCCTGTGTGGAGCTTGCAACTTCTCCAGTGTCTGCAAGGGTTTCTTCCAGGTGCTCTGGTTTCCTCCCAGAGTCCAAAGATGTGCAGGTTAGGTGGATTTGTCATGCTGATTTGCCCATAGTATCCATGGATACATAGGCTAGGATGATTAACTATGGGAAATGCAGGGTTACATGCTAGGGCAGTGGGATGAGTCTCGGTGGAATACTGTTCAGAGGGTCAGTATGGACTCTATGGGCTGAATGATCTGATTCCACACTGTAGGGATTCTATGAATCACTTCTGTTGTTGATGCAGCCAATTTAATAAAAAAACAGTGTTTCACTTGATTCTGTGTTTCCACGACACAGAAAAACATCTAGAAGTTTATGTATGCATCCTAGCTGTAGTTGTCTTATTGTGGGATATGTGAAACATTATTTGTTCCAGTGCTACTCGGGTGTTTATCCTTGTTATATAAGGCCTTTAGGAGCCAGGATTAATCATGCAATCATATCACTGAGCATAAATAGTGTAGTTTGGATGGAGTTAGAGAGGAAGAGAGAAACACAAGGAGAGCTGGGCAAAAGGCTGAAGTCTAGCCATATAAATATTAGAAATATCTAAGATAAGGACACAGAGTAGACAGACAGCATTAGCTGGTACAGTTCATAGAATAATCTTTTAATAATGTAAATATACCTCATATATCCACGTATACCATGTATTGTAGTAATCTGTCTTGTAATGTAACAAACAAGAAAACCAAACCTGAAGGTAGTTCTTGACCTTGATCAGTCTATCTTGAAACTAAAGATATGGAGGTCAGGTGAATTGGCCATGCAAAATTGCCCATAGTGTTAGGTGCATTAGTCAGAGGGAAATGGCTCTGGGTGAGTTACACTTCGGAGGGTTGGTGTGGACTTATTGGGCCGAAGGTCCTGCTTCCGCACTGTAGGGAATCTAAACTCTTATCTCAGCATAAAACCACATGGCACAAGAACCCTAAATACTTTATTGGTCTATCCATGACTGTGTTGCTGCCTTTCCTGTTTTCACTCTAAGCTGGAAGCTTTAAGAACTCTGCTTTCAATTCGTGTCCTTCTCTCACTTTCACAAGGTTCATCTTTTGCTTTTCCAGGTATTGTCTCATTCAATTTATGTGATTAACCTGGCAACCAACATAGAACATAGAACAGTGCAGCACAGGAACTTGCCTTTTGGCTCACCATGTCTATGCTGACCATGTTCTCATTCTAAACTAATCCCATCTGCCTGCATATGGTTCAAATCTCCCATTTCCCTGCCTGACCATGTTTTTGTCTGAATTCCTCTTAAATTTTGTTATCATGTTTGCTTCTACTACCTCCCTGCATTCCAGGCACCTACCACCATCTGCATTAAAAAAAACTTGCCTTGAACATCTCCTTTAAACATTCCCCCTTTCTCACTTTTAACCCATGCCCCCTTTGTAGTTGATATTTTTCCTGGTAAAAAAAAGAGTCTGACTATCCACTCTTTCCATGCCTCTAATAATTCTATATACTTCTAACTGATCATTCCTGAAGCTCTAGTGAAAACAAATCCAAGTCTAACCAAATACAATCCAATCTGGACAACATCCTGGTAAACCTCTTCTGCACTCTCTCCAAGCCTCTACAGTTTTTCTATAGATCACAATTTTATACAACACTCCAAAATGTGGCCGAAGAAATGTTTTGTACAGCAGCAGTACAACTTGCCAACATTTATGCCACAAATAATGAAGGCATTTCTTTACCACCTTATCCACTTGCATTGCCACTTTCAGGGAGCTATAACCCAAGATTTCTCCCTATATCAGTGCTTCTAACGGTCGTGCACACTGCACTGCATGCTTTCATCTTGCATTTGACCTTCCAAAATGCATCACCTCACACTCAACTGGATTAAACTTCATTTGTCATTTCTACACCCAGTTTTCCAAATGATCTTTACCCTGCTGTATCCTTTGACAGCATCCCTTGTTATCCACAACTCTATTAATTTTCAAGCTGCCTGCAAACTTACAGACCACCTACATTATCACCCATTGCATTTATATAAATTACAAACATTGAACCTTGCAGAGCACCACTAGTCGAAGACGTCTAGTCAAAAAAACACTCCTCCACAGCCTTCTATAAATACGTCAATTTTGTATCCAAATTACCAGCTCACTGTAGATCCTTTGTGACTTAATCTTCTGGGCCAGCCTACCATGAAGGACCTTGTCAAATGCTTTAGTAAAGTTCATGTAGTCAATATTCATAGCCTTGCCATCATCAATCATCTTCGTCACTTTCTTAAAAAACTTAAACAAATTAGTGACATAAGACTTCTTCCACACAAAGCCATGCTGACTATCCCTAATAAGTCCATTCTTTTCTTTTCCAAATGTGAGTAAATCCTGTTCCTAAGAATTTCCTTACCACTGATATGAGGCCTATAATTTCCTGGATTATCCCAATTGCCCTTTCATAAAAGGAACAACATTCTCCAGTCTTCTGGGACCTTGCCATCTGCTATAAATCTACTATAATTTTGAAGGCTCCTGTATCTAAGTTCTTTTCACTTATTCCTATGTTGTTTCCAATATGAAATCAGTTCCCTTTTCTGAATTGTTGTGTTTTGGTTATAGCTCTTTTTACAATGTTACCTTCCCCACCAGACACAAACGTTTCTGTCTTACGTCGATCAAGGATTCTTCTCCACTACGTAAATAGGGGCCTGAACTGTGTCTGTCCCATTTCCTGTACTTCTGCACTCAAACCTTGCTCCTTGCCCAGAAATATGATGGAGTTAGAATGATACTGGGATGGAAAAGGTTAACTTATGAGGGAAGGTTGCATAAATTTATTTAAAACTTCATTCATTGGACACGGGCATCACCGGATAAGCTAGTCTCTACTGCTCATTCCTAATTGCCCTTGAGTATTTGTTGATGAACTGTTTTCTTCAAGCATTACAGTCCACGGTGCTAGAGCAATGGGGTGGGAGTTGAATGTGGGGGAGGGGGGCAGGCGGTGGAGGGTAGATACACCAGCAGTGTTGTTGAGAAGGGTACTCCAGGATTTTGATCCAGTGACAGTGCGGGAATGACCATACACTTCTAAGGCAGGCTGGTGATTGATTTGGAGAAGAACCTCCAGGTGATGTTGTTCCCAGGTGGTTTGTTGAAGGACCACTGGTGGATTCTGGAGTGCACTTTGTAGTTCCCGCCCCTGTGTATTGTTAGGAGATGGGATTAATGTGGAATGTAGTGATAGGTAGTCAATGAGCTTTAACGATTTGGCTGCTTTGTCTTAGATGGCATTGAGCTTCTTATGATTTGTTGCAGCTGAATTCATAAAGCAAATACCGAATATTCTATCACACACTTAATTTGTGCCTAGTAGATAGTGTACAGGCAATGGTAGTCATAAAGTGAGTTATTTGTCACGGAATTCCTAGCCTCTGAATTGCCCGTGTAGTCATAGTATTCATATGGATTTATGGGAAGAAGGCAGGAGAATAGGGTTAAGAAACATATCATCCGTGATTGAATGGCAGAACAGATTCAATGGGCAAAATGCCCTAATTCTGCTCCTATATTGTACTGATTTGCTGGGCTTCACCACCATTTAAGATGAGGATATTTATAAAGCTGAGTCTTCTAGGTAGTTGTTTGAATGGCCACCACCATTCACTGCTGGATATGCCATGTCTGCAGTGCTTGGATCAGTTCAATTGATTGTGGGATTGCTTATCTTTGTCAATTACATGATATTTCTGCTGCTTGACATGGAGGAAATTGTCTGTAGTAGCTTCACTAGGCTGACACTACATTTTTAGGGATCCCTTGTGCTTCTCCTGGCATGCCCTTTTCTCTGAACCAACAGTGATTCCACTGGCTATTGGTAATTGTAAGTTGGGGAAAATGCTGGGCCATGAAGTTACAGAATATGATTCTACTAATGATGCTGCTCTGTTGATGGCCATAGTTGGTCTTGAGTGCTCAGCTTTTGAGTTTTTAGATCTGTTCAAAACCTATTCTATTTGACAAGGTTGTGGTGCCACACATCATGGGTGTGATGTGTACAGGTAGGGTAGGAATTATTACTCCACTATGATTTTAAGGTAGTCATTCCCACAAATACAGTAAGGAATTGAAACAGAATCTAACTAATACTATTCTTGGATTTCCTTTGTTATGGAAGGTGACAGGCTGATATTATTGAAGATTAGTGGAATTGAAAGACAGAAATTATTTAATCTTGTGAGCATAACCCTCCTTGAAAGATAATCCTCCACCACTTCATACGATGATGCCATATAACATACCTTCTCCTTCATTCCCCTTTCAGTATTCTGAAATCTTGGACCACACTTCAACTAATTGGTCAGACCACATTGGGAAGCCCCTGTGCTGAGCTGCTGTGATGTAACGTTTATTTGGATTTTTTTTTATCTGACTGTAATGTCAATCCTTTGACTATATTTTATTTCAAACTTATTCTTTAAATACTGTAAAGTAATGAAACTACTTTTCTTTTTATTCTTCTTTTATATCTAAGAATTGTACCTAGGCACTTGTACATAAGATGGCACCATAAAAGATGACATTGTAAAACATTTCACTCTACTCCTGCCCTTCTGTGCTGGTGCACATGTGACAATAAAGGATCTCTATTCTATTTTATTCTACTCATGGACCCAATCCACCAATAACCCTTCAAAGAAATCAGATACTATCTGCATGATCTTTGCATAGCACCTCCATTCAATCCTCAAGTGTGACCCTGAGTTTTCAGTTCCTTGTTCTCTTAATACTTTGCACCCCCTCTCCCCCCACCAACATTGCCCTTGGCCTCCTGATCTTTCTTCACTTCCCAAAAATGAAACATAACTGCTCTAACTTTGGTTTCATAACAAATAGATCAGCCAATCTGTAGACAGCAAGGCCCACAAATAGAAGATAATAATCAAATAAATTATTTTGTTTGGCATTAGTTCAGGATAAATACTGAGATATTGAGAAGAGCTCTCTGCTGGAGTGAGGTCAGCCAGGTTTCTGAATGAGGTTATTAGTCTGGTCCAATCAGGGAGCCCTGGCTGACAGATATAAACAGGAGTGTCAGAGGTTCTGTTCACTCTGAGGGAGCTGGATCAGTGTCAAGGACTCTCTACATGTAAATAAAGGATGACTTGGAGATGGGATGTCAGCCTCAGGAGATATTTCAGTAGTGCTGAGAGAAAAACGTGCTTTTTGGATGTGAATATAGGAGGAATGGTTAGTAAGTTTGCAAATAGAGTCATAGAGACGTACAGCATGGAAACAGACCCTTTGGTCCAACCCGTCCATGCCGGCCAGATATCCCAACCCAATCTAATCCCACCTGCCAGCACCCGGCCCATATCCCTCCAAACCCTTCCTATTCATATACCCATCCAAATGCCTCTTAAATGTTGCAATTGTACCAGCCACCACCACATCCTCTGGCAGCTCATTCCATACACGTACCACCCTCTGCATGAAAACGTTGCCCCTTAGGTCCCTTTTATACACCCTGTGTGTGAAAAAGTTGCCCCTTAGGTGTCTTGTATATCTTTCCCCTCTCACCCTAAACCTATGCCCTTTAGTTCTAGACTCCCCGACCCCAGGGAAAAAGACTTTGTCTATTTACCCTATCCATGGTCCTCATAATTTTGTAAACCTCTATAAGGTCACCCCTCAGCCTCTGATGTTCCAGGCAAAACAGCCCCAGCCTGTTAAGCCTCTCTCTCTCACTCAAATCCTCCAACCCTGGCAACATCCTTGTAAATCTTTTCTGAACCCTTTCAAGTTTCACAACATCTTTCCGATAGGACGGAGACCAGGATTGCATGCAATATTCCAACAGGGGCCTAACCAATATCCTGTACAGCCGCAACATGACCTCTCAACTCCTGTACTCAATACTCTGACCAATAAAGGAAAGCATACCAAACGCCTTCTTCACTATCCTTCTTTCAAGGAGGCGACTTGGAGGCATGGTGACAGAGAAGAAGGATATCTCAGATAGGCCAGTGGCCCGAGGCATGGCAGATAGAATTTAATCTAGATAAATGTGATTTGCTACATTTTGGTAGGGAAAATCAGGGCAGGACTTATTCACTTAATGGTAAGGTCCTGGGGAGTGTTGCCAAAAGAGATCTTGGATTGCAGGCTCATAGTTTCTTGAAAGTGGAGTCGGAGGTAGACAGGGTAGTGAAGAAGGTGTTTGATGTACCTACCTTTATTATTTGGTGCATTGAATACAGGAGTTGGGAGGTTATGTTGCTGCTGTACAGCATATTGGTTAGGCCACTTTTTGAATACAGCATTCAAGTCTGGCCTCCCTGCTAAATGGAAAAAGTGAGGACTGCAGATGCTGGAGATCAGAGTCGAAAAGTGTGGTGCTGAAAAAGCACAGCCAGCCAGGCAGCATCCGAGGAGTTGAAGAGTTGACATTTCAAGCATAAGCTCTTCATTATTCTCTTCATCTTCAAGCCTATGTTTGAAACATCGACTCTCCTGCTGCTCGGATGCTGCCTGACCGGTTGTGCTTTTCCAGCACCACATTTTCCTCCTTGCTAAAAGATAGATGTTGTGAAACTTGAACGTGTTCAGAAAAATCTTACAGGATGTTGCCAGGATTGGAGGGTTTGAGAGAAAGGAAGAGACTGAATAGGCTGGGGCTATTTTCCCTCAAGCATTGAAGACTGGGGTGTGACCATATAAAATCATGAGGGACATGGATAGGGTGAATAGTCAAAATATTTCCCCCGGGGTGGGGGAATCCAAAACTAGAGGGATAGATTTAAGGTGGGGTGGGGGGAAAGATTTAAAAGGGACCTAAGGGGCGACCTTTTCACACAGAGGGTGGTGTGTGTATGGAATGAGCTGCCAGAGGAAGTGGTGGAGGCTGGTATAGTTACAACATTTAAAAGGCATCTGGATGGGTATATGAATAGGAAGGGTTTGGAGGGATATGGGGCAAGTTCTGGCAAATGGGACTAGATTAATTTAAGATATCTTGTCAGCATGGACGAGTTGGACTGAAGTGTTTGCTTCTATTCTGTATGCTTCTATGCTTGAAGAAAATCGCTCTTAACAGTGTCTTTGAGTTGGGGTAAGCATGTCTGGCTTCATGCCTTTATTTGGGAAGCTTGACTCATTTGTTCCTGTTGAGCAGGAGAATCTCCTGCTCCTCAGATGCTGCCTGACCTGCTGTGCTTTTCCAGCACCACACTCTCAACTCTGAACTCCAGCATCTGCAGGCCTCACTTTCTCTCCTTCATTTGTTCCTGTCAAAGACACAGCCCAGTATGCGGAAAGAATGCATTACTTTTCCCTGGCAAATGACACTGGGGCAGATGAAAAGAGAAAAGCAACGAGTATTTCTCCTGAAAGTTTGTGGACCTGCAGCTTTTTCAGTTACTAGGAGCCTAACTTTCCCTGAGGCCCCAGATACTAAAGCTGAACAAGAGTTGATGGATTTAGTTAAGGAATAATGCAATCCAAAGCCTCCTCTAATTCTAAGACATTATCGGTTTTACTTGGCAATTTGTGAAGCAGAGGAATCTGCATGGGGATTTTTGACAAGGTTAAGATGACTGGTAGTGGCATTTGACTTAGGTTTAACTTGAATGAGATGTTGAGACACCATCTGGTAATTGGGATTAATGATGGAACCATACAGTAGCTCCTACTACCTGAACTGTAACTGGTCTTCAAATAGGCTTTATCTTTGGAAAATGTGGCAAGTGGAGCATATGAATTACAGGGCATTCCAATAGAATTGGACACCTTTGCCAGTCCAACTGAGCTTGGGAAACTATCATTTGTGTGGAATCAAATGCATAGCATCACTCAGGACATATCCTGAACAAAGCGACTCAAGGTCAGCCCACAAGGAAACCCAAAACAAAACCAAGCCTTGACTAAACGTTAACCTTTGCTTCAGGATCGGGGCTGGCTAGTCATCATAGTTGCTGTGGATTCCAGACTGCTGAATAGTCCCAATATATCCAAATAGAGTAAGAGAGCTCAAAGGCTGGTATCTAGGAGAGTGCACACCCTGGAGTGTCCACCTACATCCAGCTTGAAACAGTTAAATTGCTCAGCAACATCCAAATCAGAACTAAGTAAATGGTCACTCGGATCTCACGGGGGTCGATATCCACACTGTTTGAGTGTTTGCAGAACCAGACTTTGGCAAAGTTTGTTCTGGACTCCAACCCTTAAGTTTCCACAAGACCGTCCACTAGACTGAACCTCTTCTGGACAGCCTTTGCAGATTAAGGGGATAACTTCGATTTTAGTCTGTTATGAAAAGCAGCTGGTTCAGTTACCACTGATTGTAGTAAAAAGCTTGGGCCTAAACTTGATGGGGCACAACTGGTTGAGAAAGATTCATCTAGATTGGCTCAACCATTTTCAATTAGAAAATGGCTATCTGAGTGAAGTCCTAATTAAATATCTGGAAGTTTATCAGGAAGGTCGAGGACTATCAAATGAGCCAAGGCCACCTTGTGTGTTGACCAGGAAGCCATTCCACAATTCGGCAAGGCCCACCCAGTGCCATTTGCCTAATGGGCAAAAGTAGAGGCAGAAATCAGGGAGGCTGGAAAGTGAAGGAACCTTTAAACCAGTTCAGTTTGTGGAATGGGCAGCACCGGTTATACCAATTGTGAAACCTGACTAGTTGGTTTGCCTTTGTGGAGATTTTAAACAGTAAAATTCTTTTTCTAGCTGGATAAATACCCAATCCTTTGCATACAGGATTGATACACAAAGCTGGCGGAGGGGTGGGGCTGCCCTGCACAAAGCCGCACATAAGCCATGCATACCTGCAATTGTAACTGGATGAGGAGTCCGAGATCATTGCTCCAATTAATACCCATAAGAGCTGTTCCGATATACAAGACTGTCAGTTGTGGTATTGTCGGCTGTATAGTGTTTCAGTGGACAGTGGAGAACATTTTACAAGGTCTACACCAGGTCTAGATGGACTAGTAATTAGGAAGACCATTAAGGAGTACTTAGAAAGCTTGGACATAGTTTTTATATGTTTCTCCCAGGCAGGTAAAGACCTAGAAGGGAAAAATGTGTGTTCCAGTCACCCCAAGTGACCTATTCAGGCTACAGTGTCAACAAGACCAGGTTACACCTGGTGGAAGATAAAGGGAACGTGATCAAAGATGTACAGGAGCTTAGGTGCTTCCTTGGGCTGGTGAACAATTACAGAAGGTTCATACATAACCTGGCCTCCACGCTGGCATCTTTGCATCAACTCTTAAAGAGTCAGCCTTGGAAATGTTTGTTTAGCTAACCATAGCCTTCAGGGAAGTGAAGAAACATTTATCATCTTCAACGGTGACACCAGGCGAGATCTGGTATTGACATGCGATGCCTTCCCATTCAGTATCAGGAGTATTAGCTCATAGATGGCCCAATGGAGAAGAAAGCCCAATAGCATATGTATCCAGGACTTCAGCTAATGCAGAACATATACCTGTCCAGATAGGGAAGGAAAGTTTGGCGGTCATATCTGGAGGTAGGCAGTTCTGCAAATACCTTCACCGATGTAAATTTGTAATAAATACAGACCACAAACCCCTGTTAGGCCTACTTAAAGAAGTCAAGACCGTGTCACCCATAGTTTCAGGTCAAATTCAGCAGTGGGTTGTAATACTAAGTACATATAATTACAAGTTGGAACACTGTCTAGGAGACCAAGTAGCAAACATGGATGCATTGAGCTGCCTTTCACTGGCAGATACACAATACTGGTGGAAGAATCCGCAATGGTTTAAAACTTACTGAACACACTTCCAGTCACAGCTGACAATATCTGATTTAGGACACAGAAAGATCAGGCCCTTGCAAAACTGAAATAGCTAGTGGTGATGGAGAAACCAAAGGGCCATCATGACCAGAATAGAAACTTTGTTGGACTCTGAGAGACCAAACCACTGTAGAGGAGACATTTTAATATGGGAGCAAGAGTGATAGTCCTGAGCAAAGGTTGCATCCAGATATTGGCTGAACTCCACCAGGGTCACCCTGGGGTTTTCAAAATGAAGACATTGCAAGAAATTGGCAAGACATTTTGTCTGGTGGCCAGAATTGGATGCAGACATTTTTGCATTGGTGGGGAATTCCCATAGTGTCAACAAGGACAAATATTACCCCCAGCAGCTCCCCACATTTATGGGAGTGGCTAGGTTAACTTGGACTTAGTCGATATGTAGCTATGCTCATCCTTTCATTGTCTCGATGTTTTTCATCATCGTGGATGGCCATTCAAAATGGCTGGAGGTGCATAGAGCTCATTCATCAAATACAAGGATAATGATAGAAAAACTGCGATTTTTGCAATACATGGAGTCCTGGAAGTGTTGGTCATGGATAATGGGCCATCATTTAGCAGCAGAAAATTTGAGTATTTCCAAAAGTGAAATGATATTTGTCAGATAAAGATAGCTCCATACCATCTACCATCCAATGGTCTAACTGAAAGAACAGTCCAAACTTTGAAGGCAGGCTTAAAGATACAGCCTACAGCTTCACTAGATAGCAAACTGTTCTGGTGCCTATTTGATTATCGGACCACTGCTCCTGCAACTCCAGGAATAGCTCCAGTAGAGTTACTAATGGGGAGGAGACTCTGCACCAGGTTAAATCTGATCTTCCTGCATCTGGTGGGGGGAGGTGGAGCGTGGGGGAGGGTCGAAATGGCATCAGGCCACAAGATACCACTAAGTGAGAGAGACAGTTTACTTCAGGGAATGAAGTTTACTGTAGGAACCACAGGAATAGCCCTGCACAGCTAAGAGGAATGGTTGATGCAAGGTCAGGTCCAATGATGTATAAAGTCTGGGTAGGTCTGATGGTCCTGAACAAGTACATGGATGACATGAAAGCCACAAACTTGCAAACTGTGCAGGAGCAAAGTGTGCCTGGCTCCTCAACTCCCTTTCTGACTTTTCCAGAGCCCTTAGGTTCTCCTTCTCCATCAAGTGTCAAAGATACCTTGGAGTCTGAGATGGTTACGGAAGATGCCATCGCCTTACCAACTTGCACCTGAAGAAAGAATGAATTTACTCTGAGACGCACCAGTGTGAATTTACACACTGCCGTATCAAAGGCAGAGTTTGAGGAACCTGACCAATGCTAAAATGTGCTATGAGGAGCTAAGAGAAAAACCAACCAGCTTATGTCCTCAGATTCAGAGGGGGTTTTGATTGTTGCAAAGTCAGCCTGGTGGATCTCATAGAATATGAATTCCCTGACTGGGGCTGTTAACCTTGTCCAATAAGGAAGCCCTGGCCGACAGATAAAAACAGGAGTGCCCCCCCCCCTTCACTTTTTGTTCACTTAGTCATTGCTTTTCGATGAGAAGGACATTGCTTGTCACTGGCCACTTGGGTGTTTCCTTTCTTCCTGGTGGTGGAATATAAATAAAGTTTTCTGCACCTGTTGTTTCTTCACTGTGTCCTACACTGCACACACATGGCATGGGTGCTGGGGAAAACATATCTCATTAAGAGGACAGTATAGCCTAGATGTCATATGCATGTTTCTGGGATAGCACCTAAACTGTCAGGCTTCTGACTCAGTCACTGGAATCCTCCTACTGAGCCAAAGTTGACACATGGATTCTCACCCTAGTCTCTTCCACTCTCCTCCCACAAATAACACATTGTACAGCTGGCCTCTCTAACTCTTTTCATCTTTTCGTCAACTCATGTTCATCTTTTAGATCCTAACTTGAATTCTACACTGTTTGCTAAGAAATGGGAATGAGTAGCTAGGATTGACTTGCTCTTTAATTTTCCCTCCGGCTTGTGGAAAATATTGTTTCCTTTGCACTTCAACCCAAAGATAAATGGGTTGTAAAATGACTGTTGATAATAGTTGGAAATGTTAAATCTGCTATTTTGTATCACAATGGGATACTATATCATTGCACTGTACCATTGATTGCTTTATGCTAAGGTTGTAAAATAATTTGACTTCAAGTCATAATTAAATAATGCTGATCATGTTTCATTTCTTTCCAGATATGAATACATTTGAGATTTATAATATGAACAAAAATGAAGTTGACAGCATAACAATGAAAGAGAAGGAGGCACTGCCAAATTCTGCAGCTTCCCCTTTGTCATCTAATCTTGGACTCTGATTCTAATAAAACCAATAACTATACAGATGTAGCCAGCCTGAAATTACAGTGTGCTGAGTTTGGCAAAGCCTATAAAATAATCAAGCAACATCAGCCTGGATTTTCATCACAATGCAGCGGCTGTATCGAATTAGGAAAATGGCAGTGGAGCCTGGAAATCAGCGGTTTCACCCTGGGCACAGCACTTCCTCTTTTTGTGGAGCAGAACCAACACATGCTTGGTTCATAGAGGCATCTGGTCATTTAAGTCATCAGCTAGTACCACCAGTGTGAACTTAATTTACCATTAGTGTGAAACCCAAATAGCCCAGAAAAGCACAGCCAGTCAGGCAGTATCTGAGGAGCAGGCGAATCAACGTTTCAGGCATAAGCCCTTCATCAGGATAAGAACAGGACTGAACTTTGTGCATTTCTTTGGACAGCCAGTGTATCCCTTTGGAGAGGTAATGTATCCCTTTCAAAGTAATTCCTGGGCACCTTTGGTGGTGGTCAGATGATGTTTGGGGGAAAGTTAGTTGTCTTTTTCAGGAGGTAATGCGCACTTTGGCACGGTTAAATGTAGAAGCACTTGCATATAAAATACAAACACACATTATTTGTAAAGCTCATTGGAACTGTTAACAGACCTATCAGTGTCAACTAGCAAAAGTGTCAAAAATATCTGTTAAGAAGATTGGTCAAAAATCTCAAGAGGACCTGCCAAGGGGCGCTGTTGGACGTGCCAAGATGTCTTGTCAAAAGCAACTCTCAAAGCAAGCTGTCAAGTTTTCCAGGTCTTTAATCATTTTTAAAAGTGTTAAAAAAATTAATTGCTTTTGATTTCACTCTGTCTGTTAACATAAGCCTGAGGGTTTTGATTACTGCTGCCTGATTGATTTCACAATCATCCATTAGCACAGTAAGGTACTCACCATTTGACAATTTCATTAACAGGTCCAAGTAGTCAAAGAATCTTTGAACTTGAACCATAAATGAATTTGAATGCTTTTGTGTTATAAGGGGTTGTACAGTTGAATGAAATATTTATTTCATTCTGACAACATTCTTTGGGGAGGGGCGGGGGTGGGGGAGCAGGCAGGAGGAGGCCACAGAATGATTTGGAGATGAGTACAAAGATTTTGAATGTGTTTGATTTTGTTGCTAGAAGGGAATGAAATGGATGTTGGACAGAATGAGAGTGAAGAATGAGCTAAACCTCATGCAAAACAGTACTTAGGCAGTGAAGATTTAGACAAATATGGAGCTCCAAAAGTGGTAGTAAAGACCATTGAAGGAACTAAGTCCAGAAGCAAAAAAAACGAATGAAAGTTTGAGCAGCAGTACACAAACTCCAAAGTTGAATAAATTTGCATAAATTTGAAGATATAAAAGGTTTTCTCGAATGCTGAACGATGGTGGCAGCCACAGCCTCTACAATGCTGCTTCTTTTTGTGACAAGCATAAAAATCCTTGTGGTTAATTACATCATGGCAATGGTGTTCATCATAAATCAACCTACTGCTTGAATTCCCTAAAGACTCTGTGATTCACCATTCTGTCCACCACCATTAAAGCAGGTGAATCTGTAACTCTGCACAATGGTTTAACAGAGCTTCACCACTTCAGCTGACCGTTTGATATATTGACTTTCTTTCAATGAGGTATTGAAAAAAAACACATCCAATAACTCCAGTGTAATAGAAACCTCCTTCAAAACAAATTGCCCCAGGTGTTACGTCAAAACATGAAAAAGCTTGATGTTACCCATGTTCATAAAGTTATGATATGTTACTTCTGCTTGCATGCCCTGGGAACAAATGTCCAACTGAGAAACATTTTAATTTGATCTCCCTGAATGTAGGCAGAAGTCATCAGACAGAATGCAACCTTCACCATAATCAAAATTGAATATAATTGTCTAACCTTTAGGCTTTTTAAAATAATTGCTGTATTGCCAATAGCTCTGTGGTATACCTGACCTGTGTTAGCATTGACACTGGTGGTGAAGCATCAGCCTAAGGGTTTCCTGGCAGATCAAGATGAAGAATTATGACAGAATATATTGTCAGGGTTAAATAAAAGTTCATCCGTGTGTGGGTGTATAGAACAAGGAACTGTTTGATCTCTCTTGAGTCTCATGTGACTATTTTTGACAAAGGGAGTGAAGAAAACTGACACAAATTGACAGTGAATCTCTCCCAGTGTTGAATATGTCACTGAACACTAGGCCACGATCAAAAAGAGGGGATTTACTGACTGGCCTCAGAAGTGAAACAAATTGTTCAATATTGCAGAGTGTAATGTGAGGGATCAGAGGAATTAGCCTGGGGCTGGTACCAACAAGTACCATCAGCTTGAATTTGTGGGGTCACTTAGATAGATTCCCAGGTCTGATAGGAAGCTCCCTTACACTTCCTTTGTACCAAGTTCGTCCAGATGGCAAAATTATCAATGGAACTCATGCTGTTGGAAAGAAATTTTTCTTGCACAAATTATTACTGTCCTAATTGCCTTTATATGCTCTTAGGATGTGAGAGTGACGTACAGCCTTCATTTCCATCCCTTGCTACAATGAATTGGAATTGAATTGAATTGGCTTTATTGTCACATGTACAGTGAAAAGTTTACAAGTTGCCATTTATGGCACCATCTTAGGGACCAAGGTACCGAGGTACAGATTCTTCAGTACAAGAAGAAAAAAAGAAAAATAAATAAATAAAAAGTCCAGCATTCCAGATTATAGGAATAAATTACAAAGTAGAGGAATAAAAAGTTCAGAACAACAGTCCTTCCAACCCAGTCCCTGCTGGCACTGAGCCCCAAGGCTGTGCTGGGCCTCGACTCCAGACCGTGCCACGCCAGAGACTGCTCTGGAATCACTTTGAGGCTGGAAGTCTGCGCTGAGACCATGCCAGACCAAAAGACCGCCATCTGACACCGGAAGACCACTTTGCCAGGCCAAGAGATCGCCACCTGCTGCTGAAAGACCACTACACCTGGCTGAGAGGCTGTCTCGCTGGGCTGAGAGACTGCCTTGCTGGGTCCACACTGATACCACTATGCCAGGCCAGGAAGATGCCTCGCCAGACCTATAGTCTAAGTCCATGCTGAGGTCAAGAGTTTGACTCAATGCTGATGCTGGAAGTTCAGGACATCTTCTCCAAGAAGAGAGAAGAAGAGAAAGAAAACACAAAAGAGAAAAAGAGAAAAAGAAATGGATGGAGCAGACAAGCTTTGGCTAAAGGGCCCTACACCCTTGTCATCTTGGGGATGAGACCATTAAGAATTAGTAGCATAGTAGGAAACTATGACATGTTTAACAACGTTAATGGACTATTGGTCCATATCTTCAGGCATCTGGAATGCAAATGCGTGTATGTTACATTGCAGTAGTAAAAGCCTATTTGCTTACTGCCATCAACTCTGGGATATATTGACCTTGGATGGGGTGCAGTAGAGATTCAGTAGAAAGATACCAGGATTAAAGGCTTAAATTATAGAGATAGGTTGGCTGACGAGGCTTGCATTTCCTTAATGGTTGATGTTCAAGATGATTAGCTGAGTTGGTGGGTAGATGGAGAGACGTGATTTCCTCTGGTGCAGATAGAATTTGTCCTTGAAGAGTACATAAAACTGCCAATTCCAAAGCACAAATTTAATAGAAACAACTCCACAACATTGTTTGGTTAGAACTGAAGTGTTGACCTCTGGCTTGTTAACCCCATATCATTATACAGGATGTAGGCTTTTGGGATTTTCAAAAGGCTTTTGATAAAGTCCCACATAGTCAGTTACTAAACAAAATTAAAGTGTATGGAATAATATATTATCATGAATTAAGGATCAGTTAGCAGGCAGAAAACAGGGAGTAGGAATAATTAAGTCATTCTCAAGTTGGCAAGCTGTGGTCAGTGGGGCACCATAAGGATCAATGCTTTAGCTCTCGCTGTTCACAGCCTGTATAAATAATTTGGATGGGGCACCAATTGCAATATTTCCATATTTGCCTATGACACAAAACTTGGCGTGAATGTGGGTTGGAAGGAAGACGCAAAGGAGATTTAGACAGACTGAATGAGCTATGGAATAGCAGATGGAATATAATGTGTGTAATTAAACATAATTAATGATAAGATGAAAGGAGCTGCACAGTATTTCTTAAATATCAATTAGATTAGGAAGTGTTTCCTTGTTCATAAGTCACTAAAAGCTACCATGCAGGTGCAGCAAGCAATTCAGAAGGTAAACAGCATAATTGACCTTTGTCACAAGGGCATTTCAGCACAGGAACAAAGAGCTCCTCCTTCAACTGCATAGAACATTTGTCATATCACACCTGGAGTATTGCTTGCAGCTCTGGTCTGCTTACCTAAGTCGGGATGGGGGAACGCAATGAACATTCACCGAACTGATTCCTGGCATGGTGGGATTGACCTATGATGAGATACTGAGGAGATTATTCTCTGGAGTTCAGAAGAACGACAGGCAGTCTTGTAGAAATTTATGAAATTCTTAAAGGGATAGACAGAATAGACACAGAAGTGATCTTTTTTCCCATGGCTATGGGGTCTAGAATCAGGGAGCACACTCTCCAAATAAAAGGTGACCCTGCTTAGGACTGAAATGAGAGGGAACGTCTTCACTCAGAGTAATGAATTATTAGAATTCACCATCCCAGGGGGATGTGGAAACTCATTAAATAAACTCAAGACAGAGATTGATCGATATATTTCTAATAACAATAGAGGATATCGTATTCTATAAAGGACATTCAATAATATTCTAATGATGAAAAACATCAAGGGATATGGAAAAATGCATGAATGTGGCACTGAAGTGATGTTTAGCTCTGGTTTAGAATGGCAGAGCATGCTCGAGGGGTTGAATGGCCCACTGTTGTCTCAAGTTCTGAGAACCATAATTCTACCATATCCGGACCTCGAAAGTGAGCTCAATTTCAGGATCCTACCAGAATTCATGCTCCACTGGCTATTTTACATGTGAGTTTTGCCCGTGAATCAACAATCATCTGATGGATTTCAACTCTTTCACTGTGGGTGGCACAGTGGCAGTGGGCGGCACGGTGGCAGGTGGGCAGCACGGTGGCACAGTGGTTAGCACTGCTGCCTCACAGCGCCAGAGACCCGGGTTCAATTCCTGCCTCAGGCGACTGACTGTGGAGTTTACACGTTCTCCCCATGTCTGCGTGGGTTTCCTCTGGGTGCTCCGGTTTCCTCCCACAGTCCAAAGATATGCTGGTCAGGTGGATTGGCCATGCTAAATTGCCCGTAGTGTTAGGTAAGGGATAGATGTAGGGGTATGGGTGGGTTGCGCTTTGGCGGGGCGGTGTGGACTTGTTGGGCCGAAGGGCCTGTTTCCACACTGTAAGTAATCTAATCTAATCTCTTTGTAACTGTAATACTCTGTTCAATGCCTTCATGTCCTTGTTTTCCCTATCCTTGTAAACCTTGCCAGATCAAAATTACTCCTACTTCCTCAAACTTCCTTGTCTCTGTCTTTGCCAATGGGCAAAAAGTACAGCAAATATCCTTTTTTCTAGAGTGCTTTTAAAAAAGAACACACTTTAGATCGCTTGTTTAATTTGTTCCTCCTTAACTTCCAATGTCTTTTCGTTAAGTAGCTACACACTGAACAATCATACATACCCCACTGTGATTACAACAGTCTTATAAGCTATAGCAATACACCATATTCAGAAAAGATTTACAAGGATGTTGCCAGAGTTGGGGGGTTTGAGCTGTAGGGAGAAGCTGAATAGACTGGAGCTGTTTTCGCTGGAGGGTCAGAGGCTAAGGGATGACCTTATAGAGGTTTATACAATCATGAGGGCATGGATAGGGTGAATAGATAAGGTATTTTTTTCTCAGATAAGGGTTTCCAGAATTAGAGGGTATACGTTTAGCATGAGAGGGGAAAGGTTTAAAAGGGACTTAAGGGGCAACTTCTTCACGCAGAGGGTGGTGCATGTATGGAATGAGCAGCCAGAGGAAGTAGTGGAGGCTGGTACAATTACAACATTTAAAAGATATCTGGATGGGTATATGAATAGGAAAGATTTAGAGGCAATTGCTAACAAATGGGATTAGATTAATTTAGGATATTTGGTCGGCATGGATGAGTTGGACCGAAGGATATGTTTCCGTGCTGTACATCTATGTCTCTATAACTCTATATTTCCATAGTTTCCTACTACGATTCCAGACTCGCGTGACTGTCTATGTGGAGTTTGCATATTCTCCCTATGTCTGTGTGGGTTTCCTCTGGGTATTCCGGTTTCCTCCCATAGTCCAAAGGTGTGCAGGTTAGGTGAACTGGCTGTGCCAAATTACCCATAGTGTTCAGCGATGTGTAGGCTAGTTGATTTAGCCAAGAGAAATGTAAAGTAATAGGGTAGGGGAATGGGTCGGGGAGGGATATTCTTTGGAGTTTCGGTGTTGACTTGTTGAGCCAAATGGCCTGTTTCCACACTGTAGGTATTCTAGGGGTTCTACAAGGTAGTGAATTGCTTCGAAGTTACAACACTTTTATTTTGGTTTTTCATGGGTTATAGATGTCACTGGCTGGGTCAACATTGATTGCTCATCCCTAATTGCCCCATTGATCTGAGTGGCTTGCTATGACCCTTTCAGGGAACAGTTGTTGCTGTGGGTTTGGTTCACAGGTAGGCCAGACCAGTTAGGGATGGCAGATTTCCTTCCCTAAAGGACATTAGTGATCCGGATGGATTTTTACAACATCACCCATGGTTACATGTCTGCTAGCTAATATTTCCAGATTATTATTGAATTCTAACCTCACAATATTCTGTGGATGGCTAATCCATTGATATTACCACTGTATCACTGCTTCTCCCTTTAGCCCCCTCAGCTGAAGTCATAGCTTTTTGCTACATGCATGACATTACGATGTAATCCATTGCATCTTTTTTGAAAAGGTGCAAACCCCATAGTCAGGATATAACTGATCTGTACATTGTAACCAACTGTGACTAATTTCTCACAACAGAAACATAAATAAAACAGAGGTAGCACAAAGGATAGAGAAAAAACATTTAAACCAGCAAGACACACTGCAAATTCAATTTAACTTTTATAAGATATGATATATTAGTCACAAAAACATGAACATAAGTAATTAAATAATTAAGATAGAAGTAATGTGATTGAAATACACAGGTTAATTTAAAAAGGGACTAGACACTAATAGTAACCACATCAATTCCATTAGTTAGATAAATTGGTGAAGATATGATGAATTATAAAGCCTGCAGAGCAGTCAACAGACATTACACCACAATGCTCAGGTCAGAGAACAGCACAAATTATTAGCATAGATCTTCTGATCTTGGTCAGAATCACTATTTCTGACCCAAAACAGTCAGAAAGTTAACTATTGACCTTTGTATGATTTTTTTCAAGCCCATCTTCTGATACAGGATCCTTCTAATAGTTGCAATCCTCCCAGGAAGCTGCAGAGAGAGTCTTTATAGCAAACATGTCCTTTTTTCACTGACTATCATATTCCAGTGAATAAAAGTAGTTTAATGTCTGAAAGCCTCTTTAAAGATGCTACAGAGACAAACTAAGCATGTAAGGTAATTGGATCAGGGATAGAGTTGCAGGCAATTGAATGAAGGTATAGGATGACAGTGTATGGGGGAGATGATAGAGTGGCATGTGGGAAAGGCAGTAGTGTGGTAGGTAGTTAAAGCAATAGGTTGGCACGAGGGCCGGTGAGGGTGTCAGTTGGGTGAGGAGGTAGGTTGAGTTGCAGAGTAGTCACGTCAGCACTAACAGTTGGGAATATGGGCATATTTGGGTCAAGGGAGAGTAGATGGGTCCCTAAGAGGGTGAGTAGGTTGTTCAGATTGCAGGTATCAAGTAAAGAGGTAGTTGGAAGGGCAGAGATGTCCAGAGATTGAGGGAGGGGTAGAATTGAGTTGGATGGGTTTCAGTTACATTGTTATCCATGAGCTGGAGATTGTATTAATCCTCAAACGTTTGCAGGGTAACAACCCAAATAATGATTCAAACCCTCTGAAGTCTCCAACTCTAGTTCAGTGTTGGAGTTGCTCTAAGGGGTTCTGGTTGCTGGATACCTGGCCATTGTAAGCTTAAACTTTTCAAATATTTCCTCAAAGTCAATGTATTGGGACGTCTGGATAGTCTGATATACATCCTTTGAGGTATGTCTGGTTTCTGACTCTTTGGAGTCTGGAAGACCTGGACCATTACATTCTGATTTCATTTTCTTACCACAAAAAGGTGCACATTGAGTACAGTTTTAAGTGCTTGATTTGAAGAAATTTAAATTTGATTTTCATTTTTGTCTATGCAGCATAGATTCACTTAGAAATATGTATGGAATTGCAGAAAAAGTGGGACAATAAGATTAGATTGAGATGGCTTGAGCAGAAATATAAAAGACTGTTTAGCCTTCTTTTGCAGTATAAATTTCTCTAGTTATATTTTCAATAAAGAAAGTACAGAACAGACTACAAAGTCTGAACCCATAAAGAATCGTTGTGGCTTTAGCCTAATGGTACACCAATGGAAGCCCTCAGTGAATGGCCCAGATAAAGAGAATATTACTCAATCAATACCAATGAAGTCAGATTAGGGGCTACAAATAGAGTTTAGTCAAAAATCAATTTGCAAGACATATTCAGAAAACTTCTCATTCAAACAACAATAAACCACTGAATCTTAAGAACAGATGAAGCATAACAAATTTGGAAATAGGAGCAGAATTGTAATATTTAAGAAAAATACAGCAATGAACTGGAAACCTCATTAATTTTTAATGATGACATTAGGATGGATTTTTGCCTCATTGTTATTCAGTGTGACCAGACAGTAGAGAGACAATTTTTAAAAACGAACTCGCTCTTGTCTTTTTACATGAGGTTTATTTGATGTGACTGTCAAGTGGACTTCAACTTCCGTGGCCAACCCTTCTGCTCGCAACATGTGGGAGTCTCAGTATTGTATTATAAATCACTGTTCTCTGATCAAGAGGAGAGTCTCCTTGGCAAATATTTTCATTTATTTTTAGAAATGGATGTTGTTGCTTGACCCCACAGAAGCTTTACTATCAGTCTCTCACCTGGTAGCTCCTTTTAAGGTGCCCCTGTTTGCTCAGACTCACAGAAGCAGACTACGGATAATGGTGTAAAAGTACCTACCTCAGGCATTCAGTTCCTCTGCTTCCTTTTGAGCTGCTGATTTTCCTGAGGACTGAGCAACATGACTAACAGTGCTTAAAAGTGTGAAATGTTATAATATATCTAAAGTCATCTAAATTTTGATATCATTTATTTTGGATTTACGAATTTTAAACTAGAAACATTTGTTTTTTTTCTATACGTCTGAAGGGGTTTAATGACTAAAAGTGGTAAGTATTCCTATAGTAATTTTTAACACATAGCATTAGGGAGAGAGCTCCTGGAATGTGAAATAAATCTCCAGAGGCTGCTATCCTGTCACAAAGTCCCCCTTTATTTACATGTAGAGAGTCCTTGACACTGATCCAGCTCCCTCAGAGCCAGCTCACAGATTGAACAGGATATCTGGCACTCCCGTTTATATCTGTCATCCAAGGCTCCTCGACTGTATCAGATTGACAACCCCCATCAAAGAGCTCATATTTTATGACCTTGTTACATTCACCACCTCCCTCTCCCTCTGAGTCCGACAACATAGGCTGTTTTTTTTTTCTTTTTGTCGGTCATCCTTGGGCTTTTTAGCATTGGGTCAGGTTCTGCCAACTCTGCCTCTGATACACTGGCGTGTAATGCACATTAGCTCGCCTCTTGCACCCAAAATGTCTTGGAAGAAATTCATTCTCTTCTTCTGGCGGCAAAGGCATTGAGGCGGTGACATCCACTAGGTACATCTCAGAATCCAAGATATCTTCAATGCTTGACGAGGACGGAGAACCCACAGTTTCCGGAACAATCAGAAAGGCTGTCGAGGAGTCGGGAACACTCTGCTCCCGCACCATCTGCAAGTTTATGGCATTCATATGGTCCACATGCTTGTCCAGGACCATCGGACCTACCTGAACTTTATACGTTACTGGACCTGACCTCGCATCGACCATGCCTCTGACCCATGCAGGGTCATTCCTGTGGTTCCAACACTAAACTTTGTCCCTGTGATGTAAACTGTCTCTCTCACTTAGGGGAGTCTTGGTTCTGGCATTAGTGCTCCTGATGCCATTTCACTCCCCCCCCCCACCCCCAGAGAAGATCAGATTTAACCTGGTGTAGAGTCTTCTCATCATTAGCAGCTCTGCTGGAGCTATCCTTGTGAACGGTGGTCCTATAATCAAATAGGACACCCAATCAAGGAACTTATATTCTATGAAGTCTACTTGGCTGACCTTGTTAAAATCGCTACAGTGCATAATGGGGATTTGATTATATAGGAGAGTTTACAACTGAACAAAATAAACAGTGCACTGCACTGAAGAAGAAATGTTTTTAGTTTCAATCTGGGCAGGTTTGTAGGAGTTTTGGCTGAAGTTGGAGATGTGAACAGAAAAAGGAGGGAGTTTGAAGACTGATATGGAAGAGACTACTTCAGTGGAGAGAGTTTATTTTAAAAGTTACTAACCCGGGGTATTTGGTTAAAACCCTGATGGCGTATATGAAGCTGAGAAAGTTTAAGTTCAGTTGTCTGAAGACTCCTGGAAGAGGTTATCAGATTCTCAAGATGGGAATTGAAGCTATAGATAAATTAAGTGCTATTGAGGTGAAAGAGCAGGAAATTCTCTCGGTCAAGAATAACATAAAAGTTTAATGGGATTATATGTGCTATTTTAAATGTGAGTTTATATGCAAGTAGTTCCAATTGTTCTATTTTATCTTCATTTCCTTTGCGTAATCAACTTTGATTTATTGTTAAACTCAAACCTACAATATTGCATGTTAATGTTTCAATAAAAGATCACATTAGTGAACTGAAAAAAAGTTGAGTTCAAGCCAGATTAAAGCCTTGATCTGATTTGGCCTGTAATAGGGTCAGCTGGATTCATATTAGCATGTTAAAAACTATATGGTCAACACCATAACAGAAGAAGTGCTCATGCCTAACACACTAAGGAGCAGGAGTAATGAGCTACAGAATAAGGATGATCTCATATGCAGATGATGAGGCTGATGGGAGAACAAATTGATTTAGTGATCTTGCCTTATTATACTTCTTAACGTCTTAAAGAAAAGACATACGGTGTTGAAGATTTTCATCTTACACTCATCAAGTCAATTCACAATTAATGCTAATGTTAATGGAAAACAATATCCACATTGAATGAGGGGAATATAATGATTGTTTGACAAGCAAACTTTGATAGAGGCAATTCCATGAACAATGCACTAGCTAACAATGACTGACAGTTAACCACCACTATTCGAGTAATCAGGAAATATCACTTTTCAACACTATTCATGTTCTGTAATACCAAAAGATTAGTTATAATACAATCGATGAGCTGTCAGCACTGAATGAGTATAGCTAAGCAGTTCACTGATTAGGGTAAAGTTGGGTAGAGTCGGACTTTTATCCAAACTAACAAGCAACAATACCTCCCTCATCTTTGGTGATCTGCCAGTTCCAATCATCTCAAACAATAATGAACCTCTGGATTTAAAACCAGCATAAGAACAGTCCTCTTGAGATTAGGATTGCCTCTCACGACCACTACTAGACATTCATAGAATTGTATAACCCTACAGTGTAGAAGCAGGCCATTTGGCCCATTGAGTCTGCACCAACCCTCTGAAGAGCAACCCAGCCAGACCCAACCTCTACCCCATCCCTGTAACTCTACATTTCCCATGGCTAACCCATCTCACCTACACATTCTTGGACTATTGGGAGAAACCGGAGGAAACCCACACAGATACGGGAAAACATTTAAACTCCACCGAGTCAGTCACCGAAGGCAGGAATCGAAGCCGGGTTCCTGACAACAGTGCTAACCACTAAGCCACTGTGTTAGCCTTCCCCATATGATCATGCAACCTTAGAACTTCCATTGGACCCTGCACATGAGACCACAATTAGCGTACCATCCTGTGTTTAAGACCTGCCAACGCACATTTACCTCTGTGATTAGTCACTCACAATCTGGGCAATCTCCTATCCAGCCCTGCAATCCAAGGTCATTCCTCAGTCACCATTTCTCACATCTCCAATATGTCTAGTTTCTTTCATACAATTGTGAGCACACTACCTGCCCCAAACAGCCTGCCAGTCAGGCTGCATGCCTGTGGTTGAGAACCCACAAATGAAGTTTGAAGCAACCCTGCAATTAAATTATGGAGGACGGTTAGGAAACCTGTTCATCCAGACTCCTGCACCTCACAACAATCTCCCACCACCTCACCTGCATGGAATCCACCTCCAGGCTACATTCCAGCCATCTGATTGAGATTAGCCAGTTTCATTGCAAATCTGAGTCAGTGCTTTGTGAATGGTGAGCCGTTTTAAACTGAGTTTATGTTGATGAAAATTTGACACCAACTTTATTCCAGCATAGAAAAGGGCCTCTGTCCAATCAAACTGTGTTGATTTGAACCAAGAACATGGACGTGAAATTTATAATATAATGAATTCCACAACACAATGGAGATTCCCCTGTTGAATGTTTTTTGAGATTCCTGATGCACCATTCTGGAATGTTAAACAGGTGAATTCCAACAGGAAAGTTTCAGAATGTAAACTACTTTCCTTAATTGCTAATACACACATTCCACATCCATGGACATTAACCAGCCTCTCAGAACCTTAATGGCACATCTCTGACCCACTTACAGGAATGCTTCTTCTCTTCCATGTTGAACCTTGGACAGCAATTGTTGCAACTATCATTGTAATGCTGCAACAAGGTGAGTGTGTTCTCTGGGCCACAACCCAATTCATGGAGTAGACAGACTCCATCGCGAGCCTATTCACTTGTTGTCATAGTGTTTACTCACACTGAGCTTACCTGGATGCTCACAGCGTCTTTGCCTTGCATTGCCTGCTTTTTTGTCTTTTGCTCTCTCAGGCAGAGGTACCAGGTTCATATACCTCTGTCTTGTCATGCCATTTAGCATACACCCAAAGGGACGAAGCCTGTCATGGTGCTAGCTGGCTTTCAATCAAGTTAATAAGAATAATATTCAGGCACAGTGTCCTGACATCAAAGGCATTCTCTGGTACCAATCCAGGGGCTTGGACTCAGTCAATCGGCCACTCAGGGTGGTCAGATGCTGCTTACAGAAGGGGTGAGGACCTAAATATTGAGCAGCCTATCATTCACCACAAGCCTTTCTGGCCAATCATGGGTTGTTCTCCTCCTGGAATGAGAGAGGAGCAGGTATTACTAGAGACGAAAGTGGGTGGCGCAGCTATTAATTCTGGGACAGGTGCCCCGGGTGAGTGAGTAGGCAGCAAGAGGGTGTTGGGAATTGGGCTGGGTGAGGATGAATGTAGAAGATGTTAGAGTGGAAAGCATGAGGCTTGATGAGAGGTGCGTACAGTAACAGAGATGGTGTTAGTGAGAGTTACTGGTGGCACTTAGATTGACAGAGTGGAGAAGTAGACTTATTTTCCTACAGTGCTGTGTATTCATTCAGACAGTTGAGGCTGCTTGAATCCCAGTGGAAAACATGGAACCATCTGATGGAGTGTGGTGTTGTGCCTGGTTCTGAGGGAGGAGAAAATCCTTCAGTCTGCACCATCCTCTCCAGCAGAATTACTAGGTCTCTACATGTAAAGCAAGTGTATGGTTTTTCCCCCTAGCCTACCATGTCTGGAGAAAACTTCGGGAATTCTGCAGAGTAGCTCTGGGCTAACAGTGTGTGTCCTGATTTACAGTGGGCTGTTAAAGGTGGTGTGGATGCAAAGGGTGGTGGTGAATTTCATGATTATCACTGAGTGGTGAGTTGTTCTGGGAATGTGCTGTGGTAAGATGGGGCTTAAATCAGACATGAAGGTTGCCACAAGGGCAGAGTAGATTGTTATGGAGGTGAGTTTGGTAAGATACGGCAAGAAGTCTCATTATTCCTGGTGACACAAAACCTACCAAAAAGCTCAAGCAACTCGCACAACCAACAGAAATCCAAACTAAACACATATGGGCCTTATTGTGGGCTTTTTTTTTAACCAGACCATTGGCATTTTCCCAATGACAGATTGAACTGCTCCTCTATGTGTGGAAGTTGCTAGATGAATGAAGGTGACCTCTCAGTATCAGCCCATGTGAAGAAGGATAATTGAAGCAATCGGTGGGGAAGGAATCCCCTGCTATTGTTCTGGTGAGGTTACCCTTCAAGCAATGGACCTCTAATTATATTTCTTGTGTCATTACCTGTCAAGAGGCAGGCACCTAGGGCAGGACTCTTTTGTGGATATACCTATTTCAAACAGGTATGCTGTTTTGGAAAATGTAGGGGGTGATGGATTCTCAGGGGAATGTAGCATGAACAGCCAAGTTTCTGGTATTGAGACTGGCTCTAATGCAACGAAGGGTACACCGGCTTCTAAGAGATCAATTGTGTTAGGGGATTCTGTAGTCCGAGGTACAGAGAGACATTTCTGTGGCCAGCAGAGAAAAATTAGAATGGTGTGTTGTTTCTCTGGTGCCAGGATCAAGATGTCTCATAGAGGGTGCAGAATGTTCTCACGGGGGAGAGGGGCCAGCAAGAGGTCATTGTCCACATTGGAACCAACAACATAGGAAAAGAAAAGGTTGAGATGCTGAAGGGAGATTACAGAGTGTTAGGCAGAAATTTAAAAAGGACGTCCTGAAGGGTAGTAATATCTGGATTACTCCCGGTGCTATGAGCTAATGAGGGCAGGGATAAGAGGATAGAGCAGATGAATGCATGGCTGAGGAGCTGGTGTATGGGAGAAGGGTTCACATTTTTGGATCATTGGAATCTCTTTTGGGGTAGAAGTGACCTATACAAGAAGGATGGATTGCACCTAAATTGGAAGGGGACTAATATACTGGCAGGGAAATTTGCTAGAACTGCTTGGGGGGATTTAAAGGTGGGGGGTGGGGGGTGGGACCCAAGGAGATAGTGAGGAAAGAGATCAATCTGAGACTGGTACAGTTGAGAACAGAAGTGAGTCAAACAGTCAGGGCAGGCAGGGACAAGGTAGGACCAATAAATTAAACTGCATTTATTTCAATGCAAGGGGCCTAACAGGGAAGACAGATGAACTCAGGGCATGGTTAGGAACATGGGACTGGGATATCATAGCAATTACAGAAACATGGCTCAGGGATGGGCAGGACTGTCAGCTTAATGGTCCAGGATACAAATGCTACAGGAAGGATAGAAAGGGAGGCAAGAGAGGAGGGGGAGTGACATTTTTGATAAGGGATAGCATTACAGCTGTGCCAAGGGAAGATATTCATGGAAATACATCCAGGGAAGTTATTTGGGTGGAACTGAGAAATGAGAAAGGGATGATCACCTTATTGGAATTGTATTATAGACTCCCTAATAGTCAGAGGGAAATTGAGAAACAAACTTGTAAGGAGATCTCAGCTATCTGTAAGAATAACAGTGTAGTTATGGTTAGGGATTTTAACTTTCCAAACATGGACTGGGGCTGCCATAGTGTTAAGGGTTTAGATGGAAAGGAATTTCTTAAGTGCGTACAAGACAATTTTCTGATTCAGTATGTGAATGTACCTACTACAGAAGGTGCAAAACTTGACCTACTCTTGGGAAATAAGGCAGCGCAGGTGACTGAGGTGTCAGTGGGGGAGCGCTTTGGGGCCAGCGATCATAATTCTATTCGTTTTAAAATATTGATGGAAAAGGACAGACCAGATCTAAAAGTTGAAGTTCTAAATTGGAGAAAAGCTAATTTTGACGGTATTAGGCAAGAAATTTCGAAAGCTGATTGGAGGCAGATGTTCGCAGGTAAAGGGACGGCTGGGAAATGGGAAGCCTTCAGAAATGAGATAACGAGAATCTAGAGAAAGTATATTCCTGTCAGGGTGAAAGGAAAGGCTGGTAGGTATAGGGAATGCTGGGTGACTAAAGAAATTGAGGATTTGGTTAAGAAAAGGAAGGAAGGTATAGACAGGATAGATCGAGTGAATCCTTAGAAGAGTACAAATGAAGTAGGAGTATACTTAAGAGAGAAATCAGGAGGGCAAAAAGGGGACATGAGATAGCTTTGGCAAATAGAATTATGGAGAATCCAAAGGGTTTTTACAAATATATTAAGGACAAAAGGGTAACTCGGGAGAGAATAGGGCCCCTCAAAGATCAGCAAGGCGGCCTTTGTGTGGAGCCACAGAAAATGGGGGAGATACTAAATGAATATTTTGCATCAGTATTTATTGTGGAAAAGGATATGGAAGATATAGACTGTAGGGAAATAAATGGTGACATCTTGCAAAATGTTCAGATTACAGAGGAGGAAGTGCTGGATGTCTTGAAACAGTTAAAGGTGGATAAATCCCCAGGATCTGATCAGGTGTACCTGAGAACTCTGTGGGAAGCCAGAGAAGTGTTTGCTGGGCCTCTTGCTGAGATATTTGTATCATCGATAGTTACAGATGAGGTGCCGGAAGACTGGAGGTTGGCAAACGTGGTGCCACTGTTTAAGAAGGACGGTAAAGACAAGCCAGGGAACTATAGACCGGTGAGCCTGACCTCAGTGGTGAGCAAGCTGTTGGAGGGAATCCTGAGGGACGGAATATACATGTATTTGGAAAGGCAAGGATTGATTAGGGATAGTCAACATGGCTTTGTGTGTGGGAAATTGTGCCTCACAAACTTGATTGAGTTTTTTGAAGAAGTAACAAAGAAGATTGATGAGGGCAGAGCAGTAGATGTGATCTATATGGACTTCAGTAAGGCGTTTGACAAAGTTTCCCATGGGAGACTGATTAGCAAGGTTCGATCTCATGGAATACAGGGTGAACTAGCCATTTGGATACAGAACTGGCTCAAAGGTAGAAGACCAAGGGTGGTGGTGGAGGGTTGTTTTTCAGACTGGAGGCCTGTGACCAGTGGAGTGCCACAAGGAACGGTGCTGAGTCCTCTACTTTGTGTCATTTACATAAATGATTTGGATGCGAGCTTAAGAGGTACAGTTAGTAAGTTTGCAGATGACACCAAAATTGGAGGTGTAGTGGACAGCGAAGAGGGTTATCCCAGATTACAACAGGATCTAGACCAGATGGGCCAATGGGTTGAGAAGTGGCAGATGGAGTTTAATTCAGATAAATGCGAGGTGCTGCATTTTGGGAAAGTAGATCTTAGCAGGACTTATACACTTAATAGTAAGGTCCTTGGGAGTGTTGCTGAACAGAGACCTTGGAGTGCAGGTTCATAGCTCCTTGAAAGTGGAGTCACAGGTAGATAGGATAGTGAAAAAGGCGATTGGTATGCTTTCCTTTATTGGTCAGAGTATTGAGTACAGGAGTTGGGAAAGGGTTCAGGAAAGATTTACAAGGATGTTGCCAGGGTTGGAGGATTTGAGCTACAGGGAGAGGCTGAACAGGCTGGGGTTGTTTTCCCTGGAGCATCGGAGGCTGAGGGGTGACCTTATAGAGGTTTACAAAATTATGAGGGGCATGGATAGGATAAATAGGCCAGTCTTTTCCCTGGGGTTGGGGAGTCCAGAACTAGAGGGCATAAGTTTAGGGTGAGAGGGGAAAGATATAAGAGAGACCTAAGGGGCAACATTTTCACGCAGAGGGTGGTAGGTGTATGGAATGAGCTGCCAGAGGATGTGGTGGAGGCTGGTACAATTGCAACATTTAAGCGATATTTGGATGGGTATATGAATAGGAAGGATTTGGAGGGATATGGGCCAGGTGTTGGCAGATGGGACTAGATTGGGTAGGGATATCTGGTCGGTGTGGGCAGGTTGGACCGATGGGTCTGTTTCCATGTTGTACATCTCTATGACTCTATGACTCTAAATATGGCTGATATCCTACGTGCCATAACAATGACCACCACTGATGTTGGTGGTGCTATTAATCTGCTGTCTTCAATAGGACGGTTTCCATTTGACTGGCTATTTGTGTGTTATTTTTTCACTGGAAGTGTGCCTCACTGGCTAAGCCAGAATCTACTGCCCATTCTTAATCACACCCAAGAAGGTGTGATTTTTGGATCACCAGAGTCTGCAAGATTTTCAGGATTTCAGTCCGATCCATAAAATTGAGGGAAAGATCACTGCCATGTGCGCTGGTGACCTCCTTTCCCAGCCAAAGTCGGTTCCGTTGGTGGGTCAGCAGAATTAATCCCATCAACTCAGTTACTCGCTCTACAGATGCTGCTTGACCTGGAGAGTATTTGCACCAATTTTTTCATCTTATTTCAGATTTTTAATCATCTGCAGATTTTTATTTCTCAACACACAGCCATTTGGTTCAGGTCTCAGAACAAAGTACATCTTTTACATTACAGGCATTAGAAACATGTGTGACGAAGCTGCTCCTTTAACAAGGTTATGCCGTCCTTGGCTTTTTTTTTCAGAGTTGTCAGGGATAACACAGACTCGGACAAGTCTGGGGTTGAACGGTTTCAGGGCCGATTTGATAACAGCCAACAGATACTGCCTCAGGGGGGATGGTTTTCAAGTATTAAAAAAAAACCCTTGTACAATGAAATGGGAGTTGTCAGTTCTCCCAGCGTGGCTTTTCTCTGGTTTGGTTTGGGTTTTGAAATAGTGGGAAAAGCTGTTGGACCCAAAAGAAGCAGGCCCAGGCTGGTACTCTCTCTCTGACTTCTCTCCTGTAAGAACCTGTGTTTGATTTTACCTTCTGTGCCAAGGGCTGTTTAAGGGACAGCATTATTAAATTGAGATGATCTGTTGGGTTTTCAGGTAGGTTATTCCGTATTCTGTTCTCTTTTGCTTGTGTTTCATTCAATAATCTTGTAAATATACTCTGTTTTGTTTCAAACTAAGTGGTTTGATCAGCTGCAACTCTCCTGGCATACCCACGATACACCTGCTTAAAACAACTATCAAAGTTAGGGTCTGGCCTACCATCTTGAAATGTTTTGAGGGATCTGGCCTGGTCCATAACATATGGTATTCCGCAGATTGTGGTGCTATTGTGTGTCGCACTTCCCCCCACTTACCTGAAAGCACCCTCCTGGGACAGAGTGAGGCATTGACCCAAGTATTGATACCAAGGAGATTTGATGGAGTGAAAGGGCTTTCAATTTTAAAACAAGTGCCTCTGAGTGTAGTTAATTCATTTCTTTTTTAAACAAATTAGCTTAGGTTTTAAGGAGTGGCCAAGGAAATGGAATTATTGTTTGACAAATTTGCACTTGCAGGCCATAAAGGTTTGTTTTGCACTCTGGATCTATATTGACTTGAGAATGGCAACTGCATACATCTCCAAGCGATGGCTGATGCTACTTTGATGAGAGCGTGTACATGAAATGTCTGTTGGGAGTGGGGAGACTGTGACATGTTGAAAATCAGCCAGGTGAGGTTGAGTTCTGGTTCTCTGATTCATACTCACCTTTAGAATCTCCAAGACACAGGCGAAGCTTTAGAAAACGATAAATTGAAGCCCAAAATGGGAAAGTATTCCATTCCTGAAAAGTTAAGTACAGGATATTTCACTGGAAAAAATATACATTGAAAAAAATGAAGAAATTCTGTGCAAAGATATACTTTCCCAACAAAATGTAATCAAACAACAACAATGGGTATTTACATATAGTAAAACAAGTCTTTGTCCTTAAATTGACCTGTCTATTCCCAATGACACGTAATTCTGCACCTAATAAATGTATATTCTTCTTAATTGGAGCCAAGAGTTGTATCCCACAGAAGTGTACATAGCATTTTTAACAGTGTTTAATAATCAGGTGCGGAGCTGAATTCAAAGACCCCTAACAGTTTCTCTGAAGTCATTGAGCTTCCCATACACAGAGAAAAATGCTAAGGAAGTTACTCTTATTCAAGAAAAAGCTGGAGGCCAGTACATTTGACAACACAATGGCATGTTTACATGTTATGCAAGCAAATAGCTTCAATAGGCAGGAAGAACAGAATAGTAAGCACTGATTGTTTTGCAAGAGGACGTGACTTGCATGGGGAGTAAGGGTTCCTGTCTGTGTGAGGCTAAACCAGTTATAGCTATAGTCATGCTAGCAGACCAAATGGAAAAGATTGAGAGCGACTGGGTAGAATCACAGTGCCCAGTAATAATGATGCATCATCTACTTCATTGAACATTAGAATTGACAAGAAAGTGATGCAAATATGGAACCTGACATGGCTTCCCACAGCTTCATCCTTTCATAGGATATATTTAAACTGCTATTTTTGTACACCATGTGCCATTGAATCAACTGAAGCCATTTTTAAAAAATATGAACTGAATTATGAAACTATAAATTCAAAGATGGAGCAAAGTCCGCAGACCTTCAGCATAGAATAGGAGATCATAGTTTTAATCCCACCTCCGCTCGCCCCCACTTCCCCCATTGCGGTTAAATTCACATCAACTATGATCAGAAAGCAAGGAGAGAAAGGAAAGATTAGTAGGAATATCACTTGCAAAACCATTTACGGAACAGCACTATAGTGGCTTGGAACTTGTGGGCAGGAACGATAAAATATAGGAACTAAAATTTCTTCAAAAGCTGGCAAAAATACATTTTAGTTTTTTTCTATCTCCTTCAGCTGTTGCAGTCTAGTAATTGCTCATCATACTTTATTACACTCAATTGCACAAATAACATAATTGAATAAATTTTCTAAGGCACTGAATTCCTCCATTAAATGGCAATGTCCTATCAACCAAAATTTCAGTTAAGGCAACTGTTCAAACAATTAAAAAGCCACACACTACTTCTTCCGTTTCAATATATGGGGAGGAGAAGAGATTTCTAACCTGCTTGAGGTTCTTATCTGCCCCTAATTCAGCAGCAAGTGTCAAGGTGACCATGTGTTGTTGGCGTAGAAAATCAAGTGAAAGTACCACATTGAAGCAGTAAGAATTGCTTGCTGATATTAAATGGTAAGTGCAGTATTCAGTCAGAATTGGAAGAGTTTTGCTCAGCAGCTGTGTGTGTTCAACCTGACCTGCAAACTTTCTGATTCCAACACTGAGGGCTTGGAAGTCCCTCTCTAAGGGCATTGTGGATCTACTGACAGCACATGGACTGCAGCAGTTCAAGAAGGTAGCTCACCATCACTTTCTCAAGGGTAACTAAGGATGGACATTAAGTGCTAGTCAGTCATCATCTCCTACATCGCACAAGTGAATAAACAAAAAACTGGGAAGTGTTTCATTCCCTGATTCTGACATCTACCACTTCAACTGACACAACTGTCAATTTTTCAGTTTGATTCATGGGATGCAAGGGTCATTGCTGGGCCTGCATTTACTGCCCATCTCCAGTTGCCTTTGAAAAGGTGGCGGTAAACTATCTTCTTGAACTGCTGCAGTCCATTTTGTGTAGTTACACGCACAAAGCTGTTAGGTTGGGAGTTCCAGGGTTTTGACCAAGTGTCACTGAAGACACATTGAAATACTATATTTCCAAATCAGGACGGTGAGTGGCTTGGAGGGTAACTTGCAGGTGGTGGTGTTTCTGTGCATCTGCTGCCCTGACCTTTGAAGGGGTTGCAGGTTTAGAAGATGCTGATGAAGGAGCCTTGGTGAATTTCTGCAGTGTATTTGTAGATGAGAGACACTGCTGTTACTGAGCAACAGTGGTTGGAGGGTGTGAATGTTTGTGAATGTATTGTCAATCAAGTGTCTAACTATCCTGCATGGTGTCAAGTTACTTGAGCGTCGTTGGAATTGCACTCATCCAGGCAAGTGAGGAGTATTCCATCATATTCCTGATTTGTATCTTATAGATTAGTGGACAGGCTTTAGTGAGGCAAGAGATGAGTTATAGGATTGCTCGCCTCTGACCTGCTTTCGTAGCCATATTTCTTATGTAACTAGTCCAGTTCAATATTTGGTCAATGATAATTCTAGGTTGTTGGTAGTGGAGGATTCAGCGATGTTGAATGTCAAGGGTGGTGGCAGATTCTGTTTGTAGGGGATGGTCATTACCTGCCTCATGCGTGGTACAAATGTTACTTTAAATAACATGTTAAGATAATATAACTGGTTTGTGCCTTTTGGAAAAAAAAATCAACTTGTTCTCATTTTATATTTTGATTAGAGAATTGTAGATTATCTGACTGGAATTTGTCTATTCACTACCTTTTATTTTGTGACACTTACTTGAACCTTTGGACTTTAAAACTAGAAAGTCCTATTCTGTTTTGGGATCATTTTAACCTAGAATCCGAATCAAACAATGTTCTGGGTCATAAATTGGGTTAGGATGGGAGTAATGTCTGTGATGTAAAAGGTTATTGTGACTATGAAAATTAGACAGTCGCTTCATCATTGGGAAGTGCTGTAAGATCACATGACTAATAGGAGATGGTTCCCTCTCGCAAGTCTTGTGGCTACATAATTTGTGTTTATCATGTTTACATATTTTTAAAATGACGTTATATGAAAAGATTCCTGTAATATTTACCAACCTCTCTCAAACACAACCATATTCATAATTTTAGCAGGTTTCCCAAACTCCTTCAAGGAGTTGGCTCTTCCTGTGATCCACCTGTTACATCTTCATCATGCTCATTTACATATATTAGAATGAAAATTAAATAAAATTTGCATTCTTGATACAGTAGGCTGAGATTTACTTCTCACAGCACCTGACTGTGTGAGACAATCAGGGTTATTTAACATTGTGCCCTCGCACCCGCCCATATAGGGTAGTCTCAGCACTAGGTACAGTATTCTCAATGGGCATACCTTGGTACACCATTGTGGAGAACTGAAGAATCATACCATAGATTGTGGCCATGTGACCCATTGGACCAGTGCTGGCTCTTCTAAAGAATTTTTCTTTTACCTACTTCCTGCTCTTTGTCTACAACATATGCATTTTTTCTTTTACAACATTCTCTTTTGAAGGTAACTATTCAAACCGCTTTCACAAATCTTCTTTTCAGTGTATTCCAGAGTATAAAAACACTTCACATTTAAAAGGTTCCCTTGCTCCCCTCTGGTTCTTTTGTCAGGCCAAATATCCTATTTTCTGGATTACTAGAGGACAAATGTGTAATGGAAGATGTCCTTTGGGATCCTTTTGAAGTGCAGGACTACATGGGAGTGGCTTGGGACGTTTAATTTGCTGACGGGCTGTTCCCCAGCTAGAGATCAAGATTTCAAATTGTTCTGCAGTACTTACCTGAATAGTTACCTGGGAAATGATAGACATATTAAAATTAGTCCAACACTTGGGTAACAATATGACTGACTCCTCAATCACTGCTCCCCAACACCTTCAATTACTGTTCTTATCACCGGACTATGCTGCTGGCCATTCAGCTATTCCTCAACCCCTCAATACGTCTCCAACTACACCCACAACAGCCCAACTACCCTTTGCAGCTTCCACACAAACAGCTGACCTGACCTGACTAATCTTGGACCAACTAACTAATCACCTGAGCCAAGGTGACAACCCCCCCGACCCAACCCAATTAAGCGCTGACTTATTACCCACCTAGCACTTCTCCCATCTACTCACTTACCCAACTTGTCCCTGTCCATTCACTATATCCATTCACTCACTCACTTATTCACCCACTCATCCAATCATTCACACTTCACTATTCTATTCATTAATATTAAAACTGGAATTTTAAACATGTCATCCAACAGCTAGAATGGTCAAATACGGATTCACCCTGGAGGCCCCTGAGGGATGCTCTGCTGATCATTTCTGTGAAAGCTGAGATCAGAAGGTTGATCAGATCAGCCAACGGGCTGAGGAGTGGCAGATGGAATTTAATTCGGATAAATGGGAGGTAATGAATTTACGATAGGCAAATCAGAGCGGGACTTATACACTTAATGGTAAGGTCCTGGGGAGTGTTGCTGAACAAAGAGACTTTGGACTGCAGGTTCATAGTTCCTTGTAAGTGGAGGTGCAGGTAGATAGGATAGTGAAGAAAGCATTTGGTATGCTTTCCTTTATTGGTCAGAGCACTGAGTATAGGAGTTGGGTGGTCATGTTGTGGCCGTACAGGACATTGGTGAGGGCACATTTGGAATTTGCGTGCAATTCTGGTCTCCTTCCTATCAGAAGGATGTTGTGAAACTCGAAAGGGTCCAGAAAAGATTTACAAGGATGTTGCCAGGGGTGGAGGGTTTGAGCTATAGGGAGAGGTTGAATAGCCTGGGGCTGCTTTCCCTGGTACGTTGGAAGCTCAGGGGAGACCTTACCGAGGTTTATAAAATCATGAGGGGCATGGATTTGGTAAATAGACAAAATCTTTTCCCTGAGGTGAGGGAGTCCAGAATGAGATGGCATAGGTTTAGGGTGAGAGGGAAAATATTTAAAAGGGACCTAAGGGGCAACTTTTTCACTCAGAGGGTGGTGAGTGTATGGAATGAGCTGCAAGAGGAAGTGGTGGAGGTGGTACAATTACAATATTTATAAGGCATCTGGATGGGTATAAGGATAGAAAGGGTTTAGAGGAGTATGGGCCAAGTGCTTGCAAATGAGACTCGATTAGTTTAGGATATCTGGTTGGCATGGACAAGTTGGACTGAAGGGTCTGTTTCCGTGATGTACAACTCCGTGACTCTATGAATAGGTTCTAGAAGCAATGCATTGACATGTTAATTTTACCAGTTTCTCAAAATTTGAATCCATGCTGAACTGTCACAGCAGCTGAAACTGTAAAATTATCTCCATGGATATATAGTCTTATTATTGTGCAATGTAAGATAACTTAGACTGGGCATCGACCTTAAGGCAGCCAGTGTAACATTGTTCCAAACATGTATCCACTTCCTATGATCCAAGAGCTATCAGCATCATTTCATGACTCCCATAGTCTTCACAAAGGTCAGCAAGCTACAGAGCTACCACCAGACACAAGTCAAGCAACACCAATTATGTTAGTCTTCTTGCTCATTAAGGTGTGTTTCAGTTCCACAGAATGCTGCATGGATAAAGGTCAACATTAACACCTTTCAGAAGTTAATTTCATCAGTCTTGTCAGCCATTGAGGGGATGGAGAAGCCGAAGCAGAACACAATCATTGGTTATCACCAGTGCTCACTCAACTCACACAACATATAGTTTGATGCTCAACAAGAACAAATGCACATTTATAGTATTTGAGATTGACTTCCAAGAGTACATCATGACTATAGTTGGAGTCAAACCTATACATAACAACACCAAAGTCAATCATATCCTTCCAAATCGGCAATATCACAAAAGAAATGGTACCTTCTTGTTCAATCAGTTTTTATCACAAATTTCTCCCCAAGTTTGCAGAGATCATAGAATTGCTTCAAAAGTTGCAGAGTAAAGCTGCACCATAGGAATTGACAATTACACAGTAAACAGCATTTGACAATGAAAACACTGTACAGAGGTTAGTAGCCCATCACAAAGTCACTCTTTATTTACATGTACACTTCACATGGGCTCTGACCAACCAGAATGAGGAAACTCTGACAGTACTGTTTATATCTTTCAGCTAGGGTTCCCTGATTGGCTCAATCAGGGATCTCATAGTCAATTCACTAGCCATGGTTCTGATCACTACGGATAGGAAAAACTGAACATGGTATTTTTGTCAGTCCTTGTGCATTTCAACCATGATAAAGAAAGGTCTATCACGAGGGATGCATTGGGAAATTTTACTGGAGCTGTGCTCGCAGTATATATTGACAAAAACAAAAGGACACATTTACATGTCACAGTGGAGAGCAAATATGTCATTGGAGAACAGGAAATACTCGCCTGCTTCTACATTCATAATCATTGACATATTGCGGGAAGTTGACTCATCACACTGACGACTAAATGCTTACAATGGTGTTGATCATGCCAGATCTGGTTATTGACCTCTGCACATCTACAGACGGTCAGATTGTTATCACCAGTACGTGAGTTCATGCAATCAAGTGGCTTGCATCTTTAACCACTCTACTCATGCAGACAGCATTAACAATATTGAAATGACTTTGAAGACTATGGGATTGAAGTGATGATTTCATTGGAAACCACAAGAGGAGGGAAGGTAGACTTGGTGACAGACAGTGTACTGCAGAAAACTAGGACCCATAAACTGAAAGGGCCTCATGAAAGAATGGCAGAAAAGGCCTCATTCTACAGAATATGCAATGCATTCACATTGTTTCATTGTGACTGTATTCTACACACAATGTGAGCAATCATCTTGCTCAACAGGTATATTTGAGAGTAATTAAGATGAAATAACATTCCTACGAAGTAGTCTCATGAGCAACAATAGATTGCTCCATTGAAAAGTTGGCTTTTACATACCACTTACTGGATTAGTGGTGCTGGAAGAGCACAGCAGTTCAGGCAGCATCCAACGAGCAGCAAAATCGACGTTTCGGGCAAAAGCCCTTCATCAGGAATAAAGGCAGTGAGCCTGAAGCGTGGAGGGATAAGCTAGAGGAGGGTGGGGGTGGGGAGAGAGTAGCATAGAGTACAATGGGTGAGTGGGGGAGGAGATGAAGGTGATAGGTCAAGGAGGAGAGGGTGGAGTGGTTAGGTGGAAAAGAAGATAGGCAGGTCGGACAAGTCCAGACAAGTCAAGGAGACAGTTACTGAGCTGAAAGTTTGAAACTAGGATGAGGTGGGGGAAGGGGAACTGAGGAAGCTATTGAAGTCCACATTGATGCCCTGGGGTTGAAGTGTTCCGAGGTGGAAGATGAGGCGTTCTTCCTCCAGGCGTCTGGTGGTGAGGGAGCGGCGGTGAAGGAGGCCCAGGACCCGCCGTCCCGCACCAATCAACCAAACCGCCCCGTGGCCCAACATTTCAACTCCCCCTCCAACTCTGTCAAGGACATGGAGGTCCTGGGCCTCCTTCACCGCTGCTCCCTCACCACCAGACGCCTGGAGGAAGAACGCCTCATCTTCCACCTCGGAACACTTCAACCCCAGGGCATCAATGTGGACTTCAATAGCTTCCTCAGTTCCCCTTCCCCCACCTCATCCTAGTTTCAAACTTCCAGCTCAGTAACTGTCTCCTTGACTTGTCCGGACTTGTCCGACCTGCCTATCTTCTTTTCCACCTATCCACTCCACCCTCTCCTCCTTGACCTATCACCTTCATCTCCTCCCCCACTCACCCATTGTACTCTATGCTACTCTCTCCCCACCCCCACCCTCCTCTAGCTTATCCCTCCACGCTTCAGGCTCACTGCCTTTGTTCCTGATGAAGGGCTTTTGCCCGAAACGTCGATTTCGCTGCTCGTTGGATGCTGCCTGAACTGCTGTGCTCTTCCAGCACCACTAATCCAGTATTTGGTTTTCAGCATCTGCAGTCATTGATTTTACCTTTTACATACTACTGACCATTCTTAAGCCACCATCAATTTTGAAAGAAAATGTCAGATGAAAAACTCAAGAAATATAAAGTGACAAGGTAAAAAAAAGCTTCCTCAAGAAAATAGACATGATATTAGAAATTGTGTTTGCATCAAATGCCCATTACTTGGTCCCATTGTCTATCTGTTGGATATACCACAATGTAGAACAAAAGATGCCTGATAAAGAGTACATGAAGATATTTTGAGAAGAGTGATTGGGAGGATTCATTTCCTTTTCTGATGACCAATGGCAAAGCTGGAACCATCACCTCAAGTTCATAGATCTCAGCACTGTCATCTGTAACTTCATATTTCAAAGATTTTAGTATGCTGTATGCTGAAAAGCTTTCCCATAAAAAAAATCTGGATATGTGGCCATAGCTGCTCTGTAATTTCAACTGTTTGGAGGCAACATAATAATTTGCAGTCAGCAGATTCCTCAGTAATTCCGGGATGCAACATAATAAAACTGGATACTGAAATCTTTGCTGTCCTGTTTAATGCAATACTACAACTTGGACTCCATCATATTGAAATAAAGTACCATTCCCCCAACTAATAAATACAGAATATGACAACACAGTGACCTCCTTATCCTGACATGACCATCATGAGACTAAATAACAGCACAATATTCTTTCATATACAACCAAGACATAAGTGAACATTCTATTTTAGCACTAAAAAGAAAGAGTGAACATGAAACATCTGACTTTTCCCTAGCACTTAGCCTCTGTTGGATGGTCACATATACCTTTCTTTAATATGCTTTTGTGTTTCCCTTAGACACAAGTTGAGGACTAGTAGGGTGAGAGGTATTTTTTGCTCACATTCTTCAGAAGGAATTTGGGTCTTTAATAATCCTCTCCTCACGGCAGCTGGCTCTCAGGAAGACACCAATGAAGGGCGCATCTCTGGAACTTGTTTCTGGTCAACCTGGTATCAACTTTCACATTTCAATATTTTGGTTCTCTGAGAGAATGTTCCAGCATACTCTGTTATCCTGAAAGAAGGTAGTATCAGACAGGTTGATACCAGAGATGCAAAGTGCGTTTCTATGGAAGTGCAAGTACTGACTGGTACTTAGCTGCTTCCAGCCTAGGGTTTTGCATAGTTTACCTCTAATACCACTTGGAGCAGTCACTGATGAACTGCGCTGAACAAAAATCATCGCAGTACTTTCCTGCAAATATTTCTGACTACAAAGCACAGATAGTTCAACAAATCCAGATTTTTTTTGTTGTGTAGCAAAGCAACTACAACTATGCCACACATTCCAGTTTGCAATGAAAAGGAAACATCCTTAATGTTGTCACATGAGAGCTACAGACTCAAAGACAAAGTTGTCAGTTGTTGCATCACCCGAATGACTGACCTTAGCACATATACCTAGGTGCAGTATCTCTCAAACATTTTTCTTTTAATTTAATCATCTATCAGATCTCAAAGTTATGACAGCCTTCTCCTCAGTCTCCACTGAGTTGGTGAAAAATCCTCAGGCACTCCCCATTCCTTCAGCTCTGTTATGGGATGCATCAGTCGATATTACTATCTCATCCACAATGGATATAGATACTTGCAATGGTTTGTGAGAATGAAGATACATGTGATACAGAATAAAGATGAAAGCTTTTGGACAGAAGGATGTGGAAGTTTTTTCTACAGGAATCAAGAATGCACTCGGTTCTTGCTCCTCTCCTTTATCCCTATCTATTCCTACATCCAATGAGCTGACTCTCAAAATTCTGGTTCAAACAATTCTATCTGTGGAGCAACTAATTTTCCTTTGGAGTAAATGCAGTGCAAATCCTCAAGTGGAAATTTGGAAACGACGAAAATGACTTGTCCAGTATTTGACTGCTAAATATAATTGCATTTATATTTTGCAACTCACGGTATGCCTGCAGTGGTCTCACCAGAGGAGTTAGCCTGGGTTCGTGCACATAATAAGGTGCTGGATAAATAACTTCATACTCAAGAATTTTGTGTTTTACTATCGTAAAATTCAATGTATAAACTTGTCTGCCTAGAAAATCACAGCCTGAAGTAATTGGCAGCAGGGTGAGTTCCTGATTAGGAACTTACAACATTGCACTGGCTGACTTGATATTATTACACTTAACAATCACTGACAAAGAATAGTCCAAATTGAAATTTTGATTTGAAGCAAGTAGATTCCATTACTTCGCCTGAAACAAAAACTTGAACAATAGAATGGAAACTTGGATCGTTCACAAACTGAATGATTGATTCACAATGTCAGTTAAGTTAAGAATCTACACCACTTAAGTCTCATCTCAGCCGAGTGGAAAGAATTCAATCTTTATGACCCAGTACTATTTATTTAGCTCACGTTAGCAGATTGGTGTCTTCTTCATAGAGTCATAGAGTCATAGAGATGTACAGCATGGAAACAGACCCTTCGGTCCAACCAGTCCATGCCGACCAGATATCCCAACCCAATCTAGTCCCACCTGCCAGCACCTGGCCCATATCCCTCCAAACCCTTCCTATTCATATACCCATCCAAATGCCTCTTAAATGTTGCAATTGTACCAGCCTGCACCACATCCTCTGGCAGGTCATTTCATACACGTACCACCCTCTGTGTGAAAAAGTTGCCCTTTAGGTCTCTTTTATATCTTTCCCATCTCACCGTAAATGTATGCCCTCTAGTTCTGGACTCCCCAGCAATCACTTCTCTAGCTTCCCACAGAGTCTCGGGTACACCTGATCAGGTCCTGGGGATTTATCCACTTTTAACCGTTTCAAGACATCCAGCACTTCCTCCTCCGTAATCTGGACATTTTGCAAGATGTCACCATCTATTTCCCTACAGTCTATATCTTCCATATCCTTTTCCACAGTAACTACTGATGCAAAATATTCATTTAACATCTCCCCCATTTTCTGTGGCTCCACACAATTACAAATGATGCAATTGCTGATAATACGGAAATTAGTTGGGTGGCAAATGATGAGGAAAATATCTTTAGACTACAGGACAATGTGGATGGGTGGGTCAGATGGGCTTATCAGCAGCAAATGGAATTCGATCTGGATAAGTGTGAGGTGTTGCACTTGAGCAGGACAGTCAAGACAACGGAATGTGTGATGAATGGTAGGACCTTGAGAAACACTGAGGATCAGAAGGATCTTGGTGCACATGCACAATGGTCCCATAAGGTATTAGGATAGGTGGATAAAGTTATTAAGAAGGCATCAGTATATTTGCTTTTATTAGCTGAGGCATAGAGTTTAAGAGCAGGGAGGTCACACTGGAACTGTATTAAACATTGGTTAGGCCACAACCACGGTGTTGTACATGAAATAACTCCACAGAGGCTGGTATTCTGTCACCAAGTCTGTCTTTATTTACAAGTGCAGAGTCCTTGACACTGATCCAGCTCCCTCAGAGTCAACTCTCAGAGTAAAAAGGATGCCTGAAACTCCTGTTCTTGTTTGTCACCCAGGGCTCCCTGATTGGACCAGATTTACAGACCCAATCAGTGAATTCATATTCTATGAGGTCTCCTGGCTGACCTTATTACAATCACTACAGTGTGCAGTTTTCGGAGTCCACATTATAGGAGGGAGAAGGTGCAGAAGAGATGTAGCAACATGTTTCCTGGGTTGGAGGGTTTCAGTTATGAAGAAAGGTTGGACAAATTGGAGTTGTTTATCTTAGTCCAGAGAAGATTAAGAGGGGATACAATTGAGATATGTAAAAATTATGAGGGGTATAGATTTGGTAGACAAGGAAAAAAAAAATCCCTTAATAGAGTGATCAATAATAGATTTAAAGTAAAGGACAGAAGGTTTAATAGGAGATGTGAGGAAAACCCTTTCCACTTGGAGGGTGGTGGCAATGTGGAACTCACTGCCTGTAAACATGGTACAGGCAGCAATCTCATAATGTTCAAGAAGTATTTGGATGTACAGTTGCAATGCTAAGGCTATAAAATGGGATTACAATAGTTTAGTGGTTGTTTTTGACTGGCACAGACTTGATGGGCTGAAGGGCCTTTCTCTTAGAGTCATGGAATCACAAAGATGTACAGCATGGAAACAGACCCTTCAGTCCAACTTGACCAGGCCAACCAGATATCCCAACCTAATCTAGTCCCGCTGCCAGCACCCGGCCCATATCCCTCCAAACCCTTCCTATTCATATACCCATCCAACTGCCTCGTAAATGTTGCAATTGTACCAGTCTCCACCACTTCCTCTGGCAGCTCATTCCATACACTCACCACCCTCTGCATGAAAAAGTTGCCCCTTAGGTGTCTTTTATATCTTTCCCCTCTCACCCTAAACCTATGACCTCTAGTTATTGCCTTCTCCCACCCATGGGTAAAGATTTTGTCTATTTCACCTATCCATGCCCCTCATGATTTTATTAACCTCTGTAAGGTCACCCCTTTCTGAATCCTTTCAAGTTTCACAACATCTTTCTGATAGGAAGGAGACCAGAATTGAACACAATTTTCCAACACTTGCCTAATCAACGTCCTGCACATCCTCAACATGACCTCCCAAGTCTTGTATTCAGTACTCTTACCAATAAAGGAAAACATACCAAATGGCTTCTTCACTATCCTATCTACCTGTGACTCCACTTTCAAGGAGCTGTCAACCTGCACTCCAAGGTCTCTTTGTTCAGACTCCCTAGGACCTTACCACTAAGTGTATAAGTTCTGCTAAGATTTGCTTTCCCAAAATGCGGCACCTCACATTTATCTAAACTCCATTATTTTTGGTGTTTTAGATCTCTGTGATTCTGTGTCATCAATATAAATCTGGGTAAAATAGAATAATATGTGAACAAATTCCATTGTGCAATGGACTGGTATAATTTTAAAAAACAGTAAAAGTGATAAGATAAAACTAGAATTTTTAGAATCCTTGATTGACCAGAATCAAAGTGTCTTTGTTTCGTTAAAATGGTATTGTAGAAAGCAACCCTGTCCGTTTTCATAAATGCAGGAAGTCATAGATCAATTTCTACTAAAATCAGATCACAAGTATATTATAAAATAAAGGACGTAGAGCTATTCTCCCTCTTCCTATTCACCTACACATCCACCACACAATGCAGATCTCCCCCCAAAGTGAATAGAGTTGATTAAATTGGTTTTGATGGAAATGCCACCTTTAATGTCAGTGACAAACAAGCTATAGCTGTTACTGAATGATATAAGATACTTCAGGAACACTCGTGTCCCAAAAATAATAAATAGCTTTCCAAAAATAATGTTAACTGAAAATTGCATGCTCATCTTTGACACAATGCAGGAACGGGCAGATGTACCATCTGTCTAATTCTTCAGGGACTGGGTGGTGCAGTCTGCTGAAATACTATCCCTTCCGCTTTGGAACAGGTTTTCTGTGCAAAGCAGGCCAAGAAACTAAAATCCCCCTCTCTGTGCCAGATGGAAGTGTTCTACATAACCACTCACTGAACGGGGAAAATGCAATTCATTGTTTTTCATATTTTCAAGACCACTGATTGTGGTTTTCATGGAAAAATACATGGATTGTGGAATGCAATCTCCAAGTCAATGTCACAATTCCAGGAGAGTTTTGTAATCCCATGGTATTACAGTGGAATTTTACTTATTCAGTCATTATAAACCAGGGGGCCTGCTTCTAAACAGATAGGAACAGAATGTATATCCTCAAACCCTCTGCAAAAATTTCAGAATTCCATCAATATAGAAAAAATATGCTGGTCACTAATAAATCCAACTCAATGAAAAAATTTTACATTCTACCGTTTTTTATCATCTTTGAGTCCTTAAAGTCTGGGGAAGTTTGCCTTTAACTCAGCAAATTGTCAAAGTTCACTGCAGTCATTAAGCTCTATTTAACCCATTGGAATCTGCTGAATAGATTATTTTCAAGTATTGTTTATTCTGCAATTTTAATGCGTGCTCAGATCATTAAGGCAGGATTCAAATGCAAGGACACATCTGCTATGCTGTGCAACCTCTATCTCATGCAGAGAGTGAATGGATTAATGGGCTGGAGGATTAAAGTTTACACCTTCTTTGATTGTATCTTGAACAGTAGACAGGAGGCTAATTGTAATTTCCTTTGCTTCAACGGGAAAAAAAATCACAAATGCAGGCCATTGGTCTTGAGGTAATCAATAAAATATTATTTATTGCAATAAATAAATGTATACATAAGTCAGAAAGGCATTACTTACATTTCATCAATACCTTGAAATCCAAAATGGCAATGCATTACAAAATTCTTATTGCTCAGAGTGACTTACATGCAAATACGTTTTGTTTCACAACAGTTATCTTAGGTTATGGACATTGCTGGCTGGGCCAACATTTATTGCCCATCTCTAATTACCCTTGAGTAGTTGCCCTTGAGTAGTTGCCTTCTTAAACCTGCTGTAATTCATTGAACACAGAATGCCATTGGGAGAGAGTTCAAAGCTTTTGAAGAAAAAGTGATAAATTTCCAAATCAGAAATGTTAATTGGCTTGGAGAGGAACTTTCAGGTGGTGGCATTCCCAAGTATCTGTAGTCCTTGTCCTTCTAAATGGAATTGTTTGCAAGTTTGGAAGGTGCTACCTGAGGATCTTTGGCAAATTTTTGCAATGCATCTTGTAGATAGTTCATACTGCTGCTACGGAGTATCAATGGTGGATGGAATTTGTGTTGTCTGAACATTGATGAATATCTTAATTTCTAACTTTACAGTGGAGGGAAGATAATTGATGAAATAGCTGAAGCTGACTGGGCCTAAGACATTACCTGAGGAATACAGGCTCTTGTGGCACTATGGTAGTGTCCTTACCCCTGAATCAGGAGGCTGCAGAGTTGTGTAATAATACCTCTGAACAGATTGATTAGGAAGTATCTACCTTGAGGCATGCTTGCAGAGGTGTCTTGGAGTTTAAGCGACTTTCAACTAAGCATGACTTCAACAGCAGAGTTAACGCATGATTCCCATTGATTTCAGTTTTAGTAGGATTCCATGGGATTCCATAGCCAGGGATATATAGTACTGCATCTGGGATATTGTTTGCAAGGTACAATTCTGTGACTATGTCAGGCTGTTGCTTAACCATAGACGTCTCCCAAATTAGGCACTAGGCCACAGACATTAGGATAGAAGGTTGACGGAACCATGTTTGCTATTATCGGTGCCTTAGTCCCAATGCCCAGTCTGTCCAGTTTTAATCTTTGTTTTAAAACAACTAAACACCTTACTAAGCTATTTCAGATAATAGTTAAGAGTAAATCACATTGCTGTGGATCTGGAGTCACATGTAAGCAAGCTCATGCAAGGATAGCAGTTTCGTTCTCTGAAGGGCATGAATGAACCAGATGGGTTTTTGGAACAATCACTGTAGTTTCATGGTCATCATTAGACTTTTAATTCCAGATTTATTTTATTGAATTCAAATTCCACAACCTGTCACAGTGTGACTTGTACCCAGATCATATCACGGGTCTCTGGAAAAAAGAGTCCAGCAACAACGCCATGAGGTCATCACCTCCTCATGCAGAGTTTAAGAAACAGCATTTATGAAATGATTAATCTACTATATAAACACATTAACCCATTTTTCCAAATCCTTGATGTATTTCTCAGCTCTCAGGGGGTCTGGACATAAAACTGTCTATCAATCAAGATCAAAGATGATATTTAAACATAATTTTCTTCTTGGTTAATGAGTAGAGATGTGGTCGGTGCTGTCAGAAACTACAAATATACTCAAATCAGATGGTTTGATGTTGATAGATCATTTATTAGATAATTTAAATATGGAGATGAGATTTTTTTGAGTAGCCACTGCTGTGCTGTTATAGCTCTTTTTTGAGGAGTTTCTAATTTGCTCTATTGCAGGACAGATATATATATCTACCCTTTCCTCAAATGTGTTGGGGGGTGATAGAGCCTCTGCAGAGGACCTGTTGGTCCAAGAGTTCCTGATAGAGAAATAGCCAGTTTTCCTGAAGAATGGCAGCATTGTTGAATGGTCCATCCACTTGGGGGGCTGTGGAGGATGCTACTAGGCTTTAGAGGGACAGAAGAACTCCTTACCCTCCAACCTCTCATGCCAGAATTTCCAGCTGTGAGAAAGGCAGACACCAGGCAATGCAATACATTTCAGTCTGATGTGTGTAAATTAGCTCACTTTGACACCTATCTAACTGAAAAGGGAAGTGGAATCATCACTGATCTTCATTTGTTAAGATGGTATCACAGCAGTTTATTCACTGGAATAGTAATCCAGAGGTCGAGATTAATGATCTGGAGACAAAAATTCAAATCCTGTCATTGAAGCTGAGGAATTTAAATTAATTAGAATATAACCATCATAAAAAGATAATATCATAAGCAGTGACCATGAAACTGCCTGATTATTAAAAAAAAACACATCTGCTTCAGTAATACCTTTCAAGGAAGAGAATCTGACTTTCTTATCCATTCTGACCTACATGTGTCTCCAGATTCACAGCACCATGGCTGATGCTTAGTTGCCTTCTAAAATGGCCTAGCAAACCACTCAGTTGTATCAAAACCTAATAAAAATATAACACGGTCAACCCATGCATCAGGAATGATAAAGGCACATCTTGCTCAGACAACCTTGCAAAGTCCTCCTCACTAACACTTGCCCCAAAGCTGGGAATGTTGGCCACAAATTGGTCTGATGTAGTCACACTCAGACATGCACCCAGTACAGATGGTAGGAGAACATCAGCTGGGAAAGGCCTAGCAAGTCCGCAACATTGACACTGGACTAGACGAAGGCTCTTGGCATCAGGTCTGACGAGAGCAATTGCACAATCTATTGATTACTACTTTCTGCCTTCTTCATTGGCTAACACGTTGGTACTCCTCAATGTTGAATATTATTTATAAGAAATACTAAAGTTAACATGGACACAGAATACACTGTTAATGTGTGCAATTTGTCTATCACCAACTTTGGCTTGGTAGCACCACTACTAACTGAAGTTGCTGTGTTCTGAAGGATATTTCGGCCAGACTAGGTTACTGGCAGGTAGTGAAACAATTAACATGAAGGGAAAAACATATTGACCTCACAGTTGTATCTATCCATGACAATGTAGGTAAAACTAATTGTCACATGAATTTTGGGCACCCTTTAATTTTTGCATTACACTACCATTACCCTAAATGAGATCGATCCAGGACAGATCTAGGAACTCATAACTGGGTATCCGTGATGGGTTGGGGACCTTCAACTGCAGCAGCAGCATTCTCTTTGTTCAGTGGAATAACTGCACAGAGGCCGGTACCCTGTCACCTACTCGGCCTTTATTTACATGTGACCAACCAGCTCAGAGTGAGTTCCTGAAGTGAGAAGACTCTGAATCCCCTATTTACATCTGATGGCCAGGGCTCTCTAATTGACCCAGGTTAACGACCCCAGTCAAGGATCTCATAGTCAATGAGATCCATTTGGTTCCAGTCACTGTTCACAATCACAACTCTCATAGCTCAACCAATCCATCACTCAAACATTATCAGCAAGTCAGTGAACAAACCTTGTTTCGTGATGACAGCATAACAAAGGGCTACAAGTAGGTTCTAAAACTGAAAAGGAAAAGGCCATAGAGCAAGCTGGTCCACATTCAATTAATTAAATCCAGTATCAGCAGTCTTCCACATCCAATCAAGAATGTTTGATGGACAATGAAACAATTAATCAGAGGAGCTTCCCAGCATAGCTGGATTCTTAACAATGATGGACTCCATGACCTCCGTACAAAAGAAAAGGCTGAAGTGTTTGCAATAATTTTTCAGGGCTTCTTCGATAGACGCTTTCAAAACTGTTAGTTTTAACCACCTGGAAGATCAAGAGTAACAGTTGCATGAGAAGAGCACCATTTGCAAGTTCACCTTCCTGTCACAGACTATCCTGATTTGGAGATATTGCTTCATCATCATTGAGTCAAAATACTGGAACACACCCACTCCCCAACAGTATTTTGTGTGCACCTACACCACACAGACTGAAGGGTTCAAGAAGGCAGCTCACCACCAACTTCTCATGGGCAATTAGGAATGGATCACCATGAACAACCTTTTAAGAAGTTAACTATAGTTCAAATCTTATTTGACCATCTTGAGATTCGTATCATGAGGAAACAAATTTGATTGCAATTTAACTGACTGCACTGATGCATTTGAGGCTCAGCTAGAGATATACAGAATTAGTAAAATGTTATGCAGTTGAGATGAGGTGAGATAGAGTGGGAAGGCAGGAGGTTCTTGTGGAGCTTAAACATTATCATGGACCTGTTTATACGTTTCACCTTTTACATTTTCAAGACTAAAGGCTAATGGGAATCTTTTCAGAAATGGATATCATTTACAAATCTGGGTAAGTTAGCCTTAAATGATCTCATACAGAGGATTCCGCACTGTTCTAAGGTACATTAAATATATTGCCACTAATCTGGGCAGGCATCTCCAAAATTAATTGGAAAAGTCAAAACTGTTCCATCTGGTCTATTTTCTATCAATAATGACCTGGTGATGATGACATGTTACTGGTATCCAGGGTTGCTGTGGCAACAGGTAAAAGATTTAAAGGACATAGCCATGCGATCAATCATAAAAAAATCTGTATTTTATCAGGCGATTCAACCTAACCGGTCTTTGTATGGCTTCATTCTCCACATAAGCCTCTTCCCATCTTCTATCTTCATCTCCTCCCACTTTATGAATTCAATTTAAATTCTACCAGTTGCTGTGGCAAAATTTGAGTTCATGTCCTCAGAACATTAGTCAAAGAGTGTGGTGCTGGAAAAGCACAGCCGATCAGGCAGTATCGAGGAGCAGGAGAGCCGACGTTTTGAGCATAAGCTCTCTCCTGCTCCTCGGATGCTGCCTGACCGGCTTTGCTTTTTCAGCACCACACTCTTCCACTTTGCTCTCCAGCATCTGCAGTCCTCACTTTCTCCTCAGAAAATCAGCCTGGGCTTTTGGAACACTGGTCCAGTGGCACAACTGCTATGTAACTGTCTTTTCCACATATAGCCTACAAACATTCTGTTGGGGAATCGTGCCAAATCTATTCAAATGATCACATACCAACATTGGTAAGGTTCAGGATTAACAAATGGAAGGAAATCTTTGCCTCCTTCCTGTGCTGGAATTTTGCCAAAGCAGAATGTTACTCTTAATATCAGATACTGTCATCATAAATGTCAAAGCCCAGGTCAGTCACAAAGATAAAGTTATACAAGCGTTGCAACAAATCTATGAATGCAAATAATAGCATATGTGACTCCTTTATTCAAAAAGGGAGGCAGATAGAAAGCAGGAAACTGTCGGCTAGTTAGCTTAACAGCTGCCTTATGAAATTAAAGCAATTAAGGCAGGACACGGAGGTTAATTCAAAGTAATCAGGCAAATTCAACATGATTTCATGAAAGGGAATTATGATTGACAAGTCTGTTGATTTTCTCAAGGAAATAACATGTAGTAAATAACGGGGAACTGGTGAATATACTGCCACTAGATTTCAGAAGGTATCTCATATGATTTTTCCTGCAGAAAATAAAAGCTTATGGTGTAGGGGTTAGCATATCGGTTAGCATACAGCTCAAAGATCAGCTAGAAACAAGAAGCAGTGAATTGGCATAAGATTGTCTTTTTCAGGTTGGCAGGGGAGGTGTGTCACAGGAATTGGTGCTTGGATATCAGCATTTACATTTCATATAAATGACTTTAATGAAGGGACAAAAAGAATGATTGCCCAATTTTCTGATGACGCAAAGGAGGTTGCTTGAAGATCGAGATAGGTCAATTGAGTAAGCAAAGATGTGGCAAATATGGCAAAGCTGTAGCAAATTGTGAAATTGTCTATTTTGACAGCAAGAATAGAAAAGAGGCAGACTGTGTAAATTGTAAGCAAATGCAGCGTTCAGATATGCAGAGAAATGTGTGTACTAGTGCATGAGTCATGAAAAGTTAAGTGTGCAGGTATAGCAAATAATTAGGAAATCTAATTATGTTATGGATATTATCATTTGAATGAATGTCATCATTTATTTTGAGGGGAATTGAATACAAAAGAAGTTATACAGAGCACTGGAGAAAGCACATGTGGAGTACTGAGTGGACCATTGGTCACCTTATTTAAGGAAGGATGTCAATGCATTTGAAGCAGTTCAAAGCAGACCAATATCTGGAATAATTGGGTTATTATATGAAGAGAGCTTGAACAAGCTAGACTTGCATCTGCTGGAGTTTAGAAGAATAAGATGTAATTTCAATGTAACATCCTGAAGTACTGTAAAAGGATAGGTGTGAAAAGGATGCTTTCTCTTCTGGAAGAATTCAGAAGTAAGGATCATTATTTAAAAATCAGGGTTCACCCTTTAAAACAGAGTTTAGGCAATTTTATTTATTTATGTGTGTCTTTGAGCCATTGGAACTCTCTTCCTGAAAAGATGGTCGAAGCAGAATCTTTGGAAGCTTTTAGGGTAAATAGATTCTTGTTAAACAAAGAGTGAATTATTATCAGGGATAGGTGGAAATGGGAATTTGAGGTTTCAATCAAGTAGGCCAGGATCTTATTAAAGGTGGACCAGGCTCAAGGGACCAAATGGCCTACTCTTGCTTTTTGATTGTATGTTCGGATGCAAAATCAAATTTTCTGCCATTTAGCAAGTTTCTTATTATGTTTGTTAAAAAAGGAAAAGGAATTTTAAATTAGTAGATTAATATGTCCCTTGTCAATATTGCACAATGCAATTTCAATCCATATTATTCATGCATGATTGGGAACAATTGATTTGGGAGTCAGGGAGCTAGATCCTAATGCCCAGCACAAGGTAAGGATAGTTTAATTTGTTTTCGTTTCCCCACAGAGAGCTGTCAAATGACAATGTTCTTCCACTGACCTCATTCATTAAGCATGTTCTTGTAGCTGTGTGAGTGTGTGGATAAATACTCAAGGGTTCTGCTTCACCTCCCCTGCCCTCCACAATACACGATGGCATTCTGTAGTAGGAAGTACAAAAGAAAACTGTATAAAATAAAATTTAGGTTTTTATTGAACAAAAATGAAATATATGCAAAGACTTAGTGACTGGGATTTTACAGAGATATTGCTGCTGTGGCAGAGGTGTGTGTCTGTGTGTGTGCGTGTGTGTGTGCATGTGTGTGTGTCTGTGTGTGCGTGTGTGTCTCTGTGTGTGCATGTGTGTCTGTGTGTCTCTGTGTGTGTGCGTGTGTGTGTCTGTGTGTCTGGGTCACATTGAAGTAATTTTACAGTTAACCTGCTTCAAGGTAGGAATCTGGAAGTCAAATGGCTGGCAGCTCTCTACTCCCCAACAGACCCAGCAGAGCTACCAGGAATGGGACCGCTGATGAGATGAGTCACTGTTCAAAAAAGAGATGACATGGACCTGGCTTAAATGTAGGCGAGGATTTCAGGTTGGACTGGCTGGCAGACCCTGACGAAGTTAAGGAGGGTTAAGGTCGCTGCTGGATAGTGACTGATGTCCTAGCTCACAAAAAAAAGGGCTGCTATGTATGTCTCCTTCATTGTACCAGTGGCAATGCGTGGTCTGTCAATTACCCCACAGGCTGGTGGGATCCCTGATGCCTCTGGTACTGTAGGTAAATTCTCAATAGGGGCTGATAGGTGATGGTATATTGTTGCTGCCTTGGCATCAGTTTTAAACCAACACCCCGCCTGGCAGGTAGGGATGGGGGTTGTTGAAACCAGACATCTAGTATGTTTTTATTACTGCACATTATCCCTGATGAAACACTTTTCCACCACAACAGCTTCCTGTTTTTATATACCACCTTTGACACAATGAAACGTGCAAAGCACTTCATAAGAACATTACACAGCAAAGTTGTACTGACCAGTAGAAAGAGACTGAAGTGACTCCCCTCTCTCAAATTCCTCATTTGGTCACGTAAATTCAAATTATTTTTGAATGAGGCTATTGGTCTCTTCAGTTAACTATGTGGTAACTTTTTTCTGCTGTGAGGTGTCCAATCAACAAGAATTTCTTAAATCAAAGAAAGAGCAAATTTATTAACCATTAAACCTGAGGAAAATTATAAAATGCAACATCAAGCAGGGGGTTTTTGTGTGCTGAAAGGCTGCAGCATGGACCCAGATCACAATTAGATCAGGCTGTATCTTAGGGCTCTTAGCATTTGCTAATTTAGTGCCTACCTGCTTCCATGCCTTGCTATGCCAATTCGTGCTGTCACATGGCCAGGCACCTTGCCTTGTTTGTCAGCAGTCCACAGTCAAAGGGTTATATAACTTGCCGCATTGGCTCTATGCTATTTCAATCTCACACCTGCACTATATCTCAAAGTCTTGTGGAATTAGGCCTCACTGGAGGCCCCTGTCTGTCAAGAGGTCCTGGCACAGTAAGTCAAGGGCAGCAGCCTCCCTACCAGTCCAGGGGATTGTCCATGGCCAGGCTTAGGAGTCCATATCTCTGCAGTCCAGGGAGTGAGTCATGGTCAGTTTTGTGTCTCAAGAGTTGCCTGCTTGGAGGTTTAGGACTAACATGGTCAGGTATCAAACAGGGATCTGGATACTTCTCACCCAGGATGGAATGCTTAGCTCACTGGAAGGGGTAGGCCCCAGTCAGTCCATCGACCCCTCCATAGAGACTAAGGGGAAAGGACGGTGATGGCAAAGAAAGGGGCTGATGCTGCAGGAAAGAGACTCCATAAATTTCTCTTCAGCATTGGGGTTCGCACGCTGGGGTAAAATGTCAACAGTGTGAACTTTCAAGGATGAGAGGTGGGAAGGGGCAGGTAGGATGGAGGTGGAGGGCAGGTCCACCTCTGGTGTGTTTTATGGGGGCCTGCGAGCACACTCCTATCTTTTGTGTGGAAGGGGCACCTGGAGTGTGTGCCAATTTCCCCGGAGCCATGCCATCAATCCTGAGGATCAACAGCAGGGGTGATGGAGTGTTGGCATGTGGGCTTCCTGATGTTGGGGATTGGGCTGGGTGACATCGAGTGAGGAAAGAAGTTGCAGGCAAGAGTGACAGTGGCCCAGCATTGGGCTTTGGTGGAAGCTGGGTCCAGTACAGAGATGGACTGAGTGAGAGGTTGCAAAGAGAAAAGTGTGACACTTACCCTGTCCCAGTGGAGAAGATTATTGACCTTCTTAGGGCACTGCTGTTCGTTCCTGTGGACTGCGTAGACAGCACTGATCTGGGTGGCAGTATTGGAGCAAGCTGCTGGAATCCTGGGGCATGGCCTCAATCTGCTTGTCCTCTTGGAAGAGAATCCTGCTCCATTTGGACTTTCAGGTCCTGACTGGAGAATCATGGTGCCATCTTTTCATTCCTTGGCACTTTCAGGAAATGTACTTGACCAAGCAGAGTACTTGAAGAATGCTAGTGCTTGAGGAGATCCAAGATGGTGGCTATCCAGTAGGTCAGCCCTGCTCGGCTCTGCCCAGAAACCCAGACAAAATGGTGCATTCACCCTCCCTTTTTACCTGTTGTGGTGTAAATCACTAGTTTTAGATCCCTAGAACTGCTATTTATTAGTTTCAGTGCTTTATTTAAAGAAATGAAAGAAACTAAGGGAAAAGGACTGCGAGGGTTGCAACAAACAGGGCATTCTCCTGCAGTACCAGACACGCCTGTGGCCACAGCATCAGCCTCTGTGATTATCCCCGGGGACTTACCTGTGGAGCAGAGCCTGGTCTCAGAGTTGGTGAAACTCTGAGAGAAGATCGGTTCAGCGATGGAGGCGACCAAGACCAGGGAGAAACCAATCTCTGCCATGCTGCAGAAGCAAAACCAGGAGATCCAGCATCTAGGGTGGTGCATCATGGAGGTGGAGCAGTGGGCCGTGGCTTCCGAAACTGTGGTGGAATCTTCGGAGGGCTGGGTGCAGGTCCTGGATGGCAGCTACGGGCCTTAATCGAACAGGTTGATGACCTCAAAATCATGGCTGTTGGAAGCACATCCACCTGACCAGGCTGCCGGAGCAGGAAGAGGGAAGCCAGTTGATCAGCAATGGCACCCGCAGTTTTTGAAGCTGAAAGTCGGGGTGGGTGAGTGCGTGTCGAGCAGGCCCACTGGGTTGTAGTGTGCAGGTCCAGATCAGACCAGTGCCCCCGCTCAGTCCTAATGCGACTCCAGCATTGTAGAGACAAGTTAATGGTGCTGGAAGGACCCATGAACTCTAAAATACAAAGGAGCAAGAATTATGTTCTTTCAAGACTTTTCTGTGGATGTGATCTGTAAGAGGAAGGCCTTTGATGAGGTAAAATAGAGGCTGAGGGACTTGAATATCCAGTACTCCGTAACATATCTGACAATATTATGTTTCAGCCACAGAGTGTCCGTGTTTAATTTTGACTCATTGGAAAAGGCAAAGGACTTCCTGGACAACTAAAAATAGACTGGCTGGCTCAAATAATATGAACAATCGTGTTCACTTTGTTTTTTCTGTAGTTTGCCTGGTTAATCTTTGTCTTTTTAATATGTGGGGGTCTTCCCTTTCCTTTTCTTTCTCTCTTTTTCTCTCTCCTCTCCCTGCTTTCTCCCTCCCTTTATCCTTTGTTTTTCCATCATTCCCTTTTCGTTTCTCTTTTTCTTAGTACAGGGTGGGAGTTTCATTTTTATTTACCAGGACTGTCTAGGGTCAAAGTATGAATGGGATGGGTTAAATGTCCACTTTTAATGTTCTTGTTGTGAGATGTGTGTGACTTTGATATACTTTGTTTTGTCTGGGTTTGGGGTGCGGCTTCAGCTAGAAGGAGTCATGCGGACAAGGGGGGTTAGTGGGTGGTATGGGCATCCCCTGTGGGCAAGGGGAAAAGTCTCCTTTGATTTGTGTTATATATTGGTTCATTGTAGAAGTAGTTGTTAGAAGTTTTAATTTGGTAGTTTTTGTAGTTGCATTTTCAAGTTTATATGAACTGTGTACTGTTTTCACTCAGTACTAAAAAATGAGGTTCTTCCTCCTGGGGAGTCTCAGGCTGCTTTGCCTGACTATGGCTAACCATTCATTTAAATGGTGCACCTGGAACATTAAGGGGAGTTACTCACCGCTTAAGCAAAAAAAGATACTTTCAGGCCTTAGAAAGGAAAGGGTTCATATAACCTTGGTGCTAGAAACACAGCTAACTGATAAGGAGCACTTAATGTTACAGTAGGAAGTATTCAACTGGGTATTTTTCTCATCCTTTAATTCGAAAAGTAGAGGAGTAGCTACACTCATTCAGAAGAATCTACCATTTCAGTTGTTCAACCAAATTAAGGACAAATGTGGGTGGTTTCAGATCCTTAAAGCTTTAATACATGTAGAGGAATATGGGATTTTGAATGCATATTGCTCCCCAGCACACCGCCTCAAACTCTTAACCGATGCGCTCTACAGGTTGATGGCCCTTGAGGCACGTCATACAATTATAGGGGGAGACTTTAACGTACTTATGGACCCTGAGGTGGACAAGATGCCTCAGGGTCTCACAGGTAATCCCCACTATCTTGGCGGCTGGTGGACCTGAACAGGGAGCTGGGGTTGGTGGATGTGTGGAGATGTCTTCACCCTGAGGGTAGGGACTTCACCTTTTTGTTGAACCCACACAAGTGCTACACTAGGATTCACATGTTTTTTGCCCCATCGGCCTTTTTGAACTCGGTGCTGTCCTGCAGAATTGGGAACATCACCATTTCTGATCATGTGGCAGTGTACATGGAAGTTAAGGCCGATGGTGATGGGACAGGAGTGCGGCACTGGCGCATGGATCCTTTCCTCCTGTAGGATAGCAAGTTGACTGAGCATTTTTTGTGGGAATTTAAATATTTTTGGGACATTAATTTGGGTACGGCCAGTAATCCGTCGATGCTCTGGGAGACTGCCAAGGTCTATGCAAGGGGCTTGATTATTTCTTACTCGGCCACTTCATAGCAGCAGAAGGGAGAGCAGCAGTGTATGCTCGAGACTCAGCTGAAGGCAGCCGACACAGCATACCTTGAAAGACCGTCTATAACTAAGCTGCAGTGGATTACAGCTCTCCGGGCTGCTCTGAATGCTGCGCTCACCCAGACAGCAAAGAGGGAGATTTCCTTTGCAAAACAGAGGTTATTTGAGTATGGTGATAAACCAGTAGGTATCTGGTGTACTTGCCCAGAAAGAAGAGTGCCCCCCCAATCTATCACATCCATCAGAGAGTGTGCTGGTACTCTCACCTGCAATCCCAAAAAGATTAATGTAGCATTCAGGAGGTTCTACTTTGGGCTGTACCGGTCGGGGGGCTCTGAGGACAGATTGGTGAAGGTGGAGTCCTTTTTTAAGACGTTGGACCTCCCAGGTGTAACTTCAGAGCAGCGTCTCTTTTGAATGATTCTCTGACAATCCAAGGATATAGGGGAGGCGGTGAGGCAGCTCCAGAGTGGTAAGGTGCCCAGCCAGAAGGATTTCAGAGTGAGTTCATAGACATGCTGGCAGGACCAATGTTGGATATATACAATTACTCGTACAATCAGGACTGCCTCCCATCCTCTCTGAGAAAAGCAAATATTTATCTTATTCTCAAGAGAGGGAAAGCCCCAGAGGATTGCACTTCATTTAGGCCCATATCGTTATTAAACATGGACTTTAAAATTTTGTCGAAAATGCTGGCATTGAGGCTGGAGAAGGTCTTGCCCTTCATTGTAAAGGAGGACCAGACAAGTTTAATTGGGTCTGCAGATCCTCTAATAAAATTAGGAGAGTATTAAATATGATGCAGGTGTGCCAGTAAGGTTCAATTCTGGGCTTGGTAGTCTGCCTGGATGCCGACAGAGTGTTGGACTGGGTGGAGTGGCTGTACTTCTTTTACGTCATGGAACGTTTTGAACCTGGAGGGATCTTTTCCTTGTGGGTGGCACTGTTATATAGAGACCCTAAAGCAATGGTTCTCACTAATGGTATAAGATCTGACAACTTTAGCATTGGCAGAGGCAGCTGACAAGGGTGCCCCCTCTAACCATTGCTATTTACATTGGTGATTGAGCCATTGGCAGAGACCATCTAGAGGGACCCCAATATAACTGCCCTGGAGATAGGATCAGGAAAGCACAAGATCACCCTTTACGTGGATGACGTTTGGGAGACTAATTTGTTGGGGAGGTCATGATGTCTTTCGAGCAGCTGAGCCAGAAATATGAGGTATCTAGGAGGGACCTCTTTCATTACTTTCAGATAAGGGACTTTATACAGAAAAAGACTACATTAATAGTTAGTTCCTATAAGTCAGAAATGGAGAGGAGAGTGCTTCTGTCTACGGGCACTCTCTTGGTCAGTATCCTCTATCATTTATTAAGGGGTAGTGTCTTGTGGGACATCGAGAGGTTGTGTAGAATCTGGGCTCAGGAATTGGGGGTGGAGATCTCACCAGAGGAGTGGGAAGACTTTTGGGAGAACGTAAGGAAGATTTCAATTTGCAATAGGACATAGGTTATGCAATTGAAGGTACTCCACAGGGTTTATTTGACACCGGAGCGGCTTGCAAAATTTAAGACAGGAGCGTCTCCAGTGTGCCCCAAATGTAAAATAGATGTTGCTACTCTAACTCATTGCTTGTGGTCATGCCACAAGCTTTGTAGGTTTTGGGGCGTTATAGTGAGTGCTTTGGAAGGGGTCTCGAAAACCGAGGTCAAGGTAGATCCAGTGTCCCTCCTCTTAGGTTTGTCGAATCTCCCCTCTTTGGACGAGCATGGTCAAAAATTGTTCAGTATTCTTTCATTTGTGTGTGGAAGAACATCCTGATGAGGGGTGTCAGAGAATCCTCCAGGACTCTCGGGGTGGCATAGGTTAGTTATGGAGCACATCCCCCGGACTTCCATACAATTCTGGTGCACCAGAAAACGGAACATTTTTATAGGACGTGGCAGTCCTTTTTGAACCATATGGACGCGGACTAATCAGCTATATTGATGAGGGCCTTTGTGTAACCACGGCAGCTGTATCTGGTGGCCTGGGAGCCTCTGGGAGGAAGAATTCTGAACAAATATGAGTATGCCAACTGATGCTCCCGGTGATGGGGAGCTTTCGTCATAAAGTCATAGAGATGTACAGCATGGAAACAGACCCTTTGGTCCAACACATCCATGCTGACCAGATATCCCAACCCAGCACCCGGCCCATATCCCTCCAAACCTTTCCTATTCAAATACCCAGCCAAATGGCTCTTAAATGTTGCAATTGTACCAGTCTCCACCACTTCCTCTGGTAACTCATTCCATACACATACCACCCTCTGAGTGAAAACGTTGCCCCTTATGTCTCTTTTATATCTTTCCCCTCTCATCCTAAACCTATGCCCTCTAGTTCTGGACTCCCCAACCCCAGGGAAAATACTTTGTCTATTTACCCTATCCATGGTCCTCATAATTTTGTAAACCTCTATAAGGTCACCCCTCAGCCTCCGACGCTCCAGGGAAAACAGCCCCAGCCTGTTCAGCCTCTCTCTCTCACTCAAATCCTCCAATCCTGGCAACATCCTTGTAAATCTTTTCTGAACCCTTTCAAGTTTCACAACATCTTTCCGATAGGAAGGAGACCAGAATTGCATGCAATATTCCAACAGTGGCCTCACCAATGTCCTATACAGCCGCAACATGACCTCCCAACTCCTGTACTCAATACTCTGACCAATAAAGGAAAGCATTCCAAAGTAATGTAATGGTTCAAATTGGTTTAATTTAGTTTCTTTTTGTTTGAATTTAGTTATTTATTGAATTGCCGTTTGTGTAGAGACTTTTTCCTCCTAGATTGTTTGTGGTGTAGAGTAGGAGTTTGTTCATGGTTATTGTTGCTATATTGCAAGATTGTTCTATTATTTTGTAGTCATTTTATATTTTTGTAAAAAATTCAAAATCATTTTTCAATAAAAATATTTATTAAAAAAGAATGCCAGTGCTTGTCTGGATCTTTTAAATATGGTGCAGACACAAACATTGCCAGTCTTTCAGCAGATACCTGCTGAGTGATGAGTTATTCAGTGCTCGGTGCGTGGTAAGCTAGGATTGTGAGGGACGCCTTAGTGGCAAGATAGTTGGTTAATGAGATGCATTTGGTGAAATGCAGCAAGAAAAGTTGCTAGGCTTCACATTGAAAACCCCTCCAAAAAGAACCATCCTAAAGGTAACTAGGGACGGGCAATAAAAATGCCAGCCAGCCAGTGGCACTCATATCCCATGAAAGATTAACAGCTGTGAATCTCACACTGAATTACAAATCTTTCAGATTCAGTCCATTGTGTCAATGTCCGGTACTTTGTAGAGTCATGGAGTCGTTGAGATGTACAGCACAGAAACAGACCCATTGGTCCATCTCATCCATGCTGACCAGATATCCTAAACTCATTCAGTTCCATTTGCAAGCAGTTCCAATTCATGTATCCATTTGTTGTAATTGTACCAGCCTCCCCCACTTCCATACACACACCACTCACTGCATGAAAAGGTTGCCCCTTAGGTCCCTTTTAAATTTTCCCCCTCTCACCCTAAAGCTATGCCCACTAGTTCTGGTCTTACCCACCCCAGGATAAAGACCTTGTCTATTTACTCTATCCATGCTCCTCATGATTTTATAATCCTCTATAAGGTCACCCATCAGCCTACGATGCTCCAGGGAAAACAGACCCAGTCTATTCAGCCTCTCCCTAAAGCTCAAACCCTCCAAGCCTGGCAACATCGTTGTAACTCTTTTCTGAATATGGTGTATAGTTACAGTTTATGAGACTGTTGTAATCACAGTGGTGGATGTGGGATTATTCAGTGTGTAGCTATTTACCCTATCATTGCCCCTCAGGATTTTATAAACTTCTATAAGATCACCTTAGTAATAAGATGATAAGACGTTAAGATAGAGGAGCAGAGGCAGACTGTTTTGGCCTATAGTTGCTGCTCCACCATTTGATCATGGTCGATATGTTTCTCAATCCCATTCTCCTGCCTTCTACCAATAATCCTTCATTCCCTTACTAATCAAGAACCTATCTATATTTGTCTGAAATACACTAAATGATTTAACTCCATAGCCCTTTGCAGCAATGAGTTCCGCAGATTCACCACCCTCTGGCTGAAGAAATTCTTCCTCATCTCAGTTCTAAAGGGTCATCCCTTCACTCTGAGACTGTGCCCTCAGGTCTTAGTTTCTTCTACCAGTGGAAACATCTTCTCCAGACCCACTGCCTCAGTATTCTGTAAGTTTCAAACAGATCCCCCTTATCCTTCTAAACTCCATTGAATACAGGCCAGAGTCTTCATCCTCAGGATTGTTCTTTATAAACTTCGTCTGGACCCTCTCCAGTGCCAGCACAGCCTTCCTTAGACTCAAAAGGGCTCAAAACTATTCACAATATTCCAAATGCAGTCTGACTAGAACTTTAGCATTACATCTCTTCTCTTGTTTTCTAGCCTCTTGAAATGAATGCTAACATGTTATTTGCCTTCCTAACTGCTAAATGAACATACATGTTAACCTTGAGAGAATTCTTAACTCGGACTCTTAAGTCTCTTTGTGCCTCAGCTTTCTGAAGCCTTTCCCGATTTAGAAAATACACCTCCAATCTTCCTATCCAAAGTGCATAATCTCACACTTCCCCACATTGTGTCCCACCTGCCACTTCTTTGCCCACTCTCCTAGCCTGTCCAGCTCCTCTGCAGCCTCACTGCCTTCTCAAAAGCTTCCTGCTTTTCCACCTATCTTTGCAACATCTGAAAGCATAGCAACAATACGCTCAGTTCTTTTGTCTAGATCATTAATGTACAATGTGAATAGTTGTGATCCCAACATGGACTCATGTGGAACTCCAAGAATCATTGGCCACCATCCTGAAAAATTCTGCTTTATCCCCATCTTGCCCCTCACACCGTGGGCTCTTATATTATTTAGCAATCTTCTGAGCTTCACCTTGTCAAAGGCCATTTGGAATCCAAATAGGTAATGTTCATTGGGTCTCCCTTTGTCTAACTCCCTCATTATATCCTCAAACAATTTGAACAGATTTGTTCAACATGGCCTCCCACTGAAAAAGCTGTGCTGACTCAACCATATGTTTCCATGCATTTCCAAGTAAACTACAGTCTCATCCTTAATAATGGACTCTAAAATCTTACCATTGATTGAGGTCAGTCTAACTGCCCTATAGTTTCCTGTCTCCTGCCTCCTTCCCTTCTTAAACAGGGGTGTTACTTTAACAATTTTCCATTCCTCTGGAATCATCCTCTGACTCTAGTGGTTCCTAATGATCACCACCACAATCTCTTCAGCTATCTCCTTCAGAATACTGCAGTGTAGTCCATCCAGCCTGGGTGATTTATCTAATCCCTGAAACCATGATAAGTTTTGATGGGTGAACATCTGACTTTTGGCCCCAGAATGGGGACTCTCCATTTTCTCAAAACATTTTGCTAGTCCCTTGTTGGAGTTCTCTTGTCATTTTTTTTGATATGGATGGGATGGTGAGTTCAAACCTTCTCCTTGTGTATTAAGTTGCAGATTTAAGTCTTCGTTTCAGGGTGTCCCTGGAGGCTTATCCAATGCAGAGGTACTAGCTATACATTTCAAATAGTGAATTTTAATATCAAGATAATTACCCCTTAAACAGATTTTTTCCAGGTGTCTTCATTCGTTCCAGCCATTAGACATGCCTTTTTATATTCCTGTAATTTTGACTACTTTCACACCAGGTGACTTTAGTATCTCATTTTCAACTGCTTTTCTCTTGGCCTCCAAAGTCCAAGGCTTTCAAGTTAGTCTATAAGGTTTTAAAGATTAATAGTCTGTATTTTATCATCATGATAAATACAATACCACAGAAGGAAATTGCCAGGGCAGGTGGCCAAAAGTCAGATGAAAGCAGTCAGCTTTAGGGAGTGTCTTAAAGAAGAGATGTCTCTGGGAGTGGAATTCCAGAGCTGAAGTCTTGACTGCTGAAGTGCATCAAAAGTATTAAATTAATGCAAGCTATTGACATTCTTTAGTATTTTATGGAATTCAGAATAGTGTATTAAACAAATGTTGTTTAGTTCATAAAATAGCAAGTGCCTAAACTATTCTAACATTGAATAACACCGCTCCTGCTGTCAGTAGTGCATGAATCAGGCAAGATAACATTAACAGAAATGGCAGGCAGACAGCGACTAATAATCTCACATTGTGAAAGTTACTGTTGCCACAGAGCATTGACAATCTGCCCAAATATAGTGATAGGTCGCCTGTATCTCTGCATGTTTCCCAGAAACTCAATTCTTAATCTCACCTCAGACCATCTGTGGTCTGGTTTTGAAGGACATGGTGCCATACTCTATGGAAGCGGGAGAACACAATCACTTATTCAGGTGACACTATCTTTACTCATCATTTCCATATCAAGAGGGCTGACACTAGCGTCTAATTTTATGCCTCTGCCAATATTATTCATGTATCAAGACAGTCACAGGGTTGTTGGATGAATGACCTTGAAATTTCTTTGTATTCCAGCTTGGGCTCTTCCTTATGTCCACTGGCAGTTAGTTAGTTGCTTACCACATACGGCAGAAATTTGCTCTTGTGGCTGATGTCCAAAGCATTAAAAAAATTTTTTTTTCAACTAGCCTTGTGTTGAAGTGGGAAAACTGACGTTACTTGAACTCAAGAATTTCAAATACATGTCTGGCTTTGTTGCGGGTACAGTTGAAAGAGAATAGAATTAAAGCAGAATCTGGGAGAGATTGCTTAAGGCTTGAGTGGAGAATTATTTGTCAAAATTCATTGTTGAAGCAGAATCCATAAGACTATTCAACTTCTGGAGTGATCCTGTCTTCATTAAGTGCCCATATAGATATGGATGATGGTCCCTAGATAATCTGAAAAAGACAGCAATATAGTTGTTTATATAAGACCACAACTGAAGGATGAGCAAGAGATTGAAACTGTACGAGATAGCTCCTGTGGACAGACAGATGGACTGAATGGTCTGTTTTGTACTGCACATATGATTCTTATTCACATTTTTAGGGGTGGCCCAGACTTTTGAGGTGTAATGTATTTTCACTTTATTGCTTTGCTGAGGCATTGATTTCACTTGTTTGGATTTGGCCCAGATTCAGAGGGAGGTCCCATTCTTATTGCTGTAACTGGACTCTGTTGTTCAGCAGACAATCATCCCTGTTGCTAAAACAGAATATGTCACAGACTTCTGCTCCATGTTGTTAAGATAGCAACATGATCATGGCTCAGTCTGTACATTTCCTGTGCTGCTAAATCTGATGTTTCACACACTATATTTAACCAAATACCCTCAAAACAGGAGGGGATGTGATTGCAATTACTATATTTAGGTATGTTCTGATTTAGCTAGAGCTTTCATTTACAGATAAGTATGCGCATATGCACGAAAGCATGAGAAATGCTGCAGTAGATAATTCTGTTTAATGGGCCCCTTACCCATTTACTTTCTTTCCCTCCTACTCCGACCATTGTCTACTCCAAGCCGTAACCTCACCTTTCCCACATACTCTCCCATGCAATGAATTCTTTGCCACTTTCAGAATGTGCACCGTACCTGGTCTGATGATGCTCTCTGGCTGCCTGTCTCAAGTGTGGGTGCAGGAGTCAATTTGACTCGGCTTCCTCTCAGAAAGCATTTTGATGTAATTTGGCACTTTCCTAGCTATCAAAACTGGAGTAGGGACTCAACTCTGGCTGTTGCGATGATACAACCAGGCACTGGATTCTTGGAGAAGGAAAGCATAGAAATTAACTGCATTGAGATCAATATCCAGGGATCCCCATGACTATTAAGCAAAGACAAGACCAGGCTTCCAGTCCTATGAGCCACTGAGGTTCACTGAGGAGGTGAGCAAGATGAAATCCTGTTCAGGTAGGTGTGGTCTCATCGTCCGGCTGGACAGCCAGTAAAAGATCTACTCTGCCTTTTCCAGGAAAGACCCACCGAAACTAATGTTAGTCAGGTATTGGCAAGGCCACCTCAAATTAAGCTGCAATGTGAGGAGGTCCAGCCCAGTGAGAGGACTACCAACACTGTGGAGGAAGTGGTGACTGATGCTGGAAGAGCAGGGAAGATTGCAGGGAACAAATTTGTGGTCTTGGTGGTTTCTGGGCTACGTGTAGGAGGGAGAAGGAGGCAGGTGAGAAAGGTTGGAAGCAAGGGCAAGGGCATTTTTGTCAATAAACCCCCCAACCTTATGTCCAATTCCTCAATCTGGCTGTGATAGCATTTGATCATGGGTCATAGCTCACAGCTCACAGCTCACAAGGTACCTGTAAAGTTGACCTATTGTGACCTACTATGCTTTTCCAGCACCTAACTCAACCATTACGCACACTGCACTTTGGCAGACCTGTTTGCAACTGGGTTAATTCTAACCGCTCCGAGGAAGGGTCACCAGACCTGAGATGTTAACTTTGATTTCTCTTCACAGATGCTGCCAGACCTGCTGAGTTTTTGTTTCTGTTGTTAATTTTAACAGTGGCAGGCTGAGGGCCTTAACTTGACCTTAACTGGTGGGTTTGTCAACCTTGGACTTTTCTGCTGTGAACTTAATTCTGGTTGAGGCGAGAATTTGCTATAGTTTGGATACACCCCATTTAGTTAAATGCCTTTCCTCCCTCGAAGCTCAATGCACCTTCAGAGCCATGAAACTTACAATCAACAGCATCCATCCTCTTCAATTTTACAACCATTGCAATAAGCGATTGAGATATCAGGGAGTCATAGACTCACTGCTATACTTGTGAAATTTATGAACTATCCCAAACGGTCTGCAACTGAAGCATAAGCTTGGAAAATATACCTCTTTGACTTGGTGTGCCCTACACAAGTTTATGGACAGAACAGAGTAGTGAATGATCACCATTCAATAAACAAGTCATCAATAGTGCAATTTTTCATGACTGTCTACTTGTGCTCTCCACTAACTCAATCACAGAAAACTTTTGAAGAACAGAATCTTGTGAGGTACTATTTTATGAGTGACTACTAAACACACATTTATCAGAAACATATAATTCTTCAAACAATCTGCTTTCCTTCTTAAGAAGCAATTATGTGAATTTTGACTTTGAAAGGATAGAGTGAAGATAGAGAGTGAGTTAATTTGACTGGACATTTCACAAAGAGCTTTTTATTAAAAAGAATATCTCTAACATGGATAAAAGATGCCATGACATTGAATTACAATTTAGTGAAATAAGAGTTTTGCTGAACTGTGTTTCTGCTGGGCACTGAGAATAAATCTGTACTCTTAAGTTAAAGATGTGCTACTTTTAATTGAAGCAAGTACAAAGAATATTATTTTTAAAACAATTGTGTTCCCAACGAGCATCAACAGAACTGTAAAATCTCCTATTTTCAAAAGGGCAGCTCCAAGTACCAAGTGGGATGCTTAGTAAAGAACGACAGTGAACAACATTTTAGATGGGAGGGCTGATTTATCATTTAATATCGGATAGATTGGGTGATCTACAGTAATTGTTCACATATTAAAATATATTAAAGGTAGTGTTGTTTAACCTCAAAAGGGATTGATAATAACCTGAAGTGCAAACAGTTTGCAGGACTAAAAGCAAACGACAAGGGTGTAGGACTAGCCGAGTTGTTCTTGCGGGGAATCGTCACGTACACAGTGGGCTGAATGGTCTCCTTCCATCCTGTAACCATTCCATGATTCCTTCAGCAGAATTTTAACACTCGGCTTGTGTACTTTGCAGGTGACAAGGGGTCTTTGAAGATCTACAGCTGACTTTCTTGCTGCCTTTCTGCCAGTCCCAACCTTGGCATTGCAATATGGGCGGTGGGGTAAGCCTAGGGTAGCCTGCCCATCCTCACTGCCATTGAGGCTCTAAGTGTTCAACTAAGGGTCAATACCCACCTCAACTGAAATTTTCCAGCCAGTAGGAAGAGGACAACGTTCCCAGCAGGATAGCCTGTTTGGCCATCAAGTGGAAAAGAAGGGATATTTCCTTCACAGGCTATCGTTTCCAATCAGATCTCCATCGCTATCTCCACACTGTTTCAACATTATCAGTGCCCTCTCCCTCCCTGAAATTTTTACCCATCTCTCACCTCAAAACTCCCACCTTAGCAATCCTTCCTGTCCAGGCTGATTGTGAGCTCCGTAAACTTACTGTGCACCTGGCTCTTTTTCACTGCGTGTGGCTACAGTTCCAGTAGAGTCCACTGTCCCTGGTGGCACTCTTGGGACCAAACAGCTATTGGCTAATCCGGGTGGCCAACAATCCTTGGAGACAGGATTTCCTCTGCAGATGTCTGTGGAGTAAGGGGATCATTAGTCCCAACATTGGTGAATTAATGGTCCAGACTGGGGGTTAAGCACATGGTCATACATTAAATGCTGTCCTATGGCTGAATATCAGAAGGAATGTGATGACAGTGAACTTGATGTAGTATTCCTGATGCCTGTCCTGTATTGGTTGAAGAAACAGCAGAAGATTTATGGCACTTCATGAGGAAGACCTAACAAAATTCAGTTATCAGGCACTTCGGTGGCCAGCATTGGGTCTTCCCTGGGATTTAGGACCCCAGGAAGTAGAAGTCCTGCCTCTGAGAGCTGCTGGTGGGTTAGAGACTGGCAGCTCTCCAATGCCCCATCAGCGCCACTGAGAATAGTGACCCTACCCGGTAATACAACCACCAGAGGGAAATCTTTTTTAATATATATTCCTAATACTTGGAAACAAACTTACTTGGCATGGAATCACTACAGTGTGGGAGTAGGCTATTTGGTCCATCAAGTCCACCAAAGGACATCCTACCTAGACCTACCACCTCAACTCAACCCCTGAATTTCCCATGGCTCATCCACCTAGCCTGTACATCCCTGCACACTATTGTCAATTTAGCATGGCCAATCCACTTAACCTTGCACATCTTTGGACTGTGGGAGGAAACAGGAGCAGACATGGGGAGAATGTGCAAACTTCAAGTTAGGAGGATTCCCTGAATGACCATTGAATTGCAGTGGGCTTGGGGATAATGAACTTCAAATGTCTCAATAATGAGCAGGCTTAGCCGACTCCATGTCAATTAGCCGGTGCCACGTCACCAACTCCAGCAGGCTCCTTTGAATCCAGCTCAGTGAATTTGCATTTTTTTCTCTCTTTCATTTCTTGGATTTTTGTTCGGGTTGGTCAAACTGAGCCAGAAACACAAAGATGGATTTTCCAGTTGCGTGAGTGACTTGCATAGTTTTGCTCTCAATGTGATTGGGATCAGAAAATTGGGCCTCTGGCCTTACACTGTGTCATTTTGGTGTTGAAAAGCTCTGTTGGTTGCACAAAAGTGGACTTTACTCTGCACACAGTGAATCATGTTTAGATTACGTCTGATGTTAGGCTATCTGATTCTGACTGAAGTTCCAGCCACAGTGCGGGCTAGGTCCATAGCAACTGAGTGGGTTGAAGTATTTTACAGAGAAGTAAATGTTTATTCAGCCATACAATGCCATTTGACATAGATAACAGCTGTTTCCAGTGCACACAAGAATCAGGGAAGTGCCAACACCACATGAGACGGCACCCTCAACATCCTTTTCCTGTGAAATGGAACTGGCAAGTGGGCAGAACAAATACACCTTTTGCATTTAGGTTCTCTAATGAGCCAAAGGTTTACAGTATAGAATTTAAGGGGGATGAAGGATTTTCTCATAAATATATACCTTGGGGAAGAGAGGGTTGTACTCAATCAATTATCGAAGACTTCTGGTCAATAGAAATTCCACCCATCTCAAATACTGCAGTACAGGAATCAGCATGCATGCTCACATGTATGTACAAGTGTGCCAGATATAATAGCCATAATGAGTGTTTCATTCGATGTCCACATATTATTACTACTCTGCCTATAATTGCAATTCAAGAGGAGGACCGGCATGTAGATCAGATTCCCTCCTTAACTATTGATGAGAAATGATAAGGAATAAAGTAAATCAGTCAAGAAATTATGAAAAGAGGCAAAAGTTTTATTGCAGATGCATTGGAATGAAGTGAATTGTTAATGCTGCAGAGATTTAACAGCTATTGAAGTGTGGAATGTCAAGAGTGCAGTGAGCACAACGAGTGATAGAAAATAACCTCATCTCTAAAAAAGCTTATGTATCAACAGCATACACTCAGAGAATATGATGACTAATTCTAGGCATAAATTTCCTACATAATTAAGCCTATTAAAGATACACACATTGGAGCTTCCAGGGAACGTCAATCTGGTCTTGCTGAGATTAACATAAGTAGACAACAAGGCATTCATTCAACCAACTGAAGATGTCCTTGATCCTTGAAAAATAATTCCATGATTTGGTTAGTATATTTCACAGATGCTGTAAGCAAGGGATTCAGTTTTCGTACTTCATTGAGTTGATTTAATTAAGAAAGTGATCTTAAATTTGTGTTTGAGGCAAATAATATGTAACAATATGTTGTTCATAAGAGCGGTGAGTTTGTCGGGATTGATTAGCGTAGATGGATAGAGAATGCAGCAAACAATGCCAACAGTGCAGGTTCAAGCTATCTGCTAGCTGTGGTAGTTTATGGAGATCTGACTCCCTGCCTTACACACCACTTGATATAGAATGATACCTCTCTCTCTCTTTCTCTCTCTCTCTCTCTCCTTCATAGATGATTGATAATTATTTACCTATCTAGCAGAAATGTACAACAATATCCTGTACCATACAACAATGCATTTCTGGAAAATGGAATAACAGATTTGGGAATGAACATAGAACATCGAACAGTACAATAAAGAAACAGACCCTTCAGCTCATCCTACCTGTGCTGACCATGTTGCCCCCCATTCTAAACTAATCCCATCTGCCTGCACATGGCCTATATCTTTCTACTCCTTGCCTGTTCATGTGCCTTTCCAAATGCCTCTTAAACAATGCTATTGTATCTGCTTCCAACACCTCCACAGGCAGCACAGTCCTGGCAACTAGTACCCTCTACATTAAAAAAAACTTGTCTACACATTTTCTTTAAACTTTCCCCCTCTCACCTTAAACCTCTCCCCCCAGTACTTTTGAAATTTTTACTCTGGGCAAATGACTCTGATTCTCCACTCTGTGTATGCCTCTCATAATTGTATATACGTCCATCAGGTCACCCCTTAGCTTCCCATGCTCTAGTGAAAACAATCCAAGTTTGTCCACCCTCTCCTTATAGCTAATACACTCCAATCCAGACCAAATCCTGGTAAACCTCTTTTGGACCCTCTTCAAAGCCTCGAAATTTTTCCTATAATGCAGTGACCAGAACTGCAAACAATACTGCAAAGCAGCCTAAGAAATGTTTATACAGCAGCAACATGACTTTCCAACTTTTATACTCAATGCCTCAACTGATTAAGGCAAGCATGCACGAACTTGGAGGATATAAAACACTTGATCCAGGGATTGCAATAATTGATTTTCTTAATTCCTATCATGAAGGGGATTTAATGGGTTACCATACCTAGCATGGGGTAGACACATGCTGATCCATTCAGTGTTCCTAACAGTGAAGAGACCTTTAGGCCTCGCAATAGCACAATACGACATACAAGCCTGACATAATTCGGTCTTCAGGTGTGGATTTTCTCACCTTGGGTTAATTCCAGTCTTGGTGGGATTCCACAGAGTCAGGAGTACTGACAAACTTCTTCATTTTCATCCAAGTGGAAGCTCTGTGAGAGAGCCTATCTCATTCAGCAAACTCCTTGCAGCTCAACACGACATGTACTTGGAGATGAACTTTAGCACCAAGGAAGCTGCTTGAGCTGCCAGAGTAGAACTTCTTTACTGCATTTCCCATTTGTTCCATTGTGATAATTAACTCCACTTTTCTGTACCCATAACAACTTCTCCTTTAAAGACTAGCTTGAGTCCATTGAACAATACTCCTTGATACTTTTCAAGAAGGACTGGGATGCTGAGATGTTTCACAACGTCAGGAGATTTATTAAGGAACTGTTCATTCTGCAGTCAGCAATGTTATATTAAGCTGTTTTCCTCCAAAATTGGTGATGACATCATGTGATCAGACTCTCAGAGTGATAGTCCAACATACTTATGCAAATAGACCTCATCTCTCCCCTTTGCAATAGACGTATCTGGGATGGAAACATTCACAATATTTACAATCATATATACACCAGTCAATAGGTAAGTCAGAGGACGTCAATTCCAATGTGGCTGTCGGCACACCTCAGGGGTTAGGCTCTGGTGTTGTAGGTGTACTAGGGTCATCTTTTGTTGTTGTCTTTTCCTGAGATGACTGAATAATCAAAGGTTTGTACAATGTCTTGGTATTTTCCACGAAGGCACTGTATTCCTCAGTTACTGCACTGTCCTGAGGTATATCCAGGTCTGTGTGTGGCAGGTATTTGTGGATCTTCAATCAATGTTGTCTCTGGTACTTTTGTTGTGTTTGCTAAAAATTGATCTGCATGCTTTCTCCATATTATATCATCTCTCATCTGGACTGTATAGGGAACTGGTCTGGTCTGTGCTACAATGATGGCTGGTACCCACTTCTTGCCAGGGTTTAATTCATTGTGAACTGTTCGTAACCTTTTTGGAAATTGTGATGTTTGTCCATGTTCTCTTGTTGGAAACCTGATTCTGTTGTTGCTTTCAACAAATCAAATGCCATGCACAACTGATACTTCTCCATGAACAGTATGGAAAGCTTGGACTTATCTAGTGGGTTGTGCCAGAGAACAAAGAACAAAGAACATGACAACACAGGAGCAGGCCCTTCGACCCTTGAAGCCTGTGCCGATCCACGCCCTCTATCTAAATCTGCTGCCTATTTTCTAAGGAACTGTATCCGTCTGCTCCCTGACCATTCATGTGTCTGTCTAGATACATCTTAAATGATGCTATCGTTCTTGCCCCTACCATCTCCACTGGCAGCACGGTGGCTCAGTGGTTAGCACTGCTGCCTCACAGCATCAGGGACCCAGGTTTGATTCCAACCTTGGGTGACTCACTGTGTGGAGTTTACACATTCTCCCTGTGTCTGCATGGGTTTCCTCCAGGTGCTCCAGTTTTCTCCCACAGTTCAAAAATGTGCAGGTTAGGTGAATTGGCTGTGCTAAATTTGCCCAGAGTGATCAGGTTAGTTGCATGAGTCAGGGTAAATGTAGGAGAATGGGTTTGGGTGGAATACTCTTCAGAGAGTTGGTGTGGACTTGTTAGGCCAAAGGGCCTGTTTCCATACAGTTCGGATTCTAATTCTGAGTTGTATTCTGGTAGTTACCAAAAATTGCCTCAGTTCTGTGGACAGTGATCCTTGTTCTTCCTTAAGGAATGTTTCTATGTCTGAACAAAACTTTCTACCAAACCATTTGAGGCTGGGTAATGTGGAGCTCATCGGATACGTTGAATTCCATTCTGATTTAGATAGTTCATAAATGGACCATTATCACAAACAAATTGTTCTAATACCAAACCATACAATGATCTCACCCAATCTTTCATTTTTTTTTCTGAAGACATCACCTTTACGATGGTAACTTCAGGTCATTTAATATGTATGTTGACCACTATGAAAAGCATTTGGCCTTCAGAAGGTCAATATGGATTTTTGGCTTTTCCTATGGGTGTATTGATGCAAATGGAGGTAAATTGTGAACTCCTGTGCAAGTTGTACATACTTCTGCATTGTCCCCAATTTTAGAGTCGAGCTCTGGTCACCAAAAATATCTTCTGGCTATCTCCTCCATTCTGTGACTTTGCCACAGTTATTTTTATATTGTTGATTTAACACACATTTAACACATGTTTCCTTAGCTGTGTTGAAATAATGCCCCTCCTTCCCCACAGAAGATATCCTGCTTGTAGGGATACTCTAGCTTCTGTCTGATCTATTCCCTCATTTCTAGGGTTATCTTGCCATGATGCTTTATTTCCACTACTTTTGATAATAATGTATCATTTCTAGTACACCTCTTAATTTGTCCTGCCGACTCAATTCATGGTAAAACATGTCTACATATGTACCATTTGTTATTGACTAATTTAGAGAGCCAATCAACATTTCCATGGAAGCTGGATTACCACTACGTATTTGTGATATGTAATATCCTATATATAATAAATATGAGCCAATCTCAACAATACCCACCTCTGCATACAGCTTACTGCTAAACAAGGTATCCCCAAATGAGGGTGGGAGTCGAAAAGTGTGGCACTTTCCAAATCTCCCCTTCCCTCACCTCATTCCAGATCCAACCCTCCAACTCGGCACTGCCCTCTTGACCTGTTCTACTTCTCCTTCTTCCCTCCCACCTATCTGCTCCACCCTCCCCATTGACCTATCACTATTATCCCGCACCTGCATCCACCCATCACTTTCCCAGCTGCCTCACCCCCACTCCCACCCCCACCCCCTATTTGTTTCTCATCTCCCTTCTCCCTCCACGCTCCTAATGAAGGGCTTATGCCTGAAACATTGACTCTCCTACTCCTCGGATGCTGCCTGACCTGCTGTTCTTTCCCAGCACCATACATTTAGATCTGACTCCCCAGCGTCTGCAGTCCTCACTTTTTCCTACTACCCATATAAATCCAAATGTTGTTGTCAATAATCTGTGATCTGTTGGAAGGGTAAATTCACAGCCACAGATATTGGTGGAAATATCTAATGCCAAAAAATGATCCCTAGAGCTTGTTTTGCTAGCTTTGAATTGTTCGTTCTGCTTTGATTAACATCTTTGATGCATGAGCTATTGGCTTCTCTTCACCATTGAGAAATGACTGTCCCGCTCCATATGGTGATGAATCACATGTTAGTTGCAAAAGTAAATTTGGCTCAAAATGGGTCAGGCTTCTGACTTTAATAAAACCTCTTCGGCTGGTGTAAAAGACTCTATCTCATTGGTCTTCCCATTTCCAATAATAAATAGCACAACAGCTTGGGAATGGCTGCCAGATTTGGAACAATATTGCCATAGTAATTTGGATATCCCAAAAATGATCAGAGTTGGTTAATATTTTTAGGTCTGGTGCCCTAGTTTTCAGTTTTGAAGGTAAGTTATGCAAGCCCTTAGTATCCCCAAGACATGACTTAAATATTCAGTGGAAGATTTAAAAAAAAAATTACATTTGTCTTTTCTCACTCGTGTGCCATAATTTCAGAGTCTCTGCAGAGCAGCATCTAAAGAATGGAGAGCTGTTTTTCATTTCTCTCCCTGACTGATATCGTCTAGGTAACCCTGGATTTCTTCCAGTCTACTTAAAATTTGATCCATGGCATAATGGAGTATGCCATGCAGATGTGATTCTAAATGAAATCTCTTGTGATTGAATAATCTTTTATGTTTTAGAATCATCAAGTATATCTGTGAATCAATTTACATTTATCTGGGGTTAGGCTTGACTAAGGCTAATTGTTTCATTCCTGAAGAAGGGTTTTTGCCCGAAATGTCGATTCCTCTGCTCCTCGGGATGCTGCCTGGCATGCTGTACTTTTCCAGCACCCCACTCTCGACTAAGGCTAATTTTACTGAATAGCTGATTCCCATCTTGATGTTATATTGGTAATCAGTTAAAGATAAAGGATACTGATCAGCACAGTACCAGTACTGAAAATCACTACAGATGTGTACTGATCCATCTATCTTCATCCTTGGTACATTAGGCATGGTCCAATCACTCACATTTACAGACTGAAGGACTCATGTTTTGACTAACCTCTCTAACTCTGACTTGAACCTTTGGTCTGATTACATAAGGCACTGATCTAGCCTTGCAAGATTTTGTTTGGTTCTCATTATTGATTTTCAATTTCACAGAGATCTTTTCTATGCTTCCCAGATCCCCATTAAAAACAATTGCTTGTTTCTTTAGAATTTGTGATAGACCAATCTCAGAGTCTGACAATTTGCTTCAGCACAGTTACATTTGATTTTGTTTAACCACATCCTTCCTAATAAAGCTGGAAATTTTCCTTTGTTAACAAGTAAGAACAAGTTTTCAGTCCATCATATAACTGAACATTGACATTGATACAACCCATTTAAGCAACTATTTCACCTGTGTACTTCCGTTGAGTAATGTTGGAGGATGGCAGCACAATGTGGCTCAACTGCTTCTGACAGACACTTCCAAGAATCAATGAAACTGCTGCTCCGGTGTCTATTTCTATTCTTACCATTTTGTCTTTCAGTAAAGGAGTTACTCTGTTGGTGTCACCGAAAATAGCTACTATGCTTAATAACAGCTCCTCTTCGGACAGTGAACCTAGACTTTTCTGATGCTTTTCTTGTACTGTGTAGATTTTTTTCCTATTCTTTGATTTCTGTACTTTTGTTATATATTGGTCATGTTTCTTCCTCAAACATGCCCATTCAATGTGCCCTTTTTGCTGTAATTTCTGACTATAGCTTCTTTACACCAGCAATTTGCTGCTGCGTGACCTGTTTCTCCATATCAACGACAGGTTTGAGTCTGCTATGGTGTTCATCTTTCAGCTGCCACTTGGTGAACTTTCTCTATGCTTATGCTTCTGTCTGCGACACGTACTGTGAGCTAACTCAGTCTGTAAGTTTTTCTTATGGCATTGGGTTACTTCAGTATTGGAGAGATACTCTCATTGAAACGTTAGCTCAGATCAACCAAGGTGCAATTCAGTTCTACTTTTGCCTTATTTGTCAAGTTATAGTGGGAACATAAATCTACAAAAAAGTTTTTTTTGACAAATGTAGGGAAAGGTACTCATCTTTCAAAATTACGGTGAAATGGAAGCAAGTGGCTACTGACTCAAGTTGATCTCTTGGAAATTATGAGAAAACGTTAATGCTTTCTGTCTCAAAGTAATTATTATAACTCGATGTGTCTTACCACAAGTGACCATAGAGACAACGGAAGCAGCAGGATTTAAAATGCAATTGAGGAAACATGGATGTTACTTTTGGCTGATAATTATGCATACTTCAAATCAAGGGATTGAGTATATTATTCATGACAGCCTCAGTTAAACCTTCAGTAGCTGTGTCTTTGGATTTGCCGATTGTACCATAAATGAGCTTTCTTTTGCAACATCACAGAGCTGATGACAACAGACAAACGGATTGTTCACCAAGTGATTCTCAGAACAACATTGTAAAGAACTTGCGTGCTGAAGAAGGTGTGTAGTTTTATTACATCCAAGTCTGTAATTCAGAATTGTACAAAGAGAAACCTGGGCCCAGTATTCATAAATATATCACTGAAGGCTCGGAGGTAGAAGGAGCTTATAATAGTTTTTAATAATAACACAACATTGACTGAGCTCCACTTTGTTGAACTGTGAATCCAGGGAATGAGCATTTCCACAAAAACTCGCATTCTGGGAAAGCAGTGGAATGTCAACTGAGAGAAATATTCAGCAATGAGTGGGAGGTATAAACATAGCCAGCAATGGCAAGTACTACATTCAAATAATTCCTTAATTAGATTATGATTATTCATGAAAGCACTTTATTTCAGTGGGTGGACAAGACTCACACAAAAATTTGGTAGAAAGTGCAATGCAATTCTGTTGTTTCATAATAGGCCCCAGAAGTTGCAAATGCTTGAAATCTCAAACTAAAACCAAAAATGCTGGAAATAATTAATATTGACTAATAACTCCTGCGCTTAACTTGAGCTCCCAAACCTTCCTACTAGTAGAGAGCAAAAGCAGAAATGCTACAAATGCTCAGCAGGTTAGGTGTCTGAGTGGAGGGAGAATAAGAGTTAACGGGACTGAATTTTGTACGGTTATGGGGGTCCCCACATCTGGGTGTAAAGCTCTGTGGCAACTCCGCATTGCATGTTTGTGGATGCATTTTTCAGGCACCAGGCAACTAATTAGTTTCCATCAAGGTTGCCATTGTTTTAGATGCCTGCTGTCTGTCTCCAGAAGCTGCTGACCAATGGAGGACCAACAGCTCAGCTGGCTTTACAGTGTTACCAAGTACCGGGTTGAGAAGAAAGGGACTTTAGTCGGTCTCCCAACCAAGCTATTGGGGTTTGGGGTGGGGGTGGGAGGAGACAGGGTGCTGCATGGGGGCATGTCATGGAGGTTCTGATAATAGGAAGTGGGTGGATGATGAGGAAAAGCGGAGTGACGGTCATTGGAACCTCTCCATGGACCATGGAGTGTCTGAGTATAAGAGAAGCAACCCCGAGTACATGGGAAGGCTACCAGGCAATCTCCCCATCCTTCCACTGGGGAACAGAAAGTGGTGTTTCATTGACAATCTAAATGGCTCAATTGGCCTGTGGATAGGAAGGCAGTAATTGCTTTACCTTCCCACCATAGCAGCATGGGGATAATAAGATTCATCAGGTCTTCAAACCAAAACATGTTTCTCCCCTTCAAATATTGCCTGACATACAGAATACTTCCAGCATTTTGTACAGTTATTTCAGAGTTCAGTCTTCAAGCAATTCAATTAAGTACATTTGGTATCAAGAAATATCTGAAAGTTCTAAGTACTACAAAGGCTATGCACTCAACAACATTCCACAAGTAGTAACTTACGCTTCAAAGCTAACCACACTCTGAACAAAGCTGTTCCAGCACAGCTACAAAACTGGCATCTGCCTGACAATGTGGAAAATTGCCCAGTTTTATGTCCAGCCATAAAAAGGCAGGTTAAATCCAACCTGGCCAATTATTACCCTCTCTACTCTTGATCAACAATGAAGAGATGGAGGGGTTATCAACAGTGCTATCAAGCAGCTCTTGTAAACAAGTATCCTGCTCACTGATAGCCAGTTTGTGTTCAGCCAGCGCCACTTAGCTCCTGACCCCATTACAGCCTTGGTTCAAAGATGGACAAAAGAGCTGAATTCCAGTCGTGAGATGAGAGTGACAGCTCTTGACATCAAGGCTGCATCAGCCAAAGCATGACTCAAGAAGCCATAGCAAAAGCTAGAATTATTGTGAATTGGGGAAAACTCTCAGCTGGTCAGAGACATACCTGACATAAAGGTGGATGTTGTGTCTATTGGAAGTCAATCATCTCAGTGCCAGGATATCATTCCTTGACCCAACCATCTTCAGCTTCTTCATCAATAAGCTTCCTTAGGTATTTGCCAGCACCTAGTACTGAGTGAGATTGCCACCAGTCCTGCTTTGTGTATATTGCATCTATGAACTATCTAATAACTGGTGGTTGAGGATAAGCCACTGGTGAGTCTAAACAAAAGAGACACTTGGCGTAGTTAACAACATTTTTCGATTGTATGTTAGTAATATATATAACTTTTAATACTATTCAGGCATAATTGCTATGGACCTTTGGGTGCTGTATACAATAAATCTGCTCCCTATACAGGCTAGTGCAGAACTCATTCTCTCTATCTAAAACCTAGGCATGACGTGATATCCACAGTTTAGGTGGAGCTCAATGTTACACTTATGTTATTTACTTTAGATCCATTACCTTGCCCAGTGCTTCCCCCTGTCAAAAGGTAGCCATTTTAGGGATGGCATGGAGATGATGGTCTTCTGCCCATAAATGCTTTTCTGTTTCTATGTGACTTACTGTTTGGCCCAGATCTTGTAATCAATATTAAATTGAGTTTGTCTCCACTTTTGTGCTTTTTCTCAATCAGTTACAGCAGGAACTTACTGTCATGGCTGTACCAGAGGCCCATCAGGGAGGCACAGTAGGAGGGTTATTAACACATTGTCATTCAAGTGAAGCATCACCACGCTACCCCCTCACATCCCTCAATGCCATCCCTAACCAAACACCCTATCTTCCACCACAATACCCCTCCCCACAGTCACAAATGTGCTGGGCAGCAGGAAAGAGAAACAGTAGAATTTGGAAAGACTGGTGCTTCTCTGATCTGGAGTTCCATTTTAAGTTGTACAAAACCCATTTCAGACCAGTTGGGAGAGGTTCGTGGAAAGGCCAGAGGTTTTGGTGGGAAGAGGGTTTCTATGATTTCTGGGGCTGTTGCAGTATTTTGGTACTCCTCCTGATTTAAAGGACTGTGCTCCTGGATTAGGCTTCATGCCTGTTGGGAAGACCCCCAAATAAATCGATGTAAATAACAGCACAAGCAGCCCAAGTATACATGTTGAGAGATTGCTCCCATAGAGCCCTTTCTGGAAGCAAAAGTAGTATCCAAGAACATTACAAACCATTGCAGCCCTCACTGGGGGCAAATGCCTCAACGTCCAGCTCCACAGGCATTGCAAGGTCTAGACCACTGAGTTTTTTTCTTTAATTAATGAGAAGTGCTTCAGCTCTTCCTCCAACCTGCATTTTCCCATTCATGTTCTATGTCTGCCTCCAGCTTTTGTCATTTCATAGCATGTAGGTAATGCCACTGTAAGAATAAATAAAATGAGTTGTTGCTTATGGAAGCTGTGTAGCAGACTTCAAGGTAACTTAAGATTTAGCTGAAACTACTTGAAATGCAGTGCATCCTTTCATTCACATGTTGCTAATACTAATCAATCTTATTGACAGTTAGACAATGGCAGACTTAACATTCCAGCTCATTTATGCAATGAAGATGAGATATATTTCCTATTACAGATTTAAGACCAGCTTTAGACAATTATTACAAGTGGCCTAAAGGCGAGTGATGGGGAGACAGCTTTAATGATTATGCCACTGATAGCTCCAGCAAATGCCTAATGACACTTGCAATAAACCACACAAAGAACAGGGTTTTAAACACTGTAGGGCAAAGCTCACCAGTTGAGAACAGTGCTAGGATTGTATTCAGCTGGATTGCATATGTCAGACAGAACAGGCAGGAAAGTTGATGTAACGTTGGAGGAAGAAGTGAAAGAGATGTAGGCCTTTGCCCTGGGCAATATTCATTTTGGAACCAGCCTATTGAAAGACTCAGACTCAGCAGGAAGGAGAGTGCAAATGGTTGGGATAAAACAAAGAAAACAGCCGAACTGGTCCCTGGTATGTCTAAAAAAGTCAGCTTATCACACTAGTACAAAGCAGCAACATTTATTGGCAGAAGATTACAGTATCACATCAGTATGTTTATGTCTTTGACAGTTTAATACTTTCATCCGTTCTGTAAACAGAAAATCACCTTGATATGTACTTACCAAACTTGTCCATTGTGTCTCCCATCTTGGCTTCATTAATTTTCTTTGTGGATTGAATTAGCTTTATTGTCACATTGTACTCACGTGAGTACAGTGAAAAGTTTACAAGTCGCCACTTATGGTGCCATCTTAGGTACAAGGTTCCTGGGTAAAGATTCTTCAGTTGTTTGGGGGAAAAAAAAGAAATAAGAAGTCCAGATTTACAGACCCTCAAAAGTACAAAATCATACAAATTCAAAAAATGAAGATATAAAAGTTCAGAGTATCAGTCCTTCCCATGATAACATAGACCAAAGAAAATAATAAGATTAATTTAAAGCTGAAGTGAATTTCTTGATTTGCACCCTATTAACATGGAGTTTTGCCTATCAGGAACACACATCAGGAAATTGTCTATGCGAGTAGTCTCCAAATTTCAATCTATTAATGTGCTGTATGCAGAATTTCTCAGCATGCACTCATGAGCGTGCAATTGTACAGTCTACCATAATATTTAGCTGGTATGAAACTTTAAACATTATTCTTCCCTTTTTTGAGATGCTGGTGTTGGACTGAACTGTACAAAGTTAAAAATCACACAACACCAGATTATAGTCCAACAAGTTTATTTGAAAGCACTAGCTTTCGGAGCACTGCTCCTTCATCAGGTGGTTGTGGAGTGTAAGATCATAAGACATGGAATTTATAGCAAATGTTTACAGTGTGATGTAACTGAAATTATACATTGAAAAAGACCTAGATTGTTTGTTTAGTCTCTCATCTTTTAGAATGACCATGTTGGTTTTAGTTCTTTCATGTGTAAATTGCAAAACTTTTTTAAAAGTTACATTCTCAAGTGAACTTTAACAATTGGTATCTTGTTGGCCCAGATAATGCATTTAAAGTGTGAGCTGCTCTGTGTAAGACTGTCTGTGCCACAATGATCAGACTGATTCTCATCTAAAAAACGGAGTCACAGAATCTTACATGGATTCATGCAGTTTTTGAGCAAAGTAAAAAGTAAAATTCACCCCACAAACTTATGTGTGCATGTGTGCGTGTGTGCATGTGAATGTAAAGGGGTATAAGTCTGTGAGTGGGTGCATATGTGGGTGTGGGAGTGTATGTGTGAGTGAATGAGAGAGAGTCTATGTGGGTGTATGGGTTGTTGGAGAGTGTGTGTGTCTGTAGGAGTGTGTGTGCGTGTGTTTGTGTGTGTGTAGGAATGTGTGTGCGTGTGTATGTGCGTGTGTGTAGGAGTGTCTATGTCTGTCTGCATGTATGCATCTGTCTATGTGTATGTATAGTGCAATGGGGTCACCTGTAGTGTGACATGAACCTAAGGTCCAGGTTGAGGCCCTCCCTATGGGTACCGAAGTTGGTTATCAGCTTCTGCTCGGCCATGTTTCGTTGTTGCCTGTCCCGAAGTCTGCTTTGGCGGACGGTCACCCGAAGGTCCGAGGTCGAATGTCCTGGACCGCTGAAGTGTTCCCCACCTGGCAGAGAACATTCCTGTCTGTTGATTGTTGTGCAGTGTCCATTCAGCCATTCGTTAAATTTAAAAAAAAACAAAGAACTGTTAGATGCTGGAAATCAGAAACAAAAATAGAAATTGTTGGAAAAAGTCAGTAGGTCTGGCAGGATTTGTGGAGAGAAAGCAGAGTTAATGTTTTAGATCTATTGTGGGTTGCTGTCCTCCTGAATTGAGAGAAAGGTAGATATTACGGGAGATCAAAGTGTTGGTGCAGTTAGAGAGGTGTCCTGAGTAAGTGAGTAGGCATCGCCCATGGTATGCAAGGGTGAGTGGTGTTGGGGGTTGGGGCAAGTAAGAGCAAATGGGGAAGCTTTTGCAGGCATTAATGAGAATGGGAGTGCTTAAGCCTTGATGGGAGGTAGATACAGTAGAAGAAATAGAGTGAGTGTGAGGTAGCAGGGAGAGGATTGTAGCACTTGTGCTTGCAGAGTGAAGGAAGACATTAACCTTCTACCAACATGGCTGGGCTTTCCTGAGATGGCTGAGATTACTTTTACCCATGTGGCAAATTCAAACCAGTTTGGCATGGTTTGGTGTTGTGGCCTCCACAACCAGGTTTAGGGGGAAAGAGCAATTCCCGCCTCTGCACCACCCCATCCAGCAGTACCCTACCAGCACAGTGAGGTGCCACTTTTCCCCTGTCTGGGGCATGTCAACAACTGTGCAGCTCTGGACTGACAGAGCTTGTCTGGGTGCACAACAGCCTTGTTAAGATGGCGATGGTGCAAGGAATACCAGTGAATTCTGGGATATCTACTGAGTGAAGACTTGTTCTGGGAATGGCATGCTGGGGCAGAAATCGATCATGTGGATTAATGAGGTGGATTTGGTAAAACGTAATGAGAGAACTCACTCAGACTCGTGCGACAAACCCTCCAAAAATCTCAACAGAACTCAGCCTCAGCCAAAAAGAGTAATTTTCAGTCTTATGGAGTTAACAGATTAAAATGGATTGCACGACTACTTTATCAGATTTTCAAAGTGAACCTGCAGCTCCTAAAATGCAGGGTTAACTTTATGAATTGGGTATTCAAACTCCTCATGCTTTTCCTGGAGGAGTTGCTTTCTTCACAGACCGTTAGTAAACTGTATTAGTAATGATGCAGGATGTCCTGCTTGACAGCTTATTACGAGGAGAGTGAATGCAATGAAATCCCTGAGGAGGAAGCTGATTGAGGTGAAGCAGTTCGATTTCTGAACTGGTATTTGGAGAATGGCATCATAGTCGTAGACTTTCTGAGTGCCACATTATAAAAGAGGGTATGATGGGAGACACTTCCATCTCAAGAATCTTGTCTCGTCAAAATATGCTGACGATATAGAAGTCATCCACATATCAATATTGTACAACAGAGGTCAGTCCCTGAAGTAAATTGTTACTTTAATTTTCTTTCCGCGATTGTTCATGATTTTGGTTTCCTTTTCTTCTTTGGACATGTGAGTGTTAAAGGCAAGTTATTATTGCACTAATTGTTCTTGTTGGTGGATTTTTAAACTACATTGTTCTGGGCTTGGAGTCACTTACAGATAATGATAGCCATGGATCCAGCTTTTCTTCCCTTGACATTATAAGTGAACTAAAAAGAGGCTTTCACTGCAATTGCAGATATCAGCTTTTCTAATTCCTTACTTATTTAATTAACAGCTGCCATAGTAGTATTTGAACTCATCATTTGATCATTAAACCAAGTGTGTGGAATAACCACCGCCACCATCTTCTATAAAGTCATGAAATAAATACTCAACCTACTGTATATACAAATTTTCAGTGGAGTGATCTGATGAGACTGCATGCATTTAATAGTTTTGAAAAACTCTATGGGTTTTTTTATAGAGTGAAAAAAAAGAGTCAAAAAGAGTATAACTATGCTTCGAATAGGTCCTATGAAAATACCAGCCAATTCCAAAATGTTTCAGTTGGGAACTAAAATCCAACCTTTCATGTTCAAGTCCAGACATCTGGAGTACAAGTGGTTTAATGACCTCTTAAGGAGATGTTGCCCTCATTGTCGCAGAACAAGGAAACTGTAATACATATTAGTATGTTTAACCTTCACTGTATTGTTGAAATTAATTGGAAAGGACAGAAAGTTCTTACAGCAGGACAGAAGTTTGTCTGAAATTAAAGGGACTTTATGAAAAGAATGATGTCTTCCTCTCCAGAGTCATCATTAGCCTCAACCCTCAGAGCTGACAGACACAGTTAACAAGGATGCTGTGGTAGAAAGAGGACCTTGGGGAAGATGGAGAGTACTGATATAAAGGACAGTTTTCTTAATCCTCATTAAAACTCAGGGATAGCAAGAACAGTACTGTTGCACACTTGCAACCATATCTGAAATGTGAGCTAATTAATGTTTTCTTTCTGATAGCTTCTCTTGATTGCATTGAAAAGAACCATAATCATTGCTTCTCTCTGTCTCAGGGCAACCTAAACACTCTCAGTCCCATCTTCCTCATTTATTTCACTCTGATGCCTCTGAGGATATTATAACATCAACATTCCGAATTACCTTCACTTTGTCGGTTTGGTTCAGTGGCATCATTCCCATCTTTCAAGTCAGAAGATTGTGGTTTCAATATCCTCATATGGATTTGGCTACATGATCATGGTGACTCTTTGGAACAGTACAGAGGTGTTTCTTTTTTAAAGTTTGAATAAGACATTAAATTATTACCATACAAATATTGTCCAAGCTCTCTACCAGAGCCTGACTACTTTTCCAATTGGAAATACACAAAATACCATTACTAAAAATGAAAGGAATTAGAGGCAATTGTTTGCCATGCATAAGAAATTCATTAGAAAATAGGAAATAGAACAAAGAGGTGACTAGAAGTCATCCACTATGAATTGAAGAAAGATAGATTGGATTAATTTATGATGAGAAGCTAGGAAATCTAGAGTATCATTCAGGCTAAGGGACCCAAATGCAAAATTTCTAAAACCTAGGGATCAAGTATAGAAAATGTATCACAAGATTAATAGAATTTAGCCATTGTCCAATGGACTGGAATACAAAGGGAAAGGATGTTAAATTACAACTGTATAAATATCTCATGAGAACACTTTTAGATTATCACTTCAGTCTTTGGCACTGTACCACAGAAACAATATTTTAGCTTTATATGGGGACAAGCAAATTCACCAGAATGAAACCAAGACAGAGGGGATTAATTTATGAGGAATGCCTTGGCTAGGCTTAAATTCCCTTGACTATGGGAGATCAAGGGGCAATAAATTTCAGATATTTAAAGTGATTAAAGACTAAGATCATGTTGACAGGAAGAAGCTATTTCCTCTGATGTGAAAGTCCAGAACAACACTGGGTAATGTTAAAATTAGAGTGAGGCCACTCAAGGTTTGTATCACTTCTTCATGCAACATATATGCAGGATATCTGGAACACATTCCTCCAAATGTCTGTGGAGGCTAACATCAATTAACAGTCTCAAAACAGAGACTGACAGGCTTTTGTTAGGCAAGAGTTTTAAGCGCTATGGATCCTGAATGGGTGAGTGGAGAATTCTTTAAGATTGTCTCTTAGTGGCACATGGCAGGCTCTGGCCTGGTCTCTAAGAGGCTCATAACAGGTTGTGGGCTGGTCTCTCAGCAGTTCATGGTGGCCTCCGACCTGGTCTCTCAGTGGCTCATGGTGGGTTCTGCCCTGGCCTCTCAGCAGCTCATGGTGGGTTCTGCCCTGGCCTCTAAGCAGCTCATGGGGGGTTCCGGCCTGCCTTCTCAGCAGCTCATGGCAGGTTCCAGTCTGGCCTCCAAACGGCTCATGGCAGGTTCTGGCCTGGAGTCCAAGCTGCTTGTAATGGTGTCTCGGATCAACATGCAGTAGATCCTGCCCGAGCATGTTGCAAGGCACCAGGGAAGATTAGAGAGGCAACAGTTTCAGTAGCAGCAATGGTATCTGCGGTGGTGACATTGGGAACAGGTAGCTGAGGTCTGGAGAGTGAACTAAGTGTAGAACTCATCAAAGACTGATTAACTTTTATGTTATTCCCTTATTTTCGCAGTTTAAACTACAAAAGACTTTAAGATTAACTGTTGCCTTATTTCTTTATTTTTCTACTTATTCTATGAAGTAATGCCTAACTTTTAACTCTTGTTACTTCTTTGTACCAAAGTTTTTTTGTACAAAGGTATCTAAGATGGTGCCATGTGAGGCAACATTATACACTTTTCACCATGCTCCTGTACTTCTGTACTTGACAACACATGACAATAAAATCTAAATCATCTAAATCACCGAAAAATTATCTTTTTATATACTGTAAAAGTTCTTCCAATTTGCTTTATATCCCTGGTTTGTTTACCCTCATGTCCTATATTTCTCTTTTTATCAACATGTTCCATCATTCTTTGCTAGCTTATAAAACTTTCCCAATCTTCAGGCTTACAACTGTATTCTAAGCTTCTTCTCTCAAGCTTTACTATTCTTAAATTTCCGAGAAAACTATGAATGGGTCTCCTTCTCTGAGTTTTTGTTCTTTTTATTGGAATGTATTTTCATGGAATATTTCTCATCAATTCTTTTAACGTTTCTCACTGTTGATTTACTGCCATACTTTTTAGTCAAATTTCCCAAGCAACCTGAACTAGCTGCCTCTCATACTCTGTAAATGACTTTGTTCAAATTTTACGGTCCTATTTTAGACTGAATAATTACTTTCAAATGTGGAATTCAATTGTATTACAAAGATATTTTTCCAGAGGATTATTTACTGTCATTTTGCTTATTAATCCTGCATTGTTTCCCAATACAGTACTAGATTGACAATGACTAGTAGGTTCCATAACCTATTGTCCAGGAAACTGTCATACAGTCAGACAGTCATACAGCATGGAAACAGACCCTTTGCTCCAACCAGTCCATGCTGAACATAATCCCAAAGTAAACTCGTCCCACCTGCCTGCTTTTGGCCCATATTCCTCCAAACCTTTCCTATTAATGCTGAATGCGGCTCTCTTTCACGAGATTAAAGATTGCCGGGAGGCAATAAAGGGAAAAGAAATATTAAGATATAAGACTGTATATTTAAATTCATTGTATCTAAATCTCACTTGCAGCAACAGTTTAGACCAATTTGAGGTGATCTCTGTATACTGTTTTGTCTGAGCCAAGAATACTTCCATTGGCTTGGGAAAATAGAATAGTTGCATTGAATTTGAATATCAAACTAATAGCTGTCATGCAATTTTCAGTGACTCAATATTGGGTAGAATTGAAATCTGATCAGCTTTCAGACTACATTTCTAGAGGACAGTGTTGTGGAAATTGGAGAAGAATTAAAGCCACTCATAAGGAAAAGTTTGGTGAACACTATCGATATCATTCAAGAACCTCTAAGCAAAATAGTTCAAAGTCTGCATTGATAAGGCATTGTTTTTCAGTGCTAATGCCAATGATTATGATACAAATCCCAAAGCACATATCCTTTCTCGTCTGCCAGAAGACATAAAACTCTGCACTAGGAATGTAAAAGCCATTCTGTGTCCCACTGTTGAAACATGGTAGTGTGAAGCAGACACACACACACACACATACACAGACACACACACACACACAGACACACACATACACACACACACACACACATACACACACACAGACACACACATACACACACACACACAGACACACACACACATACACACACACAGACAGACACACACACACACAGACACACACACACACACACACACACACCCCCCTTCACATTTGATGCAATGCTTTCCTCCAGTGTCTCCGTTAGATACGTAAATGACCTACAACATTTGAGCTGCTGTATTCTGTCCTGGCAATTGGCCTGGTCTTGGCTCATCTCTCCTCATCCACTGATCCTTCCCTTCCTTCTCTGACAAAATAAATGCAAATACAGTTCTGGTGAGATCATCATTTCTGGCTTCAAAACAATCAGTCTATGGTGTAACGGTAACATTAAATCCTTGTCTAGGGCTGATTTATCACACAGGTGCTGAGTGAACTAACAGCCAAAAAAAGAAGCATTTAACAAATTGAACTGGATTCAACTGGTATTCTTTTTTTTAAAAATCTACTCCCGGTAGCCACAAAGATGTGACTTGGTATTTAAATGGCAAAACTAAAATTTAATACTCAGGACAGTGCCTTTGCAATCAATCCTAAAATGTTTAACATTTGGAAAATATATTTACCAGCACAGACCTTATTCAGAGTAAGACAAAATATGGTTGACATTGCATTATTAAAGGATAACAATAAACAGGGGCAGAATGTTTTGCCAAAGTGCTGTCCCGGTCAATCTCTGAGCTGTGAGAAAATGTTTACCCAAGTATTTTGGACTTTGCTGCCTTCCAAAGAGTTACAATGATGTGAGCGAAAGTATAATTGCATGGATACATTAATGATGTACTTGACGATATGAAACAAGCATAGAGAGTGCTGGAGAAACTCAGTGCGTCTGCTGCATCTGTGCAGAGAAACACAGAGTTAACATTTTGAATCTGGTATGAAATCTAAACAGTCTCTGTTTCAGAATTCCAACATTCACAGTATTAATCATTTACTTGATGATGTAACTTGATTCAACAGTCACATGCTATCATTGTGAAGAGGGGAATGGAGATTTATACGACAGAATTATACTCTCTAATCTGTACATTTATTACATTTATCTGTACATTTGGAGGTGCTGGTGTTGGACAGGGGTGGACTAAGTCAGAAGTCACACGACACCAAGTTATAGTCCAATAGGTTTATTTTAAATTACAAGCTTCAGACCTTTATAATTTATAACGTCCGGGCATAGTAGGCAGTAAGCTCCTTTGTCAGATGAAGGGCTCACCTGATGAAGGGGCAGCGCTCTAAAAGCTTGTGATTTCAAATAAACATGTTGGCCTTTAACTTGATGTCGTGTGACTTCTGACCCTGTACATTTATTGTCATTCATGGGATGTGGGTGTCACTGGCTGGGTCAGCATTTATTGCCCATCCCTAATTGCCCAGGGCGGAGTTAAAAGTTGATTACATAACTGTGAAACTGGAATCCCCATGTAGGCCAGACCAGGTAAGGATCACAGATTTCCATCCCTAAAGGATATTGGCGAACCAGAAGGGTTTTTATACAATTGATAGTGGTTATGTGGTCTCCACTGGGCTAGTTTTTTGTTCAGTTAAAATTTAGTTGGCATTTGAACCCATGACAGCAAAATATTAACATGGGGTTACTTGTCCAGTAACGCTACAACTACACCAATTCCTCCCCATAAATAAAGTGTCTACAGGAACATAGAATACTGAGATTCCCCAAGGTTCAGGGCGTGATAGATTGCACATAGGTCATACAATCCTACATCATAGAAACACATCCTTTGGTCCATTGTGTCTCTGCCAACTGACAAACACTATACTGCAATAATTCCAATTGCCTACATAGCCTACTATGCCCTGACATTATAAATACTTATCCAGCTGCTTCTTAAATATTGCAATATTACTTGCCTCCACAACCCTCTCAGAGACGCATTTGCCAAGTGGAAGTGATTGTCACAATATTCCCTGTCTGTATCTTTCATAATTTTGCGTACATCAAACAGATCATCTCTCAGCTTCCTTTGCACCCAGGAAAGCCAATCCAATCTCTCCTCATAACTGAGACTTTTCATCCCAGGCAACATCCTGGTGAATTTCCTCTGCACCCTCTCCAGAGCAATCATGCCTTTCTGACAGCGCGGTGACCAAAACTGCACACGGCATTCCGTCTGTGGCTTGACCAATGTTTTATAAAGTTGTAACAATACTTTGTTGCTCATATATGCTATGCCCTGACTAATGAAGGCAAGCATCCCATATGCCTTCTTCTCCACCTGTGCTGACACCTTCAGAGATCGTACACCAAGGTCCCTTTACTCCACAGTACTCACTGTGAACCTACCATTTATATATCCTTTCCTTATTAGACCTCCCAAAATGTATCGCCTTGCATTTATCGGGATTGAATTCCACCTGCTATTGCTGTGCCCAATCTACCAGCTGATCAATATCAGATTGTAGCCTGAGACCATCCTCCTTACTATCAACAACACCCACAATTTTTGTGTCATCTTCAAAATTACTAGTTAAACCATCTACATTCACATCCAAGCTGTTAACATACATAACAAACAGCAAGAGTCCCAATACTAATCCCTGTAGTACACTGCTGGTCACAGGTTTCCAATTACAAAAGCAACCATCCACCACGACCACTTGCCTCCTTTTTGCAAACCAATTTTGGATCCAGTTTTCCAACTTGCCTTGGATCCTATGGACTCTTACCTTTTGGATCAGCCTCCCAATGGTAATCACATCAAAGGCTTTGCTAAAGTCCATGTAAACCACTTCAACTGCATTACCTTCAATGACATGTTTAACCACCTCTTCAAAAAACCAGTCAGACAAGATCTCTCTCTAAGAAATTCGTATTGACTATTTGTGATCAATCTATTGATTAATCTTGTACTTCAGAATTTTTTTCAATGATTTCCTTACCAGACTAACTGATCTGTACTTACCTGGCCTATCCCTCCTTGAATACATTTGCTAGACTCCAGTCATCTGGCACTTCACCTGTGGCTGATGAAGTGTGAAATGTATCCACCAGGGCCCAACAATCTCCTCCTATGCCTCCCATAACAACCTGGGATACATCTCATCAGGCCCTGAAGATTTGAACACCTGAATGCCTGCTAAAACATCTAAAACCCCCTCCTTATTAATCTTAACATATTCTGGAACCTCACCATCCCAACCGATATCCTCGGCAACAACAGCTTTCTCCTCACTGAATACAGATGAGAAGTGTTCATTTAAGAACTCACCCACATTCCCTGGATACCCTTTGGTCTCTTAGAGATCCCACCCTTTCCCTCATGATCCCCTTATGCTTAATAAAATGCCTTCTTTGATTCCATCTGCCTTAGACATTTTGTGGCCTGTCTTTGCCCTCCTAATTTCTTGCTTAAGGAACCTCTTTTACTCTATACTTTTGAAGGTCCTTCCCTGCCTTAACTGCTGTGCTTGATGTATTCTTTCTTCTTTTTCTTTATCAAATTCTCAATATCCGTTGACATCCAGGGTTCCCTGTATTTGTAGCCCTTGCCCTTCACTTATAGAGAAACATGCTTGTCCTGAATCGTCACTACATTATTCTTAAAAGACTCCTACTTTACGAATGTAGACTTACCTGCATGTAGCTGGCACAGTCTATGTTCGCAGGATCCTGTCTAACGATAATGAAATTGGCCTTACCTCAACTTCAACACTTAAATTCAGCACTATCTTCATTGCTCTCCATAATGACTTTGAAACTTACAGTATTATGGCCACTATTACTCAAATGCTCACCCACTGAAACTTCAACAACTTGATCAGCTTCATTCTGTAGGATTAGATCCAGCACTGATCCATCTCTAGTAGGACTATTTACATACTATCACAAAGTAGATCTCTGTAGTATGGTCTTCACTATAGCTCTGGCCTGCCAGTCAGGGCATTTGTGAACCATAAGGGATTTCTCTCCTTAAATGTACAATTTGTATTTGACTGCAGCCAGAGGAACACACAAGCCTGCATGCACTTTCCTGGTCACTGAGATGATACCTGTACCCTCAAACATGCCCGGGTTCTAGGAGGCTTACTCACAGTTGAGCTGTTGGAGGAATGGTATCCCAGAGATAAAGGTTGATGCATTTTGTGATTTTCTATATGTTATCCTGTGCAACGTATACCACAAAGACTGGGTTCTTGTTGAGTAAGATATCTCGGAGTTTATTTATAATGCTACTTACAATGCTATCATATCACATGTAGCCTGGATTCAGTGCTTACTGATGTTACTCTACATTACACATACATAGCTGTATTGACTCTATTACATAGAGACAGTGACAGAGGTGGGCACAGAAATGTCTCATATTCGAATGGTCATGTCATGGACTGACTCAGTGTTGTGATCTGGAATCTTTATAACTGACAGATTTGTCACCTTGTAGGTCATGGTAAAAAATAGATCTGTGCACACCAGCAGACCAATAACAGGTGGTCCATCTGTTTCAACGAAGTAAAATGTTTCAAGTGCTTATCATGAGAATCTGTATTAACATTTAAAATTATTAATGCCAGCTCATGGGTGCATTGTAAGCAGTTAGTTTATCTTGTGTAGGTTGTATCATGCTGTGTCAGTTTCCTGAGTATATCTCATATAAGATGTATAAAGGGATGGCATTTGCATTTGACCCTGTGTCAATTTTTGTACATTGTGCATCTTGTCCACTTCTTTTGGGGTATTTCACTTGCAAGGGGGTAAACGCTTTTCTGACAGCATCCACGCCTGTGTAAAGTTGATCGCACGTTCTGTCTGACAGGGGTCTGCGAGCCATGATAAAATATCAACATACATTGGTGTGACAGAGTTGACCTTCAGTCAGGATCAGGATGTAGAATTGGCAAGACAAGAGAGCCCTGCTGAGATTTGTGACAGGACCTCAATCATTTGTAGTTTCCCCATCAACGTCCTTCAAATTAGAGGAGTGAAAGTATTGTAGCTATATTCACAGATAATACAAAGATTGATAGGATACCATGTTATGAAGAAGATATAAGGTGATTTCAGAAGGATACAAATAGATTGAGTGAGTGGACAAACATTTAGCAGATATGGTCTAATATGGAAAATGTGAGGTTGACTTTGGAAGGAAGAGTAATAAAATAAATAAGTGTATGACAAACAGAAAAATGCAAGAATTCTAAGGTGCAAGGGATCTAGATGCTTTATTGCATATGCACATACAGCATGCAACTGAGAAGGATAATGGGGTGCCACCCTTTATTACAACAGGAATTGAACATAGAGTAAGGATGTTATGCTTCAATTATACAGGGCCTTGGTGAGAGCAATCTCAATTGCAGTGCACAGTTTCTTCACTGTCCACTGTGCCAGCAACTTTTGTGTCATCTGCAAACTTATGTAGCATGCCTCTTATACTGTATTCAAATTGTTCATATAAATAACAAACAGAATTGGACCCAGTACCAATCCCTGTGACACGCCACTGGTCACAGTCCACCAGTCTGAAAAACAATTCTCCACCACTAGCCTCTATTTCCTACTGTTTGAGTCAACTTTGTATCCCACTTGGTAAGCTTACCTGAGTCCCATGTTATCTAACTTTATTAATTAGTCTACAAGGAAGAACCTTGTCAAATGCTTTACAAAAGTCCATGTAAACAACATCCACCACTGTACCCTCATCAATCGTTTGGTTACCTCATCAAGGGAACTCAAGAAAGTTTGTGATACATGATTTCCCTTGCACAAAACCATGCTGACTATCCCTAATCAGTCCTTGCCTCTGGGAGCTGGCTCTGATAAAGTTGGACGAGTGTTAAATATGATGCATGTGGAAATAAAGTATGACTTGGTAACAGGATACCAGCCTCTGTGGAGTTATTCTAATTCCTTTCTACAATGTGCAGTGATTAAAATTGGTTAAAGACTGGCATCTGTGATGCTGGGGACAACGGGATGGATCATCCACTTGGCACTTCTGGCTGAAGATTGCTGCGAATGCTTCAGCCTTATCTTTTGCATTGGTGTGCTAGGATGGTAATGTCTCCTCCAGTTAGTTGTTTAATTGTCTACTGGATGTGGCAGGATTAGATCTGATCCATTGGTTATGGGATTGCTTAGCTCTGTCTATTACTTGCTACTGATGCTGTTTGGCACTTAAGTAGTCGTGTTTGGTAGCTTTACTAGGTTGACACCTTATTTGTAGGTATGCCTGGTGTTGTTCCAGCAAGGTATTCCCACAGTACCACTGGGAAGAGATGATGGAGGAAGATGATGTATTTGCAAGTGTGGACTGTGTGCATGACTGTGGTCATGCCATAGTCTGCACATGTGCAAATGGCATGGGAAAGGTGGCTACAGTCTGTGCATGTATTGACGGCACCAGTGACTCTTGGTATTTCCAGGCTTTGTCCAAAAGATCATAAGACCATAAGACGTAACTGTGGAAGTAAGGCCATTCGGCTCATCAAGTCCACTCCGCCATTCAATCATGGCTGATGGGCAGTTCAACGCCACTTACCCGCACTCTCCCCGTATCCCTTAATTCCTTGTGAGATTAAGAATTTATCGATCTCTGCCTTGAAGACATTTAACATCCCGGCCTCCACTGCGCTCCATGGCAGTGAATTCTACAGGCCACTACTCTCTGAAGAAATGTCTCCTCATTTCCATTTTAAATTGACCCCCTTAAATTCTAAGGCTGTGTCACGTATCCTAGTATCCCCGCCTGATGGAAACAAATTCCCAGCATCCACCCTTTCCAAGCCATGCATTATCTTGTAAGTTTCTATTAGATGTCCCCTCAACATTCTAAACTCTAATGAGAACAATCCCAGGATCCTCAGCCATTCATTGTATGTTAGGCCTACCATTCCAGGGATCATCCATGTGAATCTCCGCTAGACATGCTCCGGTGCCACTATGTCCTTCCTGAGGTGTGGGGCCCAAAACTGGACACAGTATTCTAAATGGGGCCTAACCAGAGCTTTATAAAGTCTCAGTAGCACATCGCTGCTTTTACATTCTAACTCTCTTAAGATAAATGACAACATTACATTTGCTTTCCTAACCACAGACTCAACCTGCAAATCAACTATTAGAGAATCCTGGACTAGCACTCCCAGATCCCTTTGGGCTTTGGATTTATGAATTTTCTCACTGGATATAAAATGGTCCATGCCTGTATTCTTTTTTCCAAAATGCAAGCCCTTGCATTTGCACACACTGAATTTCATTAGTCATTTCTTCGACCACTTTCCTAAACAATCTAAATCTTTCTGCAGCCTCCTCACCTCCTGAGAACTACCTGCCTGCCCGCCTAACTTCGTATCATCGGCGAACTTTGCCAGAAAGCCCCCAGTCCCTTCATCCAGATCATTAATATCTAAAGTGAACAGCTGTGGCCCCAAAACTGAACCCTGCGGGACACCACTTGTCACCGGCTGCCATTCCAATAAAGAACCTTTTATCCCAACTCTCTGCCTTCTGTCAGACAGCCAATCCTCAATCCATGTCAGTAGCTCACCTCAAACACCATGGGCCCTCACCTTACTACACAGTCTAGATTGTGAATCAGCAAGAAGAAGATGGTGGGTCACAGCAATCACAGTGGGGGAGGTACCTGACAGTGAAGAGTGAATAGACTGACAAATTTTTAAAAAAAACTTTGAATGCTGGAAATGAGACACAAATCAGAAATTGCTGGACAAACTCAGCAGGTCTGTCAGCACCTGTGGAGAGAAAGCAGAATGACCCTTCTGCAGAACTGATTGTAGTCAGGAAAAGTACGTATGTTAGAGATGAATTAGAATTAGAATTGTCATGGGTATTCAAGCACAAAGTGGAATCGCAGGTAGATAGGATAGTGAAAAAGGTATTTGGTATGCTTTCCTTTATTGGCCAGAACAACGTTGGCTCAGTGGTTAGCACTGCTGCCTCACAGCTCCAGGGACCTGGGTTCAATTCCTGCCGCGGGTGACTATCAGTGCGGAGCTTGCACGTTCTCCCCCTGTCTATGTGGGTTTCCTCTTACAATCCAAAGATGTGCATATCAGGTGCAGGCCATGCTAAATTGCCCACAGTGTTACGTGCAATAGTGGGGTAAATATAAGGTTGGGGAATGGGTCTGGGTCAATTACTCCTTGGAGGGTCGGTGTGGACTTGTTGGGTCTAATGGCTTGTTTCCATACTGTAGAGAATCTAATCATTGAGTATAGGAGTTGGGAGGTCATGGTGAAGCTGTATAGGACATTGGTTAGGCCACTTTTGGAATACTGCATTCAATTCTGGTCTCCCTACTATAGGAAGGATTTTATGAAACATGAAAGTGTTCAGAAGAGATTTACAAGGATGTTGCCAAGGTTGGAGGGTTTGAGTGATAGGGTGAGGCTGAACAGGCTGGAGCATCAGAGGCTGAGGGGGGACCTTATAGAGGTTTATAAAATCATGAGGGGCATCGACAGGGTAAATTTTTAAGGTCTTTTCCCCAGTGTGGAGAGTCAAAACTAGAGGTATAGGATTCAGGTGAGAGGGGAAAGATTTATAAAAGGCAATGTTTTCACACAGAGAGTGGCGCATGTATGGAATTAGCTGCCAGAGGAAGTGATGGAAGCTGTTACAATTACAGCATTTAAAAGGCACCTGGATGGGTATATGAAGAAGAAAGGTTTAGAGGGATATGGGCCAAATACTAGCAAATGGGACTAGATTAATTTAGGATATCTGGTCGGCATGGATGAGCTGGACCAAAGGGTCTGTTTCCGTGCTGTACATCTCTATGATTTTAAATACAGGAATACAGTGAAAGGTGTACAAAGTCGCCATTCTCCGGCACTATTTTAGATACAATAGACCAAATTACATTTAGATAAAAAAACTATCTTAGATACAAACCCCAAAACAACTTTCAAAGAAAAAGCAGAAATAAAAACAAAAAACAGAGCCAAGTAGAAAGGGGGAAGCATCCAGAAGTCTGATCTCCATGAGGTAGTCTTATCTATGCAAGGTAAGTGAGCCTCCCTTCCAAAGCTTTGAGTCTTAGTACCACTACTCCCATAGGTCCCTGGAACCCTCTCCCACAGCACCCTGGAACTCACTCCTGCAGGCCCTCATAACTCAGTACCACAGGCCTTCACAACTCACTCCTGCAGGCCCTCACAACATGCTCCCACAGGCCCTCACAACTCACTACCGTGGGCCTTTACAACTCACTTCTGCAGGCCCTCACAACTCACTCCTGCAGGCCCTCACAACTTACTCCCGCAGGCCCTCACAACTCACTCCTGCAGGCCCTCACAACTCACTACCATGGGCCCTCACAACTTACTCCTGCAGGCCCTCACAACTCACCACCATGGGCCCTCACAACTCATTCCCGCAGGCCCTCACAACTCACTACCATGGGTCTTCACAACTCACTCCTGCAGGCCCTCACAACTCACTACCATGGGCCCTCACAACTCACTCCTGCAGGCCCTCACAACTCACTACCATGGGCCCTCACAACTCACTCCTGCAGGCCCTCACAACTCACTACCATAGGCCCCTGGAACTCACTATTATAGCCCCTGGATGCCCTCACAACTCACTACTGCAGACCCCTGTAACTTGCTCCCACACACCCCTCTAACTCATTCTCACAGGCCCCTGTAACTCATTCTCACAGGCCCCTGTAACACATTCCTGCAGGCCCTCACAACTCGCTCCCACAGGCCACAGAACTCACTCCCACAGGCCCCCAGATCTCACCACCGCAGGGCTCTGGAACGCACTCCTGTGAGCGCTCACAACTCACTCCCATAGCCCCCCTGGAACTCGCTCCTCAAGTCCATCGCTGCTGAATTCACCCACATTGACCCCACCCTTGACTTGTTACTGCCGTTCTGCTCTCGTGTTTGACAATGCCCTGCTGAAAACGCTGCTAAATGCAGAAAGTGAAAGAGTAAAAGTAAAAGAAGAAAGGAAGAAAAGTAAAGTAGGCATAAGTAGACGAGCCCTGGGCTCAGCAGCCTGAACACTGCACTGCTACTCCAGAGCCATCTTGATCACATCTTGAAGTGGTAGGAATGAGGAGGAAAGAGCAAACAATAGGTAGAGATGGAGGTGGAGAGGAAAACAGTTAGGCAGATGAAGAAGTGGGTAAAGTTCAGCCTGGGAGAATGAATAGCTGCTAATTGGGGCCATTAGTGGCTGACAATGGTTTGTTTGTGGTAGCAGCCCTAGCGTGTGAGGGTTGGGTAAGGAGATGGGAGAAGGTGCTCAGGCTCTAGAATTATTGAATGCGATACTGAGTCCAGAAGGTTGCGTGCTCCCAAGTGGAAAGTGAGGTGTTGTTCTTCCAGCTTGTGTTGAGCCATGTTCTGTATCTCTGGTCCCAGATCAGGTTCAGGAACTGGAGGAAGGTGGAGAAAGGCTCACTGGGGCGGACAAAGAAAGATGGTGCCTCTGTTTCTTTCAAACTTGGTAAGGTAGAAACCCAGGAAATTGAGAAACCAACCAAAGCAATCTACAGGCAGGACAAATTCATGAAGATTAGATTCCCTACAGTGTGGAAATAGGCTCTTCGGCCCAACAAGTCCATGCCGACCTTCTGAAGAGTAACCCACCCAGACCCATTTCCCTCTGACTAATGCACCTAACTCTATGGGCAATTTAGCATGGCCTATTCACTTGACCTGTGCATCTTTGGATTGTGGGAGGAAACCGGAACACCCAGAGGAAACCTTTGCAGACACGAGGAGAACGTGCAAACTCCACACAGACAGTCACCCAAGGCTGGAATTGAACTTGGGTCCCTGGTGCTGTGAGGCTACAGTGCTAACCACTGAGCCACTGTGCCACCCCAAGAAACTGATAGCTGAGGAAAAAAGTGAAGACAAGTGTAAAAATTCAAATCCACAGGCTCTTCTCAGATTCACCACAGCTCCCTGAACTGAGCTGAATCTGCAACCAAATGATCTCTGTCCTATAATCAGGTACATTCTCAACAGAGATCAATTCAAATTGTTACAACAGCCAAATACAGAAGATATTGGATTTCATCTCCATTCAACATTTGTTAAAAACCCTACTCTCTCTGTTATAAGAGTGTGTCTGGTTGATATTTCCCTTTGAGCACACGCACACTTTGTGCCACCTAGCAGAGGCATTTGTACAATTCACAGCCGTCCAAGTAAGGGTAGTTTGTGGCTCATAGAAATGGTGTTCCGCTGCATCTGCTTTCCTTCTCCTTCGAGGTGGCGCAGGTTGTAGGTTTAGCAGCTGTTGTCAAAGAACTTTTGGTGGGCTTGTTCAGAAAACCTTGTATATTGTATACATCCCTCTGTCCCCACTGTTGAAGGGAGTGAATGTTTGAGGTGGCAGATAGGAATTTAATCAGATAGGTTATCTGACCACACCAATGATACAGTGGCTTAGTACCCATCTGCTTGCAATAAATAAAGCCCAAACTGTGGAGTGCATTATTTCCCCGTCCAATTCTATTTTGATTTAATCCCTGCCCTCCCCTTCGCTGTTTGACAATAAAAAATAAAGCCCAAACTCGAGGAGTATTTAACCAGCAGGCATCCCAAATTAGCTCTATTAAACTCAAATGTGTATGTCTTAGAGCTGGGTTCCAATCACATTTCAATGATCATTCCAGTGCAATCATTAGGCTGTAATCTCAAATCATGGAGGCAGCTCTGATAACAGGGCTATCGTAGAATCCCTACACTGTGGAAGCAAGTCATTTGGTCAATCAAGTCCACACCCTCCAAAGAGCATCCCAACTCAATCTATCCCCCTCTGCCCTATAACCCTACATTTCCCATGCCTAATGCACCTCGACTGCACATCACTGGACACTTTGGGCAATTTAGCATGGTCAATCCACCTAACCAGTGCATCTTTAAACTGGGGGAGGAAATCAGACCACCAGGAGGAAACCCACGGGGAAAAATGACTAAACTCCACACACAGTCACCCAAGGATGGATCGAACTCTTGTCCATGGAGCTGTGAGGCAGCAGTGCTAACCACTGAGCCACCACACCACCTAGTTTTGCTCTTAGTTTATAAAGCACTTGTTTTAAAATCTATTTTCTTTTCTTCAGCTCCCCCAGCACCACAGCTATGCTGCACTTGAGATTAGGTCGAATGACTGTCTCCTCAGCTACGTGAGTGGAGAATGCTGTCTTCCAGTCCCTGGAGGAGGCAGTTCCCTTTATTGAATTCATTACTTTTATGAATGAATAAGCAAAGTAAAGCAGAAAAGACGGGTGGCAGTTACATCGCGTTCACAGATAAATGTGAGGAATTAACAGAATGGACGCCGTGCAAATACATTTTGTTGTTGATGACAACTTGGAAGAGAAATTGTAAACTTAATCTAATCCATGAGAAGGAAGAGACATTAAAACCACTGCTAAGAGAAGGCGAATTGACCCCTGACACTGCGGCTGGGTAATGGATTACTGGGAGAGTGTGTGACCTTGGTATGACTCTTCCCTTCTATGCCTCCCACTCAGAGGCTCTGTATGAGGATGCAGCTGAGATTGGGAATTTAACTGGGTCTTGGAACTGCAAGTTCAGTGGCAAATTCTATTGCACGATATCACAGTTTGAGGGAGCTTTGATGCGCTATGTGCTTGGACTGCCCAGAGATAGCTTTCATGATGTGATTGGATAGGTTAATTTTTACAAGTATATAATGTAAGTCAGAATTGTAATTACTTGACAGCAACAGGACAATGATTAGATTAGATTAAATTACTTACAGTGTGGAAACAGGCCCTTCGGCCCAACAAGTCCTCCGAAGGGCAACCCACCCAGACCCACTTATTTATTCCTTCACCTAACACTACGGGCAATTTAGCATGGCCAATTCACCTGACCTGCACAGTTTTGGACTGTGGGAGGAAACCAGAGCACCCGGAGGAAACCCATGCAGACACAGGGAGAATGTGCAAACTCCACACAGCCAGTTGCTTGAGGCAGGAATTGATTTCCGGGTCTCTGGCGCTGTGAGGCAGCAGTGCTAACCACTGTGCCACTGTGGGCACAGTGGGCATGCATACATTTGCAGTGCATTTAGAATTACATGTCAAAAACCTCTAATTCAGAGTGAAAAATGTTACTGGAAATAATTCCTGATATGGCTTCTGGGCACGATGGCGGTGGAGTAGGGATCCTCACTGGAGCTCGTCTGCTCCGACCACTTTTCTTTATTCTTTTCTCACCTTTTTTTTCTTTTTTTAAACTCTTCAGTCTTTACAGCTCGATGGTGAGGGGGCAGCGGCTGGGGGGGACGTTGCTGGTTGACCATGAGGTGGAGGGTAGGGACTGGCAGCACCGCGGCTTCGTTGATGTCCAGAGCGGGAACTCTGCAGCGAGGTGATTAATGTGGCGACGGAGCACGGACGCAGCTGGGGCCCAGCACAAGCCCGGGTCGTGGTAGCAGCGAGGAGGCAGTGGAGGCCGATGCCTTGTGAGCAGAAGCGAAGCCTGGCACGCTCAGTGGAGGTCAGCAGCGGCGGCCAGCAGCCAAGGTAGCTGGCAAGATTGGGCGAGTCTTAACCAGCGCACAGAGAGCAAGCCCAGTTGGGGAAAATGCAGCTTGGAGTATCTGCAGACCCATGGCTTTAGAAAGGACTGTAATGTTTGACTTCTTAACTTTATTTCTTTATTTTTCTACTTCTGTAACTAAGATTTTGTACCGAGGTACTTTATAGCTAAGGTGGCACCATGTACATTTCACTGTGGGCAGGGAAGTTGGCCTGGATGAGGTGCTGTTTGGAGAATTGGTGTGAACTTGGTGGACTGAATGGCTAGCTTCTACATTGTAGGGATGCTATGATTCTGTGACCTGTTCTCCTCCAAGTCCATTTGACATCATCATAGTGCGTGATGCTTGAGGCATTCCTCAGTATTAATCCTTTCAGATCTTTACTCCCTTAGTACTTAACAATACAACAACCTCAGTCCAACAGATTATCTGCTTACTATCACTTAGCTGTTTGTGGAAACTTCACTGTGGGAGAACTTCAGTATACGTCAGAAAGTGTGGCACTGGAAAAGCACAGCAGGTCAGACAGCATCCGAGGAGCAGGAGGGCTGATGTTTCAGGCACAGGCCCTTCATTAGGAATGTGTAAAGTAGAATAAAGTAGCTTTTATTTGTCATTTCTACCATATACAACTGGTACTATAAAAACGAGACAGCGTTCCTCCAACACCGAGGGTGCTACATGGACAGCACGAATTACACAATTGTACATGGCATAAAGTGCATAAAAAGTGCAAAACACATATGTTACAGAAGAATGTATGCATGACAATAAAACCTACATCTAAATCTAAATCACAGTAAGAAAGAACCTGCACTTCCTAGCATCTTTCAATGCCTCTGAATTCTGCAAAGCGCTTCACAGCTGATGAAATGTATTGTAAGTGGAGGCACTGTTGTAGTGTATGAAACACTGCTACCAATTCTCCCACAGTGAACTTTCCACAAACAGCTAAGTGATAGTAAGCAGATAATCTGTTGGACTGAGGTTGTTGTATTGTTAAGTACTGAGGGAGTAAAGATCTGAAAGGATTAATACTGAGGAGTGCCTTAAGCATCACGCACTATGATGATGTCAAATGGACTTGGAGGAGAACAGGTCACAGAATCATAGCATCCCTACAATGTAGAAGCTAGCCATTCAGTCCACCAAGTTCACACCAATTCTCCAAAGAGCACCTCATCCAGGCCAACTTCCCTGCCCTGTGCCTGTAACGCTACATTCCTCATGGCTAATCCATCTAGTCTGTACATCCCTGGACACTGTGGGACAATTTAGCATAGCCAATCTACCTAACATGCACATCTTTAGACTGTGGGAGGAAACTGGAGTAAACCAATGCAGACACAGGAAAACGTGCAAACTCCACACAGACAGTCACCAAAGAGTGGAATCGAACCCAGCTTTGAGGTGCTGTGAGGCAGCAGTGATAACCACTGAGCCACTGTGCTACCCTGATGATCTCATGTTGTGATGTCAAAGACCTAACATCTTGGTCTTCCTCATTGTCTCTGCCATGATGTCTAGTGTATTCACTTTAACTTGTATCTAGTTGCTATTATGCAATAAACTACATAGCACAAGAGCCCTTTTTTATGAGGCTAAAAAGTGATTTTCCTTTACGCACAAGGTAAAGCAGGCCCTGTGGATCCCTAAAAGGAAAAAGGGTATTGGCATCAAATCTACCAGTTTATCCAATAAGATGGAGTGAACTGGGGTTGTATCTTACAACATAGTGGTAAGTGGAGTTCACTTAGCTGCCTCCAAAATACTGGCAGCGATAGAGTTCAGGAGATTTCTTCACACACAGCTTCAAAATGGCTGCTTGAGCAGACTGTCAGAAGCCAGAAGAACTGAACATTTTGGGACCTTGGCAGAAAAGAAAATAATGGCGAGCTGCAAGAAAGCAGTATCGACAGTCAGTGGTAAGAAACGTTTCAGAATTGGTAAGAGACACACTGTAACTCAAGACTTAGGAACTTCCTGGAGCTGAACTATTGGTCATTCATTCCAAAGTGATTACAGATTGCAGCACATGCTGGTGATCTGTGGGAGCAGTCACGAGTGCAAACGGGCATCAGAGTCCCTGTGAGTAAAGTTAAAATCCTTGACGGAGAAGGGGTGAAATTTGAAAAGTGGTGCAGTTTACAGGCTGGGAAAGCTTGAAATAAATGAGATACTGTACAGCTCAGATCGAGTGTCACTGCCTCAACAAGCAAGCACCATGAGTTATGGCTGCAGAAAAGGAAATCAAGAACCACGGAAACAATTTCAAAGCAGACTTGGGAAAGAGGTGAGGTCAGAATTTAGGTGATAAAGTTGAAATTTTAAAAGCCTTAGCACACAAGTTTAATCATAGAATCCCTACAGCGTGGAAAGAAGCCATTCAGCCCATCGAATCTGCACTGACCCATCAAAGTGCATCCTACCCAGACCCCAGGCCTCTAACATATCCCCGCAAACCCACATTTACCATGGCTAATCCACTTATTCTGCACACCTCTAGACACTAGGGACAATTTGGCATGGCCAATCCACCTTACTTTCACATCCTTAGACTGTGGGAAGAAACTAACGCACCCCAGAGGAAACCCATGCAGACGTGGGAACAATTTGCAAGCTCCATGCCTGAGGAGAGGATCGAACTAGGGTCCTTGGTGCTGTGAGGCAGCAGTGCTAACCACTGGACCACCATGCTGACAGAAGAATGCTGAGAGGACTACTGAGAAGTCCTGGTTTGCAGCTGGTGTCTTCCACTGTGAAAACATTCACTATCTTGGTGCTTCCTTAAACCTGGAACATCTCTAACTAGTTCCAGTTCTAACGATAGGGCTCAAACATTGGTGAAATTGTGCGTTTCGGGCCCTGGTGTCAAAATTAAATTGGGACTGGAAGCCCTCACTGTGTAGGCAATAGGCTTCTGGCTGGTTTGCCATCCAATTAAAGGCAGCACCTGAGTTCTTGAAGCTGAAGGCCTGGCATCATTGAAATAAGGCAAGAGTACCCCAAAATAATGTTACCCTGCCTCTCCTTTTTTTACTTCTGGATTTAAAAATACCATATAAGAGAAGGCCACAGAACTCCACAACTGGCTGCCTTTTAGCTACAACTAGGAGCAGGGCCTCAAAGTCCGCCTCCCACCTGGTTCCCTGGAAGACCACCTCCAGGCAGCTTTACACCTCCCCAATACCCCCTGTGACCTGAAAAATTTAGTAAGCCTTTAACAAGAGACATTAATTGCCCTTTAACCATTTTGACAGATAATTCAATGATAACTTGCCTTCCCCCTCCAGACCAGTGATTCTCGACTGTTGTTTGGCCATGCCCCCACCCCCAGGAGCTCCTCTCAGCTTCCAGGGCCCTCTTTATAATTTCAACCGAGCTTTAGCAAATGACATAGCATAAATGCATAATAACACAATCTTTCAATTTTCTTTGCCCTATGCATTCGCTAAAAACTGCTAAAAATGAAAAAAAAAATTTTAAATAATTTTGCTATTTATTTTCTAGCTAAATTGACAACATTGATTGGGAAATTGTTTAGGAAGGCTGCCTAAACATTTTTTGACTTGGAAATAAGCGTGCAAAATACAGATACATTACAAAAAAAAATACTGTCACCTGGAGCTATGGATTTTTTTTCTGGTGATTTCATATGCAGTAATAAACACTTTTCGCAACCTACCTTAATGTATGATATACCCAAACACATATATCTTAAAGTTACTAGGAAAGAAAAAGCCTAGCAAGACACACTGATCTTCGGATAATGAAGTGCGACGACAATGGGTGTGAGAGGCCTTGATTGAATACGCTGATCTGGTGCAGTCTGATTTGCAACTGACTCTGAAGTGAGGCTAGGTGAGAGGAGCTTATGCAATTAACTTACCAGGTGCACCAAATTCAAACAGTACGTTGGAAAGATATTACAAATAGGAGAGTAACTATTGACTCCAATGAAGGTTGTTTCTTGGGTATTTCATCGGTTCAGTTACTAGGGCCTCCATAAACCCTTGGGGCTCCCCTTCTCAGTTTTAGTCTATGGCTCCCTTCAAATGTGCCAGGGCCCTGTTCAGAATGGCTGCTCGAGACAATTGCTGCCTGATGATGTCAGGAAGTGAATAGAGCTGGCAAACTGGCACGCTGTCCAGAAGCATGGATACCATGTTATTACCTTTTCCTTTCACCATAGATGTTGCCTGACTGCTGAGTTTTTCCCACACTTCCAGTGTTAATTTCAGATTTCCAGCTTCCACAGTATTTTGCCATTGGTGGAGGGAGAGAATGTTGAAGGTTGGGAAAGATGGGATGCCCTAAATGGTGTTGGTAGATTTCATGGGTTTGGAAACCACTGGCAAGTTGCTACAGTGCATCTGGTGGGTGGGGTACATGCCTACCACTGTGTACCAGTGGGGAAGGGAAAGAAAGTAGTTCCAATAAAGCGGGCTGGTTCTGGATAGGCTTGAACTTATTGGATGCTGACAGAACTGGACTCACCCAGGCAAATGGAGATTATTCCATCACACTGCTGACTTGCATCTTTGTAGATTGTGAATGGATATTAGGAAAATAGGAGATAAAATACGGACTGTAGGATTCCTAGCCTTTGATCTGCTGTTGTGGGCACAGTATTTACATGACTGGTTCAGTTCGGTTTCTGGTCAATGTAAACCCCCAAGATGTTGATACTGGAGGATTTAGTGATGCTGATGTCATTAAATATCAGAGCGGTAATAGTTGGATTCTCTCCAGTTGGAGCTGATCACTTATGATGATGCCAAACATTTTGCTGCATATGAACACGGAATACCTCAGTATCTGAGGAATTGTGAATCATAGAATCCTTACAGTGTGAAAGCAGGCCAATTGGCCCATTGAGTCCACACCTACCCCCTGAGGAGCAACCCATCCAGCGCCCACCTCACTACCCTATCTCTGTAACCCTACATTTCCCATGGATAATCCACCTAGCCTGCACAGCTTTGGACTTTGGGAGGAAACCAGAGCATCCGGAGGAAACCCACACAGACACAGGAAGAATGTGCAAACTCCACACAGACAGTCGCCTGAGGCTGGAATCAAACCCAGCTCCCTGGCGCTGTGAGGCAGCAGTGCTAACCACTGGGTTACCATGCCGAACGGTGCTGGACATTGTGCAATCACCAGTGAGCATCCCCACTTCTGAAATTATAATGGCGGGAACGTCATTAATGAAGAGGTGAGGACACCACTACTGTGAGGAACTCCCAGAGAGATGTCTTTGGAATGAGGAAATTGATCTTCAACAATAATAACTATCTTCCTTTATGCTAACCACGGTTCCAACCAACGGAGAGTTTTCTTGCTGATTGCATTGTTTCCAGTTCCACTTGGTGTCACATTCTGTCAAATACCGCCTTGATATTAAGGTCAGCCACATTCACAGCATCGCTGTAATTTAACTTGTTGTTCCTATTTTAACCAAGGCTGTAATGAGATGAGGCACTAGGTGGCCATGGCAGTTTGGAGGTTTCTGGGTCAAGCACAGGCAGGTGGGGCTAGCTTGGTTTGGGAACATGATCGGCATGGACTGTTTAGACCGAACGGTCTGTTTCCATGCTGTATGACTATATGACTCAGAGTGTCAGTGTGCACATTATTGCTTTGCAAGTGCCACTTCATAGCATTGGCCCCTTCCATCACTTTGCCGATGGGAATGTAGAAACAGGAGTAGGCCACTCAACCCCTTGCGCTTGCTCTACCATAACAGAGCATGGAGACAGTGAGGTCTTCAGATGTTGGGGATTAGAGTTGAGAGTGTGTTGCTGGAAAAGCACAGTAGGTCAGGCAGCATCTGAGGAGCAGGAAAATCGACTTTTCAGGCTGGAGCCCTTTATCGGAAAAGTCTCATTCCTGACGAAGGGTTCCGGCCCAGAAGGTTGATTTTCCTGCTCCTTGGATGCTGTCTGACCTGCTGCGCTTTTCCAGCAACACACTCCCATACCAGAGCATGGCTGATCATCGACATCAGTGCAATATTCTTGCACTATAACCTTATCCCTTGATGTCACTGGTAAATAGCAATCTATTAATATCTGTCCTGAACTTATTGAAAGACTGAGCTTAAGCAACTTCTAGGGCACAGAATTCCAAAGACTCACAATATCCTTCCTCATCTCAGTCAGAAGTGGCTTGTGTTTTATTCTGGATTTATGTGCCCTCAATCCAGATGTGACATAGCCAGGGGAACTGTCCTTTCTGGGTAGAATTTTAGATTAGATTAGATTAGATTCCCTACAGTTAGGGAACAGGCCCTTCAGCCCAACCAGTCCACACCGACCCTCCGAAGAGTAACCACCCAGACCCATTTCCCTCTGACTAATGCACCTATCACTATGGGCAATTTAGCATGGCCAATTCACCTGACCTACTGTGGGACGAAATCGGAGCACCCGGAGGAAACCCACACAGACACAGGGAGAATGTACAAACTCCACACAGACAGTTGCCCGAGGCCGGAATCGAACCTGGGACCCTGGTGTTGTGAGGCAGCAGTGCTAACCACAGAGCCACCATGCCGCCCTGATTTGTTTATCCCTTTGAGAATTTTTAAAGTACTTTAAGATTGCCTCTCATACTTTAAAACTCCAGAGATTAGAGGCTCAATTTCCTCAATCTCTCTGCAAAGGATAGCCTGAACATCCCACGAATCAGTGAACCCTCACTGCTCTCCCTCGATGTCACTTATATATGTCCTTTGGCAACAAAACCAGAACTGAACTCAATACTCCAGGCACAGTCTCACCAGTGTTCGATGCAATTGAAACAAGATTTCTTTGCTTCTGTTGTCAAATTCCTTGCAATCAAGGCTAACATACCATTTGCCTTCCAAATTGCTTGTTGCACCTGCATGCTGGCTTTTAGTGGCTTATGAAGTCCCTTTGGACATCAACACTTTCTAATCTCTCGCCATTTAAAAAATACTCGACAACTTAGTTCCTTCTACCAAAGTGGATAACCCTGTACCTGATAGACATTAAAATGCATCTACCATGCTCCTGCCCACTCACTCAGCCTGTCTAAATTCCCTTGAAGCCTTTTTTTTCATCCCCCTCACAATTTAATTTAGCACCAAGCTTTGTAACATCAGCAAACTTGGAACTATTACAATTGTCTCCCACATCCTAATCGTAGATATAGATTGTGAACAGCTGGGGCCCAAGCATTAATCCTTACGGTACCCCACTGGTCTCAGCTTGCCAGCCTGAAAATGGCTCATTAGTTCTGATTGTCTTCTTTCAGCTGTTAATCCCTTAATAAATCCAAGTTCACTCTGTCCATTCAGAGAAATATTTTCTAAATATCCAATCATCACATCCTTTATAATCAATTCTTATATTTTCCCCACCTAAAGGCGTCAAGCTAACGTTCCTGTTTTCCCCATCACTCCTTTCTTAAATAATGGTGTTTTATGTGAAACCTTACATCCTGCAGATCCATAGCAGAATCAATAGTATTTTGAAAGATAATCACTACTGCATCCATAATCTCTGTAGCCATCTCCTTCAGCACTAGGCTGACGTTCCTGTGGATTTGTCTGTTTCTCTTTTCATTAATTTCTTCAATATTACATACTTTCTTATTTCTTTTAGTTCAACACTAGACCATTGGATCTTCAGGCAGATTTCATTTGTCTTCCTCAGTGAAGACCACTCAACGTATTTATTTAGCTTCTCTGTCATGATCATCGAGAGTGGATTGATGGGGTAGCAATTGTTCATGTTGATTTGTCCTGTTTTGTATGGACCAGCTATACATGGGCAATTTTCACTTTGGCAGGTAAATGTGAGTGTTGTACCTGTCCTGGACAGCTTAGCTAACACTGGAGCACAAGCCTTGGGTACTATTGCCTGAATGTTATTAGGGCTGAGTGCCTTCAGTGAGGTCTTGGTACCATGTGGAGTCAGGCTGACATTTGCAAAGCTGAGGACTTCTGGGTGAGATCAAGATAGTACATCTACTTAGTGATTCTGGCAGAAGAGGAATGCAAATGCTTCAGTCTTGTCTTTTGCACTTAAGTGCCATGGACTCCATTATTAAAAATGGCAATATTTATGGAGCTCCCCCCTCCTGTTAGCTGTTTAATTATCAACAATCACTTCCTCATGGCTAGGACAAGAGTTCAGAACTTCGATCTGATCCATTGGTATGGAATTGCTTAGCCTTGTTTCTTCCATGCTGTTCTTGCTTTTTAGCATATGAGTTGTTCTTTCAGTGTAGCTTCATCAGGTTGTCACCTCATTTTGAGGTATGCACAATATTGTATGTCCTCTTGAAGCCTTCATTGAATGAGGATTGATTCCCAGCTTGACCTAATGGTAGATAGTCTGATTAGTAAGTGTGTAGGTGACACCAAATTTGCAGATGGTGAGGAGGATTATCAAATGATACAGCATGATATAGATAGACAGATTGCAAATTTGGGCAGAGAAATGGCAGATGGAGTTTATTCCAGACAAATACAAGGTGATGCCTTTTGGAAGCTCCAATTCAGGTGTGAATTATACAATAAAGAGCAAAACCCTTTGGAGGACTAACTTACGAAGTGATCTGGGCAAACAGGTCCACAGATCCCTGATAGTGGCAACATGGTGGGTAAGGTGGTCAAGAAGGCAGACAGTAATCTTGCCTTCATTAACCAGGGCATACAATATAGAAGTTGGCAAGTTATGTTGCAGCTGTACAAAACCTTCATTGGGCCACACTTGGAATATTGGATGTAGTTCTGATCACCACAGTACCAGAGGATGTGGATGTTTTGGAGAGAGTACAGATTTGGTTTACCAGGATTTTGCCTGGTCTGGAGGGTTTTAGTTATGAGGAAAGGTTGGATAAACTCAGATTATTTTCATTGGAAAGAAGGAAGCTGAGGGGTTACCTGATAGAGTCTACAAAATTATGAGAGATATAGATAGGGTGGATTATCAAAGACTTGTTCGCAGGGTGGAAAGGTTACCTTCAAGGCATCACAGCATCAAGATGAGAAGGGGCAAGTTTAGGGGAGAAAGCTTTTCAAACAGAGGCTTGTGGGTGCCTGGAATGCACTGCCAGTGGAGGTGGTGGAAGCAGCCACATTAGCAACGTTTAAGGCTTATCTTGATAGGCACATGAACATGAGTGAACAAAGGGATAGATACTGTGCATAGACAATAAATAGAGAGTCTGTTGCTGTGATGTATTGTACTGTCTTGTATCCATTCAACCCAGCACAGCATAGAGTATAAAAATCGAAAGAACTGAGGATGCTGTAAATCAGAAATGAAAACAGAAGTTGCTGGAAAAGTTCGGCAGGTCTGCCACCATCTGTGCAGAGAAGTCAGAATTAACATTTCAGACCCTTCCTCAGAACAATGTAGGGGATCCTCAATGCGAAGATGTAAAAGATCTCAATGCATTGTCGAAGAACAGAATTCTTTTCTTATGCTCTGACCGCATTGTCCACTCCACCCGTGCAACCAGAAATGTAAAAAGTAACTGTTTATTTCATTGCTGATTTTACCGGCTTAGTAGTTACAGCACCTTGTATGAAATATTTTGAGATATATCTTTAATTGACCATTGGGCACAACAAGCCGACGAGAAAAGATGTTTTATTACTTTTGTAAGTTCTTCCTACATCATGCATCAACCTTCAACATATTCAATGCAAACCTCAAAATGATATCAGATTATTTAGTCAAGTGATGTAACTGGAAGATACATTTTGCCCAACACTCCAATACAATTTCAAAGACAGATTATTTTCTCCTTTTTGGTTCATCAATGCCTCACAATGGATCTCTAGTTGCTCACTATGGAGATTGATTCTGTGCTCAGTTTGACTTGGTCCATATTTTAGGCTGAATATAAAAGCCTAAGGGTTTCCAATTTGTTGCATAGAATTGAATAAGATCCCACAACATACAGAGAGCTTTGACATGTTAATTCCCATTCCATAACCTTATTCTTTCACCCTACAATTCACTTTTTTTTATGGCTGTGAGGTCTCTCTGATGAGAGTACACATCAGTCTTATGCCCCCCCACCCCTATGGACTACAAGCATAATATTATGTATTTCATCGTAGTCCTGTAATTAGGCAGAATTTTCATCAAGCACCCCTCGGAATCAAGGAAGGTCCTAAATACCAATGCCTTTCAAAAGATGAAATTACCCCTCTATTAAGGCTGAAATAAAAAAGCTTGTCAATCAAAACTCTACACATTTAATAATCTCCTTTCTGACAGCTACCATTCATTGATCCATAAATACATACCAGATACCCCAGAGACTGTAGTAATGTTGACTGTCCTATTCACCAAGAATTTTCTTGCCCTTCAAACACACTTAACAGGGCACAAACCTCTACCCTGATGCAAACCATCTTTTTACATTTCCTTCTACCACTGAAAAAAGGTACAGTGATATGCAAAGTTTTTCTGAAAACTAAATGTTTTCCATCTGTGTGTTGTTTTCTACAAAATGTAATCCTTTCATTCACAGAATTTCAAACAGATGTGACATGTTAATGATTTCAGAGGTAAAGGAAGTTAGCAGTTTAAACTTAAGTTAAGGTTAATCCTGGCCTGAAGGCAGCTTTACCCTCATTCACGATGTAGCGAGATTCCACTTGATGAATTAGGATTCTATCCAGAAATTATAATATCGAGTAAATGATGAGTGCAATCTGACAGAAATTGTTTGCAAAGTGTAGCATTTCTTTTCTTGACGTACCCTGTCTATTACCTCCAGCGATTCAGCACTCAGTGGTAAACTTGATTACCTGGTAGATCATAAACTACACTACCAGTCAGTTAATTATGCTGTCACTTATATGTGTCCGCAGGCTAACTATCGACTGCAAGGTAAATTATTGCACACCCACTCACAATGCATGTTTTATTGATATCGTTAAACATCAAAACTATTCAAAGAGACAGAAAATGCAATTTGTAATATTTTCAAGCTAATGTCATCCAACAGGCATAGCTCTTGTGAAACCCAAAGTAAAAAAAACCTGACAATTACACACAGACACATTCAATGCTTTGCATATCTTTCGTTTTGATGTGTTTATAGTTTCTAATTAACATTACCTTAAAGTGACAGAATTTTGACAAACCTTTGCCTTAGTAACCCTTGAATGTGTATGTGCCCGTTAAGATTGAAATCAATGTTATAGCTGCATTGTATTACATATAACATACAGTATGGAAACAGATAATTAGGTTCAATTCTCTACGTCAGTGATTCTCCTCCAAACAAGCCTGAACACACGCACCAACCTGTTTTGAAACAGTTTCTACCCTATTGTTGTTAGTATACTGAATGGACTCACAAACTCTTAACATTCACCTGTGCCTGTGTTTTTGTTTTTGTTGCTGTTTACCTATTATTTACTTATCTATGCTACTTAACTATGGGATCCGCCTGTATTGCTCGCAAGACAAAGCTTTTCACTGTGCCTCGGTACACGTGACAATAAATTCAATTCAAATTCAAATCCTTTGGCCTCTCTTTGACAATCCCTATTAGTTAACTATTCCTTTTACGATCCTGTGTGTTAATTCAATACAATGTATAACATAATACAATACCATAGCTACAGTCTTCTACGACCAAGCCAGTTTTGCATCCATCTAGCCAGCTCACCCGGAACCCATGAGACTCTACCTTCTGTACCAGCCTGCCATGAGGTGCCTTATCAAATGCCTTACTAAAGTCCTTGTAGACATCATCCACTGCCCTTCCCTCATCAATCATTCTTGTCACCACCTCAAAAAACTCAATCAAGTTGGTGAGACATGACCTTCCCCGCACACACCCATGCTGCCTTTCAGTAACAAGTCCATTCACTTCAAAAGGTGAACAATCCTGTCTCTCAGTATCTTTTCCAACAGCTTCCACACCTCTGCTGTCAGACTCACTCACCTTTAATTGCCTGGATCATCTCTGTTTCCCTTCTTAAATAGCAAAACAACACTGACCATTGTCTAGTCCTCTGAAACTGTAGGCCAAAGGCTAAAGGTGCCAGAGGCCAAAGAGGATGCAAAGGTAACCTTTCAGGTCCTAGCTATTTCTTCTTTTGCCTCCCACAGTATCCTGGGATAGATCTGTCTGACCCTGGGGACCTGTCCACCTTATTGTATTTCAAGACCTCCAACACTTCCTCTATCATTATGTTGACCTGCCAGAGTGTATTTACACATCTTTCCCTAACCTCAACATACCTCATGTCCCTCTCTTTGTTGAATACTGATGTAAAAGTACGCATTAAGGATCTCATCCATTTCCTCCGGCTCCACACATACCCTCTCTCCTTTATCCTTGAGTGGACCTACTCTTTTCCTAGCTACCCTTTTTGGGTAGCTAATGTTTTTATAAAATGCCTTGGGATTCTCCTAACCTTGCTGGCCACACCTGCAATCATTCCCCCCAAAACCATCCATTTGAGCTCCTTCCTACTTTCTCTGTATTCTTCAAGGACTTTGTCGGTTTTTAGTTGGCTAGAACTTAGACCTGCTTTTTTTTTCTTTTTGACTAAGGTGATAAACTTCCCTCTCATCCTAGGTTCCTGAATCCTGCTATTCCTTTTCTTCATTTTCACAGGAACATCCCTGTTCTGCCCTCTAATCAACTAGCTCTTAAAAGACTCCCACATGTCAGATGTGGATTTACCCTCAACAAACTGCTCTCAAATCACATTCTCCAATTCTTGCCTAAGTCACTTATAAATGGCCTTCTCCAAATTTAACACCCTCTTCCAAGGTCCACTCTAGTCCTTGTCCATAAGTATGTGAAAACTTACGGAATAATGGTCACTATCCTCAAAATACCTGCCCACTGAAACTTTGATCAGCTGGCTGGGCTCATTTCCCAATACCAGGTTCAGTATGGCTTCCTTCTCATTGGACTATCCACATACGGTTTCAAATAAACCCTCCTGGACACACCTAACAAATTGCTCCCCATCCAAACGCTTGACATTGAGAGAGTACCAGTCAATATGAGGTAAGTTAAAAATCACCCACCACAAAAACCCTGTTATTTTCATTTCATTCCAGAATTTGACTACATATCTCTTCCTCCATCTCCCGCCAGTAGCTGGGAGGTCTGTAGTACAATCCCAGCATTGTGATTGCACCTTTCCTATTCCTGAGCTCTACCCATACCTCATTGGAAGCTCTCTTTAGGATGTCCTCCCTCAACACAGCTGTGATATTTTCCTCACCAATAATGCAACTCCCCCATTTCTTTTGCTTCCCCCTCTATCTCGTCTAAAACATCGATATCCCGCAATGTCAAGTTGCCAATCATGTCCCTCTTTCAACCGTGTCGCAGTGTCACTTTAAATGCTTCTGTGCCATTTGCCCAACTACTCCTTACAGAGAGCTCCATATTCTCCATGCAATGATGTTCCTCCTAAATTTCCAATCTGAATTTCAGAGATTTATTTTGCCCGAGTGGTTAGAAAAAGTAATTATGAACATGCATTTATGTAGCACCTGTGACAGGCTTAGAATATCCAAAAGGACTTTACAATCAATTAAGTACTTTTCTACAACCTCTACCATCGGGGAGAAGGTACAGAAGCCTGAACACAAGCACCAGCCGGTTTTGAAACAGTTTCTACCCTACTGTTGTTAGGATACTGAATGGACTTACAAACTCTTAACATTTGCCTGTACCTGTGTTTTTGTTTTTGCAGCTGTTTACTTATTATTTACTTATCTATGCTACTTAACTCTGTAATCCGCCTGTATTGCTCGCAAGACAAAGCTTTTCACTGTGCCCTGGTACAGGTGACAATAAATTCAATTCAATTCAAACAAACACAGAGAATGCTGGAGAATCCCAGACTCAGGTCTGTCAACATCTGTGGAGTGAGAAATTGCTAACTGTTAACTGTTCAAGAGTTAACTGTTCAAGTCCAGTGTGATTCTTTTTCATTAAAAGAGACTGAAGTTCTGAAGAAGAGTCATGCCCCACTCAAAATTTTATGTTTCTCTCTTCACAGATGTGCCAGACCTGCTGAGTTTCTCCAGCATTTTCTGTTGCAAATTTTCAGCAGCTGTAGTACTTCGTATTTATTTAAGTACTTCTTGAATTGTATTCACTGTACAAACACAGGAAACAAAGCAAGGCAAATTGCACACAATAATTTTCCACAAAAAACACAGATAGTCTATGTTAGTAAATACAGCACAGGACAAGACAGCCATCTCCTCCATTATGATTCTAAATCATATCATGAAATCTATAACATTCACCTGAAAGAGAAGACAAGGTGTAGATTAGATTACATCTCCTAGAGTATGGAAACAGGCCCTTCAGCCCAACAAGTCCACACCAACCCTCCAAAGAGTAACCCACCCAGATACTTACCCTATATTTACTCCTGACTAATGCACTTATCACTATGGACAATTTAGCATGGCCAATGCATCTGATCTGCACATCTTTGGATTGTGGGAGAAAACTGGAGCACGGGGAGGAAAACCATGCAGACACAGGGAGAATGTGCAAACTCCACACAGACAGGTCCCCCGAGGCAGGAATCGAGCCCAGGTCCCTGGTGCTGTGAGGCAGTGGTGCTAACCACTGAGCCACAGTACCATCTTATCTAAAAGGTAGCACTCCTCGGTAACACACAGAATCAAATTTAAACTTTTCCATTCAAACCTTTAGAGTGAGTCTTAAACGCACAGCCTTCAGATTCAGAGGCAGAAGCTTTATCCACTGGATTATGAGCAGGAGTATTACTTCTACACTCAGCCTATTCAAACTCTTTATAGACATACAGTTCTCTGTCAGGTCACCCCTCAGTTTTTGGTTGATCTTACGCAATACATATGACTTGTTTATGCCCGAAACATCAATTGTCCTGCTCCTCAGATGCTGCCTGACTGGCTCTGCTTTTCCAACACCATAATCTTCAACTCTGATCTCCAGCATCTGCTGTCCTCTCTTTCTCCGATATGACTTCTCAATTCTTGTATCACCTTTATAAATCTTTCTAGTTTCTTCTCCCCTCTATTGTAGACCACAACTGCGGTGCAGACTGAACAAGATTTGTTGCAAGTTTAACAGAACCGCTACTTTTCAATTATACCTCTCCAGAAATGAATCTTAGTTCATGTTTGCTATTTTTAACTTGTGTTGCTGCTTATAGTCATTTGTGCATCTGGACTTCCTATATCCCTTTGCTCTTCTACCCCATGTAAACTATATCTTCTAAGGTGTGTATGCATCCTAATACTCCCCATCAAAATGCACTACCTAGCACGTATCTATAGTGTTATTAATTTGTCAGTTATACCATCCCCACTCTACAAATTTATTAAAAACTTATATATTGCCACAGTTCTCATCATTAGAACATGACCCAAATTTTGTGTTAAGCCCAAACTTTGAAACTTAATATCAAATCAAGGGTCTAAATTATATAAGAAACAACAGTGATCCCAGTTCTTGTAAAGCCCTATAGCCAAACTTTGCACACCTCACTAATTCCTCTTAACCCATGTATACATTATTTCCTGTATTTTAGCCAGCGTGCTATCTATTCTACTGTTTGAGCCCTAGCTCCATGTGTTTTCACTTTCTTCATGCACACTGCTTTCGAGTTCCTCTTGTTATAGATATTTCATCGACTGTATGACCCATATCTACCCTTTCTGTCACTTGTTCAAATATTTCAATAGGTTTAACTAAGCATTATGTTTTTTAAAGTTCATTAAACTTTAGGTTTCTGAAAGCTTTGTAAAATATCTTTGAGGAAAGCTTCCATTATCTTCTCTACTATTGACATTATTCTACCTGAACTTCACTCCTCTGAAGAATGGATTAGAATCCCTACAGTATGGAAACAGGCCATTTGGCCTGACAAGTCCACACCGACCCTCCAAAACATAACCTGCCCAGACCCATTCCCCTATACTTACCCCCTGACTAATGCACCATAACACTATAGGCAATTTAGCATGGCCTTTCCACCTGACCTGCACACCTTTGGATTGTAGGAGGAAATTGGAGCACCCAGAGGAAAAAGTGAGGACTGGAGATCAGAGCTGAAAATGTGTTGCTGGAAAAGCGCAGCAGGTCAGGCAGCATCCAAGGAACAGGAGAATCAATGTTTCGGAAGGGCTTATGCCCAAAACGTCGATTCTCCTGTTCCTTGGATGCAGCCTGACCTGCTGCGCACCCAGAGGAAACCCATGCAAACACGAGTAGAATGTATAAACTCTACACAGACAGTTGCCTGAGGCGGGAATCGAACCCAGGTCTCTGGCACTGTGAGCCACCGTGCCACCCTGAATTGAAGTTGCTCTATTTCCCTTTAAAGATATAGGAATTGTACCAGCTGCTTAACAACCCTCTGGTCTTGTTTCTTTTTAATAAAATATCTTCTGCAGGTTTGATTAGTTTATGAATTAATTCCCTACTTTTTATCCTAACTGTTTTTATGTCTGATTTAATTTCATCTTCCTACATTACATCAACCCATTAGTCTCCTTGGTAAGTACTGAACTAAAATAATTATTCAGTATTTCTGCCATTTATTGCCCTGTCATAACCCATGAGTTATGGTTGTGCAGAAGTGATCTACACAAAGGATTGTGAACATTTTCCTACAAAGTTAACCTACTTGATAATTCCAAAATTCAGCTTGACAGATTTTTCTTAGGAAAGGGTATGTAAAAGTTGGGTATATAGATGGAGTTATGATAAAGCCTAAGCATGACCTAACTTAATGAACCAAGATACTAAATGTCATATTCATGTTCTTATGTTGATACGTGATTCTTTGTATTTCTCAAGTTGTTTCTCAGAACCTATTGTCTCCCTTAATTTGATGGAAGCAATGAATTGGATACACTTATATTGAGTTTCTGGAACTAAGGGTTGAACCTCCTTGCTGGAATGGACTAGAGGCAAAATGATGAGGAGAGGTATTGGGAAGAGAGACCAACAATGTTTTGCATCGAGGTCGAAGATTGTGGTGCTGGAGTAGCATGGCCAGTCAGGCAGCACCCAAGGAGTAGGAGAGTCGACATTTCAGGTATAAGCTCTTCATCAGGAATGAGGCTTGTGGGCCAAGGGGGCTGAGAGATAAATGGGAGGGGGGTGGGACTGGGGGGAAGATAGCTGGGAAGGCGATAGGAAGATGAAGGTGGAGGTGATGGTGATAGATTGGAGAAGAGGGTGGAGCAGATAGGTGTGAAGGAAGATGGACAGGTAGAACTGTTCAAGAGGATGGAGCCAAATTGGGAAGCTGCAGTCATGCTGTATTGCCAGTGGAGTAACTACTCAGCTCAGTTGTCCACTGAGCAATTGAACTACTTATTTGATCAAATTAATAGCCACTTCCCATTGCTATGGGCATTGTGATGTAAGGCAGTGACCTTAGATATTCATACATCTGGAAAGGTGCCTTGCAGTTGAGGTGACCTCATGCTGGAGATACAGTTTCTGAGCCTATCACTATTAATGGCTGGTGCTGCTGATCTGCTGGCTAGCTGATTGGACTAGCAGCTCTTAGGGACAGGCCAATCTAAGTGATTGATTAAATTAGAAACAGGAATTGAATTGAATTGAATTGAATTGAATTTATTGTCCCATGTACCGAGGCACAGTGAAAAGCTTTGTCTTGCAAGAAATACAGGCAGATCACAGAGTTAAGTAGCATAGATAAGTAAATACAGAGGAACCTCAATTATCCGAGGAGATGGGTGGGCTCTATTTCATTCGGATAATTGATTATTCGGTTAATTGATTAAATGCCTTTCTTCTGGGACTTTTCTGTTAAGTCCACTCCCCGTTCAGGAGATGAGATAGCAGCATATCGCGCATGAGACCCTGCCCCCTCCCCTCCCGCCCCAACCCTGTCCCCCCCACCACCCTTAACTCCTTCCAACACTGCCCGTCCCCCGCCTGCCCCCAACCCTGTCCAACACTGCCTCCCATCCGCCTTCTGCCCTCTTTCTGCCACCCAAACCTGTCCAACATCGCCCCCCCCCGCCCACCCCACCCCCCCAGGCCCATTCCCCCTCCTACCCCCCAACACCATCCATCACCACCCAGCCCCCTCTCGCCTCTCAACACCATCCAACACCGCCCATGCCACGCCCACACTCCAACCCTGTCTAACACCGCCAGCCCCCCCCACCTACCCCGTCCAACCCCGCCCAACACTGCCCATCCCCTGCCCACCCCTCCAACCCTGTCTAACACCACCTGCCCCCTCAACTGCACCCCAACCCCATCCACACCACCCGCACCCCCACCCAACCCCAACCCCAACCCCAACCCCAACCCTGTCCAACACAGCCCCTAACCCCCCGCCCCAACGCACCCCCCACACACACACACATACACACTTTCTTACAGAGAGAGGGCAGGAAGTCAGTTATTTGGAGACGGTGCCTGGGCTCCCATCAGTCCAGGACTGTTCTCAGCAGCATTTCAGGAAGTGGACTTCACCTTTAATCACTGGAAGCAAAAGACGCGATCAGTGTTGGAAACACGTATTTGATGTTTCTATCATTGAGATCTCCTTCGGATAATCCGATATTCGGATAATTGATATTCGGATAATCGAGGTTCCACTGGAATAGGTAAAAGTGGCAAAAACAAAAACACAGGTACTGTCAAATGTTAAGGGTTTCTGAGTCCATTCAGTATTCTAACAACTAGAGTAGAAACTGTTTTGAAACCTACTGCTGCGTGTGTTCAGGCTTCTGTACCTTCTTCCCTGATGGTAGAGGTTATAGAAAAACATTATCAGGATGGGATGGATCTTTGAGAATACTGCCGGCCTTTCCTTGACAGCGGGCCTGGTAGATGGATTCTATAGATAGGAGGTTGGCCTTTGTGATTGTCTGGGCCGAGTTCACCACTCTCTGTAACCATCTCCAATCTTGAATGGTACAGTTGCCATACCAGGTAGTGATACATCCAGACAGAATGCTCTTGACGGCACACCTCTAAAGTTGGCAAGGGGTATTCACCATCATGCCAAATTTCCTCAGCTGCCGCAGGAAGAAGACACATTATTGGGCCTTTGTAACCAGTGCATCCACATAAAGAATCCAAGAAAACTTGTTGTGGATGACCACTCCCAGGAGCTTGACACTCTCCACTCATTCCACCTCTGTGCTGTTAATGTATAGGAGAGCATGAGTAACATCCCGCCAAAAGTCAATAATAATTTACTTGGTTTTGCTGGCATTGAGCGCTAGGTTGTCCTCAGTGCACCATTTTTCCAGGTCTTCCACCTCCCGTCTGTAATCATTTTTGTTGCCATCTGAGATTCGACCAACTATGGTGGTGTCACCAGCGAACTTGTAAATGGCATTAGTCTGGTATTTGGCGATGCAGACAAGGGTATACAATAAGTACAGTAGGGGGTTGAGTATGCACCCCTGGGGGGCTCCAGTGTTGAGCGTTAGTGAGGATGAAATATTGCCAATCTTCACTGATTGTGGCCTGTGGGTCAGGAAACTGAGGATCCAGTTGCAGAGAGTGGGGCTTAGTCCGAGATCACTAAGTTTAGTAATCAGTCTCAAGGGGATAATAATGTTGAAGGCTGAACTGCTGTCAATGAGTAGGATTCTTACATAATGCTGTTGCAAGCTGTTCTTGGTCTCAAGGTGTTCTAGGGAGGAGTGAAGGGCAAGTAATATGGTTCCCAATCCCAAGATCTGGAACATCCACTTAGCATTCACCTGATGATACCCAAGTGACAAGAACCTGCTACTCCTAAGAGCTACCTTGAATTTCCACAATTTTAGTTTAGCCAATAATGTCTTGTTTGGAACGATGCTAAATGTACCAATGTCCACTTGGAATTTTACATCACTAAAACAGATTATCTGGTCATTATCACATTGATGTTGGTAGGGGTTTGCTGTGTGCAAATTGGCTTTTGAGCAGACAAGATCTTCCTTATCAGAATCTATATGGATGGCCATTGCTTTGTTCTTATCATGGTGATAATGTTCATATTTACTCTTGATAACTGATTCCATTATTTTACATGAACTAAAACCAACTGACATGCAGTTGCCTGCATTTGTTTTGTCACTTGTTTTGATAAAGGCACCACATGAATCCCTTTCCAGCTTCTCAGTATCTCTTCAGTGCTCCTTTATTTGTTCTGATCAGCATTAATGCCTCACAAATTTCCTCCCTGTTCTTTCTCAATGCTTGATGACAAATACCACCAGTCTTTGTGGATTTATTTGTTGTCTTTACTTTATGATTGGGAAGGACAGTCATCTCATTTAAAGGAAAGTCATTAACTCTACTTAGGTTATCACTGCCGAGGAAGGGCATATTACTCATGGCTCCCCTTGTGAATAGTTGGAGGAGGCAATGATTCAGGTTATGAACTATTTTATGTTTATCTTTTATTTCAGCTGCATTTCATGGTCCACATCTCTTCCTTGACTGTGAAAGTACCAAAAAAGGTTTTGCCTTTTAACTTTTTTCAAAATGTTCCCTTTTTGTTCTGACTATACAAGTTTCTGTAAGCTCATTGCTGTAGGCCCTTCACCATTCCCTGCAGTACTTGTAATGGTTGATCTTACTCCCAACTTCCCTTCTGATTAATTTGTTAATCCAATTAGAGACATGCACTTAATTAATCTACACTTGCTGACTCGAGGTATGTAATTACTTTGCATGTATTATGCACTTCTCTTCCACTTGATGGTTGTTAAAAAAAAAATCCATGCCAATTAAGTTTCTTCAACCACTCCTTCATTATGTTTGATATTAGCTCATTGAAAATTATATGGCAGATTTCATGGTGTGTGATATTTCTGATCATTACAATATGTTTAGTTTGATTATTTTGGGGTCAGTGCCCCTCAAGCATCCCTTACTTTGGCTCTGTTTTTATTTTTTGGGTCACTAACCAAATTTAGCATGTGGGGTCATGAAGTGTGTGTGCATCCCACTCTGTGAGAAGGTTATGTGGCATGTTTGTAATGCCCCTACCTCTAGGTTCCAGCCCTATGCCAGGACCCGTCTGCCAGGGTTATCAACATTGCTTCCTGGTAGCTACATATAATCTAGTTGGCTTCATCCAGACAGTCCCTTTGTGGTAGTTCCATACAAAGTCAACTTGTTCTTTGGTAGGATATGTAGGCAAATTGTTTCCTCTATTAACCTTCAGGCAAATAAAAAAATGAAATACTTCCATTGATACAAGACCTTTTATGATCTCCTGATGACCCTAACATAGTACATTTGAAGTGTTGCCCTACTGCAATACACGAAACATGGCAGGCAATATGCACAGCAAATCCATACAACAGCATTATGGTAATGATCAGAAAACCTGTTTTATTGGGATGTTAACCAAGAGGTAAATATTGGTCTGAACACTAAGAATGATTCCTGATGAAGGGCTCTTATCCGAAATGTCGATTCTCCTGCTCCTTGGATGCTGCCTGACCTTTGTACATTTCCAGCACCACACTCTCAACTCTGATCTCCAGCATCTGCAGTCCTCACTTTCTCCACTGAGAATAGATCCTCTTCTCTTCTTCAAAATGGTATCTTGCAATTGGCAGCTATCAGTGTAATGCTGTTGCAAGTGCACTTTATGCAGGGACAGGCACCCATAAGATATTGCAGGCCAGGTGGCCTCTCAGGTCTTTTGTTCACTCTGTTCGCATTTATTTACTTTGAATCTACCTAGCTGCCCACAGAATCCCTACTCTGCCTTACTTTATTGCAGTATGCCCCCTCAGCCAGAGATACCAGACCCAGATGTCAATCTTTGAACAGGTTGGCATGGCCTGGTGTCATGGCTTTGTCTACCAGTTCTCAGAGATGAGGACATCCTCCTCCATGCCACCCCATGCATCAGAACCTCCAGATCCCTATCCACAAAGCAGGGCACCAATTTCCCCTTGTCTGCCATGTTTGGGTCAAAGGTCGAGAACTGTACAGGACTGACAATACATGACAATACAAAGCCTTTTGAAGATGGCGTTGGTGCCAGGATGCCAGCCAATTCTGAGATGTATAGGCAATGGTGAATTTCCTGGCTATAGCAAATGGTAAAATCAAGTTAACATCACATGTGAGGAGCAGTATAGCTAGTTAATGAGTTTACTTTGGAACAACAATACACGGAATTTCACGAGGCCTTGCAAAGAGAAACATTTAATAAATTTCAACAGAAATGACAATTGGACAAAAAAAAGATTCAGCCCATCCTCTTGATTTTTGTAATTTACAATTTAAAAAAAAAGTTATTCCAAGGAATTTTTGTGGACAAGATTAGATAACTTCAAATGCTACAGCCTCAGCAGATCAGATTGTGACCATTTTTGAAGTGTATGTTGTACGCTTTCTTTATTATTGTTTATCATTGTTCAGTTGGTTCTTTTTATTTGCCTGTCCTTAACATTGAAGTTCTACTTTTGATCACATCCTTGCTGATATGTACACAGATGGAGTACCATTTGCTCAACAATGTTTCATTGTCAAGTGAGGCCTTTTCTGATAATCTTCAACTGCTAAAGGAATTTTACAAATCTCATGTAACTACTTGTTAAATCTGGTCAGAGAATGGGACTTGTCATGATGATGTAAAATATGCAATATCAATTCTGAATTTAACACCTGGGATTGAGATGATCAAAGCCTTGCATTACAATGGTGTCCCTACTATAGGAAAGATGTTGTTAAATTTGAAAGGGCTCAGAAAAGATTTATAAAGATGTTGCTGGGACTGGGAGGTTTGTGCAAGATGGAGAGGCTAAATTGGGTGCAGGTTTTATCCATGAAGCATTGGAAGCTGAGGTTTATAAAATCATGAGGGGACAAGGTAGATTGAATTACCAAAGTCTTTTTTCGAGAATAGGTGAGTCCAAAACTAGAGGGCGTAGGTTTAAGGTGAGAGGGGAAAGATTTAAAAGGGACCTGAGAGATAACTTTCTCACACAGAGGTTTGTGCATGTATGGAACAGTTTGCCAGAGGAGGTGGTGGAGGCTGGTACAATTACAGCATTTGAAAGGCATCTGGATGAGTAAATGAATAAGAAGGATTTAGAGCGATATGGACGAAATGCTGGCTGATGTTACTAGATCAGTTTAGAATATATGGTCAGCATAGATGAGTTGGACCAAAAGATCTGTTTCTGTGCTGTATAATTCTATGACTCTATGGTCACAGGAATCACCTGACCTATAAAGGTTGGCCAAGTTTCATGAAACAAATGTGGATCAAACAAAATAGAGCACAACACCTCACCCACCCTCACACCTAATCCCAAATCCTCATCTACTATTGCGGGGACTCCTCATCTACTATTTAATTCACACCACCCTTCACATATTGGAGATGAAGCATCACTACAATTTTCAAGTCGAAGCACAACTAACACAGGAGATGTATTGTCCAACCAACACAGTACTTCAAATAACATTTTGGGCAGAGAAGAGAAACAGACGATGTACTGCAGAACCAAACACAGACTGGAGGAATCGTTTTTTTCACTCTCTTCCTTTCATGAAAAGTACCAAATGACAACACCACTTGGAAACAAATATCAGGAAACCCAGTGAGTAAAGATACCTGCTAACAACAATTAAACTGGGGAGCTGTATAGCCATGTGCAAAAATGCACCAAGAACTTGCAGAGGGGAAACAATTCACCCCCTGTCACCAGGTTGTAACAGATTCTTCATCTAACATAACTTGTCAAATTTACTCCGTCCGACTTTCTCTGATTCAGCCAGAAAATTATTGATGGTCCAAACCGAATGTTGAAGAAAGCCATTAAATTTAATACAAAAGCCTAAATATTCTCAGAGCAAGCTATTAATGTGTGTTTTTTAAGAAGGCTGGTACCAACGTAGCTGGGGTTGCATGATCAATTTAGAGTTACTGATGGTAATTTCTGGTATTTGACCAGAACACAGTCAATCGTAATTGTTTGCTCACCATCATAACATTCTCACAACTACTTGTCATATGTTGGATATGTTGGAAGACTCTAATACCTGGAGCAGGTGTACATCCAACAGGCAGGAGGGTGGGTAATCATAGGACACTATTTAAGACAATTGAAAAAGATGTGGCAAGGAGAAAAGTTTTTATACAGTAAGTTGTTATGATCTAGTATATACTGCTTGAAAGAGGGTGGCAGCAGATTCAAGAAAGCGGGGTCGGGGAGTCCAAAACTAAAGGGCATAGGTTTAGGGTGAGAGGGGAAAGATATAAAAGAGACCTAAGGGGCAACTTTTTCACACAGAGGGTGATACGTGTATGGAATTAACTGCCAGAGAAAGTGGTGGAGGCTGGTACAATTGCAACACTTAAGAGGGTTTGGAGGGATATGGGCTGGGTGCTGGGAGGTGGGACTAGATTGGGTTGGGATATCTGGTCAGCATGGATGGGTTGGACCGAAGGGTCTGTTTCCATGCTGTACATCCGTATGACTATGACTCTAAAAGGCAGTCTTGATCAAGGAGCTGAATGCGAAGGAAAGCCCTGGGGGCAGTGACCATAATATGGCAGAATTCGCCCTGCAGTTTGAGAGGCAACAGATTGATTCATATGTAACGGTATTACTATTGAGTAAAGGTAACTACAAAGATGTGAGGGAGGAGCTGGCCAGAGTTGATTGGGAAGGCAGCAGTGGCAGGAGTTTCTGGGGATAACTCAGGAGGCACAGCAGAAATTCATTCCAAGGAAGAAGAAACATATACAATAGAAGATAAGGCAACCTTGGCTGATGAGTAGTCATGATTCGGAGATGCCGGTGTTGGACTGGGGTGTACAAAGTTAAAAATCACACAACACCAGGTTATAGTCCAATAGGTTTAATTGGAAGCACACTAGCTTTCAGAGCGACGCTCCTTCATCAGGTGATTGTGTGATTCAGGACAATCACCTGATGGAGGAGCGTCGCTCCGAAAGCTAGTGTGCTTCCAATTAAAGCTGTTGGACTATAACCTGGTGTTGTGTGATTTTTAACTTTGGCTGATGAGGGAAGTCATAAAAGCATAAAAGCAAAAGAAAAAGTATACAGTGTGATGAAGATTAGTTGAAAGCCAGATTATTGGGAAGCCTTTAAAAGCCAGCAGTGGATGACTAAAAAAGTAATAAAGGGGAGGAGATGAAATATGAGAATACCCTAGCTCATAATATAAAAGAAGTTTGTAAGAGATGTTTTTAGATATCTAAAAGGTGAGAGAGTGACAAGAGTGGATGTTGGGCCATTGGAAAATGAGACTGGAGAAGTAGTAATGAGAAAAAAAAGGCAGAGGAAATAAATAGGTACTTTGCATCAATTTACACAGCGAAAGATGCCATTAGCATACCAGAACTTCAAGAGGGTCGAGGGTAGAGGTGAGTGTAGCAACCATCATGAAGCATAAAGTGCCAGGGAAGCTGAAAAATCTGAAGGCAGATAAGTCATTCATAACAGATGGACTACACACTACAGATCTGAAGGAAATAGCTGAGGGAATTGTAGAGGCATTGGTGGTAATCATTCAAGAATCACTGGAGTCAAGGAGATTCCTAGAGGACTGGAAAATGGCTAATGTGACACCCTGTTTAAGAAGGAAGGCAAAACAAAAAGGATTGTATAGGCCGGTTAGTGTGACTTTAGTCATTGCTAAGACTTTCAAGTGATTGCAAAGAATTTAGAATTTTGCGGTAAAATAGGAATGAGTCAGCACAGCTTGCTTGAGGGGAGATCATGCCTGTTAGAATTTGTTGAAGCTGTAACAAGCAAGTTAGTCAAATGGGAAACAGTAGACGTGATCTATTAGGATTTCTAGAAGACCTTTGACAAAGTGCCGCACAGGAGGCTGCTCAACAAAATAAAGGCCATAGTGTTAGGTACAAGGTATTGTCGTGAAAAAGATGTTTGGCCGAATGGCAGAAGGCACAAAGTAGGAATAAAAGGGTCTTTTCAAGATGGCAACCAGTGACTGATGGAGTTCCACAGAGGTCAGTATTGGGATCACAACAATTCACAGTATACATTAACAATCTGGATAAAGGAACTGAGGAACTAGTTGCTGAGTTTGCAAATGACACAAAGATAGGTGGAGGGACAGAGAGTGTTGAGGAAGTGGGAGACTGCAGAAGGACTTGGACAGGATTGGAGAGTGGGCAAGAAGTGGCAGATGGAATAAATTGTGGGAAAGTATGAAGTTACACACTTTGATGGGAAGAACAGAGTTGTGGAGTATTTTGTAAATGGGAAGACGCTTCAGAAATCTGAAATACCAAGGGACTTGGGAGACCTAGTTCTCTTAAGGTTAACATGTAGATTCAGTCGGCAAATACAATGTTCACATTCATTTGAAGAGGACGAGAAAATAAGAGCAGAGTTGTATGACTGGGACTGTATAAGGCTCTGGTCAGACCATATTTGAAATATTGTGAGCAGTTTTGGAGCCCTCATCTAAGGAAGCATGTGATGGTGTTGGAGGGGACCAATGGAGGTTTACATAATGATCCCAGGGATGAGGGGATTATTGTGTGAGGAGCAGTTGAGAACTCTGTATGTGTACTCAATGGAGTTTCAAAGGATGAGAGGGATTCTGACTGAAACTTACAGAATGTTGAAAGGCCTGGATAGAGTGGATGAGGAGAAGATATTTCCATTTCTATGAACTTGAGGGCACAGACTCAGAGTGAAGGGCTGACTCTTTAGAACTGAGATGAAGAGGAATTTCTTCAGCCAGAGGGTAGTTAATCTGTAGAACTCATTGCCACAGGGGCCGTGTATTTCAGGCAGAGATGGATAGGTTCTTGACTGGGGTGGGTGCTTCAAAGTTTACAAGGAGAGGCAGGAGAATGGGATTTAGAAACATATTAGCCATGATCGAATGGCAGAGCAGACTCGATGGGCTGAATGGCCAGATTATGTTCCTAGGTTTTATGGTCTTTCAAAAATCAATTGACATAACAAATTGGATATAAATGCAGGGCCATAAGAGGAATGGCACTAATTGGACAAATCTTCCAAAGAGCTGCACAGGCACAGTAGCAGGAATGGTGGCCTTCTGCACTGTAAGATTCTCTGATACCTGTGATTCTTGTTGAAGTGCTGTGTTTTTTTTAGGAGGCGTTAAACAATGAGTAATTTCCCCAGTGGCTTCATTTTGTTTTACTCAACTTAAGCAGTGAATTCACAGAATCTTTAGAGCACAAGAATCTCAAGTGGAAGATTGACAATAGCCCCACAGAGCAGCTGACATTGTTTTTTCATTTATGAATACTGTAACTACAATTTTTTAATTGGTTGTTTATGGATTCACTAACTTCAAGTAACAAATGTCATTTCCAACTGGGTTACAAGGAACATTATTTACAGCAGTTGACAGTTTGTCTTTTTTATGATTTCTTGCTTGTGGACACAAGGCTGAAAGGTATTTCAGTATTTTATATCCTATCCTTTCAACTCTAACTACATGAGATGATTACATCTTCCAAAGTGATACTGGGCTACTTCAGCAGCTTTCAATGGGATCATTGAAGACTAAGTGAATCAAAAAAAAGTGTTTGTCTGAAGTGATCCAATTGATGGACAAATTAATGCACTAATACTGTAAAACACCATTAAAGATTCAACTGGATTAGGACCGATAAACATCCACATCATGAAAGCTTGTGTCACAGCACAGGAAGAAAAAAAATAGAGGAAGATGAGTCAGTCAGGCTGTTCCCAAACAGAACCTAGCAATAAGTTAGCTGTCCTTGAACAGGGGAACAATACTCGGTAGAATCAGATAAAAGAACAAACATAAGAAAAATGAGTGAAATCAGAGATTGAATAAGCAGAAACAAATAATGCAATGAAAAGAAAATTCACAAAATAAAGAGAGGAAATAAAGGCCAGCAAAGACTGTTTGTGAGATTAGTAGATATTTAATGTAACCATTCCATTGTTATTTTTAAAAGTCTTTAACCCAACAAAATCTTGCCAGAAATACCACCATATAAATGCATCTGGCGTACAAAGGTTCTTATCTTAAATGGTAATTTCTGTGCTTAAATATCAGCCAAACTAGAGGAACAAAATTGTGACTTTATATGTGGCCCATTAACAAGAGCTGCAGATGTGTTAAATACTATCTTAAAGAGTGCTCAATCTGGATGTAACATCTAATCAGACCAGCTAAGAAGTAACACCAGCTTCTCTGTATAGATTCATGTCCTACTGACATCAGTTGTACTAACAGGAACACGACTTTCTCCATGCTGACAATCATATGAATGAACGTCCTTTAAACAGCAAGACAAAGAAAGGCCTGTCAATCACATCTTTTCACTCTTTACACCCGAAGCCTGTGAAACATGGTGATGTGCTAAACATTGGTAGGATACCAACAAAAATATGCATGTAAAAAAATAGAAGGGACAACAACAAATTGTCCCACTCCCTGTGCTCGGTGCCATTTTTCTGAAGGGTCATGAGCTGACGCATCAGTATCTGAAAAGATTGAATCATGTGTAAAAAAAACCTCTACATTAAAAACCTGAATAAGGCAGCAAAGAAAGGAGATGAGACATCTGTCTGCACCCTTGGTCCTTTGGGATCAATGCTCTCATTTCAAGCACATTTTCAGGTTCATTGTTATCTGAGGAGGGATGAAAAGGATTAACTTTATTCAGGCCTTCGGTGACAGAACTCTGTGCTGTTGTGTGGCACTGATTGTAGTGGTCTACGTTCAAAGCCAGTCAGCTAATTGATACCTTATCAGACACTGATTGTATTACGTCTTCTGGGTCTCTTAAATTAGAAATAATCACTTTAGGCTCAAAATACTGAAGCTTCGTTGGTGCATTGCTTTCAACTTTCTCTGTGACTGCTAGATTAATTAATGCATTATTACTCAGCATATGACTGCATTTGCAGTAACAAAATATAAACACCTCAGACATCCATTTTTGAAACAATTAGTTTCTGTTTCTATGTTTCTTAAAAGCCATGTTCCTTAAAAAAAAATAATGCCCCCATATCAATATGACTGTTCCAATCATTACCTATGTTCTTTCTAAATTAAAAAAAATCAACATTTGTAAAAAGTTGAAAAACCTTAAGGTTCTGTTATAGCCGGTTCTTATTTCATCATTTTGCTTATTTTATGTTCACTTGTGAGGATGCTCAGTCTCCATCTTGTAGATTTGACATTCAAGGTTATCAGTGGCAAGTTGGAGAAAGCAAGGACTGGAGATGCTGGAGATTAGAGTCAAGATTAGAGAAGTGCTGGAAAAGCACAGCAGGTCAGGCAGCATCTGAGAAGCAGGAAAATCGACGTTCGGGCAAAAGCCCAAAAACTCCCGATGAAGGGCTTTTGCCCGAAACGCAGATTTTCCTGCTCCTCGGATGCTGCCTGACCTGCTGTGCTTTTCAAACACTACTCTATCAGTGGCAAGTTGCCAAGCTACACAGATAACCTTGCATTTGTTGCTTCTGGTGTTGTTAAGTTGTGCCTGATGTTGATAACGTCATGTTGTTCCTGATTTTGATAATGTTATGTATGTTGTTGGGGGTGTTGCCCTGCTTGTTCCTCATCTGCTAGAGTTGCCAGTAACATTTCCACTTTTTCAACTCAGGTGGAGGTTGTAGGGTGGGTCACAAATTCCCATCAGATACCATGGACTAAAACCCCCTGAACTTGGGACATGCATTTGTGGAATTCACATTTGAACTAAGAGTCACTGACCTCTCTGGCTGATGTGGAGATGCCGGTGTCGGACTGGGGTGGACAAAGTTAAAAATCATACAACACCAAGTTATAGTCCAACATGTTTACTTGGGAGTACTACCTTTCGGAGCGCAGGTCCTTCGGGTAGCCAGATGAAGGAGCAGTGCTCCGAAAGATAGTACTTCCAAAATTTGTGTGATTTTAAACCATATAACTGAAGCATGATTTGGAGATGCCGGTGTTGGACTGGGGTGTACAAAGTTAAAAATCACACAACACCAAGTTATAGTTCAACAGGTTTAATTGGAAGCACACTAGCTCTCGGAGCGTCGCTCCTTCATCAGGTGGTAGTCACCTGATGAAGGAGCGTCGCTCCGAAAGCTAGTGTGCTTCCAATTAAATCTGTTGAACTATAATCTGGTGTTGTAGTGTGATTTTTAACTGAAACATACCAACCTTTTATATTTAATTCCTTTCATCATAAAGGATTGCATTCCACTCGCATTTTTAATGATGTGCTGCACTTGCGTAATAAATTCTTGTCAAATGGAAAAGAACAACTAAATCCCTCTGTACGCACCTTGGAATTCTGCAGTTAGTATCCATTTGATTCATCTTGACTACTGCTTCCTGCAACGTCTCCATTCCATTCTCTCAGTTTCCCCATAAGCTTAGCTCCTGGTACTCTCAAAATCTCTTTCCTAGTTTTACCTATGTCATTGGGACTGATGTGAACCATGACCACTGGACTCAACTTCCTCACTTCAAGTCCCTTTTCGGCTCTGAGCAGTGAGAGGTTTATACTCGGTCACATTCATGCACACACTCTACCAAGCACACACGCACATGCAATCACACACTTTCTCACGTGCACTCACATGTACACAATCACATGCACACACTCTCCCCCCCACCCCCTCACATGCATATAAGTCAATGGGGTGAACTTGTATTTGCAGAATTGTATTTGCAGATACATTCTATTTTTGCTCAAAAAGTACACAACCTGCAGACAGTCAATCCATATAACATTTTATCAATTCCTACTTTGGAAATAGAACCGGTCTGACTCAAGATTGGAATACAGACAGACTCTAACCTTACATCTTTAACACATTGTCTGAGCTGAGATGTCACCTTTTTAAATAAAACCATAAGTTATCTTGGGAATGTGATCTAAAAGAAGTTATAGGATTTACATATTAATGAACCAAAACCCGTAACCCATTCAAAAAGATGAAAGACTTAACAGCAGTCTAGATTTGTTCAATGTATCATTTCAGTTGCATGACACTGTGATCTTTTACTTTGAATTCTGTGTATTAGATCCTGTTCCATAGCTACCTAATGAAGGAACAATGCTGTGAAAGCTAGTGCTTCCAAATACCCCTGCTGGACTATAACCTGGTGTTGTGTGATTTTTCACTGTCTGACTAGGCAACATGCAAGCCTACGGGCAGCTATCTGGAACAGGGGTTTAGCATGTAAAGCTAAAGGAAGGCCCCCATAAATGCCTCAGCTAAAAGATAATGAACACCAGTCGGCAAAACAACTGAGACATTCTGGAGCCTATAAAATTATGAAACCTTTCAACTTTTAATTACTTGCTCAGACACAAAAATACTGAACGGTCCACACTATTGTACAACATGCAAACCTGTTTGCCTTGAATGGGAAAGCCTCTACACAACCAACAAAACCTTATGGTACACCCATCTGAAAGAAATAATGGATGTTCAAAACTATTGGAAACCCACTCACTTTAATTGGAGTCAAAGAGTGTGGGCCGGAAAAGCACAGGGCATAAACAAGGACTGCAGATGCTGGAAACCAGAGTCTAGATTAGAGTGGTGCTAGAAAAGCACAGCAGGTCAGGCAGCATCCGAGAAGCAGGAAAATCGACGTTTTGGGCAAAAGCCCTTCATCAGGAAGAGAGGCAGGGTGCCTGCAGAGTGGAAAGATAAATGAGAGGGGGGTTGGGGTGGGGAGAAGTTAGCAAACAGTACAGTGGGTGAATGGGGGTAGGGATGGAGGTGATAGGTCAGAGAAGAGGGTTGAGTGGATAGGTGGGAAGGAAGATAGGTAGGTAGAACAGGTCATGAGGGCAGTGCTGAACTAGTAGGTTGGAGCTGGGGGGAGGTGGGGGGGGAGGGGAAATGAGGAAACTGGTGAAATCCACATTGATGCCATGGGGTTGAAGTGTTCTGAGGCTGAAGATGAGGTGTCCTTCCTCCAATCGTCGGGTGGTGAGGGAGTGGAGGTGGAGCAGGCCCAGGACCTGCACGTCCTCAGCAGTGTGGGAGGGGGAGTTGAAATGTTGGGCCACAGGGCAGTGGGGTTGATTGGTCCGGGTGTCTCGGAGATGTTCCCTAAGGTGCTCTGCTAGGAGGCGTCCAGTCTCCCCAATGTAGAGGAGACCACATCGGGAGCAACGATACAATAAATGGTATTGGTGGATGTGCAGGTGAAACTTTGATGGATGTGGAAGGCTCCTTTGTGGCCTTGAGGTGAGGGGGGAGGTGTCGGCACAGGTTTTGCAATTCCTGCGGTGGCAGGGGTAGATGCCAAGACAGAAGGGTGGGTTGTAGGGGGACGGACGGGGAGGGGGCGTGGGCCTGACCAGGTAGTCACTGAGGGAAAAGTCTTTGCGGAAAGTGGAAATGGGTGGGGAGGGAAATATATCCCTGATGGTGGGGTCCGTTTGGAGGTGGTGGAAATGTCATCAGATGATGTTGTTTATGCGAAGGTTGGTAGGGTGGAAAGTGAGGATCGGGGGGTTCAGTCCTTGTTATGGTCGGGGGGCGGTCTGAGGCTGAGCAGTGGGATGTGGATGAGATGCATTAGAGGGCATCTTTAACCAGGTGGAAAGGGAAATTGCGGTCTCTAAAGAAGGAGGCCATCTTGTGTGTTCTGTGGTGGAACTGGTCCTCCTGGGAGCAGATACGGCTGAAGCGGAGGAATTGGGAATACGGGATGGCATTTTTGCAAGAGGTAGGGTGGGAAGAGGTGCAATCCAGGTAGCTGTGGGAGTCGGTGGGTTTGTAAAAAATGTCAGTGTCAAGTCGGTCGTCACTAATGGAGATGGAGAGATCCAGGAAGGGGAGGGAGGTGTCAGAGATGGTCCAGGTGAATTTAAGGTCAGGGTGGAATGTGTTGGTGAAGTTGATGAATTGCTCAACCTCCTCGCGGGAGCATGAGGTGGCGCCAATGCAGTCATCAATGTTGCGGAGGAAGAGATGGGGAGTGATGTCGGTGTAACTACGGAAGATGGATTGTTCTATGTAGCCAACAAAGGTACAGGAATAGCTGGGGCCCATACGGGTGCCCATGGCTACTCCTTTGGTCTGGAGGAAGTGGGAGGATTCGAATGAGAAATTGTTAAGGGTGAGGACCAGTTCAGCCAAAGGAATAAGAGTGTTGGTGGAAGGGTACTGTTGGGGATGTCGGGAGAGAAAGAAACGGAGAGCTTGGAGCCCCTGATCATGGCAGATGGAGGTGTAGAGGGATTGGATATCCATGGTGAAGATGAGGCGGTGGGGACCGAGGAAACAGAAATCTGGAGGAGGTGGAGGGCGTGGGTGGTGTCTCGAACGTATGTGGGGTGTTCCTGGACTGGGGAGGATAGGATAGTGACAAGGTAGATGGAGATGAGTTCAGTGGGGCAGGATCATGCTGAGACAATGGGTTGGCCGTGGTGGTCAGGCTTGTGGATCTTGGGAAGGAGGTAGAATCAGGCGGTGCGGGGTTCCCGGACTGTGAAGTTGGAAGCTGTGAGATCTCCTGAGGTGATGAGGTTCTGTATGGTCTGGGAGATGATGGTTTGGTGATGGGGGTGGGGGTCTGGCTTCAGCAGTGCAGAGGTCAGTGCGCCAAACTACCACTGCACCCCCCATTATCTGCTGGGTTGATGGTGAGTGTGGGATTGGAGTAGAGGGAGTGGAAGGCTGCGTATTGTGAGGGTGAGAGGTTGGAGTTGGGGAGGGGGGTAGACAGGTTGAGGCGTTAATGTCTCGGCGGCAGTTGGAAATGAAGAGGTCGAGGGTGGGTAATAGGCCAGCCCGGGGTGTTCAGGTGGATGAAGTGCGTTGGAGGCAGGCAAAGGGGTCCTCGGAAGGCGGGCGGGAGTCCTGGTTGTAAAAGTAAGCTTGGAGGCGGAGGCGGCAGAAGAAGTGTTAGATGTTGTGGCCATTACAGAGACGTGGGTAGAACAGGGACAGGAATGGCTGTTGCAGGTTCCAGGGTTTAAATGTTTTAGTAGGGTCAGAGATGGGGGTAAAAGAGGGGGAGGTGTGGCATTGCTTGTCAAGGATAGTATTACAGCAGTAGAAAGGGTGATGGACAAAGACTTGCCATCTGAGGTAGTTTGGGCGGAGGTTAGAAATAGGAAAGGTGAGGTCACCCTGTTAGGAGTTTTCTACAGGCCTCCTAATAGTCCGAGAGAAGTAGAGGAAAGTATTGCGAAGATGATTCAGGAGAAGAGTGTAAGTAGCAGGGTGGTTGTTATGGGGGACTTTAACTTCCCAGATATTGACTGGGAAAGCTATAGCTCGAGTTCGTTAGATGGGTCAGTGTTTGTCCAATGTGTGCAGGAGGGTTTCCTGACACAATATGTAGACATGCCAACAAGAGGTGAGGCTATACTGGATTTGGTTCTAGGTAATGAACCAGGCCAGGTGTTAGACTTGGAGGTAGGTGAGCACTTCGGAGGCAGTGACCACAACTCGGTGACTTTTACTCTGGTGATGGAGAGGGATAAGTGTGCACTGCAGGGCAACAGTTATAGCTGGGGGCAGGGAAATTATGATGCGGAGAGGCATGACTTAGGATGCGTGGATTGGAAAAATAGGCTTCAAGGGAAGAACACAAATGATATGTGGAGATTGTTCAAGGAACAGCTAATGGGTGTCCTTGATAAGTATGTACCAGTCAGGCAGGGAGTAAAGGGTCTTGTGAGGGAGCCGTGGTTTAATAAGGAATTGGAATCCCTTGTGAAAAGGAAGAGGGCGGCCTATGTAAAGATGAGGCGTGAAGGTTCAGTTGGGGCGATTGAGAGTTAGAAGGTAGCCAGGAAGGATCTAAAGAGAGAGCTAAGAGCAGCGAGAAGGGGACATGCAAAGTCCTTAGTTGGTAGGATTAGGGAAAACCCAAAGGCTTTCTATAGGTTTGTCAGGAAGAAAAGGATGACTAGGGTAGGTATCGGTCCAGTCAAGGATAGTAGTGGGAAGTTGTGTGTGGAGGCGGAGGAGATTGGTGAGACACTAAATCAATACTTTTCGTCAGTATTCACTCAGGAACAGGACACTGTTGCTGATGTGAATATTGAGTCACAAGTGATTAGAATGGATGGCCTTGAGGTACGTAGGGAAGAGGTCTGGGGAATACTGGAAAGGATGAAAATAGATAAGTCCTCTGGGCCTGATGGCATTTATCCTAGGATCCTCTGGGAAGCTAGGGAGGAGATAGCGGAGCCATTGGCCTTGATTTTTATGTCGTCGTTGTCTATGGGAATAGTGCCAGAAGACTGGAGGATAGCGAATGTGGTCCCCTTGTTCAAGAAGGGGAGCAGGGATAGCCCGAGTAACTATAGGCCAGTGAGTCTCACTTCTGTTGTGGGCAAAGTCTTAGAGAGAATTGTAAGGGATAGGATTTATGAACATCTGGATAGGAATAATGTGATCAAGGATAGTCAGCATGGTTTTGTGAAGGGCAGGTCGTGCCTCACAAACCTTATTGAATTCTTTGAGAAGGTGACCAAGGAAGTGGACGAGGGTAAAGCAGTAGATGTGGTGTATATGGATTTTAGCAAGGCGTTCAATAAGGTACCCCATGGTAGGCTACTGCAAAAATTACGGAGGAATGGCATTGAGGGTGCATTAGAGGTTTGGATTAGGAATTGGCTGGCTGGAAGGAGACAGAGGGTAGTAGTTGATGGTATAGGTTCATCTTGGAGCGCAGTTACTAGCGGTGTTCCACAAGGATCTGTTTTGGGACCATTGCTGTTTGTCATTTTTATAAATGACCTGGAGGAGGGGCTTGAAGGCTGGGTGAGCAAGTTTGCGGATGACACGAAAGTCGGTGGAGTTGTGGACAGCGAAGAAGGATGTGGCAGGTTACAGCGGGATATAGATAAGTTGCAGAGCTGGGCAGTAAGGTGGCAAATGGAATTCAATGTAGCTAAGTGCGAAGTCATTCACTTTGGTAGGAGTAACAAGAAGATGGATTACTGGGCTAATGGTAGGCTACTTGGTAGTGTGGATGAGCAGAGGGATCTTGGTGTCCATGTACACAGATCTTTGAAAGTTGCCACCCAGGTAAATAGTGCTGTGAAGAAGGCATATGGTGTACTGGGTTTTATTGGTAGAGGAATTGAGTTCCAGAGTCCTGAGGTCATGTTGCAGTTGTATAAGACTCTGGTGCGGCCTCATCTGGAGTATTGTGTGCAGTTTTGGTCGCCATATTATAGGAAGGATGTGGAGGCATTGGAACTAGTGCAGAGGAGGTTTACCAGGATGTTGCCTGGCATGGTAGGAAGATCGTATGAGGAAAGGCTGAGGCACTTGGGACTTTTCTCATTGGAGAAAAGAAGGTTTAGGGGAGATTTGATAGAGGTGTACAAGATGATTAGGGGTTTAGATAGGGTTGACAGTGAGAACCTTTTTCCGCGTATGGAGTCAGCTGTTACTAGGGGACACAGCTTTAAATCAAGGGGTGGTAGGTATAGGACAGATGTTAGGGGTAGATTTTTTACTCAGCGGGTTGTGAGTTCATGGAATGCCCTGCCAGTAGCAATGGTGGACTCTCCCTCTTTATGGTCATTTAAGCGGGCATTGGACAAGCATATGGAGGTTATTGGGCTAGTGTAGGTTAGGTAGGCTTCGGTCGGCGCAACATCGAGGGCCGAAGGGCCTGTACTGCGCTGTATTTTTCTATTTTCTATGATGTCACGGTGTGTATTAAATTCATTGATGTGTGGACAGAGGGGGATGAGGCCTTTGCTGAGGACTGATCGTTCGTCCTCAGTGAGGGGGAGCTCAGGGGGAATGGTGAAAACTTGGCAGGGCTGGGAGCTAGGACCTGGTGTAGGTGTGGAGCTGGGAGTGGGGCGGAGCCTGTAACTGGAGTGGATGTGGTGTTAGGGGGAATGGGGGTGAAGTCATGAGTAGGGGTGGTGTTCCCCTCAGGGTTCGGGGAGGGCGGGGTTGGTGTCAGCAGAGTGCAGGTGAGTGGTGTTGGTGGGGGCGGAAGTGGTGGTGAACACGGCGGGGGGGGGGAAATCACTGAGCGTGTGACATCAGCGATGATGTAAGGGGTGGAAGTGATGTCACATGTGGTGCATGATGAACTATGAGGGGCGGAAGTGGCTGTGGAAGTGGCCATGATGGGAGGCGGAAGTGACGTGATCCATCACCGTGGGGATGGTAGCTGCAGCAGCCGCATGGCTAATGGTGTCCGAGCAGTTCCAGAGGCCGGGGGAATCTTCTGGAATGTTTGAGGAGTGCTGGTTACGGAGGTGGGTATATAAAAGTTTGTTGTTCTTACAGTTTTTGATGTTCGAGATGGTGTTGAAAGACTGTTTGTTGTGAATATGAATTCTCCTGAGAATATAGTACAGAAGGGGTCCTTTGCAATTCTGAGAGATTGTGGCCCTCAGCTGTGGCAGGGCTGACTGTAGAGAGGTTAGGTGCCGGCGCATTGCTGTGAGTGTGGAGCGAAGGATCTTGAAGGAGAACCATTGCTGGTGTTTTTACATCTGTAGTCTTTACTGTTTGTCTTGTGCGGGTCCGAATTCTGCTGGTTTAAAGGTGGTCCGGAGTCCATGTGGGATGAGTTGGTTACAGAAGCTGGCACTGAGAAAGCAAGTGTGGCTGTGGTAGCGAGTTTGTTTCAGGACATGGTTGAAGAGCTTCAGGGCAGAGGAGATGACCTGGGGGTTGCAATGAGAGAGAGACTCACTGAGATTCTTGTAGAGAGAGGAGGAAAACCTCTCCAAGGCAGGCATCCTTGCAAGAGGTTTCGTGGTAGGGTTGAAATCAAGTAGGCAAAAACAAGGACTGCAGATGCTCGAAACCACCCCTCCAACCGTAACAAGGACAGAACTCCCCTGGTGCTCACCTTCCACCCTACCGGCCTTCGCATAAACCACATCATTTAACAACATTGCCGCCACCTCCAAACGGACCCCACCACCAAGTATATATTTCCCTCCCCACCCATTTCTGCTTTCTGTAAAGACCGTTCCCTCTGTGACTACCTGGTCAGGTCCAAGTGCCCCAACAACCCACCCTCCCCTCCTGGCACCTTCCCCTGCCACCGCAGGAATGGTAAAACCTGCGCCCACACCTCCTCCCTCACCTCCATCCAAGGCCCCAAAGGAGCCTTCCACATCCATCAAAGTTTCACCTGCACATCCACCAATGTCATTTATTGTATCCATTGCCCCCGATGGGGTCTCCTCTACATTGGGGAGACTGGACACCTCCTAGCAGAGCGCTTTAGGGAACATCTCCGGGACACCCACACTAATCAACCCCACTGCCCTGTGGCCCAACATTTCAACTCCCCCTCCCACACTGCTGAGGACGTGCAGGTCCTGAGCCTCCTCCACCATCGCTCCCTCACCACCCGACACCTGAAGGAAGAATGCCTCATCTTCCGCCTCGGAACACTTCAATCCCAGGGCATCAATGTGGACTTCACCAGTTTCCTCATTTCCCCTCCCCCCCACCTCACCCCAGCTCCAACCTTCCAGCTCAGCACCGCCCTCATGACCTGTCCTACCTGCCTATCTTCCTTTCCACCTATCCACTCCACCCTTCTCTCTGACCTATCACCTCCATCTACACCCCCATTCACCTATTGTACTCAATGCTACTTTCTCCCCACCCCCACCCCCCTCTCATTTATCTCTCTACCCTGCAGGCACTCTGCCTCTATTCCTGATGAAGGGTTTTTGCCCGAAACATTGATTTTCCTGCTCCTCGGATGCTGCCTGACCTGCTGTGCTTTTCCAGCACCACTCTAATCTAGATGCTGGAAAAGCACAGCCAGTCAGGAGCAGGAGAATTGATGTTTCAGGCATAAGCCTTTCATCGGGAATGAGGCTCGTGGGCCAAGGGGGCTGAGAGATAAATGGGAGGGGGAGGTGGTGATGAGGCTTGGGGGAAGGCAGCTGGGAATGCGATAGGTAGATAAAGGTCGAGGGGTGATGGTGATTGGTCGGAGAGGAGGTTGGAGTGCAGAGGTGGGAAGGAAGATGGACCAGAAGGACAGTTTAAGAGGGCAGTACCAAATTGGAAGGTTGGGGCTGGGATAAGGTGAGGGGAAGGGGAATGGGGAAACTGGTGAAATCCGCATTGTTCCCGTGTGCTTGGAGGGTCCCAAGGCAGAAGATGAGGTGGTCTTCCTCCAGATTGAATGGTTAGGTTTTGTGATGGAGGAGGCCCAGGATCTGCATGTCCTTGGTGGGGTGGGAGGGGAAGTTAAAGTGTTCAGCCACAGGGCGGTGAGATTGGTCAGAGAGGGTGCCCCAGATATGTTCTCTGAAATGATCCACAAGTTGGCGTCCTGTCTGCCTGAGGTAGAAGAGACCACATTGGGTGCAATGGGTAGAATAGATGATGAGTGCCGAAGTAGAAGTAAATTTCTGTTGGATGTGGAAGGATCCTTTGGGACTTTGGACAGAGGTGAGGGGGGAGATGTGGGCGCAGGTTTTGCAATTCCTGCCATGGCAGAGGAAGATGTTGGGAGGGGAGGGTGGGTTGGTGGGGGACATGTACCTGACAAGGGAGTCATGGAAGGAATGGTCTCTCTGAAACGCAGATAGCGGTGAAGAGGGAAAATATGGTGTGGTCTGTAGGTGGCAGAAATGGTGGAGGATAATGCGATGTAGAATTGGAGAACCTCTCACAGCTTATCTAATACTGAGGAAGCTCAATCAGCCCTGAGAGAAGGAACGACAGCTCAGTGATCAAATCCAGATTTGGCAGGAGATTAGGGAAGCCGACAGTCAGTATAATTGGGGAACCCTGATCTCTGGGGTGGGTTCAGTAAGAGGTCCAATCAGCATCGAGAGAATTAGCTGCAGCCAGTATTCAGACTTAGGAAAAGAAGGAAAGTGAGCAATCTTCTCATCCACAAACCTCTACATACTGATGAGAAGTGACTAGAGAGCTGAGAGACCGACTGGGGCAGCATCACTGACGCCCTACCACTGTCCAAGCCAACAGAAGCCACTTTGGGGATGAGCACAAGGTCATCGAGACCCTCCGTCCCAGCTCAGTTAAGTTAGGGTAGAAAGGGTGGGCTTTGGGGTCGATGGTGCAGGGCACTCCCCAGGGATGGGAAACCGGATAGGACCCCGGGATTCATGTTGACTCTCTATCTCTCTCTCCTTTACCCTATCATCCAGTAATTAACAGCTCTCTGTAATTCAAAACCTACTGTACCAACTTGGGGCTGCAAGGGTTAACTGCAGTGTTAGTCACTGTCAAGATTAGAGTGGTGCTGGAAAAGCACAGCAGGCCAGGCAGCATCCGAGGAGCAGGAAAATCGACATTACGGGCAGGAACTCTTCATCAGGAATGGCTCCTGATTAGTCGCTGTCAGGCAAGTCTCATTTCACTTGATGCATTGCATTTTTTTTTCTAAAAATTCATTTTCTTATATATTTTCAATTTTGCTTGTTTAAATAAAATCAGTGTTTCCTTTGCCTCTGAACATCTACCTCCTGTGTGTTTCACCACACCACATCTTACTACATAAGCCCAATTTCAGAACCAGGGAGCTATTGTACAATAAATCAACCAGCATTCCCGACAATGTCGAAAATGGACTCTGTTGTTTCTCACTTGCTTATTGGTTTTGGTCTCAGGGAAGGTTGAGGGTCTGGGATGGAGTATATTGCTGGGAAAGCTGTCTTATACTTCCTTCCATTCAACAGCTCTGCAGACGATTTCATGTCAGTCTTGTGGGTGCAGATTGGAGTAACAATAAGGCAAGATTTGGATCAACCTATGTTTCTTGGACATTTGTGAGTGTTCTCTTGACTGTATGGTCATGCCTTTGTTTAATCCTATGCGCCCCCCTCCCCCCCCGGATCATATGATGATGAGGTAACGATGTGGAACCCATGCTGTTTAGCAAATTCTTTAAATTCTTTGGCAATAAGTTGGGTCCATTGTGAAATTTGCATTGAAACAGTTCAGAGGAGGCTCACTAGATGGATTTCAAAGATGATGGGTTTGTCTTGTGAAATGAGATTGAACAGTTTAGGTGTAGACGTGCTAGAGCTTAGAAGAATCAAAGACACATGGGCAGTACAGTGGCTCAGTCGTTAGCATTGCTGCCTCACAACACCAGGGACCCAGGTTTGATTCTGCACTCAGGCAGCTGTCTGTGTGGAGTTTACACATTCTCCCTGTGTCTGTGCAGGTTTCCTCTGGGTGCTCCGACTTCCTCCTACAAAGATGTGCAGGTTAGGTGGATTGGCCATGGTAAGGTTGCCAAAGTGTCCAGGGAAGTGCAGGTTTAGTGGATTAGCCATGGGAGATGCAGGGTTACAGGAATAAGATAGAGGGCTGGATCTGGATGGGATTCTAGTTAGAGGGTCAGTGTGAACTCAATGGGCTGAATGGCCTAAAACACCACACTGTAGGGATTCTATGATAACAGTTTGCAAAACTGAGATTCCATTTTTTCAAATTCTCCCAAGCTATTTTCTCATATTATCTGAGTGGGATGTTGTTCTGTGCTCTGGTGCCAATCACCAGTTTCATATTTATGGCTGTTGGCTTAATTCACACTGATCAATTGTTATGTGAATTTCTTTTCTACTGGAAGCTGTCAGATCCAGACCTTTCATGCAGTTGTATGGTTACTAAATCTACAATGTCCTCAAACTCATTGTCACCTTCCAGATTTTGATTTTTTTGTGTTTTTTGGGGGGTTTCTTTTACTTTTCATTGTTTCTCTGTCTCTGATAGTCTGCCTGTTACCTTCTTTCTTTATTTTGTATATATCTTTTTGTAATGATTGGCCTTTCCACAAGTTCTGTGGTTTTATCCATACGCAGGACACTTTCACTTTTGTTTGTGAATTAATGCAGTTAATGCAACCTGCAATGATTGCACATCTTTCTCTTTGACTAGCATACATTCTTTGGTTGCTGTTTCACTGCATCAGCCTCGCTGCCTTTCTCCTGATTTAAATAAAAGCTGGCTCTTTCTGGAGTCAACCTCCTCACCTGTGTACTCATGACTTCATGTCCTCTGGCAGCATCTACATCCTGCGATATTTTGAGCTTGGAGAAAGTGAAAACTGCAGATGCTGGAGATCAGAGTTGAAAGGGTGTGGTGCTGGAAAAGCACAGCCAGTTCTGGCAACTTCCGAGGAGCAGGAGAATCGACGTTTTGAGCTTAATCTCTTCATCAGGAATGAGGCAGGAACGACAGCTCAGTGGTCAAATCCAAATTTCCATTTTGAGCTTGCCCATTCCAGTCAATTCTTTTTGTACTTTGGGATGAGCAGAGGTCCAAATCAGTGGATCCATTAGCCTGTCATTGTGGTCTTGAATTTACATTTTCCAGTTATATTTTTCACTCTTCTAAAGAAGTTGGCAACAGGCTCACCTGATTCTTGCCTCAGGCTTTTGAACTCACATTGGTGGATCTGATGATTTGACTTTGAGGACATGTGCTGATATTTTCAAAAACATTTCCTGGATTTCTGACACTGTCCTTACTCATATCCTGATTATTAAACATATTTAACCCCCTCTTTCCTACTCACAAAATGATGTAGCTGATCCTTTGCTCTTTGTTAGTGCCTTTTAAGATGTTATGGAATGTTGGTCTGTATCTTTGTTTCAACAACTCAAGTGCCTCCGATATCAGCCCCTCCCAATTTATCACGGTTTGGAGCTGTGTGTTAATCAGTGCACAACATTGTTCTCATTTTTGCACATTTCACTCAAACTTTTTGTTTCTCTCCCTCTACAACAAATCTAACTCAGCATTAAATTCATTTAAAATAGATTTTTATTTAGAGAAATTTTCCTGCCATCATGTTCTGTCATTAGCTCTTACAACAATTCGTTCCTATTTCTTAATGAATAATGCAATAATAAAACAGATTGTTAAGTAAATTACTAAACTTTAACTGATAAGAATTTTGACAGTTACTAACATAAAGGAACAGTTGGAAATGCTCTGACAGTATAATTTGAATGGGAAACTTTGAACTGGGCTAAGGCATTTCTCAAATGGAAGTTATGGATTGTAAATCTTTAAGTTGCCTTTAGATTATTGATGAGCTGAAGAAGGGCATATGCCCGAAATGTCGATTCGCCTGCTCCTTGGATGCTGCCTGACCTGCTGCGCTTTTCCAGCAACACATTTTTCAGCTCTGATCTCCAGCATCTGCAGTCCTCACTTTCTCATTTTAGATTATTGATGCTTATCCAATAAAATAAAATTCAGATGTAAGATGGAAAATGACTCAGTCCAGGAAAGTGCAAAGTGCACTCAAATTGAAAAAAATGTTGAAGCCCAAATTCAAGTTATTTCAAAATTAGATTTGAAACTTATGTAAAATTTACTAAGTATGGTCAGGGCATCAATCAGAATGGATACATTTGGTTAACTTTACGTGTTCTGAAATGATTCCTCTATGGACAGGAAACAATCTCATAAAATCTGGAGATCTTAATTAAACATGGATTTTATCCTCTTGGCCTGATTCTATGATATGTCTTGGGCATAGGTTTAAAGTGAGAGGGAAAACATTTAAAAGGAACCTGACAGGCAACTTTTTCACACAGACAGTGGTGTATATTTGGAATGAACTGCATTTACACAGTTCAATATAGATTTAATGGCAGTGTAACAAAGTGGCTCAGTGATTAGATTAGATTAGATTAGATTCCCTACAGTGTGGAAACAGGCCCTTCGGCCCAACAAGTCCACACCAACCCTCCGAAGGGTAACCCACCCAGACCCATTCCCCTCTGACTAATGCACCTAATGCCCAACTTAGCATGGCAATTTAGCCAATGGGCAATTTAGCATGGCCAATTCACCTGACCTGCATATCTTTGTGACATGGGAGGAAACAGGAGCACCCGGAGGAAACTCATGCAGACATGGGGAGAACGTGCAAACTCCATACAGATAGTTGCCCGAGGCGGGAATTGAAGCCGGGTCCCTGGTGCTATGAAGCAGCAGTGCTAACCACTGAGCCACCGTGCCGCCCCAAGAAACTGGCAGCCGAGGTTTATTTGGAAGTAGAGGCTTTTAGATGTTGCTCCTTCATCAAGTAGTTAGTGGGGCAGGATCATAGGACACAGAATGTATAGTAAAAGATCAAAGTGTCATAAAACTGATGTGATGTATTGAACAAACCTAGATTGCTGTTAAGGTTCTAATCATTTAGAATGGAGATACAGGTCTTGATTCATTAATCTGTAAATCCCAGAATTTCTTTCAAGTCACAGTCCTGAGATACCATAAGGTTTTATCCTGCTTCACTATCTACCTGATGAAGGAGCAGCACTCCAAAAGCTAGTACTTCCAAATAAACCTGTTGGACTATAACCTGGTGTTGCGTGATTTTTAATTTTGCCACATTTGGGCATTGACTGCTTCCATATCATTGGAGTTGTGAATGGTCCTGAAAGTTATGCATAATCAGTGAACATCGTCACTTTTAGCCTTATATGGAAGGAAGGCCACTGATAAAGCAGTTGAAAATAGTTGGAACCTTGAAGTGAGCTGAAGAACTCCTGCAGAGATGTGCTGGAATGGAAAAGACTGACAACAACCATCTTCCTTTGTACCAGTGGATTTTCCACCTGATTCCATTTAACTCCAATTTTGCTCAGGTTTCTTGATGCCACACTCCATCAAATGCAGCTTTGATGTCAAAGGCAGTCTCTTTCACCTCACCTCTGGAGTTCAGCTCTTTTACCAGGTTTGAACCAAGGTGTTACTGTGTCAGGAGCTTGTGGCCTTGGCAGAAACGAAACTGAGCTTTGGTGAGCACATTATTGTTAAGCAGGTATTCTTTGATTGCATTTTTTGATGACACCTTCCGTCACTTTACTGATGATTGAGAAGAAACTGATAGGGCAGCAATTGGCTACATTGAATGTGTCCTTTTTTTGTGTACAAGATATAGTTGGGCGATTTTTCACACTGTCAGGTAGATGCTATTGTTGTATCTGTGCAGGAGTGGCCTAGCAAGGGGCACAGCAAATTCTGAAGCAAATTGCGGGTGGCACGGTGGCACAGTGATTAGCACTGCTGCCTCACAGCGTCAGAGACCCGGGCTCAATTCCCACCTCAGATGACTGACTGTGTGGAGTTTGCATATTCTCCCCGTGTCTGCGTGGGTTTCCTCCGGGTGCTCTGGTTTCCTCCCACAGTCCAAAGATGTGCAGGTCAGGTGAATTGGCCATGTTAAATTGCCCGTAGTGTTAGGTAAGGGGTAAATGTAGGGGTATGGGTGGGTTGTGCTTCGGCAGGTCAGTGTGGACTTGTTGGGCCGAAGGGCCTGTTTCCACATTGTAATGTAATCTAATCTAAAAGACTTCAGTACTATTGTCTGAATGTTGTCAGAGCCCAATGCTTTTTCAGTATCCAATGTGTTCTGCTGTTTTTTGGTATCACATGGATTAAATTGAATTAGATGAGGATGAGGAAGTGGTGGAGGCTGGTACAATAACATTTCAAAGGCATCTGGATGGGTATATGAGTAGGAAGAGTTTAGAGAGATCTGGGTCAAGTGCTGGCAAATAGGACTAGGTTAATTTAGGATATTTAGGCATAGACGAGTTGGACTGAAGGGTTTAATTCCATGCTGTACATCTCTATGACTGTTTGAGTCTATGACTGGTACCTGTGATGCTGGGGACCTCAGGAGGAGTCACAAATGGATCAGTGGTTAGCACTGCTACCTTACAGTGCCAGGGACCAGCCTTGGGCTACTGCCTGTGTGCAGTTTGCACATTTGCACCATCTCCAGGTGCTCCGGTTTCCTCACAATCCAAAGATGTGCAGATTAGATAAATTGTTCATAGTGTTCAGGGATTTGTAGGTTAGGTGCTTTAGTCAGAGGAAATGTAGGAGAATGGGTGTAGGTGAGTTCACCTTTGGAGGGTCAGTGTGGATTGTTGGGCCAAATGACCTGTTTCCATACTGTAGGGATTCTATGATTTATTAGACATTCCTAGCTGAACATTGTTGCAAATGCCTTGCCTTTTGCATGAGATGATAAGCTCACCCATTATTGAAGAGGAGTTATTTGTGAAACCTGCTCCTCCAGCAAGTTGTTTAATTGCCCACCACTGTTAATGACTGGGTGTGGCAGACCTGCAGAGCTTATGGAGTGTGGAATTCTTTAGCTTTCACATGCTGCTTGTGCTGCTTGGCATGCAAGTAGTCCTATGTGGTAGCTTCACCAGTTTGACACTTCAAATTTTAGAAATGTCTGGTGTTGCTTCAGATATACACTCCTGCACTCTTTTTTGACCCCCTGGCTTGGTGGTAATGGCAGGATAGGGGATATGCTGGACCATGAGGTTGCAGATTGTTTCAGAGTATGATTCTGCCACTGCTGATATTCATTGGCACTTCATGGATGCCCAGTTCGAGTTGTTCAATTGACTTGAAATCTATCCTATTTTGCACCATGGTAGAACCATACAACGCGATTGAGGGATGTTCAATATGACTATTGTGATTCATCACCTATGCTGTTGTCACTCTTAACAACACTGACATGGGCAAATGCATCTGTGGCAGGCAGATTTGCAAGTGTGAGGTCAAATATATTTTTCCCTCTTGTTAGTTGTTTCACCTCCTGCTGCAGACTCAATCTAGCAGCTATTTCCTTCAGGACTCAACCAGCTCAATCAGTGGTGGTGCTTCTAAGCCATTCTTGGTGGTGGACATTGAAGAGTTCATTCTACCCCCTTTGACCCTCAGTACTTCCTGCAAGTGTTGCCAGGAACATTTTGTTAGGAAATTTTGATTTATGTGTACTGACATGGGTCAAAGTTAATGCTAGACCAGCAATCAAGTTGAGAAGGAAGAAATAATGAACCTAACATTAGAAAACAAGTTAACTCAGCTCCATTTTGTCTCCATAACCAACCTACATCATGGCTTTTTTGATGTTCTCATGTCACAGTCTACATTTTCAATTTCCTGGTCCTAATCATATCTTTACTGTGGATGTCCAATCTCTATGCTTCCATGATCCACCGCGACAGGATGTGAAGTCTTCACTTGAATGGACATCCTGCCCTATCCCCATCTACCATTACCCTCTTCTGCCTGGTTGAACTTCTCCTTTCATCTCAGAACAATTTCTCTTTTATTTCATCTCATTTCCTCCAAAACATTGCTGCTGCTATGTGTACTCACTGGTATTATATCTATGACTGTTTTTTTTTGGAAGATGTGGAATATTCCTCACATTAGCCATATTAGGAGCCTCTTTCCTCGACTCTTTTTCTCATACATTGATGCACCATCACCTAGTCCTTCTCTTACCCCAAATTGGAAAAGTTCATCAACTTTGTTTCCACCTTCACTTCTCTCAGTTTCCCATGACCTATCTCTGACACTTCCCTTCTCTTCCTATCTTCTCTATTTTAGCAATAGGCTATCAACTAATATTAATTAAAGTCTATACATACCTGGATTACACTTTGTCAACTAATATGTTTTCCTAAACAGATCATGGATCTCACTGTAGGGAGGGTTTGCTGCTACCATCTTCTTTATTTGTAGGATCTACAAGGTCTGCTTGGTCTAGTGCAGTAGAGAGAATCTACTTCCCAGTCAAACTAGAAGAAGAAATAATTCATTGCATGAGCAACTAGTTACAAGCTTCCCTGATATGATAAACATTATTAGAGAGACAATGAGGAGACCTGGATATGAGGACTTTTAGATCCTCATCTGTTCTGCCCACAATCTGTATGGCATCATCATAGTGGATGGTGCTCAATCTTTTCAGGTTCTCACATCATTGTACAGCAATAACTCCGATCATTTTCTTTCATTATGAAAATTTATACATTTCTGTAGATAACTACATTTACTCTATCCTACTCCACTACCCCAGCTTTCTAAGCCTCTGACTTCACAAGTTCAGAGTTTAAACATTTCACTAATTTCCAAAGAGATTGGACATCCATAGTGAAGGTATGATTAGGGCAAGGAAATTGAAAATGTAAAATGTGACAGAGGATGCATTGCCTTTTGACTTGGAAGACTGGTATGTTTCTGCATTAAAGACTGTGTCCTCTGGACAATAAATGCTAGGCTCGCCAGTGATGTCCACATCCTGTGAATGAATTAAAAAAAAACACCTTTCCTCTGTTATGTAAGTGTCACACTCTACTCCTCATAAGGACCCCATTTTTCCAATTCCTCTGACTCTGTTGCATATTTTTCTACAATGAATCTTCTACACCAATGTCTTTTGAAATGTGTTCCTTCATTCTTCTACCAAGGATTTCTCCTACTGCACTTCTAAGGGCTCTCAATTTTCTGTCCTTCCGCTCTCACTCCCTTCCCAGAAACATAACGTTCACCATGTTGTCACCTTCCAAAAGCCTCCATATTAAAGAAATCATTCTCCACAATACTGACCCCTCCAGTGTGATGACACCACCAAAGTACAACTTTTTCTCCCTTCCCTCCGTGACACTCTACTTCATACCTCAATCAACCCCAACACCCCATCCTCTTCCTAAGGCACCTTTCCATGTGAATAGAAGAGACGTAGCACCCACCTGTTTACTTCCTCTCCCCTCACCAGCCAAGGTCACAAACTGTCCTTCCAGGTTCATCAATGTTTTATTTTCAAGCCTAGTTTATTTGCCGATGACAACGCAGTTTCATCAACAAGGGGGAAATGAAATGCTGTTTGGGTGACTGCTTCACAGAACAGCACGATTAATCTTGAAAATTTGACCCAAAGCTGCTGATGGCTTGCAATCTGAATGTCTCACCTTGTCTCATGCTAACATCTCTGGCCTTGACCTGTTGCATTGATCCAGTGGAACTCAAGATAAGCTCGAGGAATTGCACCACATCGTTCAAGTACAGTCTTCCCATCCCCACATAGACTCAGAATGTGAAATCTGCCCTTTATGTGATTTTCTTTTTTTTGTTGCATATTTCGGTTTTCTCTTATTTTCACCCTCAGACAGCTGCATTTCTACTCTAGGTATGGCTTTTGTTTCTTTTCTCAGCTCCTGTTTGTTCCCTTGCGCTTTCTGCCATTTAATCTCCCCTGTCATAGATCTTCCTTTTGTTCTGATCCTGCACACCCCTTGCTGCAAAACAGTTACATCTCTGATTTCTCCCAGCTCTGGTGAAAGGTGATCGATCTGAAATGTTGACTTTCTTTCCCTCTCCACAGATGCTGCCTGACCCATAGAGCATTTCCAGTATTTCCTGTTTTTATTTCAGATTTCCACTGTCCAAAGTTTCTGCTTTTTATTAAGCAAAAGAGGTTGCCTAGGAACGGGAACAGTCCAATGGGGCAACTGGCCAAAAACACAAGCAGGCTTAAATCAAATTATTTGGAGAGTGTTGTTAGGCATATGGTGATTAAATTTATGACTTGAAATAGTTTTATTCAAATTAATTGCACATTGTGGTTTATATTTTCCCACTAACTGAAATCAGGCCCTGTAACCTTGTAAAAGTTTAAATGGTCCCTGAGACAAAATACAAATATTTTAAAATACAAGACGTAAAAAAAAAATTACATTAGATTACTTACAGTGTGGAAACAGGCCCTTTGGCCCAACAAGTCCACACCAACCCTCTGAAGAGCAACCCATTCCCCTACACCTAACACTACAGGCAAGTTACCACGGCCAATTCACCTGACCTGCACATTTGTGGAATGTGGGAGGAAACCAGAGCACCCAGAAGAAACCCACACAGACACAGGGAGAAGGTGCAAACCCCACACAGACAGCTGCCTGAGGTGGGAATTGAACCCAGGTCTCTAGTGCTGTGAGGTAGCAGTGCTAACCACTGTGCCACTGTGCTACCTTTATATGGTCTTGAAAGATGTGTGCTATTGGGGATTTCATTCTTTCTGGCTGCTTTTGTCTGTGCACAGCTTAATGGGTTTATTTACAGCTACTATCTCCTTCTTAATGCTATGATATATCTACTTAAAATAAACAGATTAATTATTACATTGCAATAGGGGATACATAAGTTAATGGCCAAGGGCTGACTGTTGGAGCAAAAGTTGCTTACAAAGGGAGGGCACAGCGATGTGTCAATGTGAATGTATGTCACTCTTAAGGGAAAGCTAGATAACCACATATGGGAGAAAGGACTGAGAAGATACACTGATAGTGTGGGATGTGGTACAGCGAGAAGAGGCGTGCTTGGAGCCTAATCCTCAGTGCAGACCAGATGAACATAGTGGCCTGTCTCTTTGTTGTAAATCGAACATAATGTTTGCCCTTCTCTAGGATCTGAATACAAGATGTTGTTTTCAAATTCACTTGTGGTGCTGAAACAATGAGTGGAGGTTGGGGATGCTACCTCATATGGAGACGGAGTCAGTCCAAGTGTCAATCTTCCTTCGCCTCCGGTGAGCAGCACTGAGTACAGTTCCCTTGCTTCCCACCAGGTGGTGGAAAACAAGGCTTGGGGAGAATAGAGAAGAAATGAAAAATAAACTACTTTCCTCCCTGAAGAGTAATTTATTGCAAAAATATAAAAGTCTCAATTTATTTCCCTTGAGAAAAATAAAAATTCAAAATCTCTTGATGGAGATTTTGTTTTTAGCAAACTCATTCTTCCAGTATATTACCTAATGTTTTTAAATTGCTTATTCAGAGCTCAATTTGATTCATTAAATTATTTACCTGATAAAGAAGTGATGAAAAACATGCACTATCTGTTCAAAGATCTTTCAGATTTTGGAAAGAAAAAAAAAATAACTTGATCTGTTTTGAAATGTCTTGCATCTGGGAACAAATTCTTTGGTTGCCAGAGAAACCAGCTAGAAAATGCTTCAGTATGCTCAAATAGTACTCAAATTTGGAAAAGTTTAGGTGTCGCCCTTAGCCATAGAACTATAACTGACTTCTTCCCCAGGCCGATAACTCATTTTGACTAGTATTTCAGCACGTGAATGTTTAAGCCAGGCACTGTGGAATACTTTCCAGTCCACATCTATTGCATTGATGAATTAATGAAGGAAATATAAAATAAAAAGATGTGCTGCAAATGATCACATCTCAGGCTGAAAGTACAACACTCACTGCCACAGATTTCGCTTTAACAATGATTAAGGAAGATTAATAGAGTCTGATTCATATTACCCATACATGTGTTTTCTGACTTTATTTATTACCAAATGTATTTTAAGTTTTTACTTAAATACTGTATTGTATCTAATGCTCAAATCATTGACCTTGTCATGACAGCCAGGCAAGCTAAGCAGGAACAAACCTAAAGTCTCACTCAGATTTGACATTTCTGCTTCACTTTTGATGCCTGATTCTTTAAGGCATTGCTTTGGACCTGCCAGGTTCCTGCACTGAACTCTGTTTGTATTGACAGTTTGTGATGCTCAAGAATGTTTTTTTTTCCTGAGAATTGGTACTAACATTCTGGATAAGAGCTGAAATTTCATTTCCCACTATAACTTGAGCATTTTGGATCTGCAACTGTAAGCAATCACATATTTTTACTTTTGTTCTACATGCACCAGATAAAGTTTCATAGCCCAGATGTCCACAGTGAGGCATGACATTCGCTACCCTAAGAAACCTCAAAGCACACTGAATCAGGGCATAACATATTGTTTCAGAGTTCCCAAAATTCCACCCTTGGCATTGAGCATATTCAACTTGGGGTAAAATATTGTGGACATCTCAATACTTCATCACCTTCATCATTTTTCTCAGCATCAGGATCTCCAATCTCCTGATTAACACAGATGCCCCTCAGCTCTAGTATTTTGATGTGCATTTTATATGAAAATAACAATTCGGCTGGGCTGTTTCCCATCATAGTTTGTGGAGCCACATTTGAACAACAAGGTCTCTTACCAATCTTTGCTCTCAGTCTGAACACTCCTATCTGTTTCTCTAAGGACTGGCTAGTTGTTCCCACTTGGCCACTTGCCTCAGGCCATTTAGGGGTCACTCTGTGATGGCAAGTGCCTGGGATTTGAACAGAATCAGTACTTCTGTGAAACAAACTGTGGCCCAAGTCTGAATACAGAATGACTGGTAGACTGCTGCTGGAAAATGTTTCAGTCAGTGCAAACACCATTTTGCATGACATTGTAGATGTCATTACCACATATTTACAGTAATGACTGTAGTTGCCAATCATCAATAATAAAGACTCTCTTTTGGAACTGGGTCCTGCACTCTCCTATTGTCCAGCTAGTCCTGGTGGCATGGCCATTGATGACAAGTTGACATCCATTTGACAAACTGCTCCACATCGTTCTCGAGGTAAAAACAAGAACTGCAGATGTTGGAAACCAGAGTCTAGATTAGAGTGGTGCTGGAAAAGCACAGCAGGTTAGGCAGCATCCAAGGAGCAGGAAAATCGATGTTTCAGGCAAAAGTCCTTCATCAGGAGTAGAGTCAGAGTGCCTGCAGAGTGGAGAGATAAATGAGAGGGGGTGGGGTGGGGAGAAAGTAGCATAGAGTACAATAGGTGAATGGGGGTGGGAATGGAGGTGATAGGTCAGAGAGGAGGGTGGAGTGGATAGGTGGAAAGGAAGATAGGTAGGTAGGACAGATCATGAGGGCGGTACTGAGCTGGAAGGTTGGAGCTGCGGTGAGGCGGGGGAAGGGGAAATGAGGAAACTGGTGAAATCCACATTGATGCCTTGGGGTTGAAGTGTTCTGAGGCTGAAGATGAGGCATTCTTCCTCCAGGCATCGGGTGGTGAGGGAGTGGCGGTGGAGAGGCCCAGTTCCTGCATGTCCTCAGCAGTGTGGGAGGGGGAGTTGAAATGTTGGGCCACAGGGCAGTGGGGTTGATTAGTGCGGGTGTCTCGGAGATGTTCCCTAAAGCGCTCTGCTAGGAGGCGTCCAGTCTCTCCTATGTAGAGGAGACCACATCGGGAGCTACGGATACAATAAATGGTATTGGTGGATGTGCAGGTAAAACTTTGATGGATGTGGAAGGCTCCTTTGGGACCATCGTTCTCCATCCATGGCCAGAGAGAGAGAGAGAGAGTGAGAAAGAGAGAGAGAGATGTTCAATGAGATATTGGTTTTTACTTAGAACCTTTGTATTATGATATGGAGATTGTGTTAATAAATCTCCACAATCAAGAATTTTCACTCTTGAATGTGGTCTTATCTGAACCTTCTTCACATGGTGAAAGGAGTCAAAATGGTTAAAGTAAAAATAAGGTACTGGTCAAGGAACATTAGGTTATAAAACAAATAGATTTTGGTTTTTGAATAACTGATCAAGGGATGACCCGTAGTATATTTCATTGAGCTTCCTGGATTCATGGTGGAAATCAAATAGAAGATAGAATCTCTTGATATTATGCAGATGAAGTTTGTTTCCTCCTGTCAGCAAAATGCAAATCTCTAACTGTGCAAGATTGGCAGAAAAGTTTTCTGCTCTAATTAACACTCAAGAGACTTAAGACAGGAAGAATCATTAAAGTTTGTGATAGAACACAAATGAGTTTGTTAGTGAGAGGCATACAGCACTCAAGCTCATTGATGAATTCTCAACTGAAGTACCGTAGCTCAGACTGCAACACAGCTTGGTGAAACGACAGGATGACAGGCTCAGGTCCGAGGTCAGATTCAGAGAAGACCTAAGTTAAAGTAATAGAGCCATAGAGTCCTGTAGCAACGAGACAGGCCCTTTGGCCAAATAGGTCCATGCCGCCTAGAATCTCCATCTATGCGAACCTCATTTCCCTCCACATGGCCCATATCCTTCTAAACCTTTGCTATCCATGTGTTTTTCCAAATGCTTTTTAAATGTTGTTAGTGTATCTGCCTCAACCACATACATTGGCAGCTATTCCATTGACATACCACATTTGTATAAAGAAGTCGCCCCTCAGGTTCCCTTTTATTCTTTCCTCCCTAACCTTAAACTGATGCCCTCTAGTCCTCAATTCCCTAATCCTGGGAAAATGACTGAATGCATTCACCCTATCCCATGCCTGTCATGATCTTACACACTTCTATAAGATCCCCCCTTAGTCTCCTAAGCTCTAAAGAAAATAGAGCTATCTTGTCCAACCTCTCCCTATAACTCAGACTATTGAGCCCTGGCAACATCCTTGTGAATTTCTTCTGCACTCTTTCTAGTTTAATAACATCCTTTTTTATAGCAAATAGGAACACAATACTTCAAGTGCAGCCTCACCAACATCCTGTACAGCTGCAACACAACTTCCCAACTTCTATACTCAGTGCCCTGACTAATGAAGGCCAGTGTGCCCAAAGCCTTTTTCACTGCTCTGTCGACCTGTGACTCCACTTTCAGAGAACTGTGAACTTGAACTCCAAAATCCCTCTGCTCCACTACACACTTAAGGCCCTACCATTCACCAAATTAAAGACAAATATTTTATTCCAAAAGACTGTAAAATGTAGGAGCAGAAATAGGCCATTCAGCCCATCCAGTCTGTTTGCCATTCAATCATATCATTGAATCCTCAACTCCACTTTCCAACCTATTCTCCATAACCCTTGAATCCTTTACCAAAGGATTGCTGTATCTTCATAGGAAGAGTCAATAGTACCAGGAACAGTGATCATGCTAAGGAAGAAGTAATCGTCATGTTGTACAACTGAGGGAGGGAACATGTTGCTTTGACTAGTAATGCAATCACTGGGTGAACGAAAGCATCCAAACTGATGAACAAGTTGAACTACGTGCTCACTTCTATATAGAGGTGCCAGCAGGTTAAAACATTGCTGACACGGGTTGAAGATTTGGGTGCATACATTCCCATTGAAGTCACTATGAGGTAGGACAAACAGATTCAAGAAAACATTGCCAGCTCAGAGATCCAAGATACTAACCAAATGAAAATGCTTGGTTTGGAGATTCGGGATATTGCCAGAAAGAAAAGAAGTCCTGGTCTGGAGATCCAGGATTGTGCAAAATCAGAAAGTATCTGTTTCAACAGGGCACCTATCCTTTGCAAAAAAAAACTGTGAGATTATGAATCCTCCAGATATTACAATGCAGCAATTGACTGTGCTAACAGGAAGTATATCCTCAGTGAAGGAGAACCAAGAGCTAAAAGATTCTCCAGTTTAAAAGAATTTTCAGCCCTCATACTTTCAGGAACAAAATGGAAGTCAATAGTCTTCAACACAAATGTGAAGAGAATGCATTCTGGGAGAATTGTGAAATTTCCATTTTACCTAAATTTGAGAACTCTGATTTTAGGGGAGACGAATACTGGTAAAAGTAATTATATGCATAATTGTAGAGCATTGATCATTTAAAAAAAAACTTTGGGGGTGAGATATTGTAGAAGTATATAACAGTCTATAAGAGGTAACACTGGGTAGAACATTAAGCAACATCCACTATGGATATGGGTGGGAGAAACAATTTTAGATCTCACAGGAATAAAATCTAACGTCATGGTCTCAGTAACAGTGTCTATCATATCATTGTACCTTGTATCTATGGTAGTTGTTCTCATGCAATGAGCTACATGAGAATCATCTCATTAAACTACCAGGTGGTTTTCTCTGCCATAACCAACCAAGCAAATCATTTAAATCCCTACCAAAAAAAAAGATGGTGGCAGAAAATCTATTAGATAGACCTAAGACTATGAACAGCTGTGGTGAAGATTTGTCTTACAACAATTGTCAGTGAAAATAAGGAAATAGTGGATATGTTTTTGTCAATTTTTACATCAGAGAAGTCAGTATGGAAGACATCTCAAGAAATCTTGCATTGAATCAAGCTGACGTATGCATAATAAAGTCATGGTGAAAATACATAGCACTAAAGAATGACAAATCACCAGGAACAGATGGTTTTTAAGGCCACAGTTTTAAATGAAGTAGGTGAGAACATTGAAAATGCTGGAACTATAATGTTGCAAATTTCTCCCAATTCAAGAACTTTTGATATTTACATATCACTCCATTATTAATGAAAGGTGAGAGAGGACAAAACCGGGAAAGTATAAAACAGGTAACCTGATATCTAATTCGCTTATGCAGTCCTTTAAAAGTACGAAATAGACTAAACCTATGACTTAATTATAAACCCAATCATTACGCAATTGGTAATGCTGTTAGCTACATTGAAATCATTGAACAGATTTCCAACTGTTACTGTGTGTTCTTTATAGTATACATTTTATCTTCCCAGTTTGCAACCATATAATCTTTACAAATAGATGGTTTGAACAATCATTAACAAATCCAGAAAAGGTTATTCTTCAAAACTGTCAAGCCCTATCAACACAACCAGTCTAGACATTCCCTTGCTTTTTTTTTCCTTTTCAAATTCATAAGCCAAACTCTTTACCGGCTGCATAAAAACAAAGTGAATTTCATAATGTGAAAATATGATTGTTTATATGACTGCTGGGGGAAACAACTGCATGGAATGCATGCATCTACTGCTTCAAGGATCACTGAGCAGCTTAGAAGTGGGTCTTTTGTTGAATGGTAGGGAAAGATCACAGCTTAAATAAACAGCCTGTCAAGTCACAATCCAGGCACACTTGATGAATTGTAAGGAATTTCTTGTTGAGCCATTCTTTATTGGGACAGAGCAGTGACTCAGTGGTTAACACTGCTGCAAGCATAGGTGGATTAACCACGGGAAATGCAGGGTTAGGAGTCTGAGTGAGATGCCCTGCGCAGGGTCAGTATATGCTTGATGGGCTGAATGGTCTGCTTCTCCAAGGTAGGGATTGATTTGGAGATGTCGGTGTTGGACTGCGGTGTACAAAGTTAAAAATCACGCATCACTAGGTTATAGTCCAACAGGTTTAATTGGAAGCACACGAGCTTTCGGAGCGCTGCTCCTTCATCAGCTGGTTACCTGTTGGACTATAACCTGGTGTTGTGTGAATTTTAACAAGGTAGGGATTCTATGATTAAAAAGGCCTCAGTTAAAATCAATTCAGGGAAAGCCACTAGTATGTACATTTTCATTAAAATTCTGAATTCCATGACCAATTTGATTTTCCCTTTAAAATTGTAGTATCTCTAGTTGTTTACATACTATGGATTGAAAGACCATTTAGCCCATACTGCGATAAATTCATTGTCCAGTGTTTCAGGTATGATGTCTACTCTTGAGTCATAGAGTCATAGAGATGTACAGCATGGAAACAGACCCTTCGGTCCAACCCGTCCATGCCAACCAGATATCCCAACCCAATCTAGTCCCACCTGTCAGCATCTGGCCCATATCCCTCCAAACCCTTCCTATTCATATACCCATCCAAATGCCTCTTAAATGTTGCAATTGTACCAGCCTCCACCACATCCTCTGGCAGCTCATTCTATACACGTACCACTCTCTGTGTGAAAAAGTTGCCACTTAGGTCTCTTTTATATCTTTCCCATCTCAACCTAAACCTATGCCCTCTAGTTCTGGACTCCCCAATCCCAGGGAAAAGACTTTGTCTATTTATCCTATCCATGCCCTTCATAATTTTGTAAACCTCTATAAGGTCACCCCTCAGCCTCCGACGCTCCAGGGAAAACAGCCCCAGCCTGTTCAACCTCTCCCTGTAGCTCAAATCCTCCAACCCTGGCAACATCCTTGTAAACCTTTTCTGAACCCTTTCAAGTTTCACAACATCTTTCCGATAGGAAGGAGACCAGAATTGCATGCAATATTCCAACAGTGGCCTGACCAATGTCCTGTACAGCCGCAACATGACCTCCCAACTCCTGTACTCAATACTCTGACCAATAAAGGAAAGCATACCAAACGCTGACTTCACTATCCGATCTACCTGCGACTCCACATTCAAGGAGCTATGAACCTGCACTCCAAGGTCTCTTTGTTCAGCAACACTCCCTAGGACCTTACCATTAAGTGTGTACGTCCTGCTAAGATTTGCTTTCCCAAAATGCATCACCTCACATTTATCTGAATTAAACTCCATCTTCCACTTCTCAGCCCATTGGCCCATCTGGTCCACATCCTCTTGTAATCTGAGATAACCCTCTTCGCTGTCCGCTACACCTCCAATTTTGGTGTCATCTGCAAACATACTAACTATACCTCTTATGCTCGCATCCAAATCGTTTAAGTAAATGACAAAACGTAGACGGCCCAGCACCGATCCTTGTGGCACTCCACTGGTCACAGGCCTCCAGTCTGAAAAACAACCCTCCACCACCACCTTTGAGTCAGTTCTGTATCCAAATGGCTAGTTCTCCCTGTATTCTGTGAGATCTAACCTTGCTAATCAGTCTCCCATGGGGAACCTTGTAAAACGCCTTCCTGAAGTCCATATAGATCACATCTACTGCTCTGCCCTCATCAATCTTCTTTGTTACTTCTTCAAAAAACTCAATCAAGTTTGTGAGACATGATTTCCCACGCACAAAGCCATATTGACTGTCCTGAATCAGTCCTTGCCTTTCCAAATACATGTACATCCTGTCCCTCAGGATTCCCTCCAACAATTTGCCCACCACCGACATCAGGCTCACTGGTCTATAGTTCCCTGGCTTGTCTTTACCACCCTTCTTAAACAGTGGCACCACGTTTGCCAACCTCCAGTCTTCCGGCACCTCACCTGTGACTATCGATTATACAAATATCTCAGCAAGAGGCCCAGCAATCACTTGTCTCGCTTCCCACAGAGTTCTCGGGTACACCTGATCAGGTCCTGGGGCTTTATCCACTTTTAACTGTTTCAAGACATCCAGCACTTCCTCCTCTGTAATCTGGACATTTTGCAAGATGTCACCATCTATTTCCCTACAGTCTATATCTTTCATATCCTTTTCCACAATAAATACTGATGCAAAATATTCATTTAGTATCTCCCCCATTTTCTGTGGCTCCACACAAAGGCCACCTTGCTGATCTTTGAGGGGCCCTATTCTCTCCCTAGTTACCCTTTTGTCCTTAACATATTTGTAAAAACCCTTTGGATTCTCCTTAATTCTATTTGCCAAAGCTATCTCATGTCCCCTTTTTGCCCTCCTGATTTCCCTCTTAAGTATACTCCTACTTCCTTTATACTCTTCTAAGGATTCACCCGATCTATCCTGTCTATACCTGCCATATGCTTTTTTCTTTTTCTTAACAAAACCCTCAATTTCTTTAGTTATCCAGCATTCCCTATACCTACCAGCCTTCCCTTTCACCCTGACAGGAACATACTTTCTCTGGATTCTTATTATCTCATTTCTGAAGGCTTCCCATTTTCCAGCCATCCCTTTACCTGTGAACATCTGTCATGACATTCTGTCATGGATCTTTAAGTGACTGAATAGATTCTCAACATTAAGACCTTGTACGTATGGATATATGGGTCAGAATTCAAGGTAGTGTAAGCCAGAATGATTTCTTTGCTTTCTTTCACTGCCATCATCACTCTGCCTCATTATTAAAACATTGTGACCCAAAGAATGATGCAGCTTGATGGATAAGTTGTTGCCAATCTGCAGGATGTGTAGCCAGCTCCTCTCAGTCATTAATATCAATGTGCTACACTTCAAGGAGAGGTTCAGAATGTCTTTGGAGAATTTTCTTTGTCCTTTCCAGGATGTTGACCTTTGGAGAGTTGAGGAAATAGGACACATGGTGGGAGACAGTTTACACCCATCAGGATATCGGATCTAGTCCATTGAAGTTGATCTTGATGGAGTTTTATCGGACTGCATACGGAGATGGTTTCAAGTAGAACATCAGCATTTGTTCGACAGTTTCCCAATGAATCCGGAGGATAATGTGGGACTACTGAGTGCCGATATTTCTGTCACATTCTTATATGTAGCTATACAGTCCAGGCCTCACAGGAATGTGGTGTTGATGACTACTCTGTGTATTAAGACTTTTATTGACTTCTGGATGTCTTTGCTGTTAAACACTTACTGCGATAGTTTGTAGAGGATTGTGCTGGTTCAGCTGGTCACTTGTTGGATCTCCTTTTCAGTGGTAGCACAGTAACCCCTCTTTAGGGAGAGTTGTTGGTACAGAAGAAAGGTACTCAGCCAATCGAGTCTCTATGACAGCTCTCTGCAGAACAACCTAATCATACCTAAGTGTTCACTCTATCCACATAGCTCAGCAAGTTTATTTCCCTCACGTGCCTATCTAACTTCCTTTTGAAATCATTACTCATCACTGATTCGACCACCCTCCTAGGCAGCCAATTGCAGGTTATTACTATACGCTGCATTAAAAACCAAAAGTTTTTCTTCAGATCATGCAAAATTTCTTATTCAAAGCATTAAACCTGTGACAAGAAACAGGAAGTCTGAATCAAAAACAAGAATTGCTGGAGAACCTCAAAAGGTCTGGCAGTATCTGTGGAGAGCAAGCAGAGTTAACATTCCAGATCCAATGACCCTCCTTCAAAACTCATCATAGCTAGGGAATTGGTAGTATTTATGCTGAAGATTGAGGGTGGGGTGGGAGGATGGAGGCAAATGGAGTGAACAATAGATGGAGATGGAACCAAGGGAGAGAGATCAGCAGCTGACCAGACAAAGGAATAGTAGGCTGGGGAGAAGAGAAAAAGCTACTAATTGGGACCCATTAGTGAGTAAAGATAGGTTGGCTGAGATGAAACCAGCCCATGCGATGGCAAGGCCTGGGGTGTGAGGGTACGTAAAGGACATGGAAGAAAGTGTACAGGTTCTAAAATGGTTGAACTCAGTATTGAGTCTTGAAGGTTGCAGGAACCCCAAGCAGAAATCGGGATGCTGTTCATCCAGCTTGCACTGACCCTCACTGAAACACTGCAACAAGACCAAGACAGAAATTATGGCTGGGGAACACTGTGTTCAGAGCTGAAAATGTGTTATTGGAAAAGCGCAGCAGGTCAGGCAGCATCCAAGGAACAGGAGAATTGATGCCCGAAATGTTGATTCTCCTGTTCCTTGGATGCTGCCTGACATGCTGCGCTTTTCGAGCAACACATTTTCAGCTCTGATACTCAAGCATCTGCAGTCCTCACTTTCTCCTCGAACACAGGCAAACTGGGGTCATTTTTGCGGACAGAACGTAAATGTTCTGACAGGTGGTTGTTCCGTCTGTGTTTCATCTTCCCAATGTTCAGAGGGTCTTGATCCACTCCTCCTCCACTCCCAACACCCCCAACCCAATACCCCAAGGGCACCTTCCCACGCACCCGCTGAAGGTGTAACACCTGCCTGTTTACCTCCTCCCTCCTCATCATCCAAGGTCTCAGACACATCTTCCAGGTGAAGAAGTGATTTATCTGCACTTCAATCAATCTAGATCAGAATGCTGCTGGAAAAGCACAGCATGTCAGGTAGCATCCGAGGAGCAGGAAAATCGACTTCTCGGGCAAAAGCCCTTCATCAGGCCCTCTTCCTGTTGGCAAGTGCAATGCTGTTGAAGTTAAAGTGGTGCAAAAAGGGAACTTTATGCATTGCTGGAATGTAACAGGATTGTGTTATCATAATTCTTCAATCTCCCAATTCACTAGACTATTGTTGTCCTTGCTGTTATTCAAAATATTTTCAGGAAAGAGCTCTCATTTGCTAACAAGACTTTCAACATAATTGTCTCAGTCTGTATTTACCGATTATTGTGGTAATTGGACTGAGTGTAGGCATGACAGACAGAATCCTGAAGGGTGCTTGGTTGTAGCAAGTGGGACAGTGTTTTGGTAGTTTAATAGCTGAAGCCAACCTGGTGGAGAGTCTCCCTGCCTTGGAGTGCCTTAGTAAAGTAGAGGGAGTTTCACCCCTGTGGAAAGGAAACAGTTACTGTTTGAAAGAAAAAGCAACTTGCTGAAGTAATATGAACACTTGCATCCTGAAAGGTGACTTTATTATCCCTATATGGAAAGCTGCTTTAATCACTTGGTTGTTACTGTATTAATTCTCTTTAAACATCTGTCTACAATGAACACAATTTCCTCTGGCATGTTGAAAACAAATTACATGATGTTTAAGAAGTTGGATATTAGCCAATTTACAGCAAGGCGAGTTGCAACCAGTCACCTCACTTTGCTTTCATGAAAACAAATCATTGTTTTAGTCCTTTTCTCTCATCTCCCCCATTAAATGTCAATATTACTTTACAATAGGAATGAATCTGGAAGGACCACCTGGTGTAGACCTAGACACACAGTGTAGATCATTCAAGGTCCTTCTCACCAAAATCTGAGGTCTCGTGCCAAATTTGGAAGAGCTGCCCCAGTCTGCTAAAGCAACAACCTGACGTGGTCAGAATCACACATGCCAACCAATGTCTCAGACTCCTCCCTCACCATCCCTGTGTAAGTTCTGTTCCACTGGCAGGATTGGCCTGACAGAGGTGTCGGTACAATGGCTCAGAGTTGGGACGGAATTGCCCTTAACTTTAACCCGATGATGAATCGTGCCATCAGGTCAAACACAAGGAAAGATAACCTTGCTGATGTTCAGGTATTGCTGTCTGTCAGCTGACGAATCAGTGCTCCTTGATGCTGAGCCTTATTTGGTGGAAGAACTGAGGGAATCAAGTGAACAGAATGTACCCTGGATGTGGGTCTTCAATGCAAATCACCTAGAGCTCAATGCTGAGGAGCAGCATTGCTGTCTGAGTTGGTTGAGGCCTGGAGAAGACAGCTGTCACACTGGACCTGTGGTAGCAAGTGGGGAACCAATGAGAAGGCAAAAAACACACAGATATTGTCCTAACTAATCAGTCAATCATAGATGCATCTGTCAACACCAATATTGTTAGGAGACGCACTGAATAAAGGTCATTGGACTCAGAGTCATAGTCATAGACTCGAACAATTAATTCTCTTTTCTCTTCATAGATGCTGCCAGACCTGCTATGTTTCTTGAGCATTTTCTGCTTTTGTTACTTCCAAATGCTGACCATGCTTCTGCAAATTGACTTTGCTTCACATCATGGAAATTTTCATATATTCATTTTTCGTTTCCTGTAGGCTCCATTGAAAAAAAACACTAAATTTGAAAGAACATATCAGCGATATGATCTTAAAAGTGAAACAGATTTCTGATCTACTTATTTTGATTCTGATCATTTATTTCAGTGTTAGTTTGTTGATTAATTTAGGGTGGCACAGTGGCTCAGTGGTTAGAACTGCTGCCTCACAGCACCAGGGTCCCAGGTTCAATTCCAGCCTCATTCTCCCAGTGTCTGGGTGGGTTTCCTCCAGGGGCTCTGGTTTCCTCCCACAGTCCAAAGATGTGCAGGTCAGGTGAATTACCCCATAGTGTTCGGTGCATTAGTCAGAGAGAAGTGGGTCTGGGTGGGTTACTCTTCGGAGGGTTGGTGTGGACTGGTTGGGCCAAAGGGCCTGTTTCCACACTGTAGGGAATCTAATCTAATCAAATTTGCTCACCATTCTTGAATTTCCTGACTTCAGTTCACAACATGGATAAAGAAAGAAGTAGCAATTCTGACATCTTAATTCATTTGCTTGAAGAAAAATCCTCTGTCACTCTGTGTTTGCACTGTGTAACACTATTCCCAGTGTTAGTTGCTCTTTGCATGGAGAAATTCCACTTTGCTATCAATCCTAAACTCAGCCCTCACTATGCAAACCGTGGGAGCTTACAGAGTCCCCCTTGCTGGTCTCAACATTTCGCCCCTAAACACTGCTATTTGGGCCTAGCACACCCCCATGACTATTGACACAACTGAAGCATTCCATCACTTAACCTGGCATTCTTTCTGGCACTCTATGTCCCTAGCACCCTGAAATTTTATACACGTATCATGCAAACTATCTTACTTTCCCCACTTGATACCCTATTCATCTGACATTCTAATTATTTGGCACCTGACCAACATGCCACCCTCCCACTGTATCCACCTGGCACTCTAACTCCAGCAACCAATCTCACCCCACATTTACTTTGCATTCTTACCCTTTCATTGGAGCTGCCTGGCTGTGCTGTTGGACATTGAAAACTCAGAACGTAGTAAACAACTGCTGCAAAATGGAGCACGATTTGACATCCCAATTATTCCGCACTTCGGGGCAATTGTGTTGGTTTCAGCCATGCACCACGTTTGTAGTTGAGAATTCCAGGGAAGTGAGCTGAGTGACAATCCAACAGTGATTGTCACTTCTCAAGATATCCGGGCCCATGCGTCTTAGGTGCAATGCAGCTAGCTGTGAGATAATATGTAATAAACCTATCTACTGCTCATCAAGGTTGAAGCTATCACCTTCCTAAGACTTTGTGTGGGCATCTCTGCCACTCAGCTCATTCTCATGGAATGGAACCCCATCCTGGAGATGGAGTAGGGCACTCCAGCCTGAGCTCATCCACCCTGCCCGTTCTTCTTCTCCTTTTCTTCTCATTTTCTTTTCTCTTAGGGATTTTTTTCTCTTCCACCCTCCTGTCTCCGATAACTCCTGGCCTCTGGCGACTTGGTGACTGCCCAGCCTGGTGCAGTGGCCTCCCAGGGCTGGCCACCAAGAACCTCCAGTGATCCAACTGGTTCTCCCTGTTCTGAATCTTGCTTGCTCTTTTTAATTGGATAGAGGTCTCTGAGGCAGTCTTTTGATTGGTCATCCCCTCCAAAATCACCTTTTGGGGTCCTGTCTCCGTTACTTCTGTAGTCTTGAGCTGCATTTCACCCTAGGTAAGGGATCAGGACGCAGGAACAAAATTTAATCCATTTTGTTTTCTCAAATCAATTTTCAATTACTCTCTATAGCCACCCTCCTCTGTCACCTCCTTAAGCAGAGACCATGACCTTTGCTTCGACTTCAGCAGACAAGATGAAACATCTTGCTATTGTTGACATTATTTAGGTCCTTATGAATCCTAAATGCAGTAGTCATATCTCAACTCTTTTCCATGATAACATTTTCAATTTTTTAAATAGACTTCCCGTCGTGTAGAAATGGGCTATTCGGCCCAATAAGTCTACACCAATCCCGTGAACAACATCTCACTCAGACCCATCCCCATACTCTGTCTCTGTAACCCTGCATTTCCCAGGGCTAATGCACCTAACCTACACATCCCTGAATGCTATGGGTAATTTAATATAGCCAATCTACCTAACTTGCACATCATTAGACTGTGGGGGGGAAAGAGTCGAAGAGTGTGGTACTGGAAAAGCACAGCTGGTCAGGCAGCATCTGAGGAGAAAGAAAATCGACGTTTTGAGCGTAAGCCCTTCATCAGGAATGAGGCTTTGGCCCAAGGGGGCTGAAAGATAAATGGGAGAGGGATGGGGCAAAGCACCCAGGGGAAACCCACACAGACACAGGGAGAATTTGCAAACTCCACACAGTCACCCGAGGCTGGGATTGAACTCAGGCCCCTGGTACTGTAATGCAGCAGTGCTAACCACTGAGCCACTGTGCCACCTCTAATTTGCTATTATCCAATCTATTTATTCACTCAGTCATTCTATATCCTCTTACTATTTGCAACCTCCTTGTCATTTTGTGATGGGTGCAGTTTCAGGACCTCAATTCTATTCCACCGCACACAACTGATTGTTCCTTAAGATTTCTTTCAGCTTTTGAAGCCATATAAAAGGGAGAGATTAAATAATGTCTCTTTTTCTCTTAGTATCCCTCACCCTCTGAACAAACAAGAAAAGCAACGACCTTGACTGGTTCAGAGTCTGATGAAACAAACTTTGCTGAATCAGCCCTTAACACTGTTCACTGCTGGAGCTGGGAGGCCCTGTTAATGTGGAAAACACTTGAATAAATACAATTGCCTTTGACGCGAATACCTAATTAAGTTGGAATCAAGGATGGGTCTGCTTGGCTCTGGTCATGGACCTGTTTGGCAGTTAGCTCTGAAACAGTCTAAAATTACCTTTCGCAACATGTATAATTTACAGCTTTTTTTTAAAAAAATGGTCATTGGATTGTAGTATCATTGCAATCTTGAGAACTTAAGTTGATTCCATTATCCTTGCATCATTGCTAACCCTAAGCTGCACTGAGACTTCTATGTTTGTATAATTCCATTTACTGTGTTGGAAACACCCCAAAGCTGGTTGGAACTATTCAATCATGACTCTTGAGCAAGTCCAAGAAAACATCAAGACAGATTAATTTTCTGCCCTGAATATGACCTACAAAATTACTGCTAGTTGAAGCAGACTGACAAAGCAAATGGACGCAAAGCTGCCGATGCTGTGGAAATATTAGGAACGAGATTTATGATCTCAATGCATGAGCCAGATAGTGATCTAATTAAAATATGCAGAGCTACATTACTTTTTAGAATAGTCTGCAGCAATGTAGGATGCAATGTGTAAAGCTCAAAAAAAGACACATTTTATTGAAGCTTTTTGTCTTGCTGTCATCAGGGCAATACACAGAAAATGTGAAAGTAAAAGAGAACAGTATTCATACTGTGTGAGGAGAGTGATGATTGGGTGGCAATTGCACTTTGATTGGTGGAGGTTTTACTATGGTGAATGCACCCGTTGATAATGACTAATAATTAATTGCCCAACTTTGCTTAAGTTTTACTATGATCAGTCATTAACACAATATGAACAGTCCTTTTTAGGAGATGGTTTTCAATCCAGACAAATGTGAGGTGATGCATTTAGGCAAGACTAAACCTAGAGCAAATTATACAATGAATGGGAAAAGTTGATGGGCAGAGAGATCTGGGAGTGTAGGCCCATTGTACCCTGAAGGTTGCTGCACAGGTAGATAGAGTGGTCAAGAAGGCATATAGTATGTTTGCCTTCATTGCATGGGGTATTGAGTATAAGAGCTGGCAAGTCATGTTAAAATTGTACAAGATATTGGTTCGGCCGCATTTAGAATACTGTGTACAGGTCTGCTTGTCACATTACCAAAAGGATGTGGACACTTTGGAGAGGGTGCAGAGAATGTTTACGAGGATTTTGCCTGGTATGGAAGGAGCTAGATGTGAAGAGAGGTTGAGTATGTTAGGTTTATTTTCATTAGAAAAAAGATTGAGGGGGGAGTAGATGGGGAGCAGAGGAATACAGATGCATAGGAATTGACCGACAGGTTTAGACAGTACATTTGGATCAGTTCAGGCTTGGAGGGCCGAAGAGCCTGTTCCTGGGCTGTAAATTTTCTTTGTTCTTTGTTCTTATTAAGCAACATCAAGGATCTCCTCACCTTCCCCAGATGTCCATGTCCTATCTTTATCACAAGGATAACACGATCAGTGAAGAAGTTTCCTTTGTGAAAGTAGGGTGAGTACAGATGCTCTTGCAAGGGCGCGCATATCCCATAATAACGTTTATGGAAAAATCCAGGGAAAACCCCAATAACCATCATTCACCCTTAATGTCTTCATTACATGAAACAGCATGAGGTGGATCACATATAATGCATACCATTGGATTTTAAGGCTCTAGCCTAATAAGATATGATATGTTTTAGATGCAAGATTTGTTAAAACAGCTGGAGTTACTAATAAGTAGTTGGGAGTAATAATTCTAAATCATCTCAAGCAAACATAAATTGAATGATTAGACTAACTGCATTTGGAAAGTTAGGCAAATAGAGCTGTCTCCAGTTCATAATCTCCATGTCAACACAATTATATTACTATAGAAAAGCGTATGACTACCCCAGTGTATGGGTAAATCATAAGGGATATCTTTACTGATATAATAAAACCCTGAAAAAGATAGCTGGGAACTGATGTGACATCTTTGAGATCTTTCTATTGCTAGAATACTCAGTGGGATACAGCATACGCCAGCCCACAATACCAAAGGTATCATTTCAAGAAAAAGATCAATATAGATATTAAACTATTGTATTATATCAAAGGTGAGCAATTAAATTTGACTTCATGTCTGCTGAACTGCAGATATCACTTCAAGGTGCTCTTCAACATTTGATAGAATGGGGACATTTTCATTAATAGTGGCTGAAGAACAGACTGCACACTCTGGTTTGTATTAGGAGAGTGACTGCTTTAATTGAGCAAGTGAGTTGTAAGGACCAGGATGCAAAGTTTTCACCACAGCCAGAGCGGAGCCACAGACATTGCCTTGTTTCCCCTCCAACCTTCCTCAGGTGTTCCTCAGTTCAGGCACAATGTTATTTACCTATCTAAATTTTCTTCTTTCGTTTCTAGTTTTATGCTCAATTTCCCTCTAAATTATTGCTAGGACAAAGCTGACGGGTTTTAATCTCCAATGTTTGACATGCTTTCTCCAAATAAATGTAAAAACTCAACTGATTCCTTACATTCTGCTCTTGACCTAACTCACTTATTGCCTTGGAGTCCAATCACTTGATTCGAAGCATCCTTCACCACACCCACATACCAAAAGCTGGTCTCTTGCTCTCATTCTCATTCTTTACAGTCCAGCACATGCAACCACACAGTCCAACAACGAGTGACTTAACTTGTTTGTCCTGCTTCACCCTGACGTTTTTGAACTACAAACACAATTTAAGTCATTAGATATGCCTCTTTCCATACATAGCATTACCTGGATTGCATTCTTAGATGCAACTTTGATATTTCTCATGTGGGCAAGGCACATGAAATTGGTCATTGCCTCTACCTTGGTGCTTCCAATCTGGGCTTTTCCATTGCTATTTAAACCCAAGAGTTATTTTGTGACATTTAAAACTATCAATTATGTTAGTCCACCTGTGATGGTGATCTAACAACTCTTTATGGGAGGGGAGTTGTTCAAGGCCAGGTTTGCATTTCACTTTAGCATCAGCTATGTATAATATTTGAGCTTCATTACCAGATTGGAGGTCAATACTGCTATCAATGGAACAATAACCCAGTACAAGTCAATGACTTCAAAAGAACAATGAGGAAAATCAGAAAAGAAAATATAACACAAGGGGTGAAAAGTTCATGACAGTAATGAGATACCTTAAATTCTACCAGCAATAATCGGAAAATCCAGTTCAATGTGCCAGCAATGCTTTTCCCAATATATATTGACATGGACTCAGAAAATGTTGGCCATAAATTGTATTAAAAGTAATAGTCATTGATGGTACTGTGTTGACCTCAACGTTCATTGTTTGTTGCTCACATAGCCAAGTACTTTCTTGGAATCATTTGTTTCCCCACCGGCTACCACTTGTATGAACAAATCAAACTGCAGAATGACTGCCAAAACTCCCTAATCATCACTGACACTTCTTCCTGTAGTTAAAGGTGAGAAAAGGTTCAGAAATATAGTGAACTGGAAATCTGCCAGAAGTCTCAAATGCTCAGCTCTCTCAGGTCAATGAGCAGTTGGACGCTAGCTTTCTAGGTGACAGATGACCCCCTTAAAACTTTGACTTAAACCCAGTGAATTCTCAGCTGAATAGTACTTTGGCTTGTCAGATAGGTGGGAGAAACCCAGCTCACCTGACGTGGAAGGCCATTTGGTAAGCACAAACCAAAACGCCCCCTCTCAAAACTCAACTACTTTCACTGGCCGGCTTTGGAACTGCCACCACAAGATGGGTGAGAAATCTGAGTTTTGCTGTTTGACACCTTCCAAACAGTCAACCTGGCTTTCTTTATAATAGACTATCCAGCCTTGTTTCAAAGGTGTTCAATGTTCTGATATTTTTCTTGGCACCCTATTCCTGCTCTTGACTGCATACGTTTGGCACAGATATCAAATTCCACATTGTTATTCTAACACCTGGGTCATGAAGCTTGAGTTGTCAAACGGTGGTTTAGTGGACTGTATTGACAATTGTTGACTGGCTCTTTTCCAACTTCCTTTTGAAATCTCATTGCCAAAGATTGGTTCATTCAAAATTCCACACAGCTAACTAAGAGGTCACAGCAGTATGGCAACGGCCTTCAGACGTTAGCATGTGTAGCTTTAAATGGGCTGATAATATGGATGCATGTACATGGTAAGTGAGAGAAGTGCCACATTGGTACATTTGCTCATGATTCCTTGGGTTTACTTTATCTGAATGAACAGAAAATGTAGGAGAGTTATTTTCAGGAGAATGGTGTGCAGTACAATTCCATCTGCAGTGAGATCAATGTCAGGGAATCAATGATTTTCTGTAAGAAAGAAAATGTAGCAAAACATTTCACATTCCACCATGCATCAATATTTCATTTCTCATAAACCTGAATTACAAAATTTCCACAATGTCTATTTTAATACCAATGGGCAGGTTCTGATCTGGGCTGAGGACGCTAAAGTGCTGAAAAGTGGGGATATGTTGGGTACCTGACAATGATCCTTCCCATTGGCAGGTTTATCCGGGACACAAGTTCTGAAATCTCTATGAATATGTCAGTAAACCAAGTTCTGTATATAAATAGTCAATTGGTCACTGGTTAAACCTAACATTCTGCCTTTAACAATCTGTGCATGAATTTCTTGAGTTTCGTGGAACTTGCTAAAATTGGGAACACAGCAATCAGCACTGTTCAATGGAACTGACAGGTCTGGGACGCAGGAAGCAGTGGATGATGGCCAAACTATGCGAAAGGCCTGCGCTCACAACACATCGATCTTAGGTGCTGATATCATTGCTTCACAGATGATGTCCAACTTTTTTAGAAGTCATCTCACCTACCTTGGTATTTACTCTGCATGACCTGAACTTCCTTGCCTTTATTGCCATTTATTCGGTCATGGGATTTTTGATAAGGAATAGCTGCAACATTGACACCACGACCACCACCAGCTGGAAGAGAAACAAAAACCCAAACAACTGTCACTCACATTCTCCTCCAGCTCAAAGGAGTCAATACAATTAGCACATGGATAAAGGTTAAGAAGGATCAACATCCTCACGGAGTAGCAGTGCTACAAGAGGATCAGGCTCTTGTGCAAATTCATTGTTCATATCTGCAGCCTCTTAGCAGAAGAAAATGGCTGGCCAAGCATGCATTGCTAGTGGCCATCACAGTCATAACAGCTTTGGCTTCTTCACCACCAGCTGCTCTCAAGTATTTGCTGTTGGCATCTGCAGGATTTCACAATCTGGTGACCATTAGTGCATCTCCCTGATCACCAAGATCTTGTTTGCTCAGGTCATCACTTGCACACTGCTCGGGCCAGTAGGTGGTTGATTTTGATACTTTGATAGAATTCTGATGTATACAGCGCAACTTGGATCTCCCACATGCAGGAATCAAGGTGCCCTCAGATCAGCCTGAAGTATTTATCAATTGGAACCCTTTCTACTTGGTCAGTGTTCAGCTTGTTTGTGGCCAATGGAAGGTTATCCTGGTTGTCTAGATATGACACCCACAAATTTACCGTGAATTACTATTTCTGCATCAGTCACACTCCCACAAGTTCTCACACCTCATACACAGTGTCTCTGTCAAGACAATGACTAACCTCTGAGGATCAAGCTGATGTCTTCTGTGAGAAACCTTACCATAGATGCCAACAAAAACACAAAAGGAGCACAATAGGAGCACAGTTCTCTGAAAGTGGAGTCACAGCTAGACAGGGCAGTGAAGAAGGCTTTTGGCACACTGGTCTTCATCCGTCAGGGCATTGAGGAGAGAAGTTGGGAAGTTATGTTGCAGTTACACAGGACATTGGTGAGGCCACACTGAAAGAATTGTATTCAATTTTGATCACCTTGCTATAGGAAACATGTTATTAAACTGGAAAGAGTGCAGAAAGAAATTTACAAAGATGTTGCCAGGACTCAAGAGTCTGAGTTATAGGGAGAAGTTGGACGAACTAGGACTTTTTTCTTCAGAGCGTAGGAGACTGAGGGGGGACCTTATGCAAGTGTATAAGATCATGAGAGGCATGGATAGGGTGAATGTACTTGGTCATTTCCCAGGGTTAGGGAATTAAGGACTAGAGGGCATCTGTTTAAGGTTTGAGAGGAAAGAATGACAGGGAACCTGAGGGACAACTTTTTTTACACAGACGATGGTATGCACTTGGAATGAGCTGCCAGCGGAAGTGATTGAGATGGGTATGTTAACAACATTTAAAAGGCATTTGGACAAATACTTGGATAGGAAAGGTTTAGAAGAATATGGGCCAAGTGCAGGGAAATGGAGTTACTGTTGATAGGCATTTTGGTTGGTATGGACCAGTTAGGGCTAAAGGGCCTGTCTCTGTGCTGTAGGACTCTATGACTCTATGACTTTATATGACCACAAATCAAGGTCATCGGATTACAGAAAACATTCATGAAAGAATCTGGATCCCCTTCATTATCTACCAGCAAGACGTTTGAGAATGAATGTGCAAGGCAAAGCCACCCACAATGCGAGGTTGCTGACTGGAGTGGAGGTCCAGGAAGAGGAAGATGCAGAATGATTGCACCCTCTGAAGGGGGTTGACAAAACAGAGGAGAAGGAGTCAGATGTGTCTTCAGCCCCTCATGTGACTGCTAGTGAAGCCTGTGATGTCTTCATGCAGGTACATTTCAGCTAATCTGAGGGCTTGAGACATGACAATCAGCTTGTTATACCTGACCTGCTCAAGTAGCCTGCACCACTCAAACCCAAGATATGTCATTAGGACAGTCAAAATTCCAACCTTATGTCATCTTCCAAAGCATTGACCACAACGGTATTTAACATAGGGTGTTTAATTTAGTGACATCAGGAGTGATTTTAACTCAACCTGCCTGGAGGGAACATGACAGGATACTGAAGGAAAGTCTCTACAGAATTTCTGCTGTTTTGTCCCTGCATTTTCACACAATGACTTTTTGGCCAGTCAAGAGAATCTACCAGAAACATTTGGTGGACAACCTCATCAATACATGCAAATCTTGGTCCTAGATGCCATTATGACCTTATATGACTTTAAGGAAAAATTGCAGAAATTCAGATCAGTGCCCAATTACGGTATCAGGGTGATCTCTCAGAGTTAAGTAGAATTTAAGGAGATACTTACCTGACATAAGGGATCTATGTGTTGTTGTACCATTTGTAGTGACTGGGAAGATTCCATATTGTTTCCTTCTGTGACATTTTGGTTTGTTGACCTGCTGCAAGCTCTAATATTTTATCAGGGGTGCTGTGACGGCCATTTTGATTTGAACAAAAGGGCGAGGTGGGGCAAGAGGAGCAATGACAGTGCCAAGTCACTGCTAATGGCTGGTTGAAAGATGTGCACTTGACTACAAAGCTGGACGCGTGCTCACGAGTGAACGACAAAATCTCATCTGGCACAGCCAGGCAGTAGAATTGCTGGCTTGAGAAAATCAAAAATTTGCTCGATGACATTTCTGGTGGCATCATGACTCTCACTGGAGCACTGCAGCTGTGGTTGAGTCACTGCTTGGATTTATGAGCCACGCCCAGTGGGGAAATCCCTGGTTAACCAATAGCTATCTCGCAAACATAATGGGCTGGTTGGAATGAAGGAAACACAAATGACAAATGCAAGAGTGACTGCTGACAGGATAATGTTTACAGACCGGTTGGCTGCAGGCAATAAATTGCAAAAGTTGACCCTCAACCATAAATTGTAAAATCTGCAACTAATTTGTATGCAGTGGATGAACCTTTTAAAAAAAATCACTTTCAAAAGGTCCTTCCTGCTATTTAGCACTAGGAGTTTCAATTAAATAAAAGGGATGACATTGAATGTAGGACCTTACTTCAATTTGTTAATGAGGGCTTTAAATGACCTTAATACAGTTCGTGGTGCATTTGGACACCTATCAAAAAGTATTCTATGACGATAAAATGAAACAAAAGGTGAAGTTGCTACAGTCTTAACAGACCACAGGATGGCTCTCTCATTAGAGACAGAGATAACTGGCTGTGGTTTAACCTGACCTTCACCATGCCTCAGGTGAGAGGAAAGGTTGTGAAGGATAACCCATCATGGCAACCTCAGCTGGACAGGAACTGAACCCATGCTGTTGGCATTAGTCCACACTGCATGGGTTCAAATCCACAGTAGTCCACTTGTGAAACTTCTTCCCAAAGTCAATGATCATACTTTTGTTTTGCCGACATTGAGAGGGAGGTTGTTATCATTGCATCATGACACCAAGCACTCTATCTTCTTCCTGTATTCTGACTCATTGTTTTTTATATCCAAACATACCTCGGTGGTGTCATCAGCAAACTTGTAGATGACGTTTGTAAGGAATTTGGCTATGCAGTCGTGGGTGGACAGGGAGCACGGTAGGGGGCTGAGAACATATCCTTGCAGGATGCTAGTGTTGTGGGATATCATGGAGAAAGTGCAGTTGTCTATTTTCACTGATTGCAGTCTGTAGGTCAGGAAGCTGAGGATCCAGTTGCAGAGGGTGGAGCCAAGACCTCTAGTCTCAGAGTTTTGAGATCAGTCTGGAGGGGTGAATGGTGTTGAAGGTGGAGCTGTAGTCAGATGTTCCAGGGATGAGAGTAGGGCTACAGAAATGGCATCCTCTGAGGACCCATGACATCAGTAGGCAAATTGCAGCGGATCAAGGCAGGCTGAGAAATTGAAGTTGATGTGGCCATGACCAGCCTCTCGAAACACTTCATGGTTATGAAGGTCATGGCCATTGGGTGGTAGTTATTAAGGCTCTGTCTAAGCATCTGTATGTCCTTGTTTGCTATGATCTACCTGTACTGCTTGCAAAACAATGCTTTTCACTGCACTTAAACTATAACAAATCAAATCAAATCAAATACTTTTTGTCACGTCCAACTAACTGTCACCACACCTCAGACAAGGGGAGAGATTGAGAAGGAGAGTCCTTTGTGGCCGCCTCAGGTGGTGTGGGGACTGAACTCAAGCTGTTGGCATCATTCTGCATTGCATTGCGAAATAGAAACAGTGTTATCCCTAGGCCATGAAAACAGGAAATGCAAATTTGCTTTGAGGTGAGTGTTCCACTGTAAGTAGGCCTCAGTGCTGGGGAAATGGGTGGCCTGTGCAGTTACCTATCACAATGAGGTTGGCAGCCAGGCATCATATGAAAATGAGATGTGGGAGTTGAAATCCCCTGAGCCATAAATGCTGAGCAATAAATTCCCCCTCATCCACCATCCTCATCTAATCTGTGTACCACTTTACTCCACTCCTCCTCACCTACTTGTCTACTATTTCACTTCCTCTCCAACTGAGCCACCTACACTTCACCTCCTTGCACTGCCTGCCTTATCTGCCCTTCTCTTCAGTCTGCTAAACACCCCCAAACACCAGGCTTACTGCTTCTGATTAAAATTCAAGCTTTCATTTTACACAAGTATTTCCATTCTGTTTTCACCATTTAAACTTTCGTAATTGTCTCCTGTTTGTTCACTCACTCTGAAAATCATCTGAAACCGTACATGTTTCCTTGGCAACCACCCTGTTACTAATGAACAGGAGATCCAAGCAATCCAATTAAAAGAGCCTCTGACGTATTTATGGAACTAATAATTTTTGTCACATCTTTTGGCAAGAGCAAAACCCTGTTGTCACTGCTTATTTTGAGGGCACATTCATTTTATTTATGTTACCATTTTGGGATCTATTCCAAATTCATACAATACACCACTGCTGGTACTTCCTTAAGACACAATATTAATACATTAGTAATAATAAACAGATTGAACATTATGTTGTTTGTCATGCCTACATGTTGGGTAATTATTTTATCTAATGGGTCCCCAATGTATTGCTCTCCTAATCTCATATTTCATCGGTTATCATTTTGCTGCACTTATTCTGACTGAAGAATGCCAGTGCTTATCCTAATAACACTGAGCAACCAGTAACTTTCCTTTCATCTCAGAGACCTGAATTCAGTTTCAAGTACAGCAAAAAATACTGCACTCTGACAACTGTAAATGAAATGACAATTTTAGACATTCTTAACTCAGCTGCTAGCAGTTACTCAGTACAATGATGTCAATGCTGTAAAGTGGAGCCAATTTTCTGTGACTGTCAACCATAGTCAGCATCAAAGACTCTAAGGTCAGCTATAGGGCAGATACAATGTAAAGCTTCTTCTACTGCTCATTAACTATGTGCCTAAAAGTCCAATAGCAACTCAAATGCACCAGAAAGCCTTTCACAATTCCTGTCCTGAAGATGCTAACTCTTGTTGAACTTCAATTCTTTGGGAACTGACAAATCTCCAGTATTTTACCATGCTCTCTAGTGTTTTACCATACTCTCCAGTACCTCACCCTACTCTCCAATATCTTACCATGCTCTTTGATGTCTCACTTTGCTCTCCAATGCCTTACCATCCTTTCCAATTACCTTACCCTGTCCTTCGATAAACTTACCATGCGCTTTGATATCTCACCTTGCTCTCCATTAGTTTACCATGCTCTCCAATACCTCACCCTACTCTCCAATATCTTACCATGCTCTCCAATACCTCACCCTACTCTCCAATATCTTACCATGCTCTCCAATACCTCACCCTACTCTCCAATATTTTACCATGCTCACCAATACCTCACCCTACTCTCCAATATTTTACCATGCTCACCAATACCTCACCCTGCTCTCCAATATCTTACCATGCTCACCAATACCTCACCCTACTCTCCAATATCTTACCATGCTCTCCAATACCTCACCCTACTCTCCAATATCTTACCATGTTCTCCAATACCTCACCCTACTCTCCAATATTTTACCATGCTCTTTGATACCTCACCCTACTCTCCAATATTTTACCATGCTCACCAATACCTCACCCTACTCTCCAATATTTTACCATGCTCACCAATACCTCACCCTACTCTCCAATATTTTACCATGCTCTCCAATACCTCACCCTACTCTCCAATATCTTACCATGCTCACCAATACCTCACCCTACTCTCCAATATCTTACCATGCTCTCCAATACCTCACCCTACTCTCCAATATCTTACCATGTTCTCCAATACCTCACCCTACTCTCCAATATTTTACCATGCTCTTTGATACCTCACCCTACTCTCCAATATTTTACCATGCTCACCAATACCTCACCCTACTCTCCAATATTTTACTATGCTCTCCAATACCTCACCCTACTCTCCAATATTTTACCATGCTCTCCAATACCTCGCCCTACTCTCCAATATTTTACCGTGCTCTCCAATACCTCGCCCTACTCTCCAATATTTTACCGTGCTCTCCAATACCTCGCCCTACTCTCCAATATTTTACCATGCTTTTCAATACCTCACCCTACTCTCCAATATTTTACCATGCTCTTTGATACCTCACCCTACTCTCGAATACTTTACCATGCTCTCCAATACCTCACCCTACTCTCCAATATTTTACCATACTCTCCAATACCTCACCCTACTCTCCAATATTTTACCATACTCTCCAATACCTCACCCTACTCTCCAATATTTTACCATGCTCTCCAATACCTCACCCTGTCCTTTGACTCCTCAGCTTGCTTTCCAAGATCTCATGCTCTCCAGGATGTGACCCAGTTCTCTGATACCTCATCCTGCTCTGCAGTATTTTATTCACTCTTTGATACATCACACTGCTCTCTGATACCGCACCATGTTCTCTGCTGCCTCACCCTGCTCTCTGATACCTCAAGGTGCACTCTAGAATCACACTCTGCTCTCTAGTAGAGTAGAAGTCCACTTTTGCTGAGGTCACAACAGAGCCTGATTATGAATAACGTAATTTCCATATATAAAGTACAAGAAAATTGCAAGCTGTTGCAGACTCTGTGTTCAGCAATGCTACAGGTGTAGAGAGGAGAGAGAGAGCATGCACACAAACAGGTGTATTTCCAATCAAGGAAAAACAGATGGCACCAGAAGAACCTGAATGAAATATCCTTCCAGAGCCCAAAGGCACTGAAGCCAACTGAGACTCTCCAGAAGCTGCCCCCGCCTCAGATCTCCAAGGTAGACTCAAATCTAGAATTGACTATGGGATCTCTTGCTGGGATGACGGAGTAAAGGAGCTTGGACTGCTCTGTAATTAGGGAGAGACAACTAGTGATGGTTTAACCTCAGGGTTATTGTGCCTTAGGCAAGGGGAGAGGTCAAGAAAGAAGGACCTGCACAGTAACCTCAGCCAGTACAGGAATTGAATCCACACATTAGTGCCACTCTGTATTACAATCTAGCCATCCAGCAAACTAAGTTACCTGTCCTCATCTGAGTACAACACTGAGAATACCTGCATTCATGATATCTTTGATGAACATTTTCATTTCTCACACCAGACACAATTACAACATGTCTGAGATATGTTGCTAATTAGTGCTAAATAATAGCCAGGTTTAGTGCTGCATGTTCAATACAGCAGTACTCACTGTTCAGTTTGAATTAATGTTATCACAGATATCTCTGAGCATGCATTGTGCAGGAAACAACATTGAGAGCTTAAGCAGTTATCTTATGGTTCCTCTTAAACAGATAATGTATTCAGTGTAATAATGAAAGGCAAACCACTGGCATAGACTAGAGGGAATATTGCAGTTATGTTATTTCCCTTCAACATCCTCCTTAAAAAAAAAACATAAAAATATATCTACAGATGATATTAACAGTAAAACACTGTGATAAAATAATGCTTAGATTAAGGAGAAAATAAGTTGTCTCTTCCATTGCCATTTCTGAACTGGACCAAGGTGAATTCATAAATTCATAAGCTCATTAGATATAGGAGCAGCATTAGGCCATTTGGCTGCTCCACCATTCGATCATGGCTGAAATGTTCGTCACCCCATTTTCCTGCCTTCTCTCAATATCCCTTCAACCCATTACCAATTAAACATCGGTTGAACTCCTCCTTAAATTTACTCACGTTCCAAGATCCACCACACCTTGGGATAGTGAATTCCACGGATTCACAACCTTTGGGAGAACTAGTTTCTCCTCACCCCTGTTTTAAATTTGTTACCCCTTATCCTAAGACTATGACATCTCATCCTAGAATGCCCCACAAGAGGAAGCGCCTGCTCCACGTCTATTTTATCCACATCTTTTATCATCTTGAGGAGCTCATTATTCTAAATTCCAGAGAGTATAGGCCTAAACTGTTCAATCTCTCTTCATACAACAAACCCCTCAGCTCTGGAATCAACCTAGTGAAACTCCTCTGAATTGCCTCCAATACCACTACATCTTTCCTCTAACATAGGAATTAAAACTGTGCACAATACTCAGGTAAATTGGCAGGATTACTTTGAGGTGACCAATTTTTACCCTCTCAATCTCCCTCTGGTCATCACCAGCTGCTGCCATTATGGCCATGGGGTCAGACGCAATAGACGGAGAGAAGTTGTTTTCATTGGTGGAGGGCTCAAGAATAAGGGGAAATGGATTTAAAGTGATTGACAAATCAAGCATAGATGCTGTAAGGAATGTCAATGATTTGTCATTGTCTGGAATGTGTTGTGCAAGAGATTCAATTGTTACTCTAAAAAGGAAAATGCATAACCAACTGAAAATAGGAAATTATAAACCCTTGGGGAAAGGGTGAGGGAGTGCAACCAGTTAAATTAATCTTATCGGCAGCTGCCACACACTGATGGGCAAAATGGCCTCCTTTGAGTTATAACCATTCAATGATTCAGTATTGCAAGTTGGACAAAGAGATGTTTGATCAGATGCAGAGTGTTTGAGTTGGAATGTTTAATCATACTTACCTACAACCAGAACTGACAACCCAGAAGAACAAACAGCAGATTGGTGAGAATCAAAGAAAAGCAACGCAGGAGGGTTTGATTTCTCTCATAAAGTTGACTAAAGGGCAAGCCTTCCTACATCTCTTGTTGATGTGTTTAAGTTTCTGGTTGAATGGGCACAGTATACAGTACATGCAGAACTATTTTAAACCTACTGTGGTTTGGAAGGAGAACAATATTATTTTTGTTGTAATGCGTTTAATAACTGACATTTAACAAACATTTGCCAACACTCCCAATTTTCTTTTTGACATTTTCCATCTCACAAGTTTGATCACTTCTCTCTTAAAGGAACTGAGTGTTACTGTAACACAGTTGACAGTATCAGCTGTCCTTTAGCACTACAATAATGTAACTCTTTCATACAAATCTTCATCTCATAGAGAGTCATACAGTCCCACAACACAGGCTCAGGCCCTTTGGCCCAAACTGGTCCATGTTCACCAAAATGTCTGTCCACATTAACCCCATTTCCCTGCACTCCTTCTAATCCTTTTCTATCCATGAATTTGTCCAAATGCCTTTCAAACGTTGTTAATGTACCCGCCTCAACCACTTCTGCTGGCAGCTCAATCCACATGTGTACCACCCTCTGTGTAAATAAAGTTGTCCCTCAGGTCCCCTTTTATTCTTTCCCCTCTAACCTTAAACTGATGCCCTCTAGCCTTTGATTCCCCAACCCTGAGAAAAAGACTGAGTGCATTCACCTATCATGTCTCTCATGATCTTATGCACCTCTATAAGATCCTTCCTCAGTTGCCTATGCTCTATAGAAAAAAAAGTCCTCGCTTGTCCAACCTCTCCCTATAACTCAGACCATTGAGTCCAGGCAACTTACTTGTAAATTTCTTTTGCACTCTTTCCAGTTTAATACCATCCTTCCTAGAGCAAGGTGACCAAAACTGAACACAATACTCCAAGGGTGGCCAAACCTGTAATTGCAACATAACTTTCCAACTTCTATACTTAGTGCCCTGACTGATGAAGGCCAGTGTGCCAAAAGCCTTCTTCTACTGTCCTGTCTACTTATGATGCCACTTTCAGAGAACTGTGAACCTGAACTCTAAGGTCCCTCTGTTCCACAACACTACTTAAGGCCCTACTATTCGCTATAAAACTCCCACCTTGATTTGACTTTACAAAATGCAAGACCTCATACTTATCTATATTAATTCCATTTGCTATTTCTTGGTCCACTTTCCCAGCTGATCAAGGGCCTGCTGCAGTTTCTGAGCACCTTCCACACTGTCCACAATGCTGCCTATTTCAGTGTCATCAGCAAACTTACTAATCATGCCTTGTACATTCTCATCCAAATCATTGATATAGATAACAAACAGTAATGGGCCCAGCAGTGGCCCCTTAGGCACTCCACTCATCACAGGGCTCCAGTCTGACAAGCATCCTTCCACTATTACCCTCTGCTTCCTACCATCAAGCCAATTGTGTATCCAATTTTCCAGCTCGCCCTGGATTCCATGCAATCTAACCTTTCAGAGCAGCCTGCCATGTGGAACCTTATTAAAGGCCTTACTGAGACTATGTTTATTGCCCTGCCCTCATCAACCTTCCTGGTCACTTTATCAAAGAACTGTAACAAATTTGTGAGGCATTACCTCTCACTCAAAAAGCCGTGCTGACTATTCCTAATCAAACCCTCTCTTTCCAAATGCATGTATATCTTATCCCTCAGAATATTCTCATGTAACTTACCCACCACAGATGTTAAGCTTACTGGTCTATGGTTCTCAGGCTTTCCTTTGCAGCCCTTCCAGCATAATGGCGCAACATTGGCTACTCTCCAGTCTTCCGGGACCTCACCTGTGGTTAACGATCAAACAGGCCCCCCACAATTTCTTCCCTAGCCTCTTGCATATATTTGGTCAGGACCAGGAGATTTATCCACCTACATAGTTTTCCCAACCTTCCCCAAATGCATGAGGAGATGGTGGCATGCTGATAATGTCACTGGTCCCGTAATGCAAGCTAATGTTCTGGGAACAATGAAAATATCTGGAATTGAAAACTGGTAGTGACCATGAAACCAGCAATGCTAACATTAATTGTCTTTAATGAAGGAAATCTGCTGTTCTTACCACATTCCACGATAAAATCGAAGAAAGATTGACTCAAGAATTTTTTTTAAGCTGGATCATTGGACAGTGATCAGGACTGGAAAGCTTGCTGATATTTCCAAGTAAATCCCTAGCACAGAGGGATTGAGAGCAATTTTAGATTAGATTAGATTAGATTCCCTACTGTGTGGAAACAGGCCCTTTGGCCCAACTAGTCCACATCTACCCTCTGAAGAGTAACCCATCCAGACCCATTTCCCTCTGACTAATTGACCTTACACTATGTGGCAATTTAGCATGGCCAATTCACCTGACCTGCACATCTTTGGACTGTGGGAGGAAACCGGAGCACCCGGAGGAAACCCACGCAGACACAGGGAGAATGTGCAAACTCCACACAGACAGTCACCCGAGGCTGGAATCGAACCTGGACCCTGGTGCTGTGAGGCAGCAGTGCTAACCACTGAGCCACTGTTGGCATGTGAGGGCTGGGTCTTTACTGGAGGAGATGGGCTAGGAGACAGGATGATCAAGACCATGGAGGCAATAGGCACAGGCAAGGGAACCAAATGTGTTTACATCACCAGTGCATATTCCTAGTAGTGAAAAAGGCCATGGCTTGGCCATTGGCTGATTGGGGGGCACATAGCCAATTTGCAAAATGAAAAGGCCACTTGATGACCACTTTCTGAGTCTTCAGCAGTTTGCTGTCAATCATGTAGTCTTCCACCATGTGGAGAGATTGCCAGCTGGATAGAGGTGGCCTCAAAGCTGCTTCCCAAATGGGGGTTAGCCTTGGTTTCTCAGGGATTTCATGCCCTGAAGAAGGAGACATCTGGTGGCAATGGTCAATCCTGAGTTCCCAATGCCATCACAGAGGATCAACGCTTCCTGCTGCAGCAATGTGTCTACCTAGCTCAGGGAATACAAAGCAATTTGATGTTTTCTTTGTAAAGTGCCTCACATGGGAGCATCTCATTGCCTTTGCAGTTCCAGCAATGGCCACCACTACCGATGGTGCTGCTGAAGGTACAGAGCAGTTAACTTTCTGATTGGCACAGCAATGTGGAGAAGAAGCCTGTGGTTGTCAATTGGATTTTGGCTCCAGCAGCAACTTCTGAATTGGCTGCCACAAGGAAGTTTGTAACTGCGACATTGCTGCACTCCCACCTGGACCCAAGACTTACAAGGGGACCCAACATCAAGAAGTACCTGAGAATGGCAACATCCCAACCAAAGAATTTAATCTGTAACCATCCCATTCTGGCTGAGTGACCTCGATAATTGAGGTCCACACAGCAGCTCATTAATGAAAATACATTATAACTGCTGCAGGCAGGAGAACCAAGCAATCAGCAATTCAATGATATTGTTTAATGCAAAAGAAATCCTTCAAAAACTATAGGCATGGAGATAATGAAGAGTTATGAATCTTTTGTCAAAAAGACAGGGGTACTTAAGTTTTAAAGTGGGATAATTACATACAGATGCTTAACATTCAAATAAGAAATAGTATTAACACCAAAATTGGTGAATTAGGTTTTTCAGGCAAATATTACCCAAAGGCATTGCATTGTATAATCACCAGATGATGTGAAAATTTGAAGTACGTATTTGATTTCACAGTGCAAGCTCACTTGATGTGTCATTTCTGAGACTAAGTGGCACTTTGGCATTAGAATACTGACTCTTGCATTCAGAGGTCCCCAGCCATCAAATGTCAATATACGACATCATAAAATGGAACAATGTTTACATCATGAATATTTCAGATTTTTGGATCTAAAAATAATTTCTCCTTCACGGTTACATATTAACAACAGACTAGTTCAACAAAGCATTTGAGTGGTCAGTCACATCAATAGATGAATCATTTGCAATTGGTGTTCATTTATTTTATTCCGTCAGTGCATTATTTTTTACAGGATGGTTGCTCAGTACTAGCTCTCAAGCCATAGAGACTAGATGTTGAGATGTTCATCAATCACAAGAAGTCCCATTTTCCAGCCAAATGTTTAACAGTGAGACCCAGTTCTTGCTAGTGAGAAGTAGGAGGCTGACTGGCATGCATTAACATCTCAATAACATGCAGGCTCCCATTCTCCCACCTGCCAGATAGAAACTTAAAGCTTGGAATTCCCCACTTGAGAGTCAGAGTGGTTGTCTGATGAGTCCAGCTTGCTGCTTTCTCCTCCACACCTTCATTTTATACACACGGCATCATTGCCTCAGAGCACTGGACACACCCCCAATCATGGGCATTGACACCTGAAATGTATCAGTCTCACCGCATCATCATGGTACATCACTGATCCACATACAATGCGGTTCTGCACTTGAACGCTGCATTTTGGACCATAGCAGCACCTCTCATTGAAATGTTGCTGCAAGGACACTTTGCTTGCAAAATCCAGCACTCAGTTCATGGGTTGGACTACGGTGCATCCTGGCAATTCTTCCTTGCTGGCTTAATGCTTACTCATTTTAAGCAGACATAGATCTTCACAGTACCTTTGCTTTGCCTTGCCTTCACTTTGATTTTGTGTTTTGTCCCCACAGCCAGAACAATACTTCTGTATTGCCATGTTGTTTAGAGCAGAAACAAATGAGAAAGAAGGCCATTCTGACAATGCAGCACTCCCTCAGCACTGCACAGTTGTGTCAGTCAAGACTTTTAGCCTCTGGACTCTGAAGTAGGACTTGAATACACAATCATTTCGAAGCCAGGTCTTATTTTCCTCTCCTTAGCCTAAGGTTCCTGCAATGACTGGGGTGAGATTAGGGCTGATTCATTACAGTTCTTCTGCAGCATTGGAGATTTATCTAAACTGCATGCTCGGTTCCCAAGTTTTCCATAAGAACTAAGGGTTCCCTGGAATTGAGGCTCCTAACCTAAGCACTGACTCCAACACCCTTCAAAGTCAGTAATTTGAATCTCCCTCTGTCATATGCCCAGATATTGCAATTGTTAATCAAGTAGCAGCAATCACAACAAGGTTTAATAACACTTATTTTAAACATTCAGATACTGAAATTGTACAATTATTTTGGGGGTGGAGCACTGGTCTGATGCTGTAAAATCAGGTAAACTGTGAAATTGGCATACTTCAGAAAAGATTAGATTTAGATTTTAGATTACTTACAGTGTGGAAACAGGCCCTTCATAAGAAAGGGAGAGAGTGCAAGAAGACTAGGGAGTTTTATTGATTTATTTATTTTATTGAATGTGGGCATCGTTGGCAATACCAGCATTGTTGCTCATCCCCAATTACAATTGGAGTGAGTGGCCAGAGGGCAGTTAGGTATCAACCACATTGCTGCTGGATCGGTGCCATATGAAGGCCAGCCAACTTTTTACCCTAAAGAACATTAATGAACCAGACAGGTTCATTACAAAAAAAGCAGGTCAAAGGCTAGGAATGCCGTGGTGAGTAACTCATCTCCTGACTCCCTAAAGCCTGTCCATCATCTACAAGATAAAAGTGAAGAGTGTGATGGAGTACTCCCCGCTTGCCTGGATGGGTGCAGTACCACCAACACTCCAGCATCTTGACACCATCCAGAACAGTGCAGCCTACTTGGTTAGCAGCACATCCACAAACATCCACTCCTTCCGCCAAGAACAGCAGTATGTAGTAATTACAAGATTCATTGCAGACATTCACCAAGCATGCTGAGATAGCACCTTCCAAAGTCATGATCACTTTCATCAAGGAAGACAAGGGGCAGTACATACATGGAGGCACCACCATCTGAAAGTTCCCTTTCAAGCGACTCACCATCCTGACTTGGAAATCTATCTTCACTGTTTCTGGGTCAAACTTCCGAAAACCTCTCCTTAACAGCGTTGTGGGACAATCCATGTGGAATGGAGTGGTTCAAGGAAGCAGATCATTATCAAGGGATATGAGAGTTGGGCTAGCCAGCGATGTCCACATCCTATCAATGAATGAAAAAATTGATGACTGCCATTACTGAGAAAAGCTTAATATTCCAGGATTATCGGTTGAATTCTAATTCTAACAGCAGCTTCTGTGGGTTTTGTAACTAGCAGGAAAAAAAAATGTTTCATATGCTTAATAAGGTGGGAACCTGTGACTGTACTGGTTTGGTAGGAATGGTTCCCAATGCTGTCAACACCACAGAGAATTCAGACTATGGATCCAGCAAGACTTATGAAGAAACACAAGCAATGAGAGATCCAGTGAGCAGCACGCTCCAACTGAATCAACTGACAATTCTATAACTGATATAACTCAGTGTGAAACAGAGCATAGCAGTGTGAACAAATAGTTAAGTCATCCAGTTGTGATGTAAAGTGCTGAGGTATTTTGGAAGAGACTAGTTGAAGCAGAATATTTACCTTCATTTATTTACCTTCCACAATAAATCCTACATAATTGTGACAAAGATCAAAACCAAGGAAAAAGCTTCCTCAAAATAACGGAACTGAAGAAGTGTTGGTTTCACCAATAATACAATCACTGAAAGCAAATCAAGAGTCCAAAATAATCAGCAAGTAAAAAGGCTAGGTTGTTCAGTACAGATTTACTTGCAGATTGAAACTAAAGTCTGCTGACATAGATTAAGATATGGAACATAGAACAATACAGCGCGGAACAGGCCCTTCGGCCCTCGATGTTGCGCCGACCTGTGAACTAATCTAAGCCCATCCCCCAACACAATGCAGTCATCATCCATGTGCTTATCCAAAGATTGTTTAAATGTCCCTAATGTGGCTGAGTTAACTACATTGGCAGGCAGGGCATTCCATGCCGTTACAACTCTCTGAGTAAAGAACATGGCTCTGATATCTGTCTTAAATCTATCAGCCTTCAGTTTGTAGCTATGCCCCCTCGTATAAGCTGACATCATCATCCAAGGAAAAAGACTTTCACTCTCTACCCTATCTAATCCTCTGATCCTCTTGTATGTCTCTATCAAATCCCATCTTCGCCTTCTTCTCTCCAATGAGAACAGAACCAAATCTCTCAGCCTTGCCTCATAAGACCTTCCCTCCTGACCAGGCAACATCTTGGTAAATCTCCTCTGCACTGTTTCCAATGTTTCCACATCCTTCCTGTAATGGGGCGACTAGAACTGTACACAATATTCTAAGTGCAGCTGCACTAGCATTTTGTATAGTCGCAGCATGATATTATGGCTCCAGAACTCAATCGCTCTATCAATAAAACTTAACATACCGTGTGGCTTCTTAACGTCACTATCAATGTGGGTGGCAACGTTCAGGGATCTATGTACGTGGACTCCAAGATTCCTCTGCACATCCACACTACCAAGAATCTTTTCATTGACCCAGTATTCTGCCTTCCTGTTATTCTTACCAAAGTGAATCAACTCACACTTAGCTGCATTGAACTCCATTTGTCACCTCTCAGCCCAATTCTGCAGTTTATCCAAGTCCCCCTGCAACCTGCAACATTCTTCCACACTGTCCACTACTCCACCGACTTTAGTGTCATCAGCAAACTTACTAATCCATCCACCTATGCCTGCGTCCAAGTCATTTATAAAAATGACAAAAAGCAGTGGTATAGTACACACAAGTCCATGGAAGACATTAAAATAAAACAAAGATAAAAAACAAAAACAGAATTGTGGGGAGAAAGCAGATTAACATTTTCAATCTGATGAAGAGTCACTGGACTCAAAACATTAACTCTGTTTTCTCTCCAAAAATAAATGTTGCCAGCAATTTCTCTTTCCTTGCATCTGGCAAAATTAACAAACAGTGAAATTCACAACTGATCTTGGAGGGACTGTTTAGGCGAGGTTCACAGCACAGAATCAGATAAGTGAATTGTTTTAAGTGTGGCCTACAGAAAGTCTGCAGTAGTGAGTACAGTGGGTTATTTCTTGATAATATGTTTTTTGAGATATGACTCTTGATTAAACTTAAAAAATAAGCCATAATTCTTAATTTAACCTGGGTTTTGTAGAGGAATAAGACAGTGTTATTTTCTGGGTCTGTAGATTGTGAAGGAGCAAAAATGGCCTTTAGTAGAGTGATATGTGCTTCTTGACAGATGTGGGAGATTAAAGAGAGTTTAAGGGTTACTGCGGATTATATCCACAATAAATGCTCTTGGTTGTGAATCTTATCAGAGAGACAGTTAGAGGCAATGAGGAATTTGCAACAGCAACAGTATGTGATAGGAAAGGGGGAATGTCTCAGATACAGTCACATAGATGGGTTAACTCCAAGAAAGGTAAGAGAGGTAGGTAGCTAGTGCAGGAGTCTTCTGTGGCTATCACCATTTCAAACAAGTATGCTGTTTTGGAAAATGTAGGGATGATGGGTTCTCAGCAGAATGTAGCACAAACAGCCAAGTTTCTGGTACTGAGAGACTGGCTCTAATGCAATGAGGGGTACATCGGGTTCCAAGAGATCAATTGTGTTAGGGGATTCTGTAGTCTGAGGTACAGATAGATATTTCTGTGGCCAGCAGCGATAAATCAGAATGGTGTGTTGCCTCCCTGGTGCTAGGATCAAGGATATCTCAGAGAGGGTGCAGAATCTTCTCAAGGGGGAGAGGAGCCAGCAAGAGGTCATTGTCAACATTGGAACCACTGACATAGGAAGGGAAAAGGTTGAGATTCTGAAGGGAGATTACAGAGGGTTAGGCAGGAATTTTAAAAAAGGGGTCCTCGAGAGTAGTAATATCTGGATTACTCCCGGTGCTATGAGCTAGTGAGGGCAGGAATAGAAGGATAGAGCAGATGAATGTGTGGCTGAGGAACTGGTGTATGGGAGAAGGATTCACATTTTTGGATCAGTGGAATCTCTTTTGGGGTAGAAGTAACCTGTACGAGAAGGACGGATTGCACCTAAATTGGAAGGGACTAATATACTGGCAGGGAGATTTGCTCGAGCTGCTCAGGAGGATTTAAACTAGCAAGGTGGAGAGGGTGGAGGGGCGGTGGTGGGGGGGGGTGTACCCAGGGAGATAGTGAAGAAAGAGATCAATCTGAGACTGGTACAGTTGAGAACAGAAGTGAGTCAAACAGTCAGGGCAGGCAGGGACAAGGTAGGACTAATAAATTAAACTGCATTTATTTCAATGCAAGGGGCCTAACAGGGAAGGCAGATGAACTCAGGGCATGGATTAGGAACATGGGACTGGGATATTACAGCAATTACAGAAACATGGCTCAGGGATGGTCAGGACTGGCAGCTTAATGTTCCAGGATACAAATGCTACAGGAAGGATAGAAAGGGAGGCAAGAGAGGAGGGGGAGTGGCATTTTTGATAAGGGATAGCTTTACAGCTGTGCTGAGGGAGGATATTCCTGGAAATACATCCAAGGAAGTTATTTGGGTGGAACAGAGAAAGAAGAAAGGGATGATTACCTCATTGGGATTGTATTATAGACCCCTAATAGTCAGAGGGAAATTGAGAAACAAACTTGTAAGGAGATCTCAATTATCTGCAAGAATAATAGGGTGGTTATGGTAGGGGATTTTAACTTTCCAAACATAGACTGGGGCTGTCATAGTGTTAAGGGTTTAGATGGAGAGGAATTTGTTAAGTATGTACAAGAAAATTTTCTGATTCAGTATGTGAATGTACCTACTAGAGAAGGTGTAAAATCTGATCTACTCTTGGGAAATAAGGCAGGGCAGGTGACTGAGGTGTCAGTGGGGGAGCACTTTGGGGCCAGCGACCATAATTCTATTATTTTTAAAATAGTGATGGAAAAGGATAGACCAGATCTAAAAGTTGAAGTTCTAAACTGGAGAAAGGCCAATTTTGACAGATTGGGGGCGGATGTTCGCAGGTAAAGGATGGCTGGAAAATGGGAAGCCTTCAGAAGTGAGATAACGAGAATCCAGAGAAAGTATATTCCTGTTAGGGTGAAAGGGAAGGCTGGTAGTTTAGAAATTGAGGGTTTTGTTAAGAAAAAGAAGGAAACATATGTAAGGTGTAGACAGGATAGAACAAATGAATCCTTAGAAAACCATAAAGGCAGTAGGAGTATATTTAAGAGGGAAATCAGGAGGCCAAAAGCGGACATGAGATAACTTTGGCAAATAGGATTAAGGAGAATCCAAAGGGTTTTTACAAATACGTTAAGGATAAAAGGGTAACTACGGAGAGAATAGGGCCCCTCAAAGATCAGCAAGGCAGCCTATGTGTAGAGCCGCAGAAAATGGAGGAGATACTAAATGAGTATTTTGCATCAGTATTTACTGTGGAAAAGGATATGGAAGATATAGACTGTAGGGAAATAAATGGTGACACCTTGCAAAATGTCCATATTACAGAGGAGGAAGTGCTGGATGTCTTGAAATGCATAAAGGTGGATAAATCTCCACGACCTGATCGGGTGTACAAAGTTAAAAATCACACACCAGGTTATAGTCCAACAGGTTTAATTGGAAGCACACTAGCTTTCAGAGTGTCTCTCCTTCATCAGGGGATTGTGGAGGACACAATTGTAAGGCACAGAATTTATAGCAAAAGTTTACAGTGTGATGTAACTGAAATTATACATTGAAGAATACCTTGATGGTCTGTTGAGTCTTTCATCTGTTCGAATACCATGATAATTTCACTTCTTTTTTTTAATCACAAAACTTTTTTTTAAAAGTTGCATTCTCAGGTTAACTGTAACAATTGATGTTAGCTAGACAATATGTTGAAGGTGTTAGCCCCCTGTGTCAATGACATGATGTTTAGATTGATTCTCATCTAAAAAGTGAGATAAGTGAGGCAATGGTATACATAATTATAATTATATATATAATTATGTAATAGTAGTAGTGGTTAAAAGAAAGATGGTGTAGATTATGGGTCAAAAACAGTTAATACTGAGGAATGTGACAAGAACTAGGATGATGTCATATGAATTTATGGACAGAACAGCTCTAAGGAGTGCGATCTACTATTCAGATTCGGCACATTGTTTCTGTAATTTGCTCTTTTATTCATGTGCTGGGCCAGGGCTTATTGCTCGTCCATAACATCTGTAGAAAGGTGATGAGCTGCCATCTTAAACCATTTCAGCCTTGTGGTGTAGGGACACCATAGTAAGATTAAGGAAGGGCGTTCCAGGATTTTGACTCATCAACAGTGGAAGAACAGATATATACTTCCAACTGAGTGTGTTATGTTACTTGGAGGGAAACGTGCAGGTGGTGATATCCCATGCCCTTTATCTTCTATGTGGTAGAGTTGTGGGTTTTAAAAGTGCTGATAGAGTAAATATTACAATGAATTATGGAGACAGTACACAGTTAAGAGAGTGAACATTGAACACGGTAGATGGGGTGCGAATCAAGCATGCTGATTTATATCTGGATGGAGTCAAGCTTCTTACATTTATCATCATGCCTATGATGTCAACGCAGCCTGTAACATACAATAAACTACTTCTTGTTCAATCCAAGTCCCTATTTAGTTAGATCAGAAGTGGTTTTTCTTTACTACACTAGACCAAGTCGATCTTGTAGATTTTGATATGTATAGTACATTGGTGGCAGCAAAGCTACCATGTGGAGAGGTCCAGGCACAGTTTAGCTCCACAGATATCATTCAGCTCCATCTCATAGACTGGACCTCTGGCTGCAAATCTGGTGAAAGTGAGATAATGGAAGATCAGTTGATTAGGGACTTGGGAATTCAGGGCTAGAAGAGTATAGGAATGGGAGCTTGTGGAAATATGGATTTGGAAACCAGTGGGAACCAACATTTTCCACAGGTGAAGCGTCATCAACAGCAATGCGGTAAATGGTCATGGCACTGAGCGAGGAGAAGTCGTTCGTGGGATGAATGAAACCTAGGGGTATTACTCTGTGAAATATCATTTCCACTGGTGAACTATATTCTGATTCGATGAAGCAAGGAGAAAGCTGGTTCTTGAACTGAGGACTTTTAGACCATGGATGGTCTCATCATAAGTCATTGAGATCAAGATTGCAATTTAGTGCACGAGATTCAGATAAATATTTGATTATGTGAACAGGCAGTAGTGACACATGATTAGATCTTCAGGCATTGCCTCCAACTGGAGTTGGCAGTCCTACCTTGTAGCTGAGTACTACAAGATATGCATTTATCTGTTAAACGATGGTTCAGGGGAACGTGGAATCAGATTGTTAAAACTCCACAGCAATTGCAATAGCTTTGGATTTCTGCCCTTCAGGGCGAGAAAAAAAAATTACATGTAAGACTCTGTGCCAAACTATCTTCGGGTCAAATCAATTTGCAGTCAGTTGGTCACTGAGGGAGTTACACTGTCCAAAATACTGCATTTTATAGGTGTGCCCTGCTGGTGATGGATGTGTAATGGTTCAGAGCTAAAATGAAAACAAACTCTTATCTTGGAGAAATAAAGTGTAGCCTTCAATGAATTAATAATCATGAGTGGATAAGAACATTTTCAATGGAGATAAACTAACGTTAACAGCAATGTGATTATACGGACGTAGGGATCACCGAGGTCTGAAGTGATGCTGATTGTGGCTGTCCATTTTATTTGAGAAACATATGGAGCGTCATTTTGATGTTATGCTTCAAAGCAAAGTAATGATTTCACACGACATTGCACCTGCCAGATCCATTATTCAGTCACTTTTCAAGTCTAATTCATAAATTTAAATTTTTGTATACTTTGACTAATGCCTCATGAGGGAGAAAGTGAGGACTGAAAATGCTGGAGATCAGAGTTGAGTGTGGTGCTGGAAAAGCACAGTGAGTCAGGCATCATCCGAGGAGCAGGAGAATTGATGTTTCGAGCTCTTCATCAGGAATGATGCTTATGGCCCAAGGGGGCTGAGAGATAAATGGGGGTGGGGGGACGGGGGCTGGGGGGAGGGTAGCTGGGAATGTGATAGGTAGATGGAGGAGAAGATAATGGGTTGGAGAGGAGGATGAAGCAGTTGGGTGGGAAGGACGATGGACAGGTAGGACAGTTCAAGAGGGTGGTGCTGAGTTGGAAGGTTGGATCTGGGATAAGGTGGGGGGAGGGGTAATGCGGAAACTGGTGAAATCCACATTGATCCTGTGTGGTTGGAGTGTCCCAAGGTGGAAGGTGAGGCGTTCTTCCTCGAGGCATCGGGTGATTAGGGTTTGGCTATAGAGGCGCCCAGGACTTGCATGTCCTTGGCAGAGTGAGATGGGAAGTTGAGGTGTTCGGTCACTGGGCGGTGGGGTTATTTAGAGTGTGTGTCCTGGAAATGCTCTCTGAAAAATTCCACAAGTTGGTGTCCTGTCTCCCCAATGTAAAGGTGACCACATTGGGAGCAATGGACACAGTAGATGAGGTATGTGGGACTACAGTTAAATTTCTGTCAGATGTGGAAGGATTCTTTGGTGTCTGGGATGGAGGTGAGGGGGGAGGTGTGGTGCAGGTTTCGCAATTCCTGCGGTGGCAGGGGAAGGTGCCGTGAGTGAAGGGTGGGTTGGTGGGGGCGGGGGGGGGGGGTGGGGAGGCATGGGCCTGATAAGGGAGTTGCAGAGGAAATGGTCTCTCGGGAACCCAGATAGGGGTGGGGAGGGAAATATAGCCCTGGTGGTGGGGCATCTTTGAAGGCAGCAGAAATGGCAGAGAATGATGTGGTGTAAATGGATGTTGGCGAGGTGGAAGATGAGCACCAGGGGATTCCTGTTCTTGTTGCGATCGGATAGGTGGTGTTCAAGGATGGAGGTGCAGGAAGTGGAAGAGGTGTGCTAGATAACATCATCGACCACATGGCAGGAGAACTTGTAGTCTTTGAAGAAGGAGGCCATCTGGGATGTTCTAGGCTGGAATTGGTCCTCCTGGGAGCAGATACAGCAGAGGGAAAGGAATTGGGAATAAGGAATACAGGAGGCAGGGTGGGAGGATATGTCATCCAGGTAGGTTTGTAGTAAATGTCTGTGTTGAGTTAGTCACTGGAAATGGAGGTGGAGAGGTCCAGGAAGAGGAGGGAGGTGTCCAAGATGGTCCAGGTGAACTTGAGGTTGAGATGGAAAGTGTTAGTGAAGTTGATGAACTGTTCAACCTCCTTGTGGGAGCACGAAGTGGTGCTGATATAGTCATTGATGTAGTGGACGAAAAGGCGGAGAATGGTACCAGTGTAGCTGTGGAAGATGGACTGTTCCACATACCCGAAAAAGAATCAGGCATAGCTGGGGCCCATGTGGGTACCCATGTCTATCCCTTTGGTCTGGAGGAGAGGATTGGAAGGAGAAATTGTTGTAGGTGAGGACCAGTTCAGAACTGAAAAATGTGTTGCTGGAAAAGCGCAGCAGGTCAGGCAGCATCCAAGGAGCAGGAGAATCGACGTTTCAGGCATAAGCCCTTCTTCAAGAATCACATTTTTCAGCTCTGATCTCCAGCATCTGCAGTCCTCACTTTCTCAGGACCAGTTCAGCCAATTGAATGAGTGTGTCGGTGGAATGGTACTGTAGGGTTGGTGTGAGAGGAAGAAACAGAGGGCTTGGAGGCCTTCATCATTACGGATGCATATGTACAGGGACTAGATGCCCATGGTGAAGGTGAAGGTGGGGGCCTGGGAAATGAAAGTCCTGGAGAAGGTGGAGGGTGTGAGTGGTGTCTTGAATGTAGGTGGGGAGTTCCTGGACCAAGGGGGACAGGACAGTATCAAGGTATGAGGAGATAAGTTCAGTGGGGCAGGAGTAGGCCACGACAATGGGTCAACTGGGGCAGTCAGGTTTGTGAATTTTGGGTAAGAGGTAGAATTGGGTGGTGTGGTGATTCCTGGACTATGAGGTTGGAGGATGTGGATGGGAGATCCCCAGAGGTGATGAGGTTGTGAATGGCCTGGGAGATGATGGTTTGGTGATGGGAGGTGAAGTCGTGGTCGAGGGGGTCAGTAGGAGGAGGTGTCTGTGAGTTGGCACCTGTCTTCAATGGTGAAGAAATTGGTGCACCAAACTATCACTGCACCTGCCAACCCCCCTCCCCCCACCCACCCCCCTCCCCACTGTCTGCAGATTTGATGGTGAGGTTGGGGTTGGAGCAGAGGGAGTGGAGGGGTGCACGTTGCGAGGATGAGAGATTGGAGCGGGTGAGGGGGGGTGGACAGGTTGAGGGGGTCAGTGTCACGGTGGCATTTGGAAATGAGGAGATCGAGGGCAGTAACAGACCAGCACAGAGTGTCCAGGTGGATGGTGTGTGTTGGAGGCGGGAGAAGGGGTACTCTGAGGGTATTAAACAGGTAGCCATTTCAATTCTGTTCTGTTCCCTCCATTTGCATTATGTTAAAATTACCTGATTGTCTATACCTTGATGATTTCCTTGTTGACAATGATTTTCCATATTTTTCACAGGCATATATGCACTCAGTTTTCTTTTTAGTCCATTCATGATGGAAAAAGTAAGCATGGAGACGGAGGCAGCGGAAGACGTGTTCGATGTCACAACACATGTTAAATTCATTGATCCGTGAGTGTAGGGGAATGAAGGTGAGGCCGTAACAGAGGACTGATTGACTGAGGACTAATGCTCCATGAGCAAATTAATGTCTTATCAGAGAATTCGACATCCTTAAGTCTGTGCTGCAGTTAATACAGTTTTAAATGACCAATGATTAGAAGAAACATGTTACAGCAATTGATAAAGGGTGATGCTATTACACTCCATAATTTGTTCATTATTGCCGCTGCTTTTGCCAAATGAAGGAAAATTAATTCATCGGGATACTCTTGGGAAATTGGCTGAATAATTAATATTGTTGAGGACAAAAAGTTTAATAAAAATGCAACATAAAACAGAAACTCTTGTGGATTTAAAAACAACAATCCTGATTTACTTCCTTCCAGCAGATTTCAGCACCATTGCAACTCCGTACACAGTAATGAGGACGTTGGGTTGGATGACAGGGATCGCACTATTGGTTGGAAAACTGGCGGGAAACGATCCTCATTGCCACTTGTGGAGAAATGTCCATATTAAGTGTCTTTTTGTGCATTGAAATGGGTAATGTTGGGCATGAAAAGTTCAGTGATCTGCATTTTTATAATTTGGTGGATATTGATTCAAATATTCAGAAATCCAGAAATTCAGCTGATATCCTGGGGGCCCAGACTTGAATCCTACCACGGCAGATGGTGGAATTTGAATTTAATAGAAAATGTCTGGAATTAAGGATCTACTGATGACTATGAAACCATTGACGATTGTCAGAAAAAAAACCCCTCTGGATTACTAATGTCCTTCAGGGAAGGAAATCTGCCACCTCCAACTGGTCTGGTCTACATGTGACTCCAGAGCCACAGCAAGGTGGGTGACTGTCAGCTGCCCTCTGAACCTGCCTGGCAAGCCACTCAGTTGTGTCAATCACTGCATTGTGCACCATCCTACAGCAGGTGGACTGCAGCAGTTCAAGGAGACAGCACACCACCACCTTCTCAAGGACAACTAGGGACGGGTAATAAATGCTGGCCCAGCTAGTGATGTCCATGCCTCACAGGTGAATTAAAGATAAATAACTAAATTCAGGCTGGTTGAAATCTAGCGCTTAGTCGTAAGCTGCATGTTTGCCAGAAGTAGGAATTTTGATAGCAGTTTTACGGGAGGCTTTGGATGATTCAGCCTCAATTTTTCCTTCCTCAAAACTGAAAGTGCAGTTATTTATTTGATGCTGGCAATTTCCCTTGTGGTGGAGTTTCTGGTTTTGCCATTTTATGCTATTGATTACAGTAGATTACTTTATCCCTTGCCGGCATAAATAAAAACTAATCAAATATTGTTTACCCTGAAATCATCAGCAATATATCTGATTTGTGAGCAACAGACTATTCCCCTCAGTAAAACCCTTACTTAAATACATTCCAATCAATAATGGCATACAAGCAAAACTTCAGGATGTTCATCCCTGAAATCTCTGGCTTGCTGTTCTCCAGAGCTCTCTGGTGACCTTATATCATATTGATATTGATTTGACTTACTACTGTCACGTCTACTGAGGTACAGTGGAAAGTGTTGTCTTACGCGCTTTACAGACAGATTGCACCATACAAATGCATCAGGGTTACAGAACAGAGTGCAGGGTATCATGTTACAACTGCCCAGAATGTGCAGAGCGAGATCAATATTAATATTAAAGTCTGATAACAGCGGGGAAGAAGCTGTTCTTGAATCTATTCATATGTATGTGCAAACCTTTATATACTTGTGCCTGACAGAACAGGGTTGAAGAGAGTACAGCCAGGTGGTGGTTGTGGGGTGGGGGGGGGGGGTCTTTGATTATGTGGGTTATTTTCCCAAGGCAGCAAGAAAAATAGATGAAGTTCAAGATGGGATATAAAAAGCAAAAGAACTGCAGATTAGATTAGATTAGATTAGATTACTTACAGTGTGGAAACAGGCCCTCCGGCCCAACAAGTCCGCACCGCCCCGCCGAAGCGTAATCCACCCATACCCCTACATCTACATCTACCCCTTACCTAACACTACGGGCAATTTAGCATGGCCAATTCACCTGACCTGCACATCTTTGGAGTGTGGGAGGAAACCGGAGCACCCGGAGAAAACCCACGCAGACACGGGGAGAACGTGCAAACTCCACACAGTCAGTCGCCTGAGGCGGGAATTGAACCCGGGTCTCCGGCGCTGCGAGGCAGCAGTGCTAACCACTGTGCCACCGTGCCGCCCACGGTGTTGTTTCTGATGTTGTAAATCAGAAACAAAACAGAATTTACTGGAAAAGCTCAGCAGGTCTGACTGCATCTATGAAGAGAAATCAGAGTAAACGTTGCAGGTCCCTGGTCAAAATCTCTGCCTCAGGCTTGCTGCAGTGTTCCATCGAAACTCAGCACAAGCTGGAAGAACAACACCTCATCTTCCGCTTGGGTACCTTGCAGCCCTTTGGACTCGAAATCGAGTTCAATAATTTTAGGACCTGAACTCCCCCATGCCCTAGCCCCTACCTCCTACACCAGACCTTATTATCACATAGTCTGCCATTACACAATATCTATTGTTAGCCGTTGACAGTCTCCATTAACAGCTATTCACCCTCCCACTATCCACTTCTTTTCTGTCCAACTGTTCCTCTCTCTCTTTGGGCTCTATCCTCACCTATCACTTGCTCCTTACCCCTCCCCACACCCTACCCTCTGCATATAAACTGACAATTTCGAAAGACCATCTATTCTGAGAAACAGTCACCGGACCCAAAATGTTAATACTGATTTCTCGTCACAGATACTGCCAGACCTGCTGAGCTTTTCCAGCAACTTCTGTTTCTTGTTGTGTGATGAACTAGGCTACATTCACAACTCTGTATATTTTCATTCGGTCTTGGGAAGAGCAGCTGCCATGCCATGCTGTGATGCATCCAGGTAGGATGCTTTCTATGGTACAGCTGTAAGAATTTGTAAGAGTCTTTATAGACCTGCCGACTTTCCTGACTTTGGATCCAATAGAACATTTTGGAATGAACATTCACACCACGTATCCACGTAGCTGATTTTTGACTTAGATTCATTGAGCTTTCATGGCCACAGAGCCTGATGTTCCCACTGGGATTCTGGCAAGACTGCACAAAGCACTGTTGCTTTGCAATGGATCGGAACAGCAGCTGTAAAATGAACACATTTCTAGGCTGATGGCCGAGAGCAAAATTCAAGCAATTTATGCAGTTACCAGAATAGCACAATTGCTTTACAACCATCAAATGCTTCAGTAATTCCAACTCCTGGGCAGAAGATTTTGAACGTGTTCAAGACCATTGATGTTGGTAGCTTAAGGTTTCAAGTAGACACAAAACACCACAATGACTGTACACAGTCCTTTGAGTTTCTTCACAAGCATGGGATTGCTTTATAAGAGTTTCAAATTCAAAAATCATGAACTTATGTTAAACATGTACAGGAGCCTGGTTAGGCCATGTTTGGAAACCTTGTACACAGTTCTGGTTTGCATGTGATGAAGAAGCACTGGAGACATAAAAAGATTTACAAAGATGCAAGCAGAACTATAATGTCACAGCTTTGAGGAAATAATGAACAGGTTGAGGCCTTTTCTTTAGAATAAAAAATGCATTAGAGAGACCTGATGAAATATTTGCCTTTATGAGTGGGTGGGACAGAGTAGATGGGAAGTGACCGTTTCCATTTGTGGGAGATGACATATCTATGGGCCATGATAATGTTTAATCCAGTCTAATAGAGAAACCCAATCACAAAAAGAAATTACTTTCTCCAAGCATGTTTATAAAATTGGACTTAATGCCTCTGGAAAAAGTTGAGTAACCTAGTTGATTTGTAAAGGAAACTAGAAGGTAGTTCAAAACAGAAAATGAATAAAAGATGCACAAGAGAGGACTGAACCGAGATAGACGGAGTAGACAAGATTTATGTAGAAGATAACCAGTAAAATGAACTAGATGGGCTGAATGGCTTCTTTCCATGGTGGTTTTTATACCCATAATTCTCTGTCACCATGTGGAAGGTGTGAGCTGAGGGCTGTGTGCCTAGCTACATACATTCATTGACTGAGCTCTAGGAACAAATTTCGGTAATTTCCCCACACCTCCTCTTTCTTGAAGCTTCTCAGTTAAAGATGTAGCATGGGAACAACTTAAAACGGAATGGATTGGAGGAAGGAGATTATGGAATATTTTGCAGAAAATAATGAAGTAAGCAACAACAGCAGAACCCTTGGTCGATTTATGGTTTGAGGGCTGAATATAAAATAATTCCTACATGTGTGTTATAACTCAGTGAATGATCATAGAGTCACTATTATAGCACATAAAGAGGCTGTCTGACCTAATGGAACATGCCATGCAAAGTCTTTGCCTCTCAGAAGGATAATCCAACCAATCTCATTCCCCTCCTCTATTCCTTTATTCCTTCAAGTTCACTTCCCTCAACTATCCATCCAATTGTCTTTTGAAAGTATTTATTGACTCTGCTTTTCATACCCTTGAGCACAGTAAGAACGAGGGATGATGATGCTGTGGCTTGAAGAGAAGTGTTTTGTCCTGGCTTCTTTTAGAGAGAGATTGGAGGACAGGAAGTGAGCCGTCTATGAGAACATAAACAAATTGGGAAGCCCTGGATGTATTTTATTTGGAAGTTGGAATAGGAGATGTCCGAATGGGTATAGTCAAGCTCCTACCCACAGAACCATGATTTTTTTTTGTTTTAGCATTCAGCAGCTGTCGTTGGGGTCTTGAAGAGCTAGAAGCTATTTTTTCCCTACCTTGGCTACAGCAAAAAGCTGGAGGTTCTCTTCCTGCTATGGGTCTTGCAGATGAGACAATCTGTTTTCTGAAATTTGTCTTTCTCCAAGGATGTGTTTATGGGATGTTACCATATTGGAACAGTTAATTAGTAATACTTACTGTATCTATTATTCTATTAAGTTTTCAAACAGAGCTGTTATTCCAATTCCTTCTTTCTTTTGTTGTATTTCAACTTTAGTGGATGAATAAAGGGTATTTTGCTTTGAATCTGGTAGTGTAACCAATCGAATTGCACCTGGAATGCCGCACTTACATTTACCTTAAAAATAAGAAAAAGTTAAGATCTGGCATATCTTTTGAGGGGATTTGTTCTGGTCTATAACATAGGTCATTGCCATTTAGAGTCATAGAGGTACAGCATGGAAACAGACCCTTCAGTCCAACTCATCTATGCCTACCAGATATGCTAAATAAATCTAGTCCCATTTTCCAGCATTTGGCACCAAACCCTTTAAACTCTTATGAAACATGAAAAAGTTCTTCCTCATAACCAATCTGTGTCTTTTGCCCAAAGTCTTAAATCTATGTTCCCCCATTCCTGTTGTTCCGTGTACCAATAGACAGTACTTATGTTTGTCCATCTTACATAAACCTATTGTTGTCTTGTACATCTTCATCAAACCTTTTTCAATCTCCCTTGCTCAAAGAGTTTATTCTCAGTTTTCTCAGTTTAACCTTGATGTTAAAATCCCTCATTCCTGGATTAAATCTTTCTCACACCCTCTGAGGCACTGCATGAGTCATTGCAGGTATCTTTTTGCAGAAAATGTGCTAAAGGGCATCCTTTATCTTTGAAATTGCAGAGTCTTTTTTTACATAACAAATGATTTATAGTGGGTCCTTATCCGACATTACCAGCACAATGTTGTCTTCACTAACATCGGGTTAGATGTTGAATCAAAAGACAGATGTTTTACTGAATCAACAAGAGTTATAACAGGGAGAGCTGACAGGAAAAAACATTTTACTGGGAGGTAATATAAATTTACAGGGCGGTAATGCTTCTCTATTAAACAGAATTGCAGTTTGTACATGTTATAGTTAAATACCACATTTTCTTGGTATTCTGAAAGGGTAAAATCTGTTTTCCAGATATCTACATAACAATCCACTTTAAAGCTATCAGAAATCAATTCATCCGCCTGCTAAGTTGATGGATTTATTGCTCACTTCCTCAGAATGGTATTTCTCCACATGAAGGTATTCATTAGACTTTCAGCCCTCATCAGAACATCACTGCTGCCAAATAAGTGAGATTGCTCTTATTTAATGACATACTTTGCACGGCAAAGAACTATAAATGTCATGGCCTGACTTAATAAATATGTGAACTGCTTTATAAATAGCTGCAAAAGGAAAAAAACTGTGTAGGAGCAGTAAACATTTCTGCTGAAACAAGGCCAAAGGCCTGTGAATAATGGAAATCAACACAGTATCTCCCTAAAGTAAGACACTGCACTTTGTAAATCTGCAATAAGGGTTCTCGTTAATCACATTTTCTAGAGCTTCAAAATACTATTTTCATTTTTGTGAATTTATACCATGGAAAATGCTAATGTTAATGGGGAAAACAAAGAATCTTGAAAAGGGAAGGCTGAGGATTAATCTAACAGAGATCTTCAAAATCATGAAAGATTTTGATAGATCCAAAAACAAAATGTAGGCACCTAAATTGGAAGGGGACTAATATACCGAGGATATTAGCAGGGAGATTTGCTAGTGCTGCTCGAGAGGATTTAAACTAGTAATGTTGGGGGTGTGGGGTGGGCGTGTGTGTATGGGGGGGAAGTGGTCAGGGAAATAGTGAGGAAAAAGATCAATTTGAGACTGGTACTGTTAGGAAAAGGAGTGAGTTAAACAGTCGAGCAGGCAGGGACAAAGCAGAGAACAATGTAGGACTGATTAATTAAACTGCATTTATTTCAATGCAAGAGGCCTAACAGGGAAGGCAGATGAACTCAGGGCATGGTTAGGTACATGGGACTGGGGTATCATAACAATTACAGAAACATGGCTCAGGGATGGACAGGACTGGCAGCTTAATGTTCCAGGATACAAATGCTACAGGAAGGATAGAAAGGGAGGCAAGAGAGGAGGGGGAATGGCGTTTTTGATAAGGGATAGCATTACTGCTGAACTTAGGGAGGATATTCTCAGAAATACATCCAGGGACATTATTTGGGTGTAACTAAGAAATAAGAAAGGAATGATCACCTTATTGGGGTTGTATCATAGACCCCCTAATAGTCAGCAGGAAATTGAGAAAGAAATTTGTATGGAGATTTCAGTTATCTGTAAGAATAATAGGGGTATTATGGTAGGGGATTTTATCTTTCCAAATATAACCATTGTGTTGAGGGTTTAGATGGAGAGGAATTTGTTAAGTATGGACAAGAAAATTTTCTGATTCAGTATGTGGATGTACCTACTGGAGAAGGTACAAAACCTGACCCACTCTTAGGGGAGCACTTTGGGGCCAGCAACCATAATTTAAAATAGTGATGGAAAAGGATAAACTGGCTCTAAAAGTTGAAGTTCTAAATTGGAGAAAGGCCAATTTTGATGGTGTTAGGCAAGAACTTTCAAAAGCTGATTAGAAGCAGTCGCAGGTAAAGAGATGGCTGGAAAATGTGAAGCCTTCAGAAATGAGATAATGAGAGTCCAGAGACAGTATATTCCTGTCAGGGTGAAAGGAAAGGCTGGTCGGGATAGGGAATGCTGGATGACTAGAGACATTGAGGTTTTAGTTAAGAAAGAGAAGGAATCATATGTCAGGTGTCTACAGAAGAGACTGAGTAAATTCTTAGAATATACTTAAGAGGGTAATCAGGAGGTCAAAAAGAAGACATGAGATAGCTTTGGCAAATAGGGTTAAGGAGAATCCAAATTCATTTTGTAAATACATTAAGGCCAAAAAGGCAACTAGGGAGAGAATAAAGCCCCTCAAGGAAGGCAAGGCAGCCTGTGTGTGGAGCTGCAGGAGATGGGGGAAGATATTAAACGAGTCTTTGCATCAGTGTTTACTGTGGAGAAGAACATGGAAGATACAGACTGTGGGGAAATAGATGGTGACATCTTGAAAAGTGTCCATATTACAGAGGAAATGGTGCTGATGGATAAATCTCCATGACCTGATCAGGTGTACCCTAGAACTCTGTGTGAAGCTAGGGAAGTGATTGCTGGGCCTCTTGCTGAGATATTTGTATCATCTATTGTCACAGGTGAGGTGCCGGAAGCTGGAGGTTGGCTAATGTGGTGCCACTATTTAAGAACGGTGGTAAGGAAAAGCTAGGGAACTATAGACCGGTGAGCCTGACGTCGGTGGTGGGCAAGTTGCTGGAGGGAATCCTGAAGGACAGGATGTACATGTATTTGGAAAGGCAAAAACTGATTAGGGATAGTCAGCATGGCTTTGTGCGTGGGAAATCATGTCTCATGAACTTGATTGAGTTTTTTGAAAAAACAATGAAGAGAATCGATGAGGGCAGAGAGGTAGATGTGATCTATATGGACTTCAGTAAGGCGTTCGACAAGGTTCCTCATGGGAGACTGGTTCACAAGGTTAGATCTCATGGAATACAGGGTGAACTAGCAATTTGGATACAGAACTGGCTCGAAGGTAGAAGGCAGAGGGTGGTGATGGTGGAAGGTTGCTTTTCAAAATGGAGGCCTGTGACCAGTGGAGTGCCTCAAGGATCAGTACTGGGTCCACTGATTTTCATCATTTATATAAATGATTTGGATGTGAACATAGGAGGTACAGTCAGTAAGTTTGCAGATGACACCAAAATTGGATGTGTAGTGGACAGCAAAGAAGGTTACCTCAGAGTACAATGGGATCTTGATCAGATGGGCCAATGGACTGAGGAGTAGCAGATGGATTTAAATTTAGATAAATGTGAGGTGTTACATTTGGAAAAGCAAATCAGGACAGGACTTATACACTTAATGGTAAGGTCCTGGGGAGTGTGGTTGAACAAAGTGACCTTGGAGTGCAGGTTCATAGCTCCTTGAAAGTGGAGTCACATATAGGTCAGACCAAGTAAAGAGGGCAGATTTCTTACTCCAAAGGACATTAGTGAACCAGATTGGTATTTACAAGTGATAATGGTTACCTAGGTGACCAGTTTTCCATTCCAGATTTGTTGTTATTGAAGTCAAATTCTACCATATGCTGTGGTGAGATCCGTATCCATGTTCACAGAACCTTAGTCTGAGGATCTGGATTGCTAACTTCATGACATTATCACTGAGCCACCACCTTCTGGTCCCTGAAATCCTGACTGCTACGGTGTCTCATGGTGTCTCATGGTGTCCATTTGCTTTGGGTGACGCTCATGTGAGCTCCTCTAAGGGCTTCTTCTTAACTTCTAGCCTTCTCAAGCCTTTCTGATAATTTAAAATTTCCCCTAATCCAACAGCGAGTTTTACCTTTACTCGTGGAGCTCCACTGTCTGCATGTTTCATAGCTGAACTTCTAATCAGGACAGCTTCTCCCGATCCTTACTTCCTGATGGAATTTGTAACTTCCAGGTGTGACTAGCTTCAAGCTCACACCCTTGCTTTTGCAGTTTTAACTTGGTCTGAAGTAAAATGGTTTTAACAGAAAGTATTGTTTCTCCCCTTGTTGCTCATTCTGTGACTTTGTCAGCATCTTGCTCGGTCTGATGCCTCAGCTTCACTCCTGCACATTTCCAGTGAATTCCTTCAATATTCTTGATGCTTTCCTGAAAACACTGATGAAGAAGGGCTCGAGTTGACCATGAAAAGCTGGCAGGGAATGGTTGGACCAAATGGCTTGTCTCTCAGCTGTGTGTTATTCTATCAATGCAAAATATATTTTTCTTCTGTAAATTTCTTTATTTCTCTCTTGGAGTTGCTGACTCATGTTTGTCCCTGGAGCACATCCCACCCTCTTGTATCCTGCTAATGTGCCCATTCTTTGCGCACAGATATTAATAATAGGTTTTGGCAGATCATTCAACCCTAGTGTGAAATGGGACCACTGCCAAACTTGATCTTCTTCTGACCTGTTATCTATACATGTGCTTTTTCAAGTTGAGATTCCTGATGAGAACAAAGGAATGGTGTGGTTTTTGTGTGTACCAGTGGGTGGTGTGGCACTGTCAGTTAAACACACTTATACATTAATGTCCTGGGCCCCAGCATTTTAACAATAGTTTTATTCAGCAGTGACTTTTCTGAGAAATAACGACTTGACAGGGTTGAGGTTAATTTCTGTTGATGGTAATTTTAAAGTCTTTTGAAGGTCCTAGACCTTACCCAAATGAAGCTAATTAATCTTGGCAGGGACCAATTACCATTGATTTTGAAGAAGCTATGGTATTTGTCCAGATGCTATCTCCATCAGTATGTGGTGCTGGATAAGGATTGTTTGAGATTGTTGGCAATGAACAATCTCCCTTTGCAATCACCTATCTAGTGATTACCAATAAAAGATACACTGCCATTGAGTACATTCTTAGATAATGTGATATAAAGTGTGATTTATTATATCATTTATTTTTGGTTATGGATTTTTGAATTTTGAACTAATGGCATTTGAGTTTTTCTCATAGTTGTGCCATGTGCATGGTGTCAGATGTAATTGGAGTGCTCATGCAAAAAACTACCATCTACTCTGAATGTGAAGGCGGTCCTGTGTTCATGCTTTTAGATATACAGAGGAACCTTAATTATCTGGTATTCGATTATCCAAATATTAGATTATTCGGCAAGATCACAAGGTCCCGATGCTTAGCAAAACTATGTTATCCGGCATTCGATTATCCAGAATTCGATTAACCGAATGAAATACTCCCATCAATGTCCTTCCGGGAATCAAGGTTCCTCTGTAGTTGGCAGTATACACAGAATCCTACAAATAATCCAGGCCATAGAATTGTACACCCTACAAAGAGGTCATTGAGAACCAATCAGATCGGCAACAGCTTTTCTAAAAGTGCTGTCCAGTCTACAGTTCTTTACTTCTACTCTTTCCATCAAATTTGAAATCATTTTCTAACATCTGACAGGTGGGAAATTTAGGGCCAGTGAAATCAGGACTCGTGTGAATACACTTCGGTTAGAAAGTTAATAAAAGGTTTGAGGAAATACATGGCTTTTCATTTATCATACTTAACAGTGAAATTTTGTCATTGTAAGGTATAAGTATTTTGGTAAACTGTTGACTCTTGTTAAACATTGATTTTATGAGTTTGATTTATTGTTGTCAAGTATACCAAAATACAGTGAAAAGTGTTGTTTTGTGTGCTGCATAGGTCAATCGTATAATACAAAGTGCATCAGGTGAGCAGAACAGAATGCAAAATACAGTGTTACAGCCACAGAGTAGGTAAAGAGCGAGAGAGAGAGAGAGATCAGAATTAACATCTGAGAGGTCTTTCAAATGTCTGTTAGCAGCAGAGAAGAAGCTGTTCTTGAATCTGTTCACACGAGTATTCAAACTTTTATATTTTCTGCCCAATGGATATCACATGCATACTGATGGGTGTGATCAGCTAATAAATACCTGCTTCATGTTGTTTAATGAAGCCAGGTTTCACAGTATGGAACAGTCATTGGTGACAGATGATACTAGAAACTATGAAAATTATACAAATCTGGTTACCAGATGCATTCAGCTCCCATGTCCACATGTCTCTGAGTGTGAAAGTCCCTGAGTGGGAAAGTGCCTGAGTGTGAATGTCCCAGAGTGTGAACGTCCCAGAGTGTGAAGGTCCCAGAGTGTGAAGTCCCCTGAGTGTGAAGTCCCCTGAGTGTGAAAGTCCCTGAATGGGAAAGTGCCTGAATGTGAACGTCCCAGAGTGTGAACGTCCCAGAGTGTGAACACCCCGGAGTGTGAATGTCCCAGAATGTGAACATCCCAGAGTGTGAAGGTCCCAGAGTGTGAAGGTCCCAGAGTGTGAACACCCCGGAGTGTGAATGTCCCAGAGTGTGAATGTCCCGGAGTGTGAAGGTCCCGGAGTGTGAAGGCCCCTGAGTGTGAAGGGCCCTGAGTGTGAAGGCCCCTGAGTGTGAAGGTCCCTGAGAGCAGATATCCTGATTTCTGGGGTCCTTGAGTGGAGAGGTTCCTGAATGTGGAGGTACCTGAGAATAGACTTCTTAATGTAGGCCCTTGAAAATGAAAATCAATAGTAAGCACAGTCTATCAACAGGAATAAATATTTTGAGAAAATCCTGCTCTGTAAAATGCATAACCTTGACTTGTCCTACCTGTCCACTCCACCCTCCCCCCCCGACCTATCATCTTCATCCCCTCCCTCACCCACCTATTGTACTATATGCTACTTTCTGCCCACCCCTACCCTCCTCTCACTTACCTCTCCACCCTTCAGGCTCTCTACCTGTATTCCTGATGAAGGGCTTTTGCTTGAAACGTTGATTTTACTGCTGCTCGGATGCTGCCTGAACTGCTGTGCTCTTCCAGCACCACTAATCCAGAATCTGATTTCCAGCATCTGCAGTCATTCTTTTTACCAAAATGCATAACATGCCGTACATATCATAATCCCATTGCTTTTGGTTAATCGATAGTACAAAGACTATTCAAATTTGTGTAGCCTTCGATTATCTGTCCAAAGTGTCTTTTCTCTGACACCTGGGTAATACTCCACTGGCAGGTGTTAATAGAGCTTTGCTAACCAATTTGCTATTTATATGCACCAACAAAGATCAAGTGTGGAGAAGCTGACAGGAAAAGAATGATAATTATTTATGTTAGATATTCATTGACTTGTCTAGTTTTGAACTGCAGACGATTTCTCCACAAATTTCCAGTAATTACACCATAAAATACTAATCCATTCATGTGGATATTTGCCAATAATATTGAACATTTAAGTGGGTGCGACTCACATTTTTGACACAGATATTGACTCAAACTGAGTAAAATCTTTACATAAAATTGTAAATGATAAATGAGGAGAGAAGGCATTGAGAACAAAGGTGCCTCTTCTGTTAAAATCATAAACACATTTATAAGGAATTTCTGTTGAGTCTGCAGTATATGAGCAGGCTATCTGCTCTAACTGGTCAATTCTGCATTTATGCCCCACAGAAGTATTCCCAAACTCCTCAGCTAACACTAACACTAGTCGCCCTACTTTCTGTGCTTTTTTAGCTACATCTTGCATGCATAGATGAGGTCTTGCGGCTCAAAAGCTAGTGACTCAGTTTCTAAGTTGAAAGGTCTAGTTTTGAGTCCTACCAAGGTATGTGATAGCCAGGGAAAATTTGTTGATAATGAGGCCAAACCGATAGGATAGCAACTAGAAAATCCTTCCAACACACACTAATAGAAACTGATTAGTGCGGGAGGGTTACTGGTGAACCAAAAGTGATGAGAAAGAAAATTGGAGACTTAACCATCACTCTCCAAAGCTCTAGATTCCAACAAATGCATAAAATGTGCATATTGTCATTTGGACTCCATGAAAGTTCTGCATCACCACTTGATACATCTCCCTCTGCTCACCTCCACCATTCCATTTTTTAACTATACTTTGGGCAAAAAGAACCCTCCCTGAATTGTCTACGAGTTTCATTAGTGACATCTCATAGGTATGGTGTCTATTTTAGCCTCAGCACAAGACAAGGCATTTTCTCCACATCAGCCTATTGAGGCCTTTCACAATCTTAAAAACTTTCTAACAGGTTAGGCAGCAGCTTTCAGGAAAAGTAGTGATTGGAACCATATGGATCTTGCTAACTATGAGATCCTTAATTGGGATTATTAACCTGGGTCAATCAGGAATCCCTGGCTGACTAATATAACCAGGGGATTTATAATCTTTTCAGTTCAAGGTACTGACTCCAAACTGGCTGGCCACCACCAGTAGATTGTGCACAAGTGAATAAAGGGTGACTTAGTGACAGGATACTGGCCTCTGTGCAATTATTTCACATATCCACTGCATTTAACTGCATACCGTCTGGAAAGTACCTTGGTCTATCCTTCATTGGTCCAAAGTGGATAACCTCATACATATTTGTATTGAACTCCATCTATTACAATTTTGCCCCATATTGATTTGCCCCCTTTGTAATTTATTGCTATCCAGCTGGCTAACTTTGAACACATTTGGTTATGTGACTGTATATGCCATTATCAAAATTGTTAATAAATAATGCCAGGGCCTAGCAGAGATCCTAATGGGACATCAATGGACACATCCTGCCAATTTGTATGCTTACCCATGATTCCTATTTTCTGTCTCCTGCCACCTAACCAATTTCCTATCCATTCCAGTAATTTGTCCTCAATTCTGAGGGCTTCTACCTTAGTTAACAGTGTTTTATGTGGGACTTCATCAAATGCATTTTGGAAGTCTGTCCAAACAACATTCATGAACATTCTCCTGACAAAAAGTAAACAGGGGATTTAGAATCTTCTCAGTCCAGGGACTGACTCTGAGCTAGTTGGCCACAGCCAGTGTACTGTACGCATGGAAGTAAAGGGTGACTTGGTGACCTGGATACCTGCCTCTGTGTAGTTATTTCAGGAAGGAGCATTATCAAAATGGAGGTGAAATCAAGTCAAAGTAGAACTAAATAGTAAGAAAAAGTGAAGGAAAATGAAGTAAAGTTAACAGTAAATGTTTACAGTACGAGTATCTAGCATTTGTCAGAGTTAGGTGATGGCAAGTCAGTGAGGACAAGTGGAGTGTATATGCTGCAGGATGTGCAAAGTCATGGATATACCATGTGACCCAGGCAAATGCATCTGCAGGAAATATCACTGCACAAGCTTGATCTTGGTCTTTCAGAGATTGAGTAATGACTGGAGTCACTGTTGTACACCTGCGAGGCATAGGACTATATGGATAGCACACGGGTAGGTAGAGGACAGATTACAGGCAGATAGGGAATGGGTGACGACTAGGCAATCTAAGAAAACCAGGTAGGCACTGCAGATGTTACCTGACTCTCCTGTGCTTGCTAATCGGTATTCCATATTGGAAACTCGTGAAGGCAGTGGTTGCTCAGGGGAGTGTAGTCATAGCCAAGGCACCAAGGGATTCTTAGCTATACAGAATAGTTAATTCCATAGTCAGGGATCAGACAGGCTTTCCTGTCACATGAATCTTGACTCCAGGATGATAAGTTGCCTTCTTGGTATCAAGGTCAAGGGTAGAAATATAGCAAACTAGAAGCAAGAGTAGGCCATTCATCCCTTCATGTCTGCTCCACCATTCATGCTTCATCATCCAATGTTCCCACTTTTCCCCCTATCCTTTGATCCTTTTAGACCAAAGTGTAATATCCAACTTCTTCTTCTGTCATACATTCATTTGACCACAGCTTTTTTCTCTGGTAACAAATTCTACAGGATCACCACTGTCTGGGTGAAGAAATTTCTCCTCATCCAAGTCCTAAATAATTTACCCTGTGCCCTGAGACTGTGACACTTGGTCTGGATTCTCAGGCCATTAGGCTCATCGATCCTGCATATACCCTGTCTGGTCCTGTTAGCATTTTACAGATTTTTATGAGATTCCCCCAATCCTTCAGAATTCCAGTGACTATAGTCCTAATCTGCTCAAGCTCTCCTCATATGTCAAACCTGCCATCCCAGGAATCATTTTGGAAAATCTTTACTGCACTCCCTCGAGCGTAAGAACATCCTTCCTCAGATAAGGAGACCAAAACTGCACACACTATTCCAAGGCCCTGCAAATTGCAACCAAATATCCCTGCTCCTGTATTAAAACTTCTCCCTGCTCCTGTATTCAAATATTCTTGCTATGAAAGCCAACATAATATTTTGTCTGCCTGCTCCGCCTGCATGATTATCTTCAGTGACTGGTATACAGGGATACTCAGGTCTCATTGCACATTTCCTTCTCTCAATTTACAGCCATTCCTGTTTTTGCCACCTAAGTGGATAGCCTCACATTTATCCACACCTCCCGTGCACTTGCCCATTCACTCTTCTTGTCTAAATCACTCTACAATATTCACTCCTCTTGTCCAAATCACACTACAACATCTCTGCATCCTCCTCACAGCTCACCAGCGTTGTCATCTACAAATTTTGAGGTTAACATTTAATTCCTTTATCTAAATCATTGATATATATTGTGAATACCTGGGTTCCTCGCACTGATCCCTGTTGCACCCCACTACACACTGCCATTTCAAAAAGGACCCATTTTTCCCTACTCTTTGTTTCTTGTCTGCCAACTAGCTTTCTATCCTCCTATATACATTACCCTCAATCCCACACACTTTAATTTTCCACACTAATCTCTCAAAAAAGGTCACAGACTTGAAACATTCATTTCCTTTTCAGCTCAATAAAGGTCTTTGGACATGTTCAATGCTTGCAGCATTTTCTGTTTTTACTCAAGATTTCTGCCAATGGCAGTACTTTGTAGTTCTAACAGTTTGCTGTAAGAGATTTAATCTTCCGTGTGCCAGGTGAATGATCAAAGTTTACCAAACTACATTCTTCTAATTTAACTGTGACATCTTAAATCTTTAATTTTAACTAAGCATTCGCTGTTCCCTGTACCAAGTTATTTTAATGACTTTTAATAACTATAACAGTGAGGCATTGTGTTTTGTACAAGTACTCTTTATTCGTAGTCAATTCTTATCTTCGTTTTTATTCATTTATGGAATATGGGCATCACTGATTGGGCCAGCATTTATTACCCATAAGTAATTGCCTTACACAAGGTGGTGCTGAATCCACTTCTTGAAGCACCATTGTCCTCAGAATAAAGAGGCACCCACAGTGCCATTGAAGAGAGATTTCTAGCATTTGACCCAGCAACACTGAAGGAACATTGGTATTTGTCATGATGGCATGACCTCACGATGAACTTGCTGGTGGTGTTACCATGTATCTATTGCCCCTTATCCTTTTCTGTTGGTTGAGGTCAGGGGTTTGGAATGTGCTGTCGAAGGAGCCTGGATGAGTCAATGCAGAGCATCTTATTGCTATCAGCGTAGTGTGTCAGTGGTGAAGAGAATGAACATTGAAGGTAGTAGGTGGGGAACCAGTCTAACTATTTTTTTGTCCTGGGTGATATTGAGCTTCTTGAATGTTGTTGGAGCTTCCTTCAATGGCCACATCCAGTTCTGGTAAATCCCCAGCCAACCAGGTAGCCCATGGGTTTTCCTAAACCCTCGCCTCCCAGACCAGTCCTACCAAAACTCTCGAAAGCTTGGCCTCCACTCCCAGCCACCAATTGCTTGGTCCTGCACTCTAGAAGTTAGAATGTGGGGACGACTTGTAATCCTAATCCTTGCTATTGCTGTCAATACTGGGAAAATGGAGCTGCCAGCTACTCAGATTCACCAATATCTGTCTGAAGGTGGACTTGCACCTGGGTCAGGGGGCGGAAACTTCTCTCCACTCCATGGCAGTGGGGCAGATTGACAAGGATGTGTTCCCAACTTGACTCTTTGGATGCTGGGGTGGGAAACAAAAACCCTGTCCCCGATAAAATGGAGTGCACCAAATGCCATGAAAATTAAGGTCTGAACGTCAGTTATTCCCTTTTGTTGAGTGTGAGGGTGCAACTTGTGACCTGCTTGTACTTGACAGCTATGCTGGGTCAAGCAGCCTGATGCTGGATGCACTTAACAAAGAACCATACAGCGTTGCACTAATGGTTTGTGATGCAGTCAGTCTGCTCTTCTGAAATACAATCTGTTCCTCTTAACAGGAAATGGCACTCAGTTACTGAAGTTTGCTGTTGAATGCTACTGCAACAATTCTAAAACCAGGGAGCTGGAACACCAGGACAATGAAAGGACTTCAGGGTCCCTCATAGAGAGATAGAAGGTTTGAAAGAGGAGGTGGACATGGAGGGAGATGTTTTGATTCCACCCGTGGTGGTGGGAAGAGGAAATGCTACAACTATTATCTACCCACAGAAATGATTTGAGGCAGGTGGATGGGTAGGTCAATGCCGAGCATGGAGCCAAGAACCTGGCAGTAGTGTCATGAAAATTACCTAACGTAGGAGTCAAAGTCAATGAAAGCATCTTTGAATGCACCCTCCAGGCTACCAACCATAGAGTCATCAAGACCCTTCGGTCCAACTTGTCCATGCTGACCAGATATCCGAAATTAATATATTTCCGTTTGCCGGCATCTGGCCCATATCTCTCCAAACCCTTACTTTTCATATATCAATCCAGATGCCTTTTAAATGTTGTAATTGTACCAGCTTCCATCACGTCCTCTGGCAACTCATTCCATACATGCTCCACCCTCTCTGTGAAAAAGTTGGCCTCTAGGTCCCTTTTAAATCTTTCCCCTCTCATCCTAAACTTATTGTCTCTAATTTTGGGGAAAAGATCTTATCTGCTCATCCTATTCAAGTCCCTCTTGTAAACCTCTTATCAGGAATTCCTGATAAAGGACTTTTACCTGAAACATCGATTTTCCTGCTCCTCAGATGCTGCCTGACCTGCTGTGCGTTTCCAGCACCACTCTAATCTAGACTCTAATCTCCAACATCTGCAGTACCCACTTCTGCCTAAAATCCTTGTAAATCTTTTCTGAATCCTTTCAAGTTTCACAACATATTTCCTAAAGGAAGGAGAACAGAATTGCAATATTCCAAAAGTGGCCTGACAAATTACCTATATAGCTGCAACATGATCTCTCAACTCCTACATTCAATGCACTGATGAATAAAGGCAAGCATACTAAACACCTTCTTCACTATCCTGTTAACCTGCGACACCACCTTCAAGGAACTATGAACCTGCACCCCAAGCTCTTTTTGTTCAGCAACATTCCCCAGGACCTTACCATTAAGTGTATAAGTCCTGCCTCAATTTGAATTTCCAAAATGTAGCACCTCACATTTATCTAGATTAAACTCCATCTGCCACTACTTGACGCATCAATCCATCTGTTGAACTCTTTGTTAACCACTTGAGCTACTCAAAGCAGCAAGTCCATCCCTCATCCAGTAACACTCAGGACTCACATCTAATATCCAAATATTCCAGTTCACCTGTCACACACATTTCAATGCAGACACATCACACTGAGCTCCTATTGTTTCCACATGCCGTTTGCCATTCATCTACAGCAAGCACATCACCCAAAAACAGTGCTGCACAATCGCTGATCTATTTCTGCCTCTTTTATAAGACGCTGTGGAAGGGAGCAGAGCAGCATCTGTGGGGGAAGAATGAGGTCTGTATCTCTCGAGCGTTAAGGTAGAGCTGGCTCCTTGCATCAGGGGTTGGCTGCAGCACAGTCTGTGTCCACACTGAGAACACAGATGTTCAGGATATGTTCCAGCCTTGTGTCCCTTCTCAGCTCAGCCTCAAATGTCCAGTGGACTTGATCCTACTTGGCACCCAAACATTTCCCTCACCCCAACTCTCTCCTTCTGATGCCCTGCTTTCCGACACCGGTAGGCTGCCACGCCCCCAGCCACAGGAAGCATGGGGAGGCCTAATGAGGGCGCTGAAGGAAAGATTCCATCACTAGCTCTGACATTTGCAACCTCCAGCTCAGATGTTGCATGTACTCTTGATGCCAATATAGAGTTAGCAAGTTAGGGTGAAATACTGAGCTTGAAAGGGCTGCAACTAGCTCAGAGGGAAAGGCTGGTCTTATGTCTCAACTCACCAATAAAAATAGGCGTAGGACTATTTTTAATTGATGATCAGATAAGGAACTTGATGGATTGATGCTGAATACAGGCCCACCAGATAAATTCCTGTCACTGTCAAGAAATACGGAGGAGTCTGGTTTCACATTACCAGAGGACATGATGCAGAGCTCTTTCTCTCTGCAGCTACTGCACCTTTGGCACAGTCAAACTTAACTGCAAACTTTTTGGCAGCTTTTGAATGGACAGTGCACCCGAATCCTATGCCCCTGTTACATCCTTCCTACTCAGGAAAGGGTGGAGGTGGAGGGCCTGGCCACCCTTACAGAGACCCGAGTGGAAATTGCTGAGCGAGCTGGATGTGGTTTGTCCTCCAAATGGGTAACTGTTGGAATCACCCTGTCTCTTTGTGAGGACAGGTCACCTCGGAGTATGGTCAAGCTTCCAGTCCTTCTGTTGTCATGCCTTCACGAGTGGTTCAGGTGATGGAGTGTATGTGCATTCACTTCTTCAACGGCACCTGAGGGTATTGGGCCTGGCCAACCATGTCAGCTGTCAACCTTTCCATGGAGGCAGCCAGATGGTCACAGCATTCACTGCACAAGTACAGCTTCTGGGCAAAGAAGACAATGTGGTTGATGCAACTGTTAGTGCTGCTGTATTTGGGAAAGTGGTGGTGAGGTGTACCAAAGAAGCATGAAGAGCTAGTACAGTGGGACATTTTAGGGGGTAACTTTGTGCAAATGAAGGTGTTGGATGTAATAGTGGGGGAGTGCGTTCGTACCATCAACAATAAGGTTATAGTTAGAGTTAAGTAAGATGGCTGAGAGAAGAGTGTGGCCCTTACCCAGGAACACTGAGCTGGTCACTAACCTTCTGGCAATGCTATCCCTTCCTGCACACTCTGGATATTGCAGGCGGCGTTGGACCAGGCTGACTAGGTCTGGTGGTGTGGTCTCCTCTGCCAGTCCTCTGGGAATAGGTCCCTGTCAGAGAATCACAGCATCATCTTCTCCTTCTTTGACATCTTGTGAGCACGTCCCTGACTGAAAAGGGGCAGCGTTGGAATGCATTTGTTTATCCAGATACACTGTGGCCTTTTAAAGAAGGAACAAGGGATGCTGATCTTTCAGTCGATATCCGCTGAGCGGAACATTGTGACAAGAATGGTGTGTGATAAAATGGGTGGAAAACAGAGTTTGAAAGATACCATGGGGGCACTGCAGGTTATTAATACATTGAGCGAGTTTTGAGAAGATTTGTAGCTCGGGTTGAGGTACTGGATGTAGGTTTGCTCACTGAGCTGGAAGGTTCATTTTCAGACACTTCATCACCATTCTAGGTAACATCTTCAGTGAGCCTCTAGATGAAGCACTGCTGATGATTCCTGCTTTATATTTATATGTTTGGGTTTCTTTGGGTTGGTGATATCATTTCTTGTGATGATGTCATTTCCTATGGCGAGGTCATTTCCGGTTCTTTTTCTCAGGGGATGGTAAATGGGGTCCAGGTCCAATTAGAACTCTATCAACAAACACATTGACTTGGACCGCATTTACCATCCCCTGAGAAAAAGAACAGGAAATGACATCACCACAGGAAATGGCATCACCAACCCAAAGAAACCCAAACATAGAAAGCAGGAATCATCAGCTGTGCTTCGTCCGGAGGCTCACTGAAGATGTTACCTAGTATGGTGACGAAATGTCTGAAGATGAACCTTCCAGCTCAGCTAGCAAACCTACATTAATACATTGAACTTGGTAAGGTACACAAGAAAACTTGCTGGACCTAATGGCAAGCCACTCTCCAAAAAACATGTCCAACTCAAATTTAACCAAAATAATGTTGAGATTCAGCTCCCAGTTCTGGATGTGACCACACAAGCATGCCTCAATTATGACCTTTACACTCTTCACAGAATAAGAAGAAAAGGGTATTCTTACATCATCAGTCTGGGCTAAATTCCATCCTAGGCTGGGAAGGACAGTGTTCTAACATAATGTGCCATCTAGCCCCCACTAATCATTGCTAATGTTAACAGATCATTCCAACAATTTATTGGAATGATTACCTTCATCACCACTCAAGTGCTTAAGACAACAGATGGCAAGAATCATACAATGAAAAAGGTTACAATTTGCATAATATAAGGAAGGATTGTATCTGTCTTTAACTACACCTTACAAGGACATAAACAATCTGACAGGCACTGAGAAGTGAACTTCAGTGTACCTATCTATGGATATGAGATTTGAACAAAGCCTCCTCTCAGCAATAATTGCTTTATTTGGAAACACTTTGGTTGCAGAGCAAATGGAAAAGTCTATTAAAGACATAAATGATGTGCACCTTGTTGCTGAAAGAGTAGCAATTGCAAAGAAAGAAAGGCAGGAGAGAAAAATTAAACCAAATGCTGAACTGAATTTAGCAAAGGCAAAGCTACTAGGAACCGCAGTGTTAAGCATTTGACTTTATTACCATTAGGATTTCAGGAGAGGAATAATTTCACAATCTGGATTAATCTTTCAATAATTTGTTGACTATCTTCAAGCTGTAAATGAGAAATTGAAGCCAAGCCACAATCAAACAAACTCACAGGCTTACAGCCTGGATCCCACCTGAATTGGGTCGTGTTGCTGCTGTAGCAGACATGCCTAGTGATGCTGGTGGCAGGGGCACACACAATTACATTGTGTCCCCAGAGTCAGTAATGTATTAATGGCAAAATGTAGGCTGAGAGACAACTCGAAGGTCCCAAGGAAGCTTGAAAATTGAATGATTCAGAAGGCAGCTGATAGGGGAAGCAATAGATAGTGGGTCAGACATTGGGTGGGAGTACTGTGCATGTCCCCTGCCTTGTCTATGGCATCATAAAGAACAACAGGTCAGATTAAGAAAAGGAAATGTGACTGACTGAACGGAAGTGGCTGCAGTGGCTACAAAATTGGGTTTTGGTCTTTCCAAAAGGCAAAGAGATTGGCAAGAAAAAACAGCAGTGGATGGTAAAACAAATTACTGAGCAATGGCATTGTGCAGCTAAATTCTTGATACAACAGCTGACAAAGTGAAACTGCTGCTTTGTGAAACATAAGCCAAAAGTGCAGCACAACGGTTCAATTCCCGCCTCAGGCGACTGACTGTGTGGAGTTTGCACGTTCTCCCCGTGTCTGCGTGGGTTTCCTCCGGGTGCTCCGGTTTCCTCCCACAATCCAAAGATGTGCAGGTCAGGTGAATTGGCCATGCTAAATTGCCCGTAGTGTTAGGTAAGGGGTAGATGTAGATGTAGGGGTATGGGTGGGTTACGCTTCGGCGGGGCGGTGTGGACTTGTTGGGCCGGAGGGCCTGTTTCCACACTGTAAGTAATCTAATCTAATCTATCTAAACCTTGATTTGTTGCAAAGCACAGCAGTGTAACAGGTCTGTTGGAGATGCCAAGTGAGACCACCGACCACCAACTCTGGCATACCAGACTGTTGCTTATCATCCCATTCCATGCTTATGCCAAGCCTCCACATTATTCTAGAGTGTCAGCTGTGGCTGAGTTGGTCAATCTCTCATCTCAGAGTTACAAGATCATGGGTTCAAGTTTCTATCCTGAGTATCAAATCATTGGCTGATTGAGAGAATGCTGCACTCTCAGAGATACAATGGTTAACTAAATGGTCAATTCCAGACTCTAAGTCAGGTAATATATAAGATAATGATTCTGAGACAGATAATGTTGGAAACTGCATTAAACTCCATCAAACCTGATGAAATCATACATTATTTAATAGGGAAATCAAAACAAAACAGCTCTGGATCTCAAAGGGGACAGATTTGTCATCCAGGTCTCTCATGATCATAGTAACAATGTCTAAAGTGCATCTGATAGCTATCATGTAATAAACTACATCTCATTCAGATCTCACCCCTTCCTCTGAAAGGTTCATTGATGGTCGTTCCTCTCCCAATGTCTCACAGTCAAGGACAAGGAAATGGGGGCACATCCTTCTGTACCAAAAATCCACAGATGTAAAGGTCTTGTACGATTTTGACAATGACTAGGGGAGTTTTCCTTGATGTCCTAGCTAATAGTTATTCCTCCACCTACATCACTAATTTGGACTATCTGTCCATCATCATGTTCCTATTTATTGAAGTTTGCTGTGTGCAACTTGACAATATATTTGCTACATTACATCAGGAACTCCCTTGTAAACAGCACATCATTGACTATAAAGTGTTTTCATACTCACTGAACTCCTGAAAGATGCAGTAGAAACAGAATTTTTTTTCTTACCTTATGACACATGTACAACAGGGAACACATTCAAGATATAAATTACAACTGGAAGTGTTTGCAAATAGACAGCAGTTAATGGACCATTTTTGACCTTTTTTCCATGGGTCAGTGCCAACAATTTTCTTGATGCGCTTAAATAATCCACACTCAAGTACAACGGGCATAAATCTGACAATGGCATTAAAATGTGGAATGTGGTTAACTATGAAAAGAACTTTCTGCAACTTCAGGAGAACAAAGACATACATTTGTGAGACAGATGGCAAATTAAATTTAATGGGAGCTTTTTGTGGATCTGTGCCTGAAGTACTTAGAGAATTAAATTATGAGGAAAGGTTGCATAAATTTTGATTGTGTTCCTTGAATAGAGGAGATTTGAGGCATGATCAAATGGAGATGTTTAACGTTAAATGAATTTCATAATGCAGAATGACGGAAACGTAAAATTGTACATCGCAAAAAGGGATCATTTAGACCATCAAGTACAGACTAACACATTTGAAGAACAATCCAGTTAATCCACTCCCCTAATTTAAAAAATAAAGCACTGCAGATGCTGGAGATCTCAAGTAAAACTATAAAGTGCTGGAGAGGCAAAAGTGGAAAAGATGGGCAAGTCCCATGACAAATTGAAAGGGAGTGATAATGGTAATAGAGAAGTGGCATAGATGAAGACGAATGGTACATTAATAGTCTCATTTCCAATCATCCCACTACCCACTCTTTATCCATATTTCTAATACTTATTGTGGAGCAATAATTTAATAAATATGTAGATGAACCTCTGTGATAAACTATGATGTCTCTGTAATCTTAGTAGTCATGGGTTAGTACTCTGTAATAAAGGTGGATCCAATAAAGCACTGAGTTTCTTTTTGCTCTGTAGCCTTACCATTAGTATTATTGTACATTATCCCATAATCATGGTTTAACAGTAACAAAGAAGTCTGACCTGAGTTCATATTCAAACGCAAAGCACTTTCATGAGAGTATAATGAAAAAAACTATTCTCCAAACCCCTTTTGAAAATAGCTATTGAATCTGTATTTGCCACCTTATCAAGCAGCAAATCCAAATCCTAAAACTCATTGCATTAAAAGAAAGTGTTCTTCAGACTGTAATGTCATGGCTAACAATGCAAGATGATTTGCAGATTGATGTCAAAACACTGAAAATTTGGTTTAAAAAAAACATTTCATTGATCTCAATTCATTTAAGCTGACAAGGGACAAGATATATTTCCCCCTTAGCCCAGTGTTTTCTCGACATGAACAAACCATATCATCTTCGAGGGATGTCAAGAGTGAATGGACATAATCTGAAACTTACAGTCAGGTTTTGCAAGGTGAAAGGCAGGAAGTACTTATTCACGTAAAGGAGAATTTCTAACTCCCTCCACAAAAGACAGTGGGTGCTAGGAGCTTTCAAAAGGATCAATTATTTTTGTGGGTAGGGGTGGTAAGATGTATACAGCAAAGGAAGATACATATTAAGTTACCAATCAACCCTGATGTAATTGAATTGTGGAGCTGGCACAAATGGTTGAATGGCCTCCTCTCATCCCAAAATGCACTAATTTTGGAAAATCAGACATGATCTATTGGGGGAAATTTGCCTTCACTCTTCATTTACAAAGTCCAAGTGACATTCTGGTTCCGACTCTAATCACCAATTTAATGTTGCTAACTGTATGAAAGGGAACAGTATGTATCTCATTCAGGTCTGATCCTCTACTTACTGAATATTTACTGATGGCTCTTCTCTCCCAATGTCATGCAGTCAAGGTAAGGGAAATGGAGGCAAATTTCTTCTATGCAAAAATGCCGTAGACGTAAAAGTCCTGTATTACAAAAATAAGTGATAAATATTTGAGAGGAACAGAGGGAATTAGGGGTTCCAATGCATAAGTCTAAAAGTATTGAGTTTGAGTTTGATTTATTCTTATTACATGTACGAACATACGGTGAAAAGTGTTGTTTTGCACGCTATAGAGGCAGATAGTTCCACATA